>NC_053144.1:18710402-19372402 GCF_016808335.1 Panicum virgatum
GAATCCCGTGCTCCACGGACGCGCCGAGCCGTGGACGCGGAATCGCACCATCAAGTTGCTCCGCGTCTATACTTCCTAGGTAGTTCATAGATCTAGGGTAGTTAGAGTGCTTGCCGTCGTCCTCGATGGCGGAGTTGTTGGTGCCGGGAGTGGCGGCTGTGCTGCGGCTCCAACGGCGAATAACCTCCGACTGGAGGATGGTCTTCTTCCCCGGCGCTGTAGGGGTTGACTACGACGGCGGCGTAAAGCTTTTGGCTCCCCTAATCTTCGGTGAAGACGGTGGCGGCGACGGCATCGCCTCAGCTGAAGATTCAAGGAGGAGGTTTGTGCTCTGTTTCCTTGTAGGGATGAAGCTGTTGTGCTTCCCTTTGGGGAGCTTCCTTTTCTGGGTCGGCGAGGTCTTTTTGGTGCCGGATTTATGTTCCAGTTCAGTGCCTGGGCAGTTCATGGGTGGCCTGATGCGGATTGTTTAGGTGACGCTTTGGATCTTGAGTTCTTTGTGCTCTGCTAGGTTTCGGTGGATCTGGCCTCTGGATCATGGGGAAGATGGAGAGGAGGGGATGATGGATGGCAAAGTTTGACTGCCGATGGTATAGATGGCCATTTGGGCCGCCCGGCCCGGCCCTGGCACGGGCCCGACCTAGCCCATTCTGTATCGGGCCATGCCTAGCCGGCACTAAATCCCAACGGACCGTACCGTGCTAGCCCACGGGCTCCCCTGACGGCCCAGGCACAGGCCTGCGGGCCTGTTTCGTGCCGGGCCAGCCCGAGATAGCCCGGCCCAACAGCAGAGTCCATGCCGCCCGAAGCCCATCCAAGGCGAGGAGACGCGGCGGCCGGCGGGACGAAGCCGAGAAGGCAGCAGCCGGCACGGCGGCACCGCGGAGACGACGAGGAGGCGGCGACAGGTGGGGCGGAGACGGCGAGGAGGTGGCTGCCGGCGACATGGATATGAGGAGGCGGCAGCCGGCACCGCGAAGACGAGGAGGCGGCGGCCGCCGGCGGGGCGGAGACGACGAGGAGGCGGCGGCCGCCGGCAGGGCGGAGCGCCGGAGCCACGAAGACGAGAAGGCGACTGGCGGGCCGAAGAGGAGGAGGTGGCGGGCGGGGCGGAGAGGAGGAGGCACCTGGCGGGCTGGAGATGAGCAGGGGGGCGCGGGTGCACGGCCTGCCGCCTCCACTACGCATCTGCGCGGACGCCGGACGGAGTCGGGTGGGGGCAGGGGGTTAGGATTTGTTTTGTGGGTGATTGTGGGCTGGGTGGGTTGGGTGATGTTGGAGTTAGCGGATCGCCATCGGGCCGGACTGCTAACTCCGTGCCGGGCCGTGCCGGCCCACAGGCTGGGGTGACAGCCCAAGCCCGGGCACGGTGGATGGGCCGGGTGTAAGTATCACCGGGGTGTCCGACCCTAGAGGGGGAGGGGGTGAATAGGGTTGCTAATCGCTTTCTATCCTAGGGCTCAATCTATTTGCATGAGATAAATCTAACGCGTCCTACACATGCTAGTTATGACTAAGGTTTATCTATGCTAATCTCTACTTACCCCTAAAACACTTGCAACATATATCCAAACCTAATCAAACTAACTAGGAAAGTAAAGGTACGCAAGATAGAGTAAATGTGGAAACGTAATACGGTAAGTAAAGATGTAAGGGAGAGAATATACAAACTCCCGTGAAGACACCAAGACACACGATTTAACGTGGTTCGGTTATGACACCAAGTCCCTCCCTACGTCCACGGCCACTTGTCCAACACGAACAAGTGTGATGCCAAGTCTCTTCGTTGATCACCGTCTTGCGTTCGCCACCAAGGCTCCCGGCAAGCAAAGGCTAATTGACTCCAAGTCACCAAGACAAGGCCACCGCCACCGTCTCTCTCAAAGCGTCACCAACGGCACCATCTTCACTATTGGAGTTTCTCACCAAGAGGGGTCTCCTTCCCCGCACAAAGTGTCGTTGCCTCTCCACACCAAGTCGGAGGGTCACACGACGAGTACACAAGATGCTTGCCGCAGCAAGACTTCTCTCAAGGGAGTTCTCGCAAGAACTAATCCCTATTACAAGCACTAAGCACTCTCACAAGTGTGCTCAAGCCTATATGATGTACAATGAAGCTCTAAGTTGGTTGGAAGTGTTCTTCAAGTGTAGTATGCTTCAGCAACTCCAGCAACTCTAAATGACCCGGCCTTGGGGGTATATATAACCCACACACCCCAAAAGAGCCGTTGGGAAAAGGTTGACGAAAATCCTTAACACCGGTAGATCCGACGCTCAGTTTTTGTCATTTCCGGTTTAACCGGTGAGTGTATTTTCCCAGCAACTAGCCGTTACAGCTTCCAACGGCTACTTGATCAATCGACTGACGCACTCAAAACTAACATCGGTTCAACCGGTGCATGTAATCTCAATCGACCGACGCTCTCAAAACTAACGTCGGTTCAACCGGTGCAAGTAATCACAGAAATCCCAAAAAAGAGTCTCTGGACAACTGCACCGACGCTTCAGAAACCAACGTCGGTTCAACCGGTGTACTCTGCTGATTTGGCCTTCTCTGAGTCTGTTGCACCGGTGACTACAATTTCACTATCGTCGGTTCAACCGGTGATAGTAAATTGTCTCTGTTTTTATCTTTTCGACTTGGATTTCTTCACGGTCTCTTCAATTCTTGTCCTTTGGACCGAAGCGGAACCATCGTAGGGGCGGCCCTTCGGGCCTAACTACGCCTATCTTCTCTTTGTCATCACTTGAACCTAAAAATCTGAGAATGATCATCTTAACAATCATATTAGTCCAAGTGTTGTGTTGTGTATATCAATCACCAAAACATTATATTGAAATATGGCATGAGAGGCCATTTTCGCTACACCGGGCCAGCCCGGGCACGGCGGGGAGCGTGCCGGGCCGTGCTTGGCATGGGCCAAATTCGTCGTGCTTCGGGCTGGCCAATGGACCACGGGCCGCATGGACATCTATAGCCGATGGCCTCTTCTCGCGGATTTCATGCGGTTCAATTTCTTGTGTCAGCTTCATCATTTGGGCGAGTGGCGTAGAGGGTGATGTGGTTTGGTTGGAGGGCAGCGACGCCGATCGGGAAGAACACCTGGAACACTGACTCAGGAAGAAGAAGGGGGACTTTGATGTATTTTTCGAAGTTCATAGGGACCCTTTCGTAAAAAGGGAAGCACATGTACTTTGTTTTCTTCTAATATGATGTTATCCCTTTCGCAAAAAAAAAAAGTTGCTCCGCTGCTATGCGTCCGTGAGGGCCAGCCACGGACCAAGGATAACTGGCCAACCAGAAGAAAGAATTGGGCCTTTGATGGTTTAATTTTTTACTGGGATGGTTTTTTAAGTATGCCGGGGCATATCCGGCCCACCCACTGGGTCCGAGGCCAAGGCTCTCCTCCAACAGAAATTCTATACATCTTCCGTAAGATTTTTTCTTCTTCATCTTCAAGTATTTGATATTCGTGCAATCTATCTCATCTGTTGGATTTCCTCCACCCTAATCTTCTTCCTCCTCCTCCTACCCCCTTCCTCACCATGCGCCGCCGCCGCCCTTAAACTCGTTGTGCCGCCGCCCCGCCAGCCGCGTCTCGCGAGCACCGCGGCCGCCGCTGCCGCGCGCCGCCGCCGCGCGGTGCTGCTGCCGCTGCTGCGCTGCGCCCTGCTGTCGTTGCTGATGCCGCTGCTGCACTGCGCACTGTTGTGCTGCTTCGCTCTGCTGCTGCAGGCTGCTGCTGTTGCACGGTGCTGCTATTGCTGTGTGCTGCTGCTATGCCGCACCGCGCACACCGTCGCCGGAGAAGAAACCTTCAATATTTTTATTTTAGTATTTTCAACATTTCATATTTCCAATCTCAACATTTTGCTTTTACAGTTTCAACATTTTTGAAAGCCAAATGTTGAACATATTTAGTAAAATATTAAGTAAATTTTATTAAATATTAAATATATTTACAGCATATAATTGAATCAAAATAGACTTTAAAGATTAATATCTTATCTATCTTTCAGAAAATAGATAGGAGTCCCCTCTTCCGAGGGGCGGAGCTCGAGCAACTTACCGCTGGAGCTGCCGGTGGAGCACTCCGTTTGGTGCGGTTCAGCTGCCGACGGAGCTGGAGCTCGAGTCGCGCAAAACAGACCCTTATCGCTCTCCAAAGCCCACCATGTCACATGGACGAACTATGGAAGGTCCCATAATTAATTGTTAGTTAGTTACTACTACATATGTTTGCGACTGTGAATTTGGCCCCCGGGGGTACGGTTCGATTTCCAATAAGTTAGATTTGTGCCAATATTGTATCTTCCCGTATGTATCTCCCTTTGTTAATTGTATGCCATGTCATCTCATAATGCATTATAAAACTTGCCTAATTATCTCATGAAGTAGAAAAACAATACATCCATATCTCTGCAAGTATATTGATAGACATTACTGATCTTATAGGTTGTCTTATTGTTACTTCACACAATAGTTTTTTATTTTTTTTATGATATCGAGGAGAGAGAGGAAGGTGAGATAATAAGGAAGTTATTTCGTGAAGCCACTCACGCTGTATTTAAGCTGTAAGGCCATTCTACCACTTTTGTAGTTGTTGCCATTAGGGATGCAAGTCCCACCTTTTTTTGGGTCATTGGGTCGACCCTAAATTTGATAAAATAAATTAGAATGGCATGTTACGTATTTAGTTTGAGAGAGAAAATGAATTAAAATGAGAAACCCCAAAACACAAATGGGTACCCACTTGCATCCCTAGTTGCCATGCAACTCACAACATTTTTCTTCTAAGCATAATGAAAAGACTAAAATTGCTATAAGAGAAATTAAAAATATTGGACAATGCATGAGATCGCAAACGGCACTAAAATTATTGAACAGAGTACGGACGACACGTTCACTCGGTCCTATACATTCAAATACCACGATGTTATCGTCTTTATTATTAAAGCTGAGTTTATTCGCCTAGGGCCAGAAGGTGAATCCTTGGCAAGCAATGCAATCCGACGAGACCCTTGTGGTTGTGGTAATGTGGTGGATTCTCTGGTCCCTCCTATTCGTCTGACTTAGTTTTCTTCCAGACTTCCAGTCACGGAAAGGGCTATCCATCACCTCACCTATGTGCAATTCTGCAGCCGAACTGGTTGCGCATGTTGGCTGTGTGCGGCTGCACAGGCCGAAGATATTTCCTTTATCTAAAAAAAACTGGTTGCACATGTCGTCCGACACGCACCAGATTACTCCAGGATCTGCAAATCCTCCGTTTACTCTTTCCAAACGGGTCAGCAATTCGTGGTTACCACTCCCTGCGTCAGTAGAAAAAGAGCCGAACGGGATCAGAATTCAGAAGTTGCCAGGTACTAGCAGTGAATGAGATCCATACCCTGACGCTGATGGTTTTTGGCACTGTGATAACCAGAGATCAATGTACTTGGCGATCTGCTTTCTCACTGTATTGACTGCTGCGGGAGATGAGCAGTTTGAAGAGTCCCCTGAACAGTGCGAAACACGTGAGAATTCTTATCTGAATCGGGTACTAGATCAAATGGTTAAATGAAAAACAAATACATGCGAAAGAACCACTAGAAGAAATACCAGGATCAGTAGTTCAGTACATTGTTGTGTAATATAGCAAGCATTACAGAGCATTAATTTTTTTAATGTACCTTGGATTCTGAAAGGACTTTGAGGACAGCCCCTCAAATCAGTGCCATGTCCGCAATTGCTGCATTTCATCAAGTACGAAGGCACTGCATGTGTTGTAGAACTTCTATTAGTACACAAAGCAAAATACATTTAGATCTCTGTGAATATTGCCACAGAATAAAACAACAAAGAATGTTGGAAGACTAACTGTCTTTCGATGATTTCTGCTTGGAGGCATGTCGCCATGGATCTTGAGAGCCGTTTGTAAACACAATTTTAGAAGCTGCACATATTTCACAGAGCATCAGAGGAAAAACAAGAAGATGAACGTTGAAAGAGGCAAGCAAAACACGAACTATCAGTTCGCTACCACACCAGAAGCATTCAACAGAAAAGTAAAGATATGTTGAAGAGACAAACCAGCAATTCTTGTGCCCCCATAATACAAGTTCGTCATGGACACATCAGGATAAACGCCTTCCCCAAAAACATTTCTGCATAGATCCAAATGGTACCTGGCGGTACAGAAAGAGGAACAAGCATAAAAGTTGTTACGAATATGATCCTAAAATGTAAGAAAGATATAAACGTGTCCAATAGCAGATGACAACAAAAACTACAGAGTAATTGGTACGCTGGTACTACCTAGATCCCATGTATTACGAGGCAGACATGTAACGGTAAAGTTATTGTAAAGACAATTTAGAGTTGGAGAGGTACAAAAGTTAGATAGATAAATCACAACACACAGAAGAGAAAATATAGAAATTATTACTTTGTGTTGATACTTGCAGAACGAACACTATCAGTTTTGGGTGCCACTTGAAAGTAGGCAACCTCACTGCAAACTTGGAACCACCAGAGGCGAGAACCTAATAGAAATTGTAATGTGAATAAGTACTTGCAGCTATGTATATTTGAATGCTAACATCAGATGTCATGGTGTTTCATTCCAAGCTGATGCCAACGGATTTTCAGATTTTTTGCTAAAAGTACATATGTTATATGTAGGGAATCATTTACTAGAATCGTCGGGAGTTGTTTTCTTCAGGTACTCCTGATCATATGAAGATACCGGTGTCTCCATTTCTTTGACATAAAAGACTCTCACAATTTGAGCAAATGTGTCCTGCAAAACCAGTACATAGAAGTTCAAAAAAGCTTGAAAGTGTCTCAATTTCTTTAATGTAATAATCTTTTACAGACTGAGAATATGTTTCCTGTAAAACCCGAACATGAAAGTTCAAAAGTTTGAAACTCACGCGCACATTTACACAAAATTTGCTACAATAGTGAAGGGGTCGTTTAAGAAGCCTAGAACAATACAAAAAGATAAGTGAAATAAGGAGACACATAAATTAAGTGAGAGAAATAACAAATAGATTTTCCATCTCTCTTTTTGAAAGGCCTTAGGCAAGGTGACCCACTCTCACCCATCCTTTTTAATATAGTAGCCGATATGCTCACAATTTTCATTAAGAGAGCAAAAGCAGAGGGTTTGTTGAGTGGTGTGGTGTCCCATTTGGTAGATGATGGGCTGTCAATACTACAATATACTGATGATACAATCCTCTTTATGGACCATAACCTAGAGCAGGCTCATAACATGAAGACTATTCTTGGTGCTTTTGAGCAGCTATCGGACCTCAAAATTATTTTCCATAAGAGTGAAATCTTCTGCTTTGGAGTAGCGAAGAACTACGAAAGCCTGTATATGGAACTGTTTGGTTGTAAATCAGGTTCTTTCCCAATCCGATACTTAGGTATTCCGATTCATTATAGGAAATTGTCTAATTGCGATTGGATGAAGATCCAAGAACGGTTTGAAAAACGTCTCAGCAGTTGGAAAGGTAAAAACCTTTCAATTGGAGGTCGTTTAACACTCATTAATTTTGTTCTTAGCAGCTTGCCCATGTACATGATGTCCTTTTTTGAAATCACAAAGGGGTTCGAAAAAAGTTGGATTATTTTCGATCTAGATTTTTTTGGCAAAGTGACGAGCATAAAAGAAAGTATCGGCTAGCAAAGTGGGACATCCTGTGTCAACCAAAGGATCAAGGGGGACTAGGGATTCACAATTTGGAATTAAAAAATATAGCTTTGCTCAGTAAGTGGCTATACCGCCTGTTAACAACAGATGGTACATGGCAGTAGATCTTACGCAATAAATACCTAGGGCCTAAACCTTTGGTACAGGTCCAATGGAAGTGCGGAGATTCACATTTCTGAGCGAGCCTGATGAAGGTAAAACGAAAGTTTTTAAGATTCGGAACTTTCATAATAAAGGATGGGTCTCAACTAAGATTCTGGGAAGACACTTGGTTAGGAAATAGTCCTTTACGTGACCAATATCCACAACTTTATAATATAGTTAGGAAGAAGCAGGATACGGTGGCTGATGTACTAAGTATACAGATCCCGAATCTCTCCTGGCGTAGAGATCTAATTGGCAATAAATTGGTGATGTGGAACAATCTTGTCTCACATCTATCAACTATCGATCTAAGCCAAGAAAGGGATGGCTTCAAATGGAATTTAGACCGGACAAGTGTTTTTTCGGTAAAATCACATTATCTGGGATTAATCAATCAGAACACTCCTAACCAAAATAAGAGAATATGGAAATTAAAAGCTCCACTCAAGATAAAAATATTCCTCTGGTATCTTAGACGAGGCGTTATTTTTACAAATGATAATCTTGCAAAACGGAATTGGCAGGGGAACCAACAGTGTTGTTTCTGTCATGAAAATGAAACGATATAACATATGTTTTTTGACTGCCGATTCACGAGAATGGTATGGGCTTCGGTCAATGCGGCCTGGGGCATACCAAAACCTCATAATATGCCTAGTATGTTCGGGAGCTGGCTCAATGGAATTCCTAAAGAATATAAGCTACTAGTACTTCTGGGCGCGACAACCTTGTGTTGGTCTGTTTGGCTATGCAGAAATACAGTGGTGTTTGATAACAAAAAATCTTCCTTTTTGCAGGTTATCTATTCAACTACGCACTGGCTCCGTACATGGGCTATCCTTCAGAAGTTTTCTTTTCGGGACAAGCTTGTAGCGGCATCTCATTTCTTGGCACAGGTGGCCAAGTATTTTTTTTGCCCGGACACATGGGTGGCGGTCTAGTCTTAGGATTGACAGTCATTAGTGTGGAAGGATCTTTTCAAACTCTTTTAGGCTGTGTGCCGTTTAGGCAGAGGTCGGGAAAATTTCAAGATGATGTATCACCTTGATGTATTGTGCTTGAAATCAATAAAGTTTCCCTTTTCAAAAAAAAATCTCTTTATGATTTAAGTCTGCAATTCAGTTGTTATCTTAACAAATAGATATGTCAGGCATGATATTGGTAGTGTATTTCTTTGCTCTCCCTGAGCAAAATTTTATGGATGCCTAAGAAGCCAAACTAATAAAGAAACATATAGGTATGATTCCAGAAGTAAATGGACATGTACCACCAAGTTTTTCCCATTCTTCTTTGCATTTACTAGAGGAGTGCACACAGCATCAGGGTGCCCATATTGGAACTGCAAAATAGCACCGACTTTCGATCCATAATCACAAAATATGCTTTTAATCAACAGAACTATGAAAAGTTGTCCTGTTCATACTGCTTCTGCTGCGGCATCTGCCAGTAAGTAGAGGAAGTCGTCATTTTTCAACTGCGTGTAAAGAAAACAAATCAACAGTGAGTTGGAAGTACATGAAGACACTGGCTCCTGAGTCATTGAACACAAGGGATTACCGTCTGTGCCCCAAATAAGGTCTTCACCGAACGGCTGTCTGACAGAAGCTGTTGCTCAACAAGTCTAGTCGTTTCTTGAAGGGCAGCTTTGCACTCAGGGCCAGCCGACTCTCCAACCTACAAACGTAGACCTGAATCAGGTGAAAGTAGACAGACCAGACAGAACTAGCATGTTCCATCTCCATCTACGCCCGTACTACCAACCTGCTTGTCAAAGTCAGTGTAGTTGTACACCGCACGAACCACCCCTGAGCTCGCCAGGCTCCCACATGTCAGGTGGGGGAACTTGAGCCTGAACCAGGCGCTGAGAGCGCCGGAGTAGGAGACCCCGATGACGAACCAAGGATTGTCAAATCCCGTGCGGTTGTACCTAGCATTCAAGGATTCCTGCAGAAGAGAGGAAACGTCATGATTTTCAGAACAAGAAACGGTACTTTGTGAATGTCAGAAGTGCAGAATTCAGCCAGCGCGGCGGCAGCCCAACCTGGTAGTACTGGCGGAAGACGGCGAGGTCGAACAGGGCCTGCTTCGACGACAGGAACCTCAGGTTCCCGGTGGTCAGCCGCCTGAACGGGGAGCTCTTGCCGTAGTACCGGTGCTCCGGCGTCACCACCGCCGCGCCGAACTTCTTGGCCAGTACCTGAGCAAAACGTACGAACCAACCCAAGCGCAATCGTTCAGGTTCAGAACGCGCTGTGTGATTTGCGAAGAAGGCGCGACGCGACTCACGGCCAGGTAGTCGTTGGGGATGCCGCCGCAGGCGGACTCGCCGCAGATGCGCAGGAAGATCGGCCCGCCTGGGGCGCGGTGGTAGTCGAGGAACTCGAAGTAGCGCTGCTTGAACCGCCGGTAGTCCTGCGAGCCGTGTCCGCCGGCACGAGCGACGGCGCTCAAGTAAAAAATCATTCTTCCCCCCAGCAGATATACGTTACGGGCGCGCGCGATTCCGGGAATGTTGCGTAGGTCTCATGATTGGATGGTGGAGTTGACTTACAGTGGGGGAGAAGTGGTCGAGGCGCTGCTTCATCCACCGCTCGTCCGTGGTCAGGTACCTGCTGCCAGCGGCGGTGGCGGCGGCGGTCGGCCCGGCCTCGGCGACGCGCGCGAGGAGTAAGGCGAAGAGGAGGGAGACGAGGCGATCGCGAGAACCCATCATCGTCTCCGACTCTCCGGCTGAAGATTCCCTTCCGTTCCGGTGGTGGTTATTACCTCTTGGGCTACGCATTTTAAAAAAAAATTGTATATATAAAGTACTAAATGAAATTTATTTGAAAATTCTTTTCGCATATGAGTATAATTTTTCGCGACAAATCTAATGACAGTAATTAATTGATAATTGGTTAAGTGATGTTACAGTAACCATTCTCAAATCATGCGGTCAAAGACCTCATTAAATTCGTCTCGCGAAATAGCGTCGGGTTGTGAAATTAATTTTGTAAAATACCATTATTTAGTATCACTAATTATTGGTTAAAATTTATGCTATTTGTACTAGGAAGCAAACCAAACCGGACCTAAGGCGCACGTGACACGAACTGCGCGAGCCAGCAGGGTGGTCACCGAAAAGTCGTAAAAAACGCTAGAAATTGATTCTTTTCTTACGATAGGTGTCAGTTTTCGGCGCCAATGCTGAAGTAGTACCTGTACCTAGGGTTTTTTTCCCAACCGGACACCCCAAATCGGAGCACTTCGGTTCCGGTAAATCGGACAGGTTTGACCGGTTACCGGTAGAAACCGGTCAAATTCAAATTTGAATTCAAAAAACTCAGTTCAACCGGTTCGTACCGGTATACCGACAGGTTAGACCGGTTTACCGGTCGGTTTGACCGGTTTGAATTCAAATCCAAATTTAAAATCGTATGTGTAACTGGTTTGGACCGGTATACCGGCCGGTTAGACCGGTTTACCGGCCGGTTAGACCGGTTTACCAAATGGGCCGTCTCATTTTTTCCTTTTCTTTTTTGTTTTAACTTTAAATGCCCGAAAAGTATGTTAAACGAACGAATTTTTGAGAAAATTTGACACCATTAGATTCGTCACACCTTGAAGTATTTTTAGGAATTTTTTAGAAATTTTTCATTTTTTGAATTCAAATTTGAATTTTAAATTTGGGCCGGTACGATACCGGCCCAAACTGGAACCGGACCGGACCGGTAACCGGTCAAACCGGACCGGTTCCCACCGGTAAGGTGAAGCTCTTGTTCATCAATACCCGATCTTTGTTCATTCCTTCCTGTCCCCAACTCAAGGGGAACGCTTGCTGCGTTTTGTGGCACTTGGCACTTGAATAAGAGGTTTCCAGATTTCTTTGGACCCTGTTTGTTTTCACGGACTAAAGTTTAGCTCTGTCACATCAAAAGAATCTTGCTATTTAAAAATATTAAATAAAATATATTTATAAAATATTTTGACAGATGAATGCTAATTCACGAAACGATTCTAATGATCCTAATTAATTCATAATTTTTTACAATGATGCTATAGTAACCATTCTCTAATTATGGATTAATATACCTCATTAGATTCGCCTCGCGGTTTAGCCCTATAGTTCTGCAATTATTTTTATAATTAAATTTTATTTAATACTTCAAAATAGTAATATTCTTTTTGACATGACAGGAATTAAAGTTTAACCCGTGGATTCAAACAACCCGTTAGAGAGCTGCGTCCAAGAAGAGGGAACATTACAGTCATTTCTCATGGCTAAAGGGTATGCGCCAGATGTATATTGACAAACTTGGTTTGTATGCAGTTCGTTCACATTTACAAATCCTGGTAATGTCTGTACAGGTCAACGCGTCCGAGCCCAAAGGTGGGGCACTGGGGCATCTCTCACGCCTGAACTCTGCGGGCATCCCAATAAGCTGAGAACCGCCTGTTTTATTTATTTGCCACCAGCGGGATTATACATCAGCCTCTATTACACAACCATATTTGCATTGGCCTGGCAACATATGCCTGTAGCTCGCACAGATTAATCAGATAGTGGCTATGTTCCATCTGCTTCCCAGTGATGGCTCCTTGTCATGTCCTGAAAACGCAGATAGAGAAACAATGTTTTAGGCCAAAATTGAATGAGGATTGAATTGGAGGTGGCATAGCTAGGCACCACAGTCCTTTGATAACACAAAAGTTCAGAGGGGGTGTTAGACAGAATACCAAGCATAATTCGGAACCACAATAGTTCAGTGGCAAGACAGCCAGATCGACCAAACTAACCTTGTTCTTGACATTCCGATAACCACAGGTCAATGTGATCGACTATCTGCTTTCTTACTTTGTTGAGAGCTTCTGGGGATGAGCACTTGGATGAATCACCTGGTGGGCATAGAATAGACAGCTCAAACTTGGATGCCACTTGCATATTAAACAAGCTACGGACCTAAAGTTATCTTAACCATTGATGACAATGAAACCAGAAATTGTATAAAGAAATCCACCCATCCTGTGTGCTCAAGCAAAAACTGGAATGATGATCTACCTTCAATGTTTGAAGGAGCTTGAGGGCATCCAGAGAGATCACTGCAATGTCCGCAGTTCTTGCACTCAATTAAGTATGATGGTACTGCAGGCATAGCAAAACTTCAATAAACATAGTAATAGCATTCCGAAAAAGAAAATATTTACCACTTCCATACTAGATATAAAGATAGTGAGTGCATATGAAACAGGGAAATGGTGACAAAGTGACATATAGAGCTAAAAAAACTCACATTCTTCTGATGATTTCTGCTTAGAAGCATGGCGCCATGGGTCTTGAGATCCATTTGCAAAAACAATTTTAGAACCTGCAGGCAAGTGATCTATTAATTTCAAATACGTGAAATTATTTGACCAGCCGATACACTATTACAGAAGTCTCACAGTAAATCTGGATAATTGTGCCCAGCCCATTGCACACAACTGGATATCCACATTATCAATTAAGAGATCATAACTATCGGAAAGTTCCTAGCGTGGAGAAAATAGGGGCTATTTGCAGTTTAGCACTGCAGATGAGGCTACTCAACTCTTTAGTTGTTCCTTTACTAGTGTTCACTGATCCTGACCTCACAATATTGTTGTGTTAATGACACTCTGATAGTAATATCTCATACCAATAAATAGTAGTGCAAACCTCAAAAAAGCAAGTCATGCTAAATCCTCATCATTTTTAAGCTTTTCCAACTCGAATTTTCAAGGTAAAGGAAAGTAGCTAATAACTCAAGGACTGACGATAATAGCTCAAAGGCCATACCTGCAATTCTTGTGCCTCCATAGTATAAGTTTGTCATGAAGACATCAGGGTAGACTCCTTCCCCAAAAACATTTCTGCACAAGTCCAAATGGTACCTAGAAACAAAGCAACCACAAGGACGTAAATGAATATGTCTATATATGCCATCACATTGACAGAAGATCCTAGTCACTAGACTGAGACAACTTTTCCTCCAAAAAACAAAAACCAATTTAAATATCATAAAGTTGATGGTGGAAGTTCTCGTTTTCAGATTGTGATGGCGCAGCTTTGTAGTAGGAATAAGAAGGATAAGCAAAGGATACATGACAGAGACAAAAGGTATGAATGAGTGAAGTATCTCTACTAACCTTGTGTCAATCTTTGGGGAGCGTACACTATCATTTTTGGGTGCCACCTGGAAATATGCAACCTCACTGCAAACTTGGTACCACCACAGTCTATATGCTAAAGAAAATCAACAGTCAAATGCATAGTTAATTAACATTAAACAATGTTTAGATAATGTTAAAAATAGCCATGCACACAATTCCATTCTAAACTCTTAAAGCGTGATATTTGGTAACAGTGAATATCGGGCTAGCACTTACCGGATTCAGCAATAGCAGGAGTTGTGTTCTTCAAATACTGTTGATCATATGATGCTACAGATGCCCCAAATTTTCCAATGTAATAATCTTTCACGTAACTAGCAAATGTTTCCTGCATGATAACAGTTGTTAAAGCATGCTAGATTTACAAGAAAGTTAGGAAGCAAAATTGAAATAAGAATCTATCCATCCCGAATTTGGTGGTTAAACTCTACTGCGGTGACAATATTGTAGGGGAGGTCCGGCGGCAATATAGCTTGATGCCAGAATGATAAAAAGCATAACACTTCTTATTTGACTTTTTCACTATTTTGAAATACGAAAAAGATCCAAATCCAAATTACAAAGGTCATCTTATTCAAAACCTCAATCATCACATCCCCTCTATCCCACTTCATGTGCTTACTAATAATAAATATTTTTAGAAAAGGGAAATTTTGGCAACTTGGTCACCAGATATTGGTTCTGGAAAAATGTTACCCTTCATAATCCTGCTTTCAAATAATGGTATTACTTACCACCAAATCTGTCCCGTTCTTCTTTGCTTCAATTAGAGGGGAGCACAAGGCATCAGGATTACCATATTGGAACTGCAAATGATATCAGCTCTCAATACTGCAATAGCTTTCAACAAACAATGAGGTCAAAAATAGATGTACACGGAGCATACCGCAATAGCAGCAGCATCTGCCAGTAAGTAGAGGAAGTCACCATCATTTTCTAACTGCAAGTATATAAAATAAATGCATGAACCTTATGCAACAAATCCAAGGAGCTAAATCAGGAATCATAAAATAACCTACAAGCAGTCATTGGCAGCACACCTAGAAGTTTAAGCATGTTTTTCAGATGCATATATGAAAAACAATAAGCAAAACCTTAGAACCAAAGAGAAGTATTGGTAGGACAGGTAAGTTAGACACATCAGAAAAAGAGATGTGTTCATAGCCTTGCATGAGCATACAATTCTTCTATGTGACTGTTAACTGTCTGCCAGAAAATGCAGTATGGAAATACTCAGCTCCAACATGTTATTTCATATAATGTCTAAAGAAGAAAAGAAGTGAAGGATATATTGCTATCTATATTGAAAAATGCAGACTCTTTTCAGCAGCACCACTATATGTCTCTTTTAAATTAGCATCCTCTTCAAGCATACCCAAACCGTCGACATAATATGTAACATCATTCAGTGACAGCATACATGAAATTTAAAAAGATGAAGTAATTGCAAACAAGATAGGATTGAAAAGTTGTCAAAGCAAAAGAGATACGCTTCTTGTCACAGATGGATTACCTTTGGTGCTCCAAACAACTGCTTAACTGAGTTGCTGCCACACTGAAGCTGTCCATCAACAAGCCTTGTTACTTCTTGAAGTGCTTCCTTGCATTCAGGACCAGCAGAGTCCCCAATCTACAGAGATGTAAATCATATATAGAGGTTGAACTTTAGGTGCAGATTAAAGTATTGTAACTTTTAATGCATAAATCAGGCATGTTCCATCACTAACCTGTTTGTCAAAATCGGTAAAGTTGTAAACAGCAAGAACAACTCCTGAGCTTGCAAGACTTCCACATGTCAAGTGAGGAAACTTCAATCTGAACCAAGCACTGAGTGCTCCAGCATATGACCCTCCAAAAACAAACCAAGAACTGTCTGCCCCAGAGCGATTATACTTGGCATTTAAGGTTTCCTTCAAATCAGAGAAATAAAAGCTCAGAACAAGTGGGTGCACACATTTGGACACTGACAGATAATATGACCACATATGCAGACCTGATAATATTGGCGGAAAACAGCAAGATCAAATAAAGCCTGCTTTGATGACAAGAACTGTAGATTTTCTGTCGTCAGACTGTCAAAAGGAGAACTCTTTCCATAGTATCGATGCTCAGGAGAAACAATTGCAGCACCAAATTTCTTTGCCATCACCTAATTAGACAATCCATCCACATGTATGTTATCTAACAGCTGGAGTATAAACTACATCTCACAGCTAAGCCTAGAGTAAATACTGGAGTCTGCACTATAGAATGTCCAATCATTTAACTCAAAGATGTGTAATTGTATGCTCATCAAACTCACAGCTAAGTAGTCATTGCTAATTCCATTGCATGAGGCTTCTCCACAGATTTTTAGGAAGATCGGTCCATTTGGAGCTCGGTAGTAGTCCAAAAATTCATAGTAACGTTGTTTGAATTGCCGATGGTCCTGCACATAAGAAATTACATAAATTCCTGGTCCATGCCATGGATAAAACAAATTACGCTTGTGTTTTCTTCTGGGCAAAATACATTTGAGATAACAACAAACCACATGCTTTGCAGCAGACTAGAATCTCCCAGAAACTAATCTTTATAGTGGATACAAATGCAAGATAGGTAAACAGGTGGGCCAAAATTTAATATGTGTAGCAAGTTCACTTTGCTCACAGATTTCACAGATCAGAGACCCCACATCTGCTTTTTAAAAAAGCAGACAATAGGTAACATTGGGATTGGGTATATGAACCCAACACTCATCGATAAATACATTGCTCTATGAGCAATCATGTACAGGAAGAGCCATTGGTTGTTCATCATTCAGGTTCCAGGTAACACGACGTGCACGTGAGGAAGAAAAATGGCCTGATCGAAGGCATTCAAGTACAAGCCAGGAAAACTAGGAAGATTTCGGGCTTGGCATCTTCAATTTGCAAAAGAAGTACCCTAATTCAAAGCTGCACACCCGATTCCCAACAGTCCCAACAACAGAAGGCTCCTCAACATAAGTTCGAAGAGGGTTTGGTTCGCAGTGGATACACACCGTGGGGTTGAAGTGGTCGAGGGTTTGGTTCATCCACCGCTCGTCCAGCGTCAGGTAACGGCTGGCGCCGCCGAGGAAGCCCTCGCCCCCTACCCCGGCGGACGGCGGCGGGAGCCAGAAACTGACGGACTCGCCGCCTCGCGCGAGCATGAGGAGGAGGAGGGCGGCCGCGGCGGTCGCGGCGCGGGTGGAGCCGGACCCCATCGCCGGCGCTTCCGCTTCGCTGCTTGCTGCGTCCGGTGGTGGGATGGATGGGGATCAATGGAAGTGGAGTAGGGGCTTTGCGTTTGGAGCTTTCGAGGCAAGGCAAGCAAAGCAAATGCCAAGAGGCGTTGAGCGAAGCGTGCACGTTCCTTTTTTTTCCTTCCTTTTTTTGGCGAGGAAATGTGCACGTATATTTCTTTTCTTTTTTGTACTCGTATTTTTTTTCTTTTTTGAGATACTATAAAAATGTGCACGTATTTGTGTGGGGCGTTTCGTGACCCGCGTGTAGGGTTTTCTTTTTTTGTTTTGTGACCCGCGTGGTAGGTTTTTTTTCCCGTGACCCGCGGGGGCATCCATATGTCTGACGGAAGATGGTTAAGTCAAACATCGCACGGCACATAATGGCCCACCTGCTCTATGCTATGTTGCTAGCCCACGTGAAACTGACACCTCAGCAAGCGAGAGGGCGCCGCAGCCCATGCATAAACAGTGCAGACACATCACAACGTAACAAAGGTGGTAAGTATGCTATCTTTTTTTCTAAATATCATGTGACCTAGTATATGTGGAATATTATATTAACAGATTCAATATTTTAATATACAAGATTCAACAATCATTCCGACTTAGTTCAACAATTCCAATAAACAAATTCAACATTTTATATTGAGATGTTGAAGCTGTATATAAAAAATATTGAATGTATATATTCCAAGTGTTGAGTTTTTAAAAATTTAAAATATATTCATATGGGATTTCATTTTGTTGCATTAATTCTAAACAACATGATGGTTCAAACGGAATCGAAAACGGACTCACGGTTTAAGAGAAAAATACGTTTTAAGCTAGCAAATCAATTGAACCTCCACCCGCTCAACCAACCCTGTCGCGACACCTGTCACCCTAATTTTGAAGCAATCTGCTGATCCGCTCAGCCCGCAAGAATCTCAGCCACTTGTTTCTGTTCTGCACGCATCTTAAAGTGGAAGTTTCATAGCAAACTATCTTCCGGAAGATGTATAGGTATTCTGTGACCCGCGTGGTAGGTAACGAAGATGCGGATGGTATTAGGCCGCAGGCCTCCCCGCTTTGGGGTTGTAACGGCCCAGGTTTTTAAATAGCCAATTTAGGGTAATTAGAACCAAATCATGCATCATATGCTTGAATTGCTTGAAAAAGGATCTTTTTGTAAATATAAAAAGGTTCTATGTGTAATTATGATTTTATGCAAGGTCCTCTCTGCAGTTATATTGAATAGAGTATGCATTTATAATTTTTGTGGAGGGTGTTTTTGCAAAATTCAGAGCATTTATTACATGGCAGCAAATTTTGCTTTTAAGTCTATGTTTAAAGTGAAAATACATTGAAAAAGACAAAGTTCCTGGAATTTAAAATTCTTTCCATGTTTTCAAAATTAGCTCTTGAATCTTTGATCAAATAAATTTTTGCACAACATCAAAGTTGTAGATCTTAAAAAATTGAACAACTTTCATGTTGGGCACTTTTTCATTTGAGCTCTATTTTAAAAGTTATCGCTGGTTTACAGATTGGTCCCTGGAGTTTTTGGAAATTTTGTTTGGGTCCTTTTCCCCTTCCTCCAGCTCCTCTGCTCTCTCCCGCCGCCGACCGACGGCGCCACGCCGCGCGCCGCCGCTCTGGGCCGGCCGTAGGCCAACTCCAGCTTCGCCTTCGCTTCACGTGGCACTTCCACATGCTTCTGGACCCATCCCCCTCGTGCTGGTACCTCCTCCGCTTGCCACGCGCCCCCGCCGAGCTTCGCGCGGCTGCCACGGTGCCACCTCGCCGCCGCCAGTGCCGTGCGCCGCCCGCCCGCCGTGGAGGGCCGCCCCCGCGCCACCTCCTGCTTGCCTGGTAGCTTCTACGCGTCGCGCTGCACCTTCACCGCCCTCCTTTGCCTTGAGCTGGAGCCTCCATCTCGCGCCACGCGCCCAGTGAGGCCACCGCCGGCCGCCACCGCAATCCGCCGTGGCTAGCCCGACGCAGTGCCCCAACCCCTCTCCTCTCGCGCGCATCAAAACCAGGAGGACCCCCTCCTTCTTTTCCCTTCGCGCTTTTGCCAGTTCCTCCACCCCACGCCCCGGAACGCCGCCGCCGCTCCACCGAACGCCGGCGAGCCTCAAGCCCGCCGTCGAGCCGCGCCTCCACAGCCGCTCCGCCCAAATCGACCCCACATCTAGCTTCGCCTCGACCCCGCGAAGCTCACCCACCCCTCCTCCTCGCCCAGTCCTCACCGGAGCACCGCCTCCGCCGTCCTCATCCGCCGCCGGAGCAACTGCTCCGCGGGGAACATCCAATCCGACCACCCCGAGCCCCAAGAAGACCACCATTGGGTTCGCCTTGGCCTGCTCTCCATTTCCCCCAACCCCACCCTCGCCGCCGGTGACTCCTCTCGCCGGTTTTGGCCGGTCAACCACCGCCCCTCTGCTCTGACCCGGCCGAGGACCTCGGGTGAGAAGAATAAAAAACTCAGGGGGTTATGTGAATAGGCCGTGACTCATTTGAATAGTGCCACTAAGGACTCCTTTGTAATATTTGCAGTAAACTTTGAAATTCCATAGAAAATCGTAGGAAATTCAGAAAAATGTAAAATTGGATGTTTTGGAATCCTTGAGAGTAGATCTTTGCAGTAGAATCATAATACGTTAGGCTTTTGTTGAAAGTTTTTGCTGTACAAGTTGTTTTGTGTCACTAGCTTCATAAAGACTAGTTATTTAATCTTTTTCTTATCTGATGATTAAAAGCTTGTCTTGCAGTGAAACTTTTATGGTAGTTTACTCATGTAACACTTGTTTTTATATAAAAATTTTATGATCAGTTCTTTGGTGTAGCTATTTATTTGATTTAATCCTTGTTTAGTAGGCTTTAATTATGGTAAATAGTTTCTGTTCATAATAAATCATGAATTTATTTCTGCATGCTTTTTCTGAGTAGCTTAGTTTTTCCAGGAAGTTTGAGCTTCAGCTCATGGCTAGATCAGGGGCTAAAAATAAATCTTGCTAAACTAATGTCTGTTTTGTTTATTTTCTCGGAATTATTTCTGTGTAGATAAAATCATGAAAATTTCACAGTAACTAGTTCTTTACTGTGTCAACCTCCTGTTAAATTTTGAGCTTCTACTTTGCTCTAGTTTGACCTGTATAATTCAAGCTTGATCTAGGTGTTATCTGAATGAAAGAATTGTTGTGATTAATTGGCTACATGTCTTGGCATGATTTTTGCAGGGTAGCTTAGTTTGTTCATGCTCTGTTTAGGGTAATTGTTGCTAAATTTATTGCTATTTGTGATCTGAGTTGTTTATTTAATTAGCAAACCTTGAGTTAAATGCTATAGGAATCAACCAGCACTCATTTTATGAAGTTAGTATAACTTGCTTGTGCTGTTGATCATGATGCCTTGTGTAGTTAAATTTGTTATTTAACTACTCTATAAACGATTGCCCATGTATGTTTATAATGTTGTTCTTGCATTACATATAGACACGACTGCCTTATCGGACGGAACGTACGAGCTGATCCCGGAATCTGTCGGAGGTGATCTCGAAGCTCAAGCGAACACTGCTGAACTAACTGAAGCCCCGAACCAAAGTTCGGAAGAGCCTAGAGCTGAAATAGTTAGCAACTACCGAGAAGGCAAGCCCCGGACATAACCTATATTTCAAATTATTATCATTTACTGTTATTATTTACTTGTGCATTTACAGTTCTTAGGATTTGAATTGAAACCCTAGATGCATGATCCTAGGAACCTATGTACTGAACACTAGACTCGAGATCGACTACTTGCTAAGCTTATAGGACCGGTAAAAGTCGAGTGATTGCCTGTCACTCGCGAGCTTTATAGGAATTGTTTGTTTACTTCTGTTATCAATATAAGGACGACGGACGGGGTTGTGATCGATATCATGACTTTATGTGAGACCCCGTCTGTGTTGATGAACTTGCTAAGGTTGCGGTGTGTGGTAGCGGTGGTTAAGTTTTTGAAAGTACTAGCCACATGCCGTAAATATGGTACGCGGCAAGCCTAGTAGCCGATTGGACCGGGGAGTGGATATACCTTTCACTCTCTCTTTAGAGATAGGTTTTTAAATGTTATTGTTGATCAACACTACGACTTCAAGGGACAAGGGTGGACCGGGCACGGGTGGACCTTGGAGCCCTGTAGTCGGGGAGAGTGACCCTATCCACAAGCCGGAAAGAAAGGTCAACGGTTGTTTGGGATTGACCCGACGGTGTTCCAGACGTGTGTGCTAGGTTATCCTTGCAAGGTTGAATTTCGATTCAGAATCGTCCGCCTCTCACGATGAAATGAGACTGCTTGATCCCTTTGCCACACAGAGTAATAAGAGCAACAATATTATTTATTAATCTTGATGTTTGCTTAGTTTTCTACCATGTTTGGATAGTAGTTGCTTACATAGAATGGTTAATCTACTAGAATCTTGAAAGCTAAAACTTGAAAGTAAGGATCTACTCTTTATTGCTTTTCAGCAAAAAGGAAAACCAGAGCCTCACAAACCTTGCATAGTCTAGCTATAGTGGGCTACTTATACCCGTTGACGGTTAAGTCTTGCTGAGTATTAGAATACTCAGCCTTGCTGTTGAAACCCTTTTTCAGGTAGGAGTCTTGAGGACCAGGTCGCTAGTTTGACCTATCCCTGCTCTTTGCCTCCTGGCTGGTCTGTAGAGTGGGATTCGTCTTCGGCCGGCAATGACCATGACGAGTGATACCTTGCTTGGGCTAGCTTGGTATACTTTTGCGACGTGTTGTAGCCATCGTTGTCTCTTTCCGCTGTTTTCAAACTCTGAAGTTAAAGTTATGGTTTGTATAACTGCTTTTTAAAGTTTGTACTTGTAATAATATTTTAGAACTGGTTTGTAATCATTTTATGCCTGTGTTGCAAAACTTGTGGTTGTAATATCTCTGGACTCGCCTTCGTGCGGGGTATGCTTGTTCGATCCGAGAACCGGTGGTTGTATCGGGACGTTACCCGACAGACCAAGAATTGTTCCGTTTGAAGTGCGTTTGAGCTAGTGTTGCCTTTATGGTGATGCCCTGCGCACTTGAGCCGGGATAATTCAGGTGGTTCTGCCACAGCTGGTATCAGAGCTGCAAGTGTACACCAGGGGTGTTGGAACCTTGAAAACCATTTTTCCGTATAAAATTGGAACAATAAAGAATTTCGGAAAACTACGTTGGATTCGTTAAGAGTTGTGCATAGAACGTAAAGTCCTAGGGAATTTACGGGAATTACTAGGTGGTTGTTTGTGTATGGTTATGTATCTGACTTCCAGCACTTTACATTTTGTCAAACCATACTCACAAGCAACTCTTAATTTTTGTAACGACGCACCTACGTGAGGTAAGATGGTAAGGATCCTCAGTCAGCTGAGGGAGTCTGACCTTCCCGTCGGTGATGCGAGCCGAACGCTGCCCTCAAGCAGTGGCTTACTTGAGGTGCTTCCAATATATCGACGATTAGTTGACTATATTGGAAGTAAAGTGTGCTCAGTCAGCTGAGGGAGTCTGACCTTCCCGTCGGCGATGCGAACCGAACGCTGTGCTCAAGCAGTGACCTACTTGAGCTGCTGCCAATATACCGATCTCGGTCGACTATATTGGGAGTAAAGGAACTCGTGAATACGCCACTAAGTAGCGTATGTTAACGTTGGCCATACGGCGGAAATTGTATGGCTGCCGCTTCTATAGTGAGCGGTACTGTATGAGAACGCTTTCATGGGTGCTGGCATGAAAGGTTCATTGGATATATATATATATATATATATATATATATATATATATATATATATATATATATATATATATATATATATATATATATATGTTCTGTCAATCTTGTGCAGGTACACTAACCACGATTCGATAAGATAAGAACGGTTAGAATGTATCGACTAGCTATATAGGGAGAGCCGTATCTATGTTATACCACCGTGCTAACCACGTAAGCCCAACATTAGTTGGCAATTGTTTATCTTGTGAGGACGGTCAGGACGTGCATACATATCTGGTTGATGTTTGAGTGGTTCATAATATTTGAAGTTGCTACATGAGCTTTTTAAGGAATTTCTAGTATGAATCCTTATAAGATAAGTGTTAGTGTGCTTAAGACATGAGTGAGTGAAATTTTGATTTTTGTAGCATACTTGTTAAATGCTTAGGTTTCCTTGGATGAAAAAGATGGTTTTTAGTCATGCCTTCATCCGAAGCCCCATCTTGATGTCTAGTGATATTTTCATTCCTTAGAATCTCAAATGATGAAACAGTACCACTTGGACTACCAGTTTGGAAGATCTTAATCCTTTTCTACTTGCCAAATCTCTTTATTTGTGCATTTCTACGCTGTTTGATGAATACTAAAAATGTTGCAAATTTTGTGACATGGGTGCTCATCAAATTTTAGCCTATTGAATCTGTGAGACTATATTTTTAGTCCAATCACTTCTTTGATCTCTGCTGATTAGCAGCGTAGCACCAGAACCCTGTCTATTCAATCACCGAAGATCTATCTAGAAATCTGCCTTTTTATTGTATCTGGGAAAAACAAAATTAATTGGCCTAGTTTGTGACCTGATCTATAGTTGATCATGTGGAAAGTTTTGTTCGGAAACGTGTTCTCTAGCTGCTATTAACTTTTCCTTAGTTAATGAAAGAATTACGCATTGCAGATGGTGCAAGGGTCACACAATGCTCCTGCAGGGTTGGGAAGTGCTTGTGTTAGCGGGCAGCCACTACTGTCCAACCTGGCTGAACTCGTGGCTACCCAGACTAAACTACTCCAGCAACTTGCTCAGAGACAGCAAGAGATTTATCAACTCCTACAGCAGCAACACCAGCTAGGGGATGGGTATAATGTCCCCCAACCTCTGGTTGCGGAATATCAAGAGCTCAATGAAGAAATAAAGGAGACGAGGGATGTTTACTTAGACTCCCTAACGCCACCATCGCGACCTCCGATGGAATTTAAGGCTCGCCAAGCAAAGCATCGGACTCTCAAGCATGACCCAAGCGACATAGACTTGACTGGGTGGGAAATTACCTGCACGGACTTCATCCCACATGGTGGTTCAGGCAAAATAAAACGTTGCTTCAATTGTGGGAATCCTAACCACTTCGCTCGACACTGCTCCCAGCCTAGACGACCAAAACGGGGTCAAGATTCTATGCAGAACAACAAAAATAAGGGAAAGAGACAGGATAGTTTACAAGGAAAGGTTGGAGGTACCCCACTATCCGATCTTCTTGAAGGTGCACCGGTTATGATGGGTATATCCTCTATTCTCAAACCGTCTAGCCCTTACTTTGCATATCAAAGGGAAATCTCATTACCCTCCTTGCTCGTATAACTCTCCTTGAAGACTAAAAAGAGTGGCAATCAAGAATACTAGAATAACACGCAGGATCATTACTAGCATGGTTGTTGCATGGCCATTATTTAAACATGTGCATCAGGGGGCTCAATTACAATTAACATCATATGCATCTGGGAAGGGTTTTGCGTTTATCACCTAACCCTCCGTCTTTCTTTCTAGCCATGCACATTATTTAGGTTGCTATATTTTTACCTTGTCTTGGTGTCTGTCACTGACCAATGGTGCCGCGACGGGACCTAGGGCCTCGTGTGTGCTGCAGCCATACGTTTGTGCCACTAGAAGCGCGCTGGTATCTTGGTACGTGTAAGCAATACCCCGACAATCCATTTTTCGCGACCTGAATATTGTGTTAACTTGGGGTTTTGATTCGGCCAACAAAAACTGTGAGTTTTGGTATATCCTTCTAGGTCACTAACCAGCATTGCAATCATACATCTTGAGGATGCATCATTCTCATGGTCATCGAGCATATGCATCTCGCATCATAATGTTTAATTTAATCAACAGTTTGAGAAAGAATGTCCTTGAGCAAAAACTCACCTTGATATCTTTTCTATCTGGTTTCACCACCAAATTGAGACCTTGATTCTACCAGAACTTAGGTCCTCTCTTCTTTACAAAAATCCTACTATATGTTAGTACTAGAATAATCCACCAGTCTTTTCCAGCCAACTTGCTGGTGATTGTGATCTCATATTTTATCCACCGACTCTTGCCGCAAAGAATGAAATCCTAGAGCCTTTAGTGTGGAAAAACAATTGATTAGTTCACACAATCGTACAGTAATTCCTCTCGCTCATAAATTCATACCTTGTTTCTTGAACTTTCTCTAAGTTCTCAATCCTTATCTACAAAAGATCATATCGTCAACATCAACCTTCTTTATTGTGACTTTGTCCTGTTGGCTTTGATGGTTAGTCTACTCCTCTTCCCTTGAGAGTTTTTCGTTCGGAATCTCGGGACGAGATTCTTTTTAAGGGGGGTAGGCTGTAACGGCCCAGGTTTTTAAATAGCCAATTTAGGGTAATTAGAACCAAATCATGCATCATATGCTTGAATTGCTTGAAAAAGGATCTTTTTATAAATATAAAAAGGTTCTATGTGTAATTATGATTTTATGCAAGGTCCTCTCTGCAGTTATATTGAATAGAGTATGCATTTATAATTTTTGTGGAGGGTGTTTTTGCAAAATTCAGAGCATTTATTACATGGCAGCAAATTTTGCTTTTAAGTCTATGTTTAAAGTGAAAATACATTGAAAAAGACAAAGTTCCTGGAATTTAAAATTCTTTCCATGTTTTCAAAATTAGCTCTTGAATCTTTGATCAAATAAATTTTTGCACAACATCAAAGTTGTAGATCTTGAAAAATTGAACAACTTTCATGTTGGGCACTTTTTCATTTGAGCTCTATTTTAAAAGTTATCGCTGGTTTACAGATTGGTCCCTGGAGTTTTTGGAAATTTCGTTTGGGTCCTTTTCCCCTTCCTCCAGCTCCTCTGCTCTCTCCCGCCGCCGACCGACGGCGCCACGCCGCGCGCCGCCGCTCTGGGCCGGCCGTAGGCCAACTCCAGCTTCGCCTTCGCTTCACGTGGCACTTCCACATGCTTCTGGACCCATCCCCCTCGTGCTGGTACCTCCTCCGCTTGCCACGCGCCCCCGCCGAGCTTCGCGCGGCTGCCACGGTGCCACCTCGCCGCCGCCAGTGCCGTGCGCCGCCCGCCCGCCGTGGAGGGCCGCCCCCGCGCCACCTCCTACTTGCCTGGTAGCTTCTACGCGTCGCGCTGCACCTTCACCGCCCTCCTTTGCCTTGAGCTGGAGCCTCCATCTCGCGCCACGCGCCCAGTGAGGCCACCGCCGGCCGCCACCGCAATCCGCCGTGGCTAGCCCAACGCAGTGCCCCAACCCCTCTCCTCTCGCGCGCATCAAAACCAGGAGGACCCCCTCCTTCTTTTCCCTTCGCGCTTTTGCCAGTTCCTCCACCCCACGCCCCGGAACGCCGCCGCCTCTCCACCGAACGCCGGCGAGCCTCAAGCCCGCCGTCGAGCCGCGCCTCCACAGCCGCTCCGCCCAAATCGACCCCACATCTAGCTTCGCCTCGACCCCGCGAAGCTCACCCACCCCTCCTCCTCGCCCAGTCCTCACCGGAGCACCGCCTCCGCCGTCCTCCTCCGCCGCCGGAGCAACTGCTCCGCGGGGAACATCCAATCCGACCACCCCGAGCCCCAAGAAGACCACCATTGGGTTCGCCTTGGCCTGCTCTCCATTTCCCCCAACCCCACCCTCGCCGCCGGTGACTCCTCTCGCCGGTTTTGGCCGGTCAACCACCGCCCCTCTGCTCTGACCCGGCCGAGGACCTCGGGTGAGAAGAATAAAAAACTCAGGGGGTTATGTGAATAGGCCGTGACTCATTTGAATAGTGTCACTAAGGACTCCTTTGTAATATTTGCAGTAAACTTTGAAATTCCATAGAAAATCGTAGGAAATTCAGAAAAATGTAAAATTGGATGTTTTGGAATCCTTGAGAGTAGATCTTTGCAGTAGAATCATAATACGTTAGGCTTTTGTTGAAAGTTTTTGCTGTACAAGTTGTTTTGTGTCACTAGCTTCATAAAGACTAGTTATTTAATCTTTTTCTTATCTGATGATTAAAAGCTTGTCTTGCAGTGAAACTTTTATGGTAGTTTACTCATGTAACAATTGTTTTTATATAAAAATTTTATGATCAGTTCTTTGGTGTAGCTATTTATTTGATTTAATCCTTGTTTAGTAGGCTTTAATTATGGTAAATAGTTTCTGTTCATAATAAATCATGAATTTATTTCTGCATGCTTTTTCTGAGTAGCTTAGTTTTTCCAGGAAGTTTGAGCTTCAGCTCATGGCTAGATCAGGGGCTAAAAATAAATCTTGCTAAACTAATGTCTGTTTTGTTTATTTTCTCGGAATTATTTCTGTGTAGATAAAATCATGAAAATTTCACAGTAACTAGTTCTTTACTGTGTCAACCTCCTGTTAAATTTTGAGCTTCTACTTTGCTCTAGTTTGACCTGTATAATTCAAGCTTGAT
The DNA here is from genome assembly GCF_016808335.1 of Panicum virgatum. Classification (NCBI taxonomy): domain Eukaryota; kingdom Viridiplantae; phylum Streptophyta; class Magnoliopsida; order Poales; family Poaceae; genus Panicum; species Panicum virgatum. Next base: position 18,738,119 of record NC_053144.1, read on the forward strand.
CTAGGTGTTATCTGAATGAAAGAATTGTTGTGATTAATTGGCTACATGTCTTGGCATGATTTTTGCAGGGTAGCTTAGTTTGTTCATGCTCTGTTTAGGGTAATTGTTGCTAAATTTATTGCTATTTGTGATCTGAGTTGTTTATTTAATTAGCAAACCTTGAGTTAAATGCTATAGGAATCAACCACCACTCATTTTATGAAGTTAGTATAACTTGCTTGTGCTGTTGATCATGATGCCTTGTGTAGTTAAATTTGTTATTTAACTACTCTATAAACGATTGCCCATGTATGTTTATAATGTTGTTCTTGCATTACATATAGACACGACTGCCTTATCGGACGGAACGTACGAGCTGATCCCGGAATCTGTCAGAGGTGATCTCGAAGCTCAAGCGAACACTGCTGAACTAACTGAAGCCCCGAACCAAAGTTCGGAAGAGCCTAGAGCTGAAATAGTTAGCAACTACCGAGAAGGCAAGCCCCGGACATAACCTATATTTCAAATTATTATCATTTACTGTTATTATTTACTTGTGCATTTACAGTTCTTAGGATTTGAATTGAAACCCTAGATGCATGATCCTAGGAACCTATGTACTGAACATTAGACTCGAGATCGACTACTTGCTAAGCTTATAGGACCGGTAAAAGTCGAGTGATTGCCTGTCACTCGCGAGCTTTATAGGAATTGTTTGTTTACTTCTGTTATCAATATAAGGACGACGGACGGGGTTGTGATCGATATCATGACTTTATGTGAGACCCCGTCTGTGTTGATGAACTTGCTAAGGTCGCGGTGTGTGGTAGCGGTGGTTAAGTTTTTGAAAGTACTAGCCACATGCCGTAAATATGGTACGCGGCAAGCCTAGTAGCCGATTGGACCGGGGAGTGGATATACCTTTCACTCTCTCTTTAGAGATAGGTTTTTAAATGTTATTGTTGATCAACACTACGACTTCAAGGGACAAGGGTGGACCGGGCACGGGTGGACCTTGGAGCCCTGTAGTCGGGGAGAGTGACCCTATCCACAAGCCGGAAAGAAAGGTCAACGGTTGTTTGGGATTGACCCGACGGTGTTCCAGACGTGTGTGCTAGGTTATCCTTGCAAGGTTGAATTTCGATTCAGAATCGTCCGCCTCTCACGATGAAATGAGACTGCTTGATCCCTTTGCCACACAGAGTAATAAGAGCAACAATATTATTTATTAATCTTGATGTTTGCTTAGTTTTCTACCATGTTTGGATAGTAGTTGCTTACATAGAATGGTTAATCTACTAGAATCTTGAAAGCTAAAACTTGAAAGTAAGGATCTACTCTTTATTGCTTTTCAGCAAAAAGGAAAACCAGAGCCTCACAAACCTTGCATAGTCTAGCTATAGTGGGCTACTTATACCCGTTGACGGTTAAGTCTTGCTGAGTATTAGAATACTCAGCCTTGCTGTTGAAACCCTTTTTCAGGTAGGAGTCTTGAGGACCAGGTCGCTAGTTTGACCTATCCCTGCTCTTTGCCTCCTGGCTGGTCTGTAGAGTGGGATTCGTCTTCGGCCGGCAATGACCATGACGAGTGATACCTTGCTTGGGCTAGCTTGGTATACTTTTGCGACGTGTTGTAGCCATCGTTGTCTCTTTCCGCTGTTTTCAAACTCTGAAGTTAAAGTTATGGTTTGTATAACTGCTTTTTAAAGTTTGTACTTGTAATAATATTTTAGAACTGGTTTGTAATCATTTTATGCCTGTGTTGCAAAACTTGTGGTTGTAATATCTCTGGACTCGCCTTCGTGCGGGGTATGCTTGTTCGATCCGAGAACCGGTGGTTGTATCGGGACGTTACCCGACAGACCAAGAATTGTTCCGTTTGAAGTGCGTTTGAGCTAGTGTTGCCTTTATGGTGATGCCCTGCGCACTTGAGCCGGGATAATTCAGGTGGTTCTGCCACAGGGGTAATGGGTTGGAAAAAAGTCCTTTTTTTTCCTCTCTGAATTTTGGACCGAGTCCGTTTTTTCTCCCTGAACTTTGAAACCGTCCGACTAGCCTCCTCGGACTCCCGAAACCGGTCGCAGTACCTCCTTGAGCGGGTTTGAGGGCAGTTTTACTATTTTTCTTTTATGTTTATTTTAACTGAATCTTTGGAAAATTATAGTAAATTACAAAAAAACCATAAAATAGAAAAATCTAATTTTGTTGGACTCCATATGAGTAGATATACGCAGTGAACATATTATATGGTATACTTTAGTATATTATTTTACTATATATTTAGATATATATTTTTCTGTTATTAATTTATAGCTATAGTTTCTATCATCCAATTATTATGAAATTTTTATGGTGGGCTAATCATTATATGATTGAGCTGTAGTAAAATTTTTATGATTATTGAATCATGTATTACTGAGTTATAGATTTATCTATAGATTCGTCTAGATTTTTCTATAGATTTATCTAGTTTATATAGATAAATTTATAGATCATTCAAACATTATCCAATAATTATAAATTTTTTACTACAGCCATAAAAATTTCACCATAGTTGGACGACGAAAACTATAGTTATAAATTAATTACAGAAAAGTATATAAGATATAACAAAAAATTGTATTAAAGTATACCATATAATATGTTTATTGTATGTATCTACTCATCTGGAATCTAACAAAATTGGTTTTTCTATTTTATAATTTTTGTGATTTAATATGATTTTTTAAAGATTCAATTAAAATAAACATTAAGAAATAGTAAAACCGCCCTCAAACCCGCTCAAGGAGGTCTTGCAACCGGTTTCAGAAGTCCGAGAAGGCTTGTTGTCCGGTTTTAAAGTTTAGGGAGGAAAAGCGGAATCGATCCTAAATTCATAGAGGTATAAAGACCTTTTTCTAATGGGTTTGGGGTGGGCTTAGCCGGGAAAAACGTGGTGGGCTGGGGCTGGGTCAGATAATGGGCCGCATACTATGGCATGGGGGCCGTTCCTGCGCTCGAGGAGTTCGTTGGTCAGTCTAGGCTTTGGAATTTTTTTAATTTTTATATTATTTTATTACTGATTTGTCAAAAATATATGCCGATTTATTTTATTTTTTTGCAAAAATGTCATCCTGCCGCTAGTTCAACCGGCGGAATGAAGGTACCGCCGGATAAACCGGCGATAGGTGCACTGCAGAAAGCATACCGCCGGTTCATCCGGCGAGAAGGGTACTGTAGCGATCCACGCGGGCACTGCAGCGATGTGACGCCAATTCAAACGTCGGTACTGTAGCAATTTACTGTAGTATATTTTCAAAAATTATAACAAATTCATATGGATTCGGATGGTGATAAAAATTTATACTAAAATTATAGATCTCGACGAGATCTACAACTTTGTAATTCAAACTTTTTTTCACTTGGAATCATTCTGGTGTTTAAATAATCGACACAATATTTAGATCTAAAAAATCAGATCTAAACAAAGTCGTGCGGCTCATCGGGAGTGCACCGGGAATTTTTTATCTAAACAACGCTAGACTTGTTGTACCCTTCTCGCCGGATGAACCGGCGGTATGCTTTCTGCAGTGCACCTACCGCCGGTTCATCCGGCGGTACCTTCATTCCGCCGGTTGAACTGGCGGCAGGATGACATTTTTGCAAAAAAAACGGCATATATTTTTAACAAATCGGTAATAAAATAATATAAAAATTAAAAAAAGTCCTAGGCTTTGCGTCAGTTTCGTGCGCCCTATTTTTCTCTCTTTGATTGAATTTTCGGTATCCATTACGTTTTGTGCTATCTAAAAAAGTTGCAGTTTTTCTCGTGATTTAATGGCTCACATCTCATATGAATACGATGTGAACGACACGTTTTTCACTTCGTAAAGGCAGCGTCGTTACGCATTTTGTAGGCGCCGGCCAGAATCGCCTTCATCCCGTACAAAAAACCAAACATTTCGTATACAGTACGGCACAAAATTCCGTCAACTCAGCCGGACGCATACACGTTGTACCAAAAGAAAACGAACACGAATGCGCCTTAGAAAATGATCCACAAATCACCCGTTCAACACTTCCACGAAGCACTCTCTCTCTCTCTCACACACAATGAAGAAAATCCGCGATGTCCTGTTACTTTAACACTGGGAAACGCCAGGCATCACGCGGGCGCTAGACGCTTGCGGTCAAATTTGAAAAGGCACCTGGAGAGACGCGCCGGCGATCGAGCCCGGCCATTGCTGGTGCTGTCGGAACCAGATCCTCTGACATAGTTGAAACTGCCTCCGAGGGACGTAAAACGCACATCTCCGTTCATTTCATATCTGACGACAACATCCGTGAAGAGCAGAATTCGTGGCTTGGCCCAGCCCAATAGGTGAGGTTCAGGGTACTTGGTTTGGCCCATTTGCAGACCTCTCGCCCCATCGCCATGGCCGCCGGCCGCCAGTTGCCGGCGGAGCAGATCCCCGAGAAAGACCCCTTCATCGCCGCTCTCGTCCTCCCCATCCCTCATCCCTTCTTCCTCCCCCAAGCAGCAGCCTCTCAAGCGTGGAGGTCGAGGTTGGCGATGATGGCTTCCACAACCCTTGTTTTGGGGCCAACGTCGTCGGCTTGTTCGTGGCCGCGCGCAGCCCTGACGACCGCTGCTGCCAAGCACGCTCCAAACCAGAACTCCAGAAGTGTCTGCATCCAAACAAAGACTTTCAGATAGAAAGATAAAATTGCTTCAATTTTTTGGTTTGATAACAGAATTTATAGCAATTTGATGCTTGTGTTGGTGTACAATCACATGTTACAATTCCAATTCACATCAGTTACAGACTGAATTTAACATGCAATCACATGATTCACTGAAATGCACTGTAAATTCACATCAATTACAATATCCAATGTGGACATTTGGCATGAGTTACCTCTTGTTTCTGCACAACTCAATTGAACAACACCATTACGCGAAGCCAAGGCTAGGGAATGCACGCAGCAGAGCAATGCAGGCCATCGAGATGGCTCGACAGGCGTGGTCTCTCGCCAATCGCCAGCGCTCGCTCCTCGTCCTCCATGGCTCGGCGGCGGGGCGGACTCACTGGCCTCGCGACCTCCGCGACTCGATGGGTGCGGCCTCCGCAGCGCTCGTTCCTCGTTCTACATGGCTCAGCGGCGGCGCGGACTCACTGGCTCCGCGGCCTGCATGGCTCGACGGGTGCGGTCTCGGCAGCGCTCGTTCCTCGTCCTCTATGGCTCGGTAGCGGCACAGACTCACTGGATCCGCAGCCTCCGCGGCTCGACGGGTGCGATCACAACAGTACTTGCTCCTCGTCCTTCATGGCTCGCCGGCGTTGCTCTTGATTTCGGAGAGAACCCTGCCGAACCCAAGCAGGGGTGCGGCCCGACAGCATTGGGCCTTGCTTCTTCAAACGACATCCTCGCGCTTGCCGTCAGATGTAAAAGGAACGGAGATGTGCGTTTTATCTCCCTCGGAGGTAGTTTCAACTATGTTAGAGAATCTGGTTCCGGTGCTGCTGCGGCCAAGCGCGTACGTGCGCGCAGGCCAGCGCAGCGCGACGGACAAAAAAACGACGCCGACGAGGCGGGGCGGGTCGGCGCGCGCGGGACCAAGCCAGGCCGCGCCGGCACGGGACCACCCAGCCCGACGAGCGAGCGCGGCAGGAGTAGGTGACCGGTGTTTCGGTTGGTAGCTGCTCGTCCTACGTGGCGACAAACCCCGATATTCCCAGCTTCCCCGGCGGCCGGCCGGCGCCCTCTCTCCTAGGCTCGTCAGCCATCGCCTCGCCGGCCCGCCCGGCGTCTCGGCGCACGCGCCGCGGCAGAAGGCGCCGAGGGGAGCCGGTGGCCGGTGGCTCGGCCCTCTGGCCCCTGTCGCCCGGTCGGTGTCTCCTTCCAGATACGGCAGCTCGGCCGGGATGGTCGCGTTGCAGGTTGCACGAGTCGCCTAACCTTCCCGGAGGCGCCTGGAGCCCTGGGTGACGGCCTGACGGGACGGGAGGTGTGTTAGGTGCGGCTTGGTCGACGCGGCGGTCACCAGAGCGCGCGGCTGCGGCGTGGGGCGTTGAACGAACTTATCTCTGTGGGGGTGATCCGGCGAGGTCGTTGGTGTGTGACGGATCATACGAGCCGTGCCTAACTACTTCGTCTCTGATTCGACAGCTCGAGGGGCCGATACGAGCCAAGGGCCGGGAGTTCCTGCTTTCACGGGAAGAGAAACGGGCCGGGGTAAGCTCGCTCTGGCACCGATGGATGCTATTGCTGCACAGAAAAATTGGGTGCGCACCGGGTCCCGTGCGCCCCTGGCCCCGATGCCGTCCCTCTGCAATCCGATGGATGGCCCAGTGATCGGCCTTCCTTCAGCTCGTTTCCTTCGCGCACCCGGCTCGGCTCAGCTTCTTTTACCGGCAGCTCCTGACAGAGTCCGGTTCCGCCTCCTTTTCTTCGCTCTCCTTTTCGGAGCTACGGAGATGCGATACTGATCCCATCGCCGGAGCCGCCGCGTCCCTTGCTCCCGCACGCCTGAGCTGCCCTCCCCGTCGCCCGCTCCCCGCGGGGCTGCCCACCCCTTCGACCACAAGCCAACTCTGCCCCTTCGCCGGGCAGGAGGCCGCGACGGGCGTCCGAGTGGCAGCAGCGCCGGAGCAGCTGGTCACCCCTTCGATTGTGCAATCCGGCCAGCCTGCGAGAGCGGGGCGGAGCAACGAGCTGCTTGCTCAGCTCAAAGACAAACGATGGGAATTTCAAACACAAGCTTATAGGCACGTACAAGTTTCAGCAGATCCACTGCATAGCGATCGGCCGCAGCATGCAGCCCGATAGGAAATCAGAGAGAGAGAGGAGTTTGTGACGGAACCGCCAAATTAAAACTTTAAATTAAATCTAATGGACATCATTTGAACACATCGGCCGCATTAGTTTAATGGTTTAATTTGGCAATCCTTTCTCAGCCCACGTCCCGATCGAAACATCACCGATAGTCTCACGCGAAGGTGAGCGCAGATGGTACAAACACGACACAAATTCGAAAAACACAGTAAAATACACAAGACCTTGCCATAAATTTTACAAACCAAATTTTAATACCTACATAATTTACAAACCTTACACTACCGAAACTAAGGTTCAAGTAGAGAAAAGGACCGGCAACTACCACAAGTTTACACCAGGTAGTTCCCTATCTAAACGTCTGGGTCCACAACTTCCCATCCCTCCGCGTCCCGCCGAATGAATTTGACACAACAAGGACAGAAGTCTACGTCTGTGTGCCCTTAAAATAAGATTTCAACAAAAGCCCTGAGCAACTAATACTCATCAAGACTTACCCGACCAATGGGTATAACCTAGCCCACATATCTAGACATGCAAAGCCTTTTGCTGGTGGTTATTTTGCAGAAAACAGCGACTAAAGTAAATCCTAAATTTTCATATTTTAACTCCAGATTCTATATAAATTAACTAGAGTCCAATATTTGCTTAAACCAACTATAACAATCATAGAGGTGCAATCCAAAATAATTCAATATGTTCATTATCATATGTATATAAATATACTCATCATTCCATCATAACACTACGATGCGACGCAATGATCAAGGTGCCCATGTCCGAGAGCGACTGACGGTGAATCGATTCGATTTAACCTTGCAAGGTGGACCTAACCAACACGGCACGCAAAAGCCCTGTCGGACCACACGCACCAACCCTTCCCCTCCCCGCCTCGAACTACAGGACCGCCCCACCATCATATGGTCAGCCGAACTCAACATGAGACCACCAAAAGTAATACATGCATCCCTATTTCTCTGCGACTACTCGACTACCCCAGGAGGTGAGATGGAGTCCTGTACTTTCGAAACAAGGCAGTACTAGGCTTACCGGTTTTGACTACCTCCTACTCCCGGCATGCGGTTAGTACAGTTCAATCATGATCAGCAGGGCCGACAATGGCTTGTTTCTTAACCGACACAGGCGGAACTACACCTCTCCCGCCCGGTCTCCGATTCTATTCTTTCTTTCATTTCAAGACTTCCATCCCAAGATGAGTAACTCATATATGGAAACATAAAAACATCATATATCTCGCGAGTAACCAAAAATTACTCGACTTCTACCGAACCCTATTTAGCATAACATTTCTATTGTCCTATACATACTAGTATAACTCAAGAAAACCTAGGGTTCATGCAACTAGGGTTTCAAACAACTCCTAAACATAATGCACAAGTAATAAATACATATCTAGGTGTCATAATTTAACTTAATAGGATATGCACCGGGGCTTGCCTTCGGTCTGCTGCTCAGAGCTGGGGTCAGACGGGCGTTGGGCCGGGTTCTCACGCCTCTCCTCCTGGGCTTGCTCCGGCTGCTCCTGCGGTGCCGCAATCACCTCAAATACGGCGTCCTCAGCTGCGGATGCTACACGTATGCATATGAAATGATTGAGTGCAACTCAAACTATATAATTACTATACCCAAACTGAAAGGTCCTGCGGACCGTCCGCAACCAAATGGCGGACCGTCCGCAGTTCAGCTTCGCAGACCCACCAGAACCAACTACCTCTCTGGACAAATTTCTAGACTGACTGGCGGACTGTCCGCGCCTTAGTAGCGGACTGTCCGCAACACACTTCTGCAATCCCACCAGAACCAACTACTTCTCCGGTCAAATTTCAAATCTATACTGCGGACTGTCCGGCCCTCCTTGGCGGACCGTCCTCGGTGCACTCTGCCAATCCACCAGAGACGACAACATCTTTGGACAAAATTTTAGACTCTACGACGGACTGTCCGCTCTCCAGTAGCGGTCCGTCCGCAGTTCTATCCTTCTAAACCCCACCAGAGACAACATCGTCTCTGGACAAATTCGAGCTCTACGGCGGATTGTCCGCTCTCCAATAGTGGACCGTCCGTAGTACAATTCTGCGAAACCACCAGAGACAACATCGTCTCTGGACAACTTCTAACCTGACCTGCGGACTGTCCGGCCCTCCTAGCCGGACCGTCCGCAGTTCATATCTTTTAACACCGACAGCAAGCGTGGCGGCGGCGGCGGCCGTTCTCCGGCGCCGGCGGCGCACAACGGAAGGGAAAAAGGCCGGGGAGCACAAATAACTCACCACGAATCCATTCCCGGGGTCGGTTCGGGCGGAGAACGACCGGAGAGGCGGATCGACGGTGGAGCAAAGCTCAAGAGGCTCCAATTTTTACCGGTGGTGGTTGGGGCGATTCCGGCCGGGGAGAAGCCGGGCTGGGGGTTGGGGAAGGTGGAGGAGGTGCTGGGGAAGGTGCTCGCACGAGAAATCGAGGTATGGTGGCCGGAGGAGGGAGATCGAAGAAAGGGGACGACGGTGGAGCGAGCGAGCGAGCTCCGCATCTCTCTGGTCGACGTGAGGAGGAAAGAGGAGGATATGACAGACGGGTTCTACATCTAGATAAATATATTTGGGTGTTGTCTGGCGGACCGTCCGCCGCTCACTAGTGGACTGTCCGCGAGGTTAGATGTTACAGAGTTATTCGTGTTTTGTGCTGCCGTCCGCCACGGAGGAGCTTTGAGCTGCTCGAACAACCGCAGGGAGAGGGAGAACTAACTGGGTTGGGGATAGCCGGAGGGTGCCCCGAGGGTCCCTAGCATGGGTGGCCGATGTCCCGAACGCCGGACCTCACGCTCCCTGCCCAAGCTCGGTGGCTCCTGCCCTGCGCTAGGAAGCCGAGCGGAGCCTTCTGCAGCTGGAAACGAGCCGCTGCGCCCTAGGAGGTTTCGCCGTCCGATTTGGCACGGGGGTACGTGGTGAGCATCGGGCGTGGGGGCGCACGCGAGCTCCCCTGGACCCGGTGTCCACCCCATTTTTTTCCGGGCAGTGCATGGAATCTCCACGGCGTGCTAGCGCGGCGGGCGGGGGTCCTACCCGTGCGCACTTCCGAAGGACGACGGGTCGTTTTCGCGCTGCGGCGTCAGAGAAGGATCTCTGAACTACTGAACCGGTTCACTGCAGGTAGGATACAGCACGTGACAGAAACGAAAGCCGACACCGGCACCGACGTGGCTGGCGCTCGACGGCGACTGCTGCTGCCTGCGCGCGCAGGGTGCGGAGACACGGGAGCTCACCACACGAATAATCCGTTCCTCGCATCCACCACCCTGGGGCCTGGGCGCCCTGAACCACGCGCCTTTCCTTCGGTTTCAGCGAAGCGTATCGGACGAGCGCAACGGGCGAGGGGCAGCAGTTGCGTGACACGGATTGCCAAGCCCGGCCCGTGCCGCCGCCGTGCGCCGCCGGTGCGCGAGCGCCGCCGAGACCACGAGCGCGAGCGAAGCGGTTCGTGTTCGTGGGCGCGCTGCTCCTTCCCGCCGCGCCAAATGCGCGCACCAAACCGTCGCGTCCTGCCTGGTGCCTGCTTCCCCCTGCGGCGCGCGCGCGCCGGCGTCCGGCGCCTAGACGCGGCGCTCCCGGCCAACGCCTGCCTGCCGATTCCGAGGACACCCTCACAGGCCACTGTCCCCTCAGGCGGCCGCCAGGCCTCGGCTGCCGGTGCCAGACTCCTTTTGCGGGCAGGAGCAGCAGCCGCGTTTGCATCAAAAGAAACCACGACCAGGTGGGGAGCAGGGGCCGTGCGCGCTGCGTGGCACTGCTTGGTGCCTGCGAGCAAGCAGCGTGTTGCGTTTGTGTAGGCATGGCCGCATGGGTGCTCGTTGCTGCTGCTGTGAGGTAAGTTCCGGGGAGATGGGGACAAGGGCGGTTGAGGTATCCTCGGTTCGTGAGGCGATTACAGAAACTCGTTGCTTGGCTTCAGGGGCACTACTGCCGGTTGGAATCTTCAGAAGTTCAGATGTTCTTGTGGCTGAAACTCCGGTCTTGGTCCCCGAGAGGTGGCCATTCGTTCCTGTTCCTCGCTTCCACGGTGAAGTGGGGTGGGAACGAGAGGTTTCTTTTCCGTGAAAGGGGGTTGGAGCTCTGCCGACCAATTAAGAAGAGATCAAGGAAGATTTTTGGTGCCGGTTGTACATTTGCAGTTGGGGAGTTTGGGAGATGCCTATAGGAGGCTAGGATGATGTGTTTTGACATGATTATGCGTGGCATTGTGAGCCCTGGACAAGTCAAGTCCATTAGTGCGGCGATCAGAGCAACTCCAGCCGGGCCCTTAAATGGGACTCTATCTCTTGTTTTAGTCTCCCAATAGAAAAAACATCTCCAACCGGGGCCCTATACGAGCCCCCATTTTGGGGAGGCCACTAAATTTTGGTCCAGAGTCCCTAGAACTGGAGGCCCTCTAAATTTAGTCACCCTGCTGGAGTTTGAAGCCCCTAAATTTTTATAGGCTGGCTCCTAAAAGCAATATAGGGGCTCAAATTTAGTCTCTCCGTTGGAGTTGCTCTCATGTCATTGATGGCGCGTGCACCAGAAGCAGCTTAGGCCCTGTCAAGTTTCAAAAAAAAAAAATCTACATTACCGGTGACATCGAATATTCGGATAGATACATGAAGCATTAAATACAGTTGAAAAAAATAAATAATTATACAGTCTAACTGATTAGCACGAGATGAATCTTTTAAGCCTAATTAGTCCATATTTGAACATTATTTGTCAAATAACAACGAAATATGCTACAATACCAAAACTAACAACTTTTCACCAACTAAACAGGGCCAGCAACTTCTGAAGAATGGAGACTGTCAGACTGGTGAGAGTTAGAACAAGACATCAAATATTATAGCAGGCTGTCTGTAATGTTGAGGTGGAGGAGAGAAAAGAGGAGAGAAGAAATAGCCTGTAAGTTAAGAAATAGCCTGTAAGTTTACAACCGACTTCAATATAAAAATCAAGAAATTTTGTGAGAGAGATAAGTTGGTCATATATTAATAGTGAAGAGCTAACTACTACTCCCTCCGTTCCAAATTATAAGACATCCCAAGAATCTTGCAGAGTCAAAGCAATTTGAAGTTTGACCAAGATTATAGAGAGAAATATAAAGATTTATGATATCAAATTGATGTACTATGAAAATATAACTATTGAAGAATATAATGGTACTTAGTTTATATATTAAATATTATTATTTATTATATAATTTTGGTCAAACATAAAAAACTTTTACTCTTCAAGATTGTTGGAATGTCTTATAATTTGAAACGGAGGGAGTAGTATATATAAGATCAATAAGTTGTTTGCTGTATTATTAACCTTGCTATCAGAAGCGAAAGAACAGTAATAGAGGACGTGATGCGTCGCGTTGTCTAACCAGAATTGGGCTCTAAATTCAAATGGATCGATCGCTCTCCCGTGTGCTCAGCTCAACATCCGAGCCGGTAGAAATAGTAGAATAAAACCTTCTTGCCTGAGGGGGGGGGGGGGGGGGGGGGGGGGGGGTGTTGGCGGCCACATGCGTCGTAGTCGTCTAGGGTTCTCGTTGGCCGAAGCCGCATTAACTTGCTCATCGGAAGCTACTCCTGCCGTTCTGAATCTAACCTTCGAAGGTGTACCGAACCCCACCTGTCGGAAACTGTTCTTGTGCATTCATTTTGTTTCTAGTGGATAGTTTCAATGGTTGAGAAATACAGGAATATTCCCGACTCGTATGGGGATAGATAGAGCCGGCTTCTTCAGAGTTGCGGTGACATTTCTGGCGCCAAACAGGCGTTGAATGTAGGAATTTTCTTTCGTCAGAAGAACCGACGAGGGCTGAGGATTCCTAATGGTGATGACAGTGGCTGCACTGCGTCTGCCGGTCAGGTTGGATCGGAGCAGTCTGACGTCAGGCGATTACTGTTCTTTGTGTGCACGCCTTCTGCCTCTGTTTCGCTGACACCGACAGACGGAGCTTTGTTTTGTTCCAGGCACTTTTTTAAAGTCCATGGAACTTTTTAGTATTTAGAAGTATTAAATAAATATTAATTATAAAACTAACTGCAGAACCCTGGGGCTAAACTGCGAGACGAATCTAATGAGATATTTTAATCTATGATTAGCTAATGGTTACTGTAGCATCACTGTAGCAAATTATGAATTAATTAGTCTCATTAGATTCGTCTCGCGAAAAAGCACTCAGCTGTTAAAAAACATTTATAAACAGATTTTATTTAATACTATAAAATAGTAAGATTCTTTTTGATGTTATAAGGACTTCTGAAAAAAAGTTTGGTTCCAAACAGGACCTAGCAAACGACAGCGACCAAACTCTCTCGGTCTCTGGAATTTGGACACGCGCAGAATTAATTAAAGATTCTTACATACTCCCTCCATCCAAGTATGATAGGTATATTTTCATATGGCACAATGACTAAGGGAACCAAGTGTGTTTATCAATCTCATAAATGCAACATAAACTTTTTGCTGGTGCTCCAATATTTTAACTAGTAACTCATCATTTTCTAGTGCTATTTATTGCCACAACTCATGCCAATAGCAAATATAGCTATCATTTTTGAACATTTTAAGTTTTGAAATATAGCTATCAAAAGTGGATGGAGGGAGTTGTTGGTGATATGCCCAAGAGCCCATCATCACAATATGGTTAAAAGGCCCAAGAGTATATTGATCCAAGAGTGATTAGGGTTACTAATGTGCCTATGAGATAGAAGCCCATTAGTACGCCCTATATATATATGAGGGAGGTGCTAGGGGGCGACACAACCCTGTGAGCCGCACAATCTCCCTAGCCGCCCCCCTCTCGGCTGCCGCCCTTGTCGTGCGTGCGGTGCTAGCACACCGACGCCCGGCGTTTCATCTCCATACGTGTGGACTCCGTGGAGGCGCTGCTGCGACTGCTGCGCTGATCGGCTGTTGGGATCAAGTACGATGAGCTCGGTTCGTGGGACGTGATCGACTACTTCCTCTACATCGACGCGCGATTTCTTCTGCTGCGCTGCGCGTCTAGTGGTAGCGATATATGATCTTCTACTCGCAAGTATCTTGGATATATGCGGTAGTGATACTAGCATAACCTACCCGTTACCCTACAGAGTATCTTCTGGCCGAACTAGTAGCGAAGTACCAAGAGTTCTTCGGCTCGCTACGCCTCGTGCATCAGCTAGCTGCTGCTCCTGCAGAATTATCCATGAACTGCAATGTTGCCGGAACCTGAACAGAGCATCTGTGACGGAACCGCCAAATTAAAACTCTAATTAAGCGTAATGGCCGTCATTTGAACACATCAGGCTCATTAGCTTAATGGCTTAATTTGGCGATCCTTTCGCAACCCACGTCCCGATCGAAACATCACCGATAGTCCCACGCGAAGGTGGGCGCAGATGGTACAAGCACGACACATATTGAATATACAACAAATATACATAGAACTTGACCTTAAGTTTTACAAACCGAGTTTGAATAAATACATAATTCACAAACTTTTCAATACTGAAATCCTGGTTCGTCTAGAGGAACGGGGCCTACAGCTACCAAAAGTGAGCCCTAGAGAGATCCCTAACTAGACGTCCGGCTCCACGACCACCCATCCCTCTGCATCCCGGCGGATGAACTTGGCGCAGCAGGGACAGAAGTCTACGTCTGCGTGCCCTGAAATAATGTTGGCAACAAACCCTGAGTATTCTAATACTCAGCAAGGCTTACCCGACCAGTGGGTATAACTTAGCCCACATAGCTAGACATGCAAGGCTTTTGGCTGGTGGTTATTTTGCAGAAAAAGCAACTAAAGTAATTCCTTACTTTCATTATTTTAGCTTCAGATTCTATAAAAATTAACTCTCGTCTCATATTCGCGAAGACCTACTATAGCAATCATGGTGATGCAAGCAAAATAATTTGGTGAGCTCAATATTTTATATAAACATTCCTAACTCATATTCTACATTTTTGCTACGGTGTGACAAAGAGACCAAGGCCCTCATAACCGCGAGACACGGCGAATCGATCCGATTTAACCTTGCAAGGTGGACCTAACCAACACGGCACGTATTTGCCCCGTCGGACTATACATACCAACCATTCCCCTCCCCGCCTCGAACTACAGGAACCAGCCCAACGACATATGGTCAGCCGAGCTCAACGTGAGACCACCAAAAGTAAACACATGCATCCCAATTCTCCGCGACTACTCGACTCGCCCCAGGAGTTGGGTGCGGGTTCCTGTACTTTCGAAGCAAGGCAGTACTCGGCTTACCGGTTTCGACTACCTCCTACTCCCGGCATGCGGTTAGTACAGTTCAATCCCCGATCAGCACTGCCACATCCACCGGTCCTTAATCGACACAGACGGGGCTAAGACACCCAGGAACCCTGTCCTGCTGCCATACCTATCCATCATCCCCGCCCGGTCTCACATTTCCATGTTCATTTCAAAACCAATCTCACATACTGAATCATATAAAGATAATAACGCATCTCGCGAGTAACCGGAAATTACTCGACCCCTAACATTCTACATCTCGCGAGTGCAGGAGACCACTCGTCTTCTACCGGTAACGCTAAGCTTAGCACAACTATCGTCCTATACATGCTAGTATAACTCCGGGAATCCTATGAATCATGCAACTAGGGTTCCAAACAATTCCTGAACTTAATGCACAAGTAGTAGAAACATACATAGGTGTCTTAATTTAAAATACTAGGATGTGCACCGGGGCTTGCCTTGCGCCTGCTGCTCAACACTGGGGCCAGACGGGCCTTGGGCCGGGTGCTCACACCTCTCCTCTTGGGCTTGCGTCGTTTGCTCTTGTGGTGCCGCGATCGCCTCAAAGACGGCTCCCTCAGATGCGGATGCTACACGTATGCATATGTATTAAATGAGTGCAGCCCAAGAATTGTAACTAGTTTACTTTAACTGAAATACCCTGCGGACTGTCCGCGCCCGAGTGGCGGACTGTCCGCCGCACTATCCTACCAACCCAGCAGAGGCAACAACGTCTCTGGAACTTTTTCCCATTTTACCTGCGGACTGTCCGGCCACCCCTGGCGGACCGTCCGCAGTTCAAGTACTCAACCCACCAGAGACGAAAACGTCTCTGGACAATTTCCTAGACTCTACTGCGGACTGTCCGCGCCCTAGTAGCGGACCGTCCGCAGTTCACCCCTGCGAACCTCCAGAGACGACATCGTCTCTGGAACAAATTTGAGCCTCAATGGCGGACCGTCCGCTCCCCGATAGCGGACTGTCCGCAGTCAATCTTGCAAAAACAACCAGAGGCAACATCGTCTCTGGACAAAACTAACCTGACCTGCGGACCGTCCGCGCCCCCCAGGCGGACCGTCCGCGATAACTAATTCCTGACCCTCGCCCTAGGCGGCAGCAAGGGCGGCGGCGACGGCGGAGGCCGTGCTCCGGCGCCGGCGACACGCCATGGAAGGGGAAAAAGGCTGGGAAGCATAAGAAACTCACCACGAATCCATTCCCGCAGTCGGTTCGAGTGGAGGGCGACCGGAGAGGCGGATCGGCGGTGGAGCAAGCTTCAAGCACCCCCAATGGTGTCCGGCGGTGGTGGAAAGATTCCAGCCGGGGATAAGCCGGTTTAGGGGTTTGGGAAGGTGGAGGAGGTGACGAGGAAGGTTCCTGCGCGAGGAATCGAGGTCTGGTGGACGGAGGAGGGAGATCGAAGCAAGGGGCGACGATGGCGCGGGAGCTCGAGCTCCGCTCGGCTCTGTAAGGAAAGAGGAAGAAGAGAGGATTGACGAGTGGGTCCCACGCCCATCCAGATAAATATCTGGGCGACGCCTCGCGGACTGTCCGCCGTCACCTCGCGGACTGTCCGCGTGGTGGTTGTTACAGCATCGACACGGCGGGGGTCTCCGGGCAGCAGCCTGAGGAGAACAGAAAAGCCAAGCTGCCTCGTGCTGTCGTGCCGTCTCTAGGTCGATCTTAGCCTCGTTCTCCGGCCGGGACGTACGCCGTCAATCCGCCGCGCACCTGATCATCGTTCTCCTCCAAGGCCCCCAACGGCAGCACGCGGCTGGAGCATTCCGTCGGACGACGGGCTGCGGATCAAGCCTAGCTAGCTACAAGCAGCAGGTCGTCGTCTCCAAATCCAGCTCGATCCCTCGCGCGTGCTCACCGTGCACGGCCAAATCCACGGACACCTTTTACTCGCCTCGAACTCCCTCGAAGCGGAGTCCGGACTCCCCCCTCGTGCCAGCTCTGACTCCCGCGGCGCCTCGGCCGGACGAGGAAGGGAAAGGGACCCGTACCTGCTGCGGGAACCGGATCCGCTGCAGTTACCTCCCCTGCAGTTGGGTCACTGCCACGTGGGCCCCACTCGTGCAGGCCCCACACAGTGACTCAACTGCACGGCGGCCAACTGCAGCGGAGCCTCGTCCCCTGCTGCGAACTCCTATGCCCCACTTCGGCCACGTTGGCCGGCCGGCGCCGCGCGTAGATATCCTGAGCTAGCTGCTGCCTGGATCTCGTGGCTGACGAGTCCGGCTGGTTTAGGTTGCGTGATCGGGTCTCGTGGCTGGTTTTGTAAACTCATTAAACCTGGTCGAGTTAGAACAACTCCAGCAGGGTCTCTATTTGGATGACTAAACTCACATTTTAGTCATTTTGCTCAAATTTCCATCTCCAGCAGAGCCTCTATTTGAGTGATTAAAATGAGGAGGTGACTAAATTTCCTCTCCCACCCCCTTAATTTGGTCACCCTCTACTTAGGCTACCAAAAGTAAGGTCCACCACTTTTTAGTCTATTTAGTCGGTGCTGCTGGAGTAGAGACTACATTTTGAATGACTAAACTTGAAAAGTAGGTGAATAAAATAAGTTTTAGTCACTCAAATTTAATCACTTCACTAGAGTTGCTCTTGTACTCCTGAGATGGTTCGCGGCCGGCTAGGGAGTCACGATCTGGGGCCTATCTTGTCCTGGGCAGACGTACGCTCACTGAGATCGTGGGGCGTGTATTCTATGCGAGTTTTTTATTATTCTATATGCTGGCGATCGTGTCGAGCATCTGGGAGCAATTTTTTATGAACAGGTTAATTAGAGGGGTTTTTATTTTGTTTTGGACGGGCGAGACGCACCGGCGCATGCACGCGCGCGCGGTAGGTC
The DNA here is from genome assembly GCF_016808335.1 of Panicum virgatum. Taxonomy (NCBI): domain Eukaryota; kingdom Viridiplantae; phylum Streptophyta; class Magnoliopsida; order Poales; family Poaceae; genus Panicum; species Panicum virgatum. The sequence continues at coordinate 18,756,078 of NC_053144.1, forward strand.
AAAGGACGGAGCAAGTGGTGGTTGGTTAACTGCAGAGGCGTTCCTCGCCATTTCCTGTTTTTAGATTTGCAAGAAGATAAATTATGGACTCACGTAATCCAGTTTGCTACACCTAGTACATGTTTTATGCTGCTGTTTTTTTTTCTTAGGAAAAAGTTACTTTTACTGCTCTCACCGACCCCACTTTGTCCGACTAACACAACTTTAAACAAAACTTACGCTCGATTAACTTTCTCAAACTATTTCTGTTGGTCTAATCTTCCCCTGAATAGAATATATATTTTTCATTTCTCCACGCACACGTCAAGTTTTAGTTCGAACTTTGTGAGCGGACATAGAACATGATGCTTTTATGTTAGAAAGCGCGTTTAAAAAAATTCATAACTAAATTTCCATGGTTATTTTTGTACGTTAGAAACATTTAATATGAAATTTAATTGATCCTAGAGATATAAAACTGCATGAAAAATAACAGTGAAAAAAATTGAAATATGTTTTCTAGAGTCACCTAAAAGTTCGTAGGTGAAAGGAGTAGTAGATAAAAGATAGAACGCATGCTTAAAAGGCACCTCGGGGAAAAAAAAGGCATATTCAATTATCTTAGCGTATGTGTCCTGTGAGTGTGATCAACCCGTACAGTGTTAGCAGTAATAAGTCTAGATATGGCCAGGCCAGGACGCAAGTAACATGGACCGGACACTTAATTAACCAGGACATGCATCACACCGTTCCATATTCAATCAGTCGGCAAATTAGTCATCAGGATTTGCCCGGAGGGGTTACCGGTTAGGAACAGTAAGCCATTCTTAGCACTAGCAGTTGCAGTCAGCTGAGCGAGTGATCATCTCCTGCTTTCTTCTCTGTGATGCAAGCCTTGGAAAGGTTCTTCCAGGCGGCAACACGGAAGAAAGACTTGCAAGAGACGCTACTGCGGCGAGGGGCCACCACCTTGCGCTTGCGCCTGTCTGCCGGCCGACAAGCAAGGACGGCATCAATGCGGCGGGGCTGAATTCCGGTCCAAATCACAGGCCTAGAAAATAAATGAGAAACGAAAATTCTGGAAAGAATGTCATTAATTATCATGAGCTTGCAGAATCCCTGAATTGGTATCGTTAATTGGAGATTTGCAGGGATGGTGAGCTTGCAAACGTTTCTGATGAATAATTCAGTCGGACACTCGTATACTAGCGTTCCGAATTGTTTTTTCTCTAGAAAGCAGGGGTATTTCGGGTGGAAATGGTCACGTACTCACATGGCATTAGGGGTGGTAATGGGCCATGACTTTAGTGGTCTCTTCACAACCCAACAAGACTCTTAAATTTTTTAGCTTAAAATTATATAAGATTAGAGCCCGACTCTTTTAGAGCCCGACCCTTTAGGGGTGGTAATGGGCCATGACTTTAGTGGTCTCTTCACAGCCCAACAAGACTCTTAAATTTTTTAGCTTAAAATTATATAAAATTAGAGCCCGACTCTTTTAGAGTCCGACCATTAGATTTTCTAATTTAAAATATTAGACTCTTTACCACCCCTGCATGACATTCCGTGTGGGGATGCACTCTACCCCCGTGAGAGGACGAGGAGCTGGAGCCCTTGACTAATTCGTCAGCAGATGGTCACATACTCCTAGCTAGCCCTACAGAGCAGCGGGGCCAATGACGAGTGGGCCCAGGCAAACCGATGTGGGCCACTTTACGATCTCAAGTCTACAGATGGACGCTGGGCGATCCCGCAGAGATGAACGCTGATTTTTGTGAGAGAAAAGTACTACTGGCTGACTGGTGCTGATTTTATATGAGAGAGAAATACTGTTGGCTGGATGCAGTGAAGATGAAGCGAACAGAGACTGAACACCCCATGATCACTCGCAATGATCCTGTTGATTGTTCCTTGAATGAAAATGATCCGGTTGATTTTCACGCGGCCGAAACTGCATAACTGATGGTAATAGAAGTGAACGCACAAAACTGATGAGCTCTGTAAGTATTCACTCCGTTGGATCAATGCTTTTTTTTAATGGAGGATCGATGTTAGTGAAGGAGCTAGCAGCATCCAAGAAAATGTGGAGTTGGAGCACGAAATGTTGTGTCATTATAGAAAAAGATAACGATAATGATTTGTTGTTAATAGAAGATCACGGTCCTTGTTAAACTACTAGCACGCATGATTAATCTATCGTATTAACGTTTCCGCAGAAGGACAAATAGTGAAAACCCGTTATTACAAAACAAACTGTGTTCGGCAGGCTGGAGCTGGAGGCTGGAGCTGGAATGATGTGAGAGAAAAATACTGTTGGGCTGGCTGGATTGGAGCTGGTGGCTGGAGTAGTGTGAAAGGAAATTACTGTTGGGCTGGAGCTGGAGCTAGCTGCCGAACACAGTGTCTACATACGCGGATATGGCTATTTTTTGAGCTAGAGAAGATGGAGAGAAATGCACAATGCCCATTGCCTTTCCCGTTTTCCGTCTCGTAACAAAAAAACCATATACGCTTGCAGTAAACTCCACATGACCGTATCTCTACCACAGCCAAATTCAAATTTCCACCGTATCAAGACCTGGCAAAACCTGTCCGCACCAAAACGCCCAGCCCCTCCGCCCACCGCCACCCGGGCCCCACTGCCCCTCAACCGAAAACGACCCCACGCGTCATCCACCTCCACCTCTCGCCTCCAAAACCCCCTTTGCCCCCGGGTCGCGCAACCCAACACGGCAACACGCGCAGGCGCGGCCGCAGGCTGGGTGTGCGCACCCCCGTCACCCTCCCAGCGCGTTCCGTTACTACTACTGGGTCTACGGCCACCGTTGCACATTTTTTCCGCCCCTTCACGTTTCGTTTCGCTTCGTTTCGTCACACACACCACCCTCCCCTCCATTTCGTCGTCCCCTTCCTCCTCCTGACCTCCTCCTCCACTGCATTAATACTTGCCACTCTCTGCCCCCGTTCCCCTCTCCTCGCTCGCTCCCGGAGGTATAAATCTCGGCGGCCCCCGGCTCCGGGACCCCGCATTCCCGTGCGCGAGCTCCGGCGATCGCCGCTCCGGGGAACCGGCGGCCATGGGGCAGTGCTACGCGAGGAACGTGCACGGCGTCGACGCGGACGGCGGCGGCGGGGTGGGGGCGACCACCATCACGGTCTCGGCGGCGGGCGCGGCGGGGGACGCGGCGGGGGCGGGGAGAGGGGGCGGGGGCGGGGGCGGGAGGCGGAGCGGGCTGGCGTCGCCGGCGGGGACGCCGCGCGGGGGCAGGGCGGGGGCGACGCCGGCGCGGTCGTCGGCGGCGGGCAGCCCCTGGGCGGGGAGCCCGCTCGGGCTCCCCGACGGCATCGCGCCGTCGCCGGCCACCTCGGCGTCCACGCCGCGCAGGTTCTTCCGCCGCCCGTTCCCGCCGCCGTCCCCGGCCAAGCACATCAAGGCGTCCCTGGCGCGCCGCCTCGGCCAGCGCTCGCCGGCGTCCGCGTCGCAGGTGCCCAGGCCGCCGGCTGAGGTCCCGATCCCGGAGCACGGGGCCGGAGGTGGCGCCGGCGGCGGCGCCGGGGAGGTGGAGCGGGAGCTCGACAAGAGCTTCGGCTACGACCGCCACTTCGCCGCCAAGTACGAGCTGGGGAAGGAGGTGGGGCGCGGCCACTTCGGCCACACCTGCCTCGCGCGCGCCCGCAAGGGAGACATGAGAGGCCAGGCCCTCGCTGTCAAGGTCATCTCCAAAGCAAAGGTCTCGCCATCCGTGATCCCGCACTCCTCTTTTACTCAACGCACAATCTTTCGAGTTTCAATCGGCCTGGCTCCTGCAGAGGGTCACGAACCAACTATTTAGGGAAAAGAATTGTCATCCTCTCGTGATCCTTTTTCCTGTGATTTAATAGATCATGGATTGGGTGTTAGTCTCGCAACACGAATTCAGTAACTCTGCTTAGCCACTAGCGCGGATGTTGCAACTTGCAATCATAAGTCCATCACTTGCTTCTTGGTTGCCTTGCGCGGTGATCAGTTTTTTTGCGATTGTAGTGGCATTGGCATTTCCTGCAGGTTAGAAGTACATTGTAGAGATCTTGTTTCGGCAATGCCACATTTAATGCTTTGTCTGTTTTCTGATCTGAGTGTTCAACTGATCATCCATCTGCTGCGTTTTTCTTGTTTCCTTGTTCTTCTTTAAGCTATCATGGGGTATCAGTTTTTGCAGTAGTAGATCACTAGCTTGGAAGTAATTGAGTTCTTTATGAGACCTCAGATAGCTTGTCGAATACTGGCATTGTAGATGCAGTATCTTCAAGATGCTGCAGTTGAGTGTCATGTGTTCAGGAGTTCCTCAACTCATTTTGCAGCATTTTAATGATATGGCCAGAAGTAGAAGAAAGGATAAAGGGTTAGGAATAAATAAACATCTTTTAGTTTTTTGGTACCAAAGCTGAGAGTATGTTGATATTGAAAACGTTGTTCTACTGAGATAGTCCTTTCAGAAACTTAGACTGTCGAATCAGAAAGGTTTTAGTTTTAATCTCTGTTTCCCTTGGCATGTGGAATGTTTGTGCAGCAAGTTGTTGAGAAAACCTAGTATACAATAGGTGACAACTGAAAAGACAAAACTCTATGTGCGTATACGTGCATGGCAGCATTGATGTTCTCATGCACGTATCTTGTCGTTTTTTGCGAGCGTTACGACTTCAATAAATTATTCACTATTTTCAATGTGCTTTAAGTTTCTGTACTTCTGCCGAAATCATGTGAGCATTAGATGTATTTATTGACTCTAATATATTTTCCCCTATTCATATATTTCTTTATTTGCATAGCATGCAATTTTATTCCTTATTTCCACATATACACTTACACGGTATAAATATTTTGACGCTCAAGTGATTCTTTCAATTAAGCTCATAGATGGCCCATCAGTTTGTGCCGAACTCATTACCCCATGGGGAAAAAATACCTGCTGGTTATGATTTCATAATTCACATTTTTGTTTGTACAATTGGTCTCAACCTTTTGATCTTGTTGGGCAGATGACGACAGCAATATCTATTGAGGATGTGCGCAGAGAGGTGAAAATTTTGAAGGCATTATCTGGACATTCCAATCTTGTCAAGTTTTACGATGCTTGTGAGGATGCCCTTAATGTCTACATAATCATGGAGTATGCTTTCCCCCTTGCCCCTGCATATCATTGATCAAGTAAATGTAAAAACTGTGAATATTGCACATGCTATCTTAAAACTGATGTATGACTATGCTCAAAAGTCATATTGTCCACCTTAGTCCTTAGGTGGATGTTGTCTTGCAGCATATAACATTAGCTATAGGACTGCTACCTGTTACTATAGGTCTTTTTTTTTCCGATCAAGTTTAGTGCGAAGTTACATGATAACTGATGTTTTCTTCATCTATATTGATCAGGCTTTGTGAAGGTGGAGAATTATTGGACAGAATATTATCCAGGTATTATAATTTCTTGGGAAAAATTTTGTGAGCGCCACTACAAGTGGAGATTTGCAACAGTACTGATGTTCTTCTTTTTACAGGGGTGGAAGATACAATGAAGGGGACACAAAAATTATTGTTGAACAGATATTAAATGTTGTTGCCTTTTGCCATCTTCAGGGTGTTGTTCACCGTGATTTGAAGCCAGAGGTCTGTGGACTTAATGTTGAGTATATAAACAGAATAAGATTTATCTTGTTGATCCATGCCTTCTGATAATTCCACCCTTGAATGTCGTTTAACAGAATTTCCTATTCAGCACTAAGGATGAGCATTCTCCTATGAAGATTATTGATTTTGGCCTCTCAGATTTTATAAGACCAGGTATTACCTCCACACAAGGATCATCTAAGTGTAAAGGGCTTTTGTTTTACAAATATGTTATAATCCATTGAAATAAATGAAATAAGTTCAAAATGTGTTCCAAAGCCTGATGCTTCCCCCCTTTTACAGATGAAAGGCTTAATGACATTGTTGGCAGTGCATACTATGTTGCTCCAGAAGTCTTGCATAGATCATATAGTACAGAAGCAGACATGTGGAGTATTGGTGTTATCACTTATATATTACTTTGTGGTAGCAGACCATTCTGGGCACGAACTGAATCAGGGATTTTCCGCTCAGTGCTGAGAGCTGATCCTAATTTTGATGATACACCATGGCAATCAGTATCTCCTGAAGCTAAAGATTTTGTCAAAAGACTTCTTAACAAGGACTACAGGAAAAGAATGACTGCTGCCCAGGCACTCTGTAAGTGCTCTCACTTACATTTTTTTTTTCATTTCTTAGTGCCTGCATATCAACTGTATTCAACATTTATTCATACGTCTGACAGTAGTCTTCTTATGTGTTGTTTGCATGTTGCAGCTCATCCCTGGTTGCGAGATGAGCGCCGACAAATACCTCTTGATATGCTAGTATTCAAGTTGGTCAAGGCATATCTTCGTTCGACACCTCTTAAACGGGCGGCATTGAAGGTTAATATTTTAGTTCCTCTGGCATTTAACTATACCTGTTTTGTTGATGGTTTAGTCGAAAACAGCAATGTTTTTACATGGCATACATTTGAACTACAATACCTTTACTTCTACATTACAAAATTAACCGGTTTGGTTTAATATAAGCACTGCAGGGAGCTTTGGAGCTGAAAAGATACAACTATATGCATTATTTTTACCTCTCCTTGTTGCATCGGTCTTGCTGAAATCACATTATCCAATTTGCAGTTGTGTTAATTTTATTTGTCTCGTTCATTCGACAGGCTTTGTCAAGAGCAGTAACAGAAGATGAGCTTATCTACATCAGAGAACAATACAACTTGTTAGAACCAAACAGCAGAGATGGTCGAATATGTATCGACAACTTCAGGATGGTAAGTGCTTACAAATAACAATTTACAGTTGGCTTGTTCATATTCTATTTTTGGACATGTATTATGATTGAAGCTTTTTCCATGTTTAGGACACTACACTCAACTTTCCCTTTCACCCCCTTCAATTATGCAGGCTCTTTTACAGAACTCAACAGATGCCATGAAGGAATCCAGAACACTTGAGATCTTAAATGCGGTATGAAATACATAATCTATTACCAACTTTATTTCTTCCCCGTTTTGGATGTATATGCCGCATAAGGTTCAGTGTTTCATTTTATGGGTGTAATCACCTTCAGCTGGAGCCACTCGTGTATAGGAGAATGGACTTTGAGGAGTTCAGAGCTGCTACAATCAGCCCTTACCAGCTTGAGGCTGTGGCACGGTGGGAAGAAATTGCCAATACTGCATTTGAGTACTTTGAGCAAGAAGGCAACCGTGCTATCACAATCGAGGAGCTGGCTCAGGTATGTGACCAAATGATGAATTGAACCTTTGGTGTTTGGTCTAGTGCAGATATTAATCAAGTTACGTCTCCTCTCGTTTACAGGAGATGAATCTTTCCTCAGCAGCGTATTCCATCGTCCGCGACTGGATTAGACCGTCTGATGGCAAGCTTAGCCTTCTAGGATACACCAAGTTTTTGCATGGATTGACTATGCGAAGCGGCAACGCAAGGCGGCACCATTGATTCTTTTGCTGCCCTGGTAGTTGCTTGAATTGGTTCTATTGGTTTTGTTCATGGGGTGTTGGAGGGATGCTGGTGTTTTATCTCTCTTCTTTTGGTGGTTTAGCTTCTTGTAGAGGGGGGGGGGGGGGGGAGGGGGGGGGGGGGGGGTTGATAGAAAAAGAAACGGAAAGTGATAGCTCAAAATGGAGTTGTAGAAGAAAAGGTCGTGTTTTGGTTCCGGTACACTGTTCGTTTCCGGCTATGAATGGGCATTGTACAGTTGGCCCACGCTGCAATGGTGCGATCGGGCAAGTTGGGTTGCTGGTGCTGTGGTTCTGCGATTTTGGTGAGATCGTCGAGGCCATGTGCTCATCTTAATGCCTGAGAAGATGCTGTGGTTTGCCAGCATGTTCCTAATCATATGGTAGAGCAAGGCTATGTTAATGCAAAAGGGACAGCAGAAACTATCATGCCCTAGCTTTTCCGGACACTCGTACAGCGAACTTTTTATGGTGCTCAGGACAGTTAACAAATGAACGCAAGTACAAAAGGAGCTTTAGCGGGCGCCCTGAAGTCACCGGTGAGTAAAGCGTCTTATCCGTGGCGAGCCCACTCAAAGCAAGATTAATGATACACTCAACGGTTGGCTGTAAGAATTTTTATAGCCTATCTTTCAGCCAACTAGTATAGTAGTTTAGTCTTTTATCATTAATATAAGGCCTATATGTCCCTCTTACAAGGTTTTTTTTGTTCTTGTGACTAAACTGGCTGTAAGTTTGCAGTCCACCTCTTCTCTCTTTTTTCTTCTCCTCTACCTCAGCATTTAGTCTTTTTGCACCTCTTCTCTCTTTTTTCTTCTCCTCTACCTCAGCATTTAGTCTTTTTGCAGCCTGTTATAATACTTGCGGTCAGAGCTTGTTTCGAGTTGGCATGGGAATCGCCGAATGGGTTCATTCTTTTTTCTCCCGACACACGAGGCGCGTACCACACCCACAACTTGGGGTTCCTACCATAGCATGGCTCTCTTGAAATTTCTGCATTTGGAATGTGAATAGCCGGTCTGGAAATGAAGTAAATGTCTTGACAATACAACAGCAATCGGGCCCTGCGTGATCCCACGAACCACCTAGATGGCTTGCTTTTGCTTGTGATGTTTTTGGGGGTCTGCAGTACTACCATAGTTGTTACTGTATTCAAAGGAGAGAACAGTATGATTATGCATTCGCATTCGCTTGGCTTCAGATCCTTACAAAATGAAAATGCTTCTAAAGTGGCCTGGCCGCTTCGCAAAGATAATGATAGTGATGAATGGGAAACGAAGCCCAAAAGTTATGCAACGAACTAAAATTTCTTTTGCTTTCGAGCCCAGCCCAAACGAGGGCCTTTCTCTGTAAGCCCAAATGTGCGAGAAGCAGAGAATGGTATGACCACAAACGCCTGGTCTTGCAAACACACCGCCCCCTGCCCGCCACCGTTTGCGTTGGGCCCCGTGACTAGTCGGAGTCTGGAAAAAGTCCACCACTACGCGGCCCGGGAGCGAATCCCATGAAGGCCGTCGACCATCAACGACTCCATCCATCCTCTCCGCCTCTGCGCGGGCGACCTGCTCTGCTTGTGTTCCTTTCTCACCCCGTCACCCGCCCAAGGATTCCTGCTCCACTCCCACGCGCTTAATTTAACTCGGTCAACCGGCGTTGGTCATGCGTAATGGTGTAATGCGCTCGAGGATCCTTGACCGACTAGCCATTTTGGCACCCGCCGGCAAAATGGAGCCGCGTTCTGTCCCAGACGACGTCAGAATTTTCTTCAGTACAAGGTATTGTACAACTATATGCCGAGCGAAGATCAGTTCAGAGCTTACTTTCAAAAGAAAAAAGAAAGAGGGATCAGTTCAGAACTGCCAAATGGAGAAAGCGTGATAAATCCTTTCCAAACGAGTTTGATGATGATGATGCGATAAAAACCAGACACCGAAGAACGAGTTTGATGATGATGATGCGATAAAAACCAGACACGAACTGAGGCGGGTGTTACCTTAGTCCGCATCAAACCTTAGCTTTTTCGCCTGTTTCAAAATCTGCCCTTGACAAAATAAAGCAACTGCCTCCTACTCCTATGTATACTCCGTATAGAAGAGCAAATGATTGGGACCATAACATCTTTTTTTTTCTTTTTTTGAGGATAGGGACCATAACATCTGGGACTGTATGATGAATGCTGCATGAACGACGGGCCATGCGTGTCTGAAAGCCCAATGTACTGAAAGCCCTCGGGTGTGACCTGTCCGCCTCCAGGGCCTTCAGAGAGCCAAAAAACCTTCTCCGCCTTGAATAGTCGAACGAATTGAAGCCAGCTACCGTTGACGCAGCTGCAACGACGATCCGCTCCTAATTTCTTGGAACACACTGGAGACCGAGCCGCCCTGCCTACCGTCGCAATCAACCCATCACCAACACCAACTGAACCGTGAAATTGCATCGCTGCATTTGCGAGGTCCTATTTGGATCCAAGTACTAATGGGTGAAAATACTAAATATTAGCACTATCTTATTCAAACGGAGGAAGTGCTAATAGGATATGCTAAACTTTAGTCAATACTTAAAAACTTTAGCATATGTATAAGTATTTAACTTTAGCTAATCCAAACAGAGTTAATGTATGCTAGCACGCATCCGATCCCGTTCTCCCTCACCGAGGGTCAACGCTTCCGGCCAACTGCCGTGCGCTCCAGAAAAGGTTTGAGCAGCTGCGGTAGTTTGATTTGGTTTGTGGGCGCCCGTCTCATCAGTTGACGTCCGGTTTTTAATCTTATATAATAAAACTCTCTTCAGCGTATGATTGCAAATTTTTTTTTTGTCCATCCTGCTTCTTTTGGTGTTGAGATTAGGCAAGCAAAGGCGAAATATAAAATCCAAGCATGACATTTGGCAGTTGCCCTTTTGAAAAAATCGCACATATTCTCCGACCCTGGCATGGCAGTTTTCTGAAACGGCATATGATGGAGCGACCTTCTCTCCATGCAGTCCAGCGAGAGCGCGGCGTGGGCGCGTGCCAGCGCGAAGCTTGCCTCCAACTATCCAGCGCGCGTCCTCCCGACGGCAAGCATGGCAAGACGCCACAGAGAAAGAGAATCGCCGTGCTTTAATTTGGCTTGCACTGCAGCTAGCGACGATGCTTGCCTGCCCGCGTGCAAGGTGTTCTAGAAAGCCTGCGTGTCCTGTGGAGGTGTCCGGCCTGTCCTGTCCCAGGAGCACCTGCACGAGTGCAGGCTGCAACTGCAAACCCTCCATCAGCCACGGGATAATCTAACCAGGAGAACTCGCAATCACGTCAACCCAAACTGTCCGGTGCACGATCGCAATCCATTCCTGAGACATAGCATCCACATCAAAGGCACCCACTAGTTCAGAACTACCACTAGTACTTTCTTTGCATTTGCTTCTTCCAATCTGGAAACTGCATGTAAACATGCCGCCCGGCCTCGCCAAACAGATGCCCAGTGGCCAGTAGACAGATGCCAAGAACTCCTCCGGGTGTCCGGGCGGCGAGGCACGCGTGCGCTGCTGGTGCAAGCGGCAGCCGGCCGGCAAGGCAAGGCAAGCGCCGGCGCCGCGCTGCCTGCCTCCGCCTCCACCCGATCCCGCCTCCCCCATCCCAGTCCCGCCCGAAATCAATTCCTGCCGACGCCGCCGCAGCCGTATGCGCGGGATCCCAGTTTCACGGCGGCACGCGCGAGGGGGCGGCCTGCACGGCACAGGCGGACAGGCCCCCCCGTCCGTCACGCACGTCAGGCTGCCCTGCCTGCTGCCTGCGCGCCCCAGCCACGCGTACGAGGTACGCCGCCGCCCAGGCGACGTGCCCGCTCTCCGCCGCGACCGAGGCGCCCGCGGCTGTGTGGCGCCGGTGCGCGCCGGCCGGGACTGGATCACCGAAGAACGTTAGCTCCCTCTGGGACTCCAGGGGGGTCGGTCCCGTTCCTGACGCGTCGCGCGGCCCAAAAGGCGCGCGGCGCCGGTCGGCGGCGCGTGGCACGCGGGGGTGCGGCGTCACCCGACCCAGTGGCGGATGCAGGATTGGAGGTAAGGGGGCTGAAACAATAGAGATGTTGATTTGTGTGAAAATTTAATGGTGATTTGGAGGTCTTGCTACAGTATTTTACGTGTAATTAGGGGAGCTTAGGGGGGGCTTGAGCCCCCCTAGCCCCCTCCTGTATCCGCCCCTGACCCGACCCGACCAGACCAACTGGCCCGGGCGCGAGTGCGCTTCCACTCGCCAGCCAGCCAGGCGCCCAGGCAGCCCCCTCGTCACGGCGCACCCTGAGTCGCAGGGGCGGGCCCATTGAATCCAATAGTATTCAGTTGAATACCAATTATTTTGGAACAAAAAGTTTATACATATAGTGTATTCCAAACATATAATTCAAAAAAACAAAAACTATACTATAAACCAGACTACTAAGGGTTCATTCTTAGTTTTAGTCCAAAACAACCAAACAGACCACCCCACCCCCGACCCATTCCCCTCACCCGGCCCAAAATTGAGCCAGTCCCCCACCCTGACCATGCCTGCCCTGCGCCCTTGCCCTGCTTCAGCCTCGCCCTCGCCGGTCGCCGCTACGCCGGCCACTACCCCCCCCTAGTGCATCCCGTCCTGATCCGCTCCGCCGACCGCCGTGTGCCACTACGACCGCCGCCTGGCCCCGTCCTACGGCAGCTGCACCAAGCACCGCCCCGTATCGCCGTCCCCGATTTGCAGCCCCATCCCCTGTGAGCAGCCGCACCGCTGTCCGCTGGCCGCACCGCCGTAGGCCGTAGCGTGCAGGGGCCAGTGGCTGGCCGCCTGGCTGTAGGGGGCGCCGCCCCTGGGTGGCGCGCTCCTGTGTGTTGCCTGCCTGCCTTCCTACGCTGCTGACAGGCTGCTGCGCAGCGACGCCCAGGCCCCAGGGAGCAGCAGCCTGCAGCTAGCAGGGGGAGGCACATGCCTGGCCGCCTGTGGAGGCGGGGCCGTGGGGAGCAGTCGAGCAGGCCGGCTCGAGAAGACAGCAAGGAGCCAAGGAGCCATACCAGTGAACCAAGGTGAATAGAGGATTGCCAAATTCATTCATAATTTTTTATTACTTATGGTCATGAATTTGCGAAAAAATAGCAGCAATGTATAGATGTGCACATCCTTATCAATGTCATTTTCTATTATATTTATTTCAGATAATCACACTTTGATATGTTGAATATTTAGTACATCTATTCACCCTGTTCGGCAGGCTGGAGCTGGAGGCTGGAGCTGGAGTGGTGTGAGAGAAAAATACTGTTACCTGGCTGGTGGCTGGAGGTTGGAGCTGGAGGAATGTGAGAGGGAAACACTGTAGAGCTGGAGCTGGAACCACCAGCCGAACACAGTGATTATCTATGTGTTGAATAATTTTCAAATTATGAATAATTTATGTTATCGGTACTCAATTACCTGCAACAGCAGAATGCATTCTGCATGTGTGTACTTTGAGTAGTCAAAAAAAAATTTCATCAACATTTGAAATTTTGAATACCCACCGCCCAGAGCCCGCCCCTGCCGAGTCGCCTGGCGGCCCCGCCGCGCGTACCCACCGCCCAGAGCCCGCCCCTGCCGAGTCGCCTGGCGGGGCAGGCCGCGCATGTCAACGCGCGGCGGGGCCGCCGTGCCCCGTCTTCTCCTACTGTTCTCTGGTGCGCGCGCGGGCCGCGGTGGATGATGGTTCTCGACGGCCGCGTCTCGCGTGGGTTCTTCCACCGTTCGTGGTCCAGGCTCTCCGGCGGGAATCGATGCGGCGGGGTCAACGAGTCAAGCCCCTGCCATTAACGGCCTAGTGCGTGGTTAACGTGAGAGGGGCCACGCGCGGGCCCCGTCCCGCGACTTTTTTCGAGGGGAACGTGTGTAAAGAACCGGCAGGAGAACGTGTGTGATCCGGTCAAATCGAGCACGTTTAACGGCTGGCCGGGAGGACCGGACTCGTTGGGAACATCTGGAGTCCTGATCTGTGATTTCTGTCGAACTTGATAGATGGAAATCGAAGCGTCCAGTGCTAGCAGAACCATCTCAGATTTTTTTTTTCAATTGTCATACGAAGCAGTACGAAATCTTATCTCTACTCTGTTTTCTTTATTGCGCGCATCTGCCTGCCAGGCCCGCTCCCACCAAACTCCGGAGTCAGCCAGCCAGCGTTGCAGGCGAGAGGGCCAGTCAGGATAGGTCAACTAGCGAGAGTTGCAGCCCGCGTAGCTTTGTTGGTGAGCCCAGGGCCCGGACGTACACCTCAGGCTCAAACGCAAGACGCCGAGCTGCTTGGCCGTCGCGTCGCGCGCGCCGTGCCGTGGGACCGAGGCCAGGACGAAACCTACCCGCACGGCCGTGGGCAAGGCGGGTGGCGCCGTCAGCCTCTCGCCAGCCGCCGCAGGTCGAGCAAAACGGTAACACCCCCCCCCCCCCCCCCCCCCAGACAGCTGGGATCATAATCTCACTGCCCGACCCCAGCAGCGGCGGGAACAATCGCAGCCACGCACCGCGCCGTGACGGGACACGACGGTGGCGGCGTGGGGGTGGTGGAGTTTACTTGTGGAGTGGAACGCGCGGCCGCGACGGCGACGGTCGCGCCACGGAAGCATGTGGCGCACGCCGGAGGGCGGAGGGCCTCTCCGACCCTCCAGGAAAAATCTCCCGGCCGGAGCCCCCCGCGGCACCAGAATCTGAAGGGAGAGCTGTGCTCGGCTCCGCTACGACGACGAGGCTTGCGTGACGCTTCCGGACGGAGGAGATGACGACGACGACGGCTTGGCGCCTTGACCGCTCGACGATGCTGGGGCATGCGCGCGCGTAGGGGGGATGGATCATTTCCCCGCGCCCGTACCTGAAGGGCTGAAGCCTGAAGGTACGGTGTACCAAGTCGTTAAGCAAACTGTCAGGAAAAAAAACCATAATAAGCAATGGAACAGTGATGATCACTACAAGTCCGTAAGCAATGCGAAAGGTGTATGCCCTGTACAGCAATGCGTCTCTCCCCGGTGGGCATCCAGCCTCCATCGACCCGGGGCAAGGGCGTAAATTAATCCCAAGGACCTAGTAGCAGAGTCGTCGTCGTCGTGACGAGCTGACCGCCGGTGCTTGCGAGCCAGAATTCTAGAGACCGCGGCACGAGCACGACGAATTGAATAGCTTCGTTAGTTTGTTATTACTGGTGGCGTCAGCCAGCAAGGAAATTTCCCAAGCCAGCTTTCAGACGCCCCCAACGAACGCACGAGATCAGCAGCAGCCACACGTACGTAAGTTGAGAGAGAACGATCGTCAACCTTTGCGTTGCCATCTCCACCCTCTCCGGACGAGCTCGTTCAACTCCGACCCGAGATTTTTTTTAAAAAAAAGGCTCGAAAACCCAAAACGAACACCCCACCGATACGAAACCGAAGAAGATCTCGTCAAGAGTCAAGGCCGCCCCGAGCAAACCCCAACCGCCTTGCCATCATCTGATCTGAACCCAACACGCCCCCTCCCCCAGCCGCAACCCGCAACTCCGCAACGGCCGGTCGCCCGGTCCCTTCCGGACTCCCTCCCTGAGAGGCTGAGACCCTGACCGGCCGGCGGGCGGCGGCGTGATCCCCTCTCCCTTCCTTATCCCCAAAGCAAAGGAACGAGCGCGCGGCGCGCACGCATATCGCGCCCCGCCGCCTCCGGCCCCGCGGTCAGCCGGCCCCGGGCGCGGCCAGGACGCGCGACACGCGGGCGCACGTCTCCAGGGGCCAAGTCCGGCTCGGGTGGGATGGGGTGGGGAACACGGTGGGAACCGAGCCCGGGGCGCGGGCGGGGCACCACAACCCCACCTGGCGGCGTGGGCGCGGGGGGCTATAAAACCCGCGGCCCCGGGGCTCCCCCACCTCCCTCGCTTGGCATCGCGGCTCGCAAACTCCCCATCTCCGCAAGGCAAGCGAACCCGGCGGAACCGTCGCCGAGAAGAGAAGAGGAGAGACAAGGTGGAGTAGGCCATGTCCAACGTGCCCGCCTCCCTCCGCGACTCCTCCCTCACCGTCTTCCGCCTCGCCATGTCCAGCTCCGACCCCTGGCCCTTCTCTTCCTGCCTCTAGCCACCAGCCGCCTCCGCCTCGATCGGCTTCCTCTCCCTCCTCCTCCTCTTCTAGAGCAGCAGGCCGCCGCTCCTCCTCGCTTCGGTTCTCGGGGAGGGGCTCGGCCGATCGATCTGGCCTGCCTGGCGGCAATCATCATGCACGGCAAGCACCACCACCAGCAGCAGCAGCAGATGGCGCCGGCCGCGGTGGCGCCCAAGGGGTGCGTGACGGTGCGGGTGGGCGCGGACGGGGAGGAGCAGCGCCGGTTTTTTGTTCCGCTGGGCCACCTCAAGCACCCGCTCTTCGGCGCGCTGCTCGAGGAGGCCGAGCGCGAGTACGGCTTCCGCCACCAGGGCGCCATCGCCATCCCCTGCCGCGTCGACCGCTTCGTCCAGGTCGAGCACCTCATCGGCCAGGACCTCCACGGCGCCGGCAGCAGCACCTGCGCGCAGCACCTCGTCGACCTCGACAGCGCCGCCGCCGCCGCCCCGCACCACCACCACCACCACCTGCACCTGCCGCGCTTCGTCGGCTGCTTCCGCGCCTGATGATGACCTGAATCAGTTCGATCGAGGTGGCTCCTCGTGTTGCTTGATTATTAGCTTTTGGTTTTGGCTCGCCCTCCCTTGTCTATCTCGCGTTGGTTTGTGAGGGTTGATGTCGATCGGTGTGAAGCTTAATTTGCGGCGAGAGCCAGGGAGGGCGGTGCATCTAGATGTTGGCGATGATGACGAAAAATTGTGATGAGGATGAACTCAATTGTAAAGATCTAGAGAGATCCTGTTGATCTTTAGCCTTAGTTTTTCCCCCCTTAATATATATATATACTTAATACTTTGCTAATATGCTCCGCAAAATTATATTAAGAGTGGTTTTGTTCGTGTAAATCATAACGATTAATTTGCCTGAATGGCTTTTTGTTAAACTATTGGCATCACAAACGCGTTAACGCTAGCGCATCCGATTCGGCGAGCTGTGTGGCTTTTCCCATCAAGCCTTTGCGGCCAGAATATTAGAGGAAAATTAATTTGGGAGCAAAATAACCTGTCAAGATCGACACAATTAGCAAACATCAGCTGAGTAGTTTACAATCATGGGAAATTCACAAGGGAGAGCATAACTCAAATTGCTATATATGCATCCTTTTCCAACTTATTATATATATATATATATATATATATTCCGTCCTCCACTTTCTTCCCTTTTTTGAGCATATTCTGCAGTAATATCCGGGGCAAGTACATATTCTTGTGTCCATGTCAAACTGGCAAAGTTGCTTAAAGTAAAATAGGCGAGGTTGCATTGCCTGACATAATGGAAGCAGTTTATTTCTCTGATCACCTTAGAAAACCTTTCTTTTCACAATATTACTTGAAAAAATTGTGGAAGGTATTTTTTTTCCCGATAGCATTATTAGCTGCTGCTGCTGCTGCTAAGCATGTCAAATTGAATAAATAAAAATAAAGAAACGAACTAAATGAAACAGATCATCATGGCCATAGGAATCCTAGCTAAGATCTGATATCGCCAGACTTCGATTCTTCCTATTGCAATACTAGAATCCAGCCTGAATTATTAGGCTATATATAAATTGATAAGAAAAATTCAAGGCAGAAGACTTTGGTAGTGCTTGATCTAGCTAGGATTGGACAAGCATGCCAAAAACTACCCCTTAAATTCATGGGGCTGCCTACTAAGAGACGGCAGCTCTACAAATTTTTCTTTGCCCTGCTCATCTTCAGCCAAGCACGAGCTAGCTAGTAAACTAGCTACTACACATGTGTACAAAACAAACCGCCTTTTTGAATCTGTCCAGGCCAAATATGCCTTGCCCATCCACTAGTTTTGGAAGTCTTCTCGCCCGCTATTTTGATGGTGCAAACTACCCGTTTCATGGTTGGGGTAATGGGGTGGTTGATGTTTGACGTACGCGGGGGGCCGGGTTGGAATGAAACCTTGGGACTGTGCAAATTGCCGTGGCCAATCCAAGTATATTTAGTTGCACACGCCTACCAGCTTCGCGTTGAATCAACTGGAGCTGGCGTGCTCGAGTCAAAAGTCCAAGGGCCAGCCAGCTGCTAGGTGTTCAGAGAGAACTCCGGAAATCTCGCTGCAACTAAAGGGCCAGCACACAATGAATGCGCATAACCTGACGATCCTTGCCCTCAAAAAAAAAAAAAACTGACGATCCTTTCCCACTGACGCTGCTGTTGGAGAGAGTATTTGGTATTGCATTTCACTCCACGGTTTCTTTCTTTCTTTCTTTTTTCCCAGTTTTGAATTGGTTCTAGTTTTCATCTACCAAAATAGGATATTTATTACTCTTTAATTATTTGATTTGAAGGCTTTTGATGGGTTTCTATGGTACTTTCTAAGTGGCCTGATTTGGTCATCTTTTAGGGGAAATTTCGTGCTACTTGACTAATAGGAAGTAGTTTTCTGCTAAAAACGTCCCGGCATGGACATCAAAGACAGAACACCGGCAATTTTCTTCTGTGACTTGTCGGCATGAAATTGGGCGGCTACGGAGACAAACAAGCCGGGTCGGTTAGCCGTACCTTTCGAGAGCTGACGGGGTCAAGGCATAATGACAAACATTAGCTTTTAACTTTGGCATAAGAAATTCCACGATTAGGAACACCAGAGCTTTAGTAAATAAAGTGGATAAAAGGATAAAGATAAAACCACACCACGCCAAAAGGAAACGGGAGGGCTTGGGCTCGTTAGGCTTTTTGTTTAAAAAACAATTCAGGTCATTAGACTCTAGGTTAGTAGTTCAATTATTCGCGTAAGTGCGCCGAAAGCCTTGGAGGCTTGTGGGGATAGGGTCTTCTTTTGGTATTTCTCAACGTCTATGAAAATCCCTAGTAGTCTAGGCATTTTCTCATGCCATGCCGACGTGGGATCCATGCCATAGACATAGCGGTGAAATATTGAGAGTTGACGAACACCGAACACACGAGGATTTACACCTTGAACTTTTTTCCTTTCTTCGCCAATAAATAATTTATACTGGGTTATCACAACATAGACTGAAGTCTAGACCCGTGGGCAGTCGAGCAGATGCTAAAATGTACCTTTTGGGATCTTGATGAGTTCTGTAGTATGGGCCAAATTCCATACAAAGGACTAAACTGCACACTGTTCATGGGATGGTCCTGTTTGGATACTCTAACTAGGTTAGAGGTTAGAGTTAGTTTCTAGCTCATGACTAACTCTGAATTAACTCTAACTAAAATAGTATTTGGATGGAAGGATTAGACTATAATAAAAATACTTTTTCAATCATTTAGCTGTTTTAAATCCTCTTTCTAGCCGGATGTGATGTGGCCACCTCCTTCATCCCCTCTTCCCTTTCTTTCTCCACTGTTCTCTCTTTGCGCCTCCTCCCAGTGCCAGTCTCTCTCCCCCTTCCTCCCCGGCATCTCCTCTCCGGCGGTTCCTCTCCGGCAGCGCCGCCCTCCTTCGGCCTGGCCCCCGCTGCCTGCTCGCCCTCCTCCACCTCCTCTTCGGCGAATCGAGCAGCCCGAGGGCCAGCGCGGTGGCGGGAGGAGCAGCGCGCGCCTGCACAGCGCGAGGACGGCGGTGGCACCGGCGCGGCGCGAAGGAGGGCCTCGACTGGCACCACGGTGGGCGAAGCTTCGCCGCGGCTCGACCGACAACGCGGCGGGCAGAGCTCGACCACGCCCCCGACGGCGCGTGGAGATCGTCCGCGACTCCCGTCGGCCCGGCGAGCGGAGGGAGCCGCGGCAGGGGGCGGCGCGGCCCGGCCCTGCTCCTCCACCGAGGCAGGGGGCGCTGTGGGGGGGGGGGGGGGGGGGGGGGCGAGGAGGGACTCCCGTCAGCCCGGCGAGCGGAGGGAGCCGCGGCAGGGGGCGGCGCGGCGCGGCCCTGCTCCTCCACCGAGGCAGGGGGCGCCGTGGAGGGGGCAAGGAGGGACGGCGAGGGCTTGGAGACGCGCCGAGGAACTCGGCCGGCGGGATCCGGGTGGCGCGGGAGGCGGGATCCGGTGTGGGGACGCCCGCCAGGGACGCCGGCGGGGAAGGGGCGTTGGCGGCGCACGGGGTTGGGAGGGGTCAGGGGTTGGGGGTGTGCGCTGGGCGGCGCGTTGCCGCAAATGGATCTAGGGAGAGAAAAAAAACATGGAGCCCACCCCTCTAACCTAAATAAGCACTTTTTGAGGGGATAGTTTTTTTTGGGTGGGTTAACTCACCCTATTTGAATTTTTTTATTAGAGTGACACAAAAAAACCAACTCTACTCTAACCCTAGTATCCCAACAGGGCCGATGAAACAAGCAAGATATTTGTTATCTTCTGCTGTGGGTTCAGACTTCAGCCTAGAAGATAGCAGAATAAACAAGTTTCAGTCTGCAACTGCAGCAACCATCGACTGCTATCCATATGCTGGAACAAACCAGTACCTGGGAGTGTTAGGGAACAAACAAAACTTACAATTTGCACGAGAACTGAACTGACCGCCTCAATATTCAAGCACTAGAAAGTTCAGAGTTTAGAGGCAAACTGAATAAATACCTATTTCAGCTAACGAAATATTCCTAACACGGCCTGTTCGGTGCCATCACATTACAAACTAAAAACTATGCTCTTCCCCTCGTGAAACTGGGCCTGGACCTATGCAAGATCAGCATTTTTTCCCCCTGCTACAGAACCAGTTGTATCGCTAGATGCTCAACCACCCCCCAAAACCTTCCTCAACCTTCTCACCTGACTGGAACTACAAAGAATTAGAGAAAAGCGAATGGAATCATGTGGCCAAGTGGTCTCATACTACTCTGAGATGGTGAAACCCTCACACCATCATCACAGCTGGTGGAACAAGCCTGATTCAGGCTTCAGCGACTGCCCCTATGTGCTAATTCTGTTCTTCCGATGCTTTGGCAGTCCAGTACGTCTTGACTGCCATGAGGACCTTCTCGGGGTTGAAGGGGCCATCCTCATGGTCCATGATGCGGCTCTCCCATCGCATTCGCTTGGTTATTGCCTGGACTTTTGTGAGCACATCAACCGTGTCACGGATGATAGCTGTGCCCTCGGGCCTTAGTATCCTATCCATCTCCAAGAGAATGTCTGTTATATCGCACCTGAAAAGTAAAAAAAAAAGCACATCATTAGGGCCTGAGGATTGTGAATTGTCATACATTAGGGATATTTTGGAGATGGGCCATTGCTCCCAGACTTGCTGACAAAGGAGCTCATGTGAACAACCAGATTAGTTTTAGCAGGTATACGAGGATAGCAGTTAAACTCGAGACCTGTGTAACAGGAAATATCAAGAGTAAATTGTACTGCACAGGACATGCAGTTATCAATTGGGCAAGGTAATGATCTACCAAGGACTGAAGGATTATCTCATTTAATTCGCTGTGAAGATGTTGCACTGAGATATCTAGCATAACCTTCATGCTTACTTGGCATCCTTGAGAAAATTTGATGCAGAACTAACTCACAAATATCTTCTACAATCATAAACCACAAAACATATCTTTTGATAAAAGTAAGCCGGTGTGTTCCTTAAAAAGGCCAAGATGAATTTGCCAATTGATTATGATATTTAAGGCTGACAAATGATGACAAAAGAAAACAAAGGGAACAAGAAGATAGGAAGCAATAATGTCTTGAACATGGCTAAAAGAAAGGGTGAACAGAATTTCCTTACTTGTCTTGGTAGATGCTAAACAAATTGTCAGCATGCAAGAGGTCATAGGTTCTTGGATATGTTGAGAAAGCTTCACACCAGTCCTGGTATGTGCCAATGAACCCTCGCTCGTATATTGCCCCAAGGGTGTCCCGGTCAGAATTAACAGGGACGACGTTCATCACCCACACAGGGTACTTCACCAAAGAAGCAGCAAAGCCACCCATGTTTGCATTCATGTCCATCACATTTCTGTATCTATTCTCTGCTATGGGTATGATGCGCTTGTAGTATGCCATCCTCTTCTCCCACAACTTATTGTCCTCATCAAACTTCTTTGCATCTAATCCTGGAATCATGCCCCTTCTAATCCTGGGGGGAACTTTGAATGCCCTCTCTGGCCATTTCTCCACCGCTCCACCTGCCACTTCTCCCTGGTTGCTTACTTCCGGCAATGGAGTAACACAGGCTTCCATCTGCCTATACCTGTATATGGAATGGAAAAAGAATAAGTATAGACAACTGAATGGCTCATCAGACATTTTTTTATTGGCTAAATAATTCCATACCAAGCAGCATCAGGATTGTCGCTCTTGCAGATATGGGGTGTCTTATATGTCTTCTTAATATTGGCACACTCAAGATGGTTCTTAGGTTTCTGCCAGATGGAGAGATCCCTCTTCTCAACAACCTTCTTCCAGCAAAGGCTCCTCGCAACATCCTCAATCTTGTCTTGCTCTTGCTTGAGGTCGTCCTTGGTCCTCTCCCACCCCTTGTAGTGTGTCTTCCAATTGATTGGAGGACCCGAGAGAATCCAATATCCTCCTGGCCTTAGAATTCTATCGACTTCAGCAAGGTATAATCCATCTAAATGAAATTTGTAAACATCCACTCAATTAGAAAGTTAATCTCAACCCAAGGACAATACAAGGTACTCATTAGAGCGAATGTCAGAGGTATGAAGTGCTCACCATGTTGATGCCAAGGAATTAGACAGCGTGAGCAATGCGCCATATCAAATGCCCTAGATGGGTAAGGCAACCTGTGCTTCCCCATCACACCGATGATGGCAGGGACACCTCTTTCCAGAGCGAATTGCACCTGCGCTTCATGCGTATCCCTTGGCGCAAATGACATGGCAATGATGTTTCTCTTCAGCAAATAAGCCCCCCAACTAGCAACCTTCAACAACAAAAGCATCAGCAGTTCAGCACCATCACAATTTCACAACATTTATAAGCCTGAACCTGAGGTGTCCCTCCACTTACCCCGCAGCCTGTATCAACCGCAGTCCTGATTGTCCCATCTGACAACGAGATGAGCTTACTGATATCATCGATGTAGGCATCAGCACCATGTGGGAACATGGTGCCGCCACCGGGGAATCTGAACTTGTCGCCCTCCACCTGGATCCAGTTCTGCACAGCCTTCTCGATGCTGAGCTCCTTGTGGGGGATGTTGTTGAAATAGGCATAGTCCCTGCTCTTAGGCCACTTGAAGGGGGTCATGTACCCAGGCGGCGCGGGAATGAGACATCGAATCTGCTCGTCCTTGCCAGGGCAGTGCCGCTCCCGGTACACAAGCATGCCGCGGTCGAACCGGCGCCCACGCGTACGGTCCTCACACGGCGTGTACTCGCTGAAGTTGAGCGGGCAAGCTGGAAACTGCTGCAGTTCCGCCCCAGCATCTGTGTCATTGATGATGAGCCGGTGGTGTGCATCGAAGTCGAGTGCCTCACCGGAACCTGGTCCGAAGGATGGCACGGAGCCAGAGCCAGAGGACTGTGCCGTGGCGGTGGTGGGGTCACACCCAACCCGGGTGATGTCCGCAGAGTTGCCCACGGGCTTTGGAAGCGTGGTGTTCTGCCATGCACCAAGGACATAAAAGGCGATGCAGAGCGAGCTCACCACGAGGATGTATGTTAGGCGCTGCTTCTTGGATTCCTGCAGCTGTTGGGCTTTGGGAGAAGCTGGGTACTCCTTCGGCATGGCTCCTGCATTTTTCAAGAATCAATGAGGTGTCAACAGAGCTTAATCTCATGAAGACACAAACCAAATTTAGGAACTGCTCATAGTGTTCAGGAGTAGAGGGATTAAACCGACAAATTTAGGTTACACATCTTTGATTTGAGCTGAAAATGGAAGGTAAACGTAGCACTTGTACTGCTGTATAAAAAAACAGCAATTTTATAATAAGCAGTGAAAGAAGTCTAAGATACTATCAATATTTGAATTTACAATGATTTGGTGAGGGTTTGGTGCGCATTTACTGTAGCGCTCGGTGAGATCAAAACTATAACCATTTTGAATATAGGCAGTAAATTTCTGTAGTCAGCTGCAACTTCAGAACTCATAACATAGAAATTCAGACAGAGCAAGGGTGTCAAAATAGCAAATTTGCTTGATCTGTTTAACTGAAAAATACTTAACTTAAAGAAATCGGAAAGCAACAGACAGGTCGCATGTAAATAATAGGAAAATATCACGGATAATATCCTCAATCCGTGATAAAATTCTTGAAAAAATTTGCGTTGCTCAAGAGAAAACTAAGCAGGATCCTAGGCACGCCTCAAATGAAATTCAGCAGGACTCGTGCTTCTTGCTGAAGGCAAGTATTTTGTTCTAGGATAAAGGGCAAAGGGGCTAAACAGTTAAGATTCCAAGCAAAAGGCAAATCGGAAGCTACACCATAATGGCAGCAAAGAACCAGCCCATCACATGAATCTAAAAATATAACGAAATGGGAAATAGACCCCATCAATGACCCTCGGTCGGAGCCGTTGCATTTCCAAATGGATCCATCCGCTCCAGGAAAGAAAGAGCACGAAACGAAATCAGACTAGGTACCAGACCTGCGAGCAAGAAGCCAGCTCAGGAAGGCAGAGCACTGGAGCCTGGAGGATGCCAAGACGAGTGGAGGACGAAGAAGAGGCAGCGAAACCCCTAGTTCCAGAGGGGGGAGGGGGGCAAGAGAGTAGCACCACGGGTCCGGCCTATTTATTCGAGCTCTCCCTCAGCCATGGTGAGGTGAGTGAGGCAGGCACTGAGCAGTGAGCACTGGTGGGTGTGGGGAGAGTGAAGTGGTGGCGTGATGCCGAACGCGCTCACATGTCAGCAGCATCCCAGCTAACCCCGCCCCCTTTCATAAATAAAGAAAGCGGGGGTTCGGAAAGATCAGGCCGACATGGAATAAAATAGGGTGGAATTGGGAAGAAAAAAGCGGGGAGAGCGCACCGAGGGCGAGGCCAGACCCAGACCACTGCCTGTCTTTCCTCACGTGGCCGGTAATGGCCATGGACCAATGGCTGGCTATGGAGACCCCAGCGGATCGTGGGGGAGGAAGATGGTTTCTCTTCGGTCCTTGGAATTAGGCTCCTTGTTCTTGCAAAAAAAAAAGAATTAGGCTCCTTGCACGAATGTGACGTTTATTTCCTTGGACTGTAAACAGATGATGATGCCTGCTGGTATGACAAGAAATGTGCTCTGGATTTCTGGCATATTGGTTTCTGAACAAAATTTCTGAACTACTGGTTTCTGAACAATCTTTAACATTTCAAGAACCAATTAGCTAGAATTTTGCATGCAAATTATGGACCATTAAATTAAAGAAATCAAAACAAAAGTACAAAGCGTGCAGCCAGTGCAGGAGTTAAACAAAGGATTCAGGAAACAACTTGTTCAGGACATTGCATTGGACCTTTTCAGTACTTTAGAGGAAAATTTTAATAGCCCACACAATTTTTTTGACAACATGTCAGGATTGAAAGCATGGATACGATGAAAAAACAAATAAAACTGGTTTAAATCTTGGGATTACTGACCTGTAAATATTGCGATGTCACCGTAGCAAATCTGCCCTGCCCCTTTGACTCTTGCCCGCTCGATCATTGATCTGGGCAGCTTTGCCCGGCCATGATGGTTGTTTGCAGTACAAGCAGGGTAAAACCAAAAGGCTCTCCTTTTGAGCTGTTATCCTTTTTTATCTCCTCACACACTGCCGCTGGCGATTTTCTCCCTCCTTGGTTCTTCGCCTCGCCTGCATGGAGAATGGACAGGATTGGGTCAATGGCGAAAGAGCACCACAGAGGGTTATGGGGAGAGAGATTGTCGGGCCTCCATTTGCTCTCACCATTTTCTGCTTTTCCCTTTGACTTGGAAAATAGAAAGCCTTACGTGGGGAGAAAAAAAAGTTCAATTTTGTGATGGGGTGTCGGTGCAATAAAAATGCAGGGACCACAGCAGAGGCTGGTGCAACACCTTGTGATGATTCATGTTCATGCATGTCCTATCAATTTAGCCTGATATTTTGCACATTATTTCACCAGGGAATAATGAATGCTGCTGTTCCTAGGATCCTTTGTGCACACCTAACTCATGAATTCAGTTTTGTTTCAGGGAAAAATGATTTTGTCAAAGGCAGATAGATTTCAGAGGTGTGCTATGTCACATTTGATGACGCAGTCAGAGACCTGCAAAGACACAAATCCCCGGTTGTGTGCCATGAATGATTTTTTGTAGGGTGGACGAGCATCATTTTTTATATCCAACCAGATAAAAAAAAAGAAAAAGTCTAAATTACTTCCCTCAATTATAGCCAGAGTCCGGATAACCCCCTAAACTATAACTTGGTCCAATTTACCTTCTAAACTATATCATTTAGTTCATTCTACCCTATAATAAAATTTGTTCTTTTTGTTTCTCCATATACAAGTTGAATTTTAATCTCAAATTTTACGGGGTGGTAGTGGACATCAAGATGCATATTTTAGAAAAATTTTATAATTTTTCAACTTTATTTTTCATATAATTTTGAACTCCAATGTTTAATTTTTGTTAAATATTCTAAAATATCACAATAATGATAAAAAATTATGATATATTTTTCTAACATGTATTATGATGTATACTATCATCTTGTAAAAATTCAACTTAAAACTTCACCTATGCATGGAGAAATGAAAAAGATTAATTATGTTAGGAGGTAATTTGAATCAAAGAGCATAGTTTGAAGGGTAAAATAAATCAAACGATAGTTTAGGAGGTTATTCAGACTTTGGCTATAGTTAAAGGTAGTAATTTAGACTTTACAAATGGAAAAGGAAAGGAAAAGAGAATTCCATGGATGGAATCTCTAAAAAAAAGGAAAAAAAGAGTGGACGCACGCAATGGCGCACCTCCCTCCCATTCCCCCTGAACCCGCATCGAAGTTCCTCCCTGGGGAGGGTTTCTCGGGCACAAATCCCCCCTCTTTCGCAGGATCCAAGAACAGGTATCCCTCATTTCAAAACGAAAGCAAGAACGGGATCGGAGTCTCAGTCTCTAAGAGCCACCAATCATGAACCCACGCAAAAAGCAAAGCGCGATTCCAATGTCCGCATAAAACAGCAGCGAGAATGGAAGGAACTGAAAAAATCCACCGCGTATCCACTCTCACCTGATCAGGTCCTCGGCTGCGTATAGCTCCAAAGAGGACGGACGAAGAGGAGGAGGAGATGAAGACGATCCACCACGCATCAGCAGCCGAGAATTCCGTCGCCGCTAGAAAGCATCTGATTCCGGGGGTCGTTTGAAATTTCGTCCACGGCGAGTCCTGCCTCGCCGGAAAATACAAGGGTTTTTTTATTCTTGCCATTACAATTTTTCGACTTTGGAAGAATGCCATTACAATTCACTTATTTTGAAACTTGTCATTACAATTCTTCACTTCTTTGAATCGTGCCATTTTATACATCTTTGATGCCCTTGGACCCAATTGCAGACAAACGTATTTCTGTATGACCCAAAATACCCTTGCAGCTTCTCTACCTTCAACTCACTGACGTGTGGGACCCACACGTCAGCTTCTTCTTCAACCTCCTTCCTCCTCTCTCCACCAGACCACCACGCGCTGCTCACCTCCCCCTGCCGTCGCCGGGCTTCTCCTCGCCGGGAGAGCCCCTCCCCCGCCTCGCCCTCGCGCGGGCCCCCTGCTCACCTCCGCCCCCTACCGCCGCCGGCCTGCTCCCCGCCGGGAGGGCTAATCCCACGCCGCCGCTACTGCCGCGCCCTCCCCTCCTCCCGCAGCCCCACCGCCTCCCCTGCGTTGCGGGCGGGGCAAGCTGCGGCGGCGGCGGTCGAGGCTAGGAGCTGCGGCGGCGGTCGGGCCTCCCCTACGCCGATGGATCCCGGCGGCCGGATCTCGGCGCGACCATGGTTGGGAAAGCTGCGGCGGCGGCGGTCGGGGCTAGGAGCTGCGGCGGCAGTCGGGCCTCCCCTACGCCGATGGATCCTGGCGGCCAGATCCCGACGCGACCATGGTTGGGCACTGCGCGGCGGCTGCCGCGCCGGCCTTCGCCTCGGCAGGTGCTCATATTGGCGGCGGCCGTGCTCAGCGGCTGGGACCCGCGCACCTTCGAGCCCGTCGCCGATGCGGTCCGCGCGGTCCTTCTTCGCGTGCTCCAAGGCTGGCGGCAAGATCTACGTCGCCGGCGCGCACGACAAGCGCAAGAACGCGCTCAAGACGGCCGAGGCCTATGACGCCGGCGCCGACGCCTGGGACCCGCTCCCGGCCACCATCGCGGGCGACCGCTTCCTCGCCGTCAGCGGGTACCGCACGGCGCGGCAGGGCGGGTTCGAGCGCGACGCCGAGTGGAGATAGGAGGGAGGAGGTTGAAGAAGAAGCTGACGTGTGGGTCCCATACGTCAGTGAGTTGAAGGTAGAGAAGCTGCAGGGGTATTTTGGGTCATATGGAAATACATTTGTCTGCAAGTGGGTCCAATGGCATCAAAGACGTATAAAATGGCACGATTCAAAGAAGTGAAGAATTGTAATGGCAAGTTTCAAAATAGGTGAATTGTAATGGCATTCTTCCAAAGTCGAAAAATTGTAATGGCAATAATCAAAAAAACCCAAAATACAATGGACCCCGCAACGAAACCCTTAGGCGGGCCAGCCCCATCTCCGCATGCCGAGCCCATTCAATTTCAGCCCAACGGCCCAGTTCGCAGCGGCATCCATCCTCACACGACTCCGGCGGCGCGCCGGCGCGCCGCCATGCCGTCGCCGCTGCGGGTGCGGGTGGCGGCGCGGCTGCTGCACGCGCGGGGCAAGACCACCGCGGCGCAGCACGTGGCGGCGAGGCACCTGGACCACGCCTTCGAGCGCCTCGCGGCAGCGCACCTCCCGCTCGTCGCGGCGGCGCCGCTGGTCGACGCGCTGCGGGCCTCCACCGAGCCGCTCGCGCTGCCGGACCTCGCGCGCCGCCTCCCACTCCGCCTCCACCGCCGCGGCCCGCTCCACTTCCTCCGCCTCTTCCCGCGCGTGTTCCGCCTCCGCGCCCCGCTCCCGCTCTCCCTCTCGCTGACCCCCGCTGCCGCGGGCCTCCTCGCCGTCGCCAGCTCCCCCGCCGACGCGGCGCGGACGCTCCGCCGCCTGCTCGCGATGTCGGCGTCCCGTGCCCTGCCCCTCCGCGCCGTCTTCCGCGTCTGGCGCGAGCTCGCCCTCCCCGACGACTTCGAGGACTCCGTCGTCGCGGGGCACCCGCACCTCTTTCACCTCGCCCCCAACCCCGCCGAGCCCAACACCCACATTCTTCACCTCGTCGCCGATCCGGCGGCCGAGGACTTCACCCCGGCGGTGGAGAGGACACGGCCTGACAGATACGCGTTCAAGCTGCAGTTCCCGCCGGGGTTCAGGCTGACCAAGGAGTACCGCAAGAAGGTGAAGGAGTGGCAGCAGCTCCCGTACGCCGGGCCGTATGAGGTCGTCAGTCCGAGGGCTGGAGGGAGCAAGAGAGTGTCGAAGCTTGCCAGGAGGAAGATGGAGAAGAGGGCAGTGGGGATTGCTCACGAGTTCCTGAGCCTGACAGTGGAGAAGATGGTGGAGGTGGAGAAGTTCAGCCAGTTCAGGAAGTGGTTTGGGATCGAGGTCAATGTCCGGGACGTGTTCTTGGATCACCCCGGAATATTCTACCTCTCGGCGAAGGGAAAGCGGCACACAGTATTCTTGAGGGAGGCGTATGATCGTGGGAAGCTTGTTGAGCCTAATGAAGTCTCTGAGGCAAGGGCCAAGATCGTTGAGCTCATGCTCCTGCGCCGGCGTGGACTTGGGAACGCAAATTCAAGTGCCAACATGGCTTCTGGTGCCACTTCTGATGCCAAAGAGAGTGGTGATGATTTTGTCGAGCATGAGGATTGCTTGTTGGATATACCTGAGACATAAGAGCAGTAAAGATGTTCTCGACTTCATGGAGAATCATGTTCAGTAGGACATTGTCAACTGTGCTTGGCACACTTCTGATGGGCAATGGATTAATGGTGCCTACGGGACAGGTGGTTTGCGTGCTTGAGATAACCAAATGAGAAGGCATATGAATTTACCGAGAATGGGTATGTCATGGTTGATAGGGTTAGTGCCATGGCAGTTGCTGTGACTTTTGATGCTTGGATTCTTGGAACTCAAGAGTCATGTTTCAACTGGACATTGCTATGGCTTTTGATGCTTGGAACTCAAAAGTCATGATTCAACTGTCCGCGCTATCCTGGTGGTAGGTCAAGGTTCATGTGGCAAGGTTGAGACTTTGAAGGTTTGCTTTAGTTTGCTGATCAGAAAATTTTGTTAGGATTCATGAGTTTCCCCTAGCTCCTCACTTTGTTCTGGCAGAGGTAGTCTTTTGGTTATGGCTATTGGCTGAAGTACTACTTGACTATGCCTGGTTGGAGGCATTGCTTGAATTGAAGAGCCAGGTTCTCTTCAGTAATGTGTGCAACCTAGTCATTACTGCAACATTCTCAGCTTCAACAGGGTCAGCAAGATGTGCAAATATGGCAATGGATGGCTTCAGGTACTTACACTGTCAGTTCAGCTTTCAGTGCCTTATTTGTGTGGTATAAGTTCATCCTTTCGATCATCAAGCCTACTCTGATGTGGGAACTTTGAATGCCTATGAATTGCAAGTTTTTCTGCTGGTTGGCGTTACAGAACAAGCGCCTGATGTTCAAGTATCATGAAGAGAGGATGATCGGACAACCCTATACTATCCCTGATGCTGATGGAGAGAGTTTTGCACCTTGTAATAATACAATGCTCATGTATAAGGTGCTGCAGCGTTGCTGACTGTTTCTCGATAGTTAACAATTTTGTTGCTGCTATTGTACCGCCCAATATATGTCCTGAAGATTGGTGGTTACAGTCTCCCTCATGCCTTATACGAGTACATAGCAAGGATATTTTCTTCATATATCTCGCTATAGTTGTATGTTTTCTTCCCTGTAATTGGTTGAATGTTTGTTTGAGAACCAAACACAGTTATAAGTAACAAGCATATACTTTTGCCATGTTGTCTGATGCCACCATTGTTGATAATTCAAACTACATACTTCGTATTTTCTATTTTTCTTCCAATCGTAAGCCTGTTGTGTTTGGAGATATTTGCTCTAGATTTACCAGCAAACTCATAATTCTATTCACTATGGTACCCCCTCCATTTCTTTTGTAAGGCATGCACGGGTCAAACTGATTTCCATGAACGTAGTTTTGTTCGTTGATCAAAATACCACATGAAGGGAAGAAACGATTCTGTTCAAGAAGCAAAGAGTGTCGGTTTTGCCCAACTGAAACTACCATGTACATTTCCTATTTGATCCTCTGAAATCCTGACCTCACAAGTGTGCAACAGAGCCGAGGAATTACAAGGGATTACGGATGTTAAGGAGTAGAACTCTAGCCTGCAGCAGCCTCCTGAACACCTTCTCGCTCCCGCTCTCCAGCCCGGCAATGCAATCCTCGAGCTCCTCAAGCCTCTCCAATGCCGATGCCGCCATTTGCGGCGCTACTTTGCTGGTCGCCGGCGCGACGCCCAGCCTCGCCAGCCACTTGTGCGAGGACACGGCCGACCCGTCCGGCGACATGGCCGCGCACCGCGAGAAGATGACCGCCGACGCCTCCGCCGCGGCCACGGTCGCCTCCGCCACGGCGCCGATCACTTCGTCGCCCGTGGCGTCCGCGGAGCCCGGCACCGCCGCCGCGCGCCGCGAGGCGGGCCGCACCGCGGCGGCGAGGTGGCGCAGCTCCTTCCCGGTCCGCCTGCGCGCGCGCGCGGACGCGGCCGCCGCCGCGCCGTCCCCGCGCCGGGCGCCCGCCCGCGCGTCCGCCGTGCTCTGCCTCGCCGCGAGCATCGCGGCGCCGAACGTGCCGTACGCGTCCGCGAGCGCGAGGAAGGCGTCGGGCGCCCCGTCGCCGGCGTCGTGGAGGGCCGCCGCGGCCCGCGGCGTGGCGAGCGTCTCGCCGAGCGCGGCGAGGACGGCCTCCAGTAGCTCGAGGCCGTAGCCGGAGGACGAGGAGGAGCTGCTGCCCGCCGCTCCGCCGCAGCGGCAGCAGGACCACGCCCGGAGCGCGCGCACGGTGCCCTCGAGGCGCGCGAGCGCCGGGTGGCACGGCTCGCTCGCGGAACGCTCGTGCGCCGCGGCCGCGGCCTTCGTCGTCGTCGTCCTCGCGGTGCTGCGCGTCAAGTGCATCCTGAGTTCCTGACTTCCGAGTCGAGTGGCTCGATGGCTTCCTGTTCCTGATGTGATCGTGAGTTCGTGAGTGGAATTCCGGGACAAGGACGGGAGATTATATTGGATGGCCGCGGCGGCGGCGGTGGTCGCAAGTTGCCGTAAAGAAATGGTCGGATTCACTCATGGTCACGGGCAGGTTGGCGCCGCGGCCGCGGCCGCGCTGCTGTTTTGGGCATCCCGGCACGAGAGCAAAAGTGGAGTCCCAGTGTCCGGTAGTGGCAGGATTGGCACCATGGAGTTGACCCTTGGGCGTAGGACAAGGAGGGAGCACGGCTCTGCCAATGGGTAGAAATGTTCCTGTTGGCTGTGTTTAGTTCCGCGAAAAATTTCCAAAATTTTTCACTGACGCATCGAATCTTATGATGCATGCATAAATTATTAAATATAGTTAAAAAATATAATTAATTGTACAGTTTGGTTGTAAATGACGAGACGAATCTTTTAAGACTAATTACTCTATAGTTAGACAATAGTTGCTAAATAAAACCGAAACGTGTTAAAAAACTTTTTCGCAAACTTTTTCGCGAACTAAACACACCCCTGTCAACCAGAGAGGTTGGCGCAGAGCTGACGAGATTGGGGATTGGTCATGCGAGGATGGGATACGGCGGGAGTGAGCTGGCAGCCATCGGTCCGGACCTCCGGTTCCGGTTTGCCGGGGGGACTTGGGGGGTGGGTGGGGGGGGGGGGGGGGGGGGGGCGGGCGGCTTGGTTTCGGAGGGGAGATCAGGCGGCCAAACCCAGCATCCTCAAACCGGAAACCTGCTCAACCACCGTCCCCGCTGGCCGAAGGCGGGATCCGCCCAGCGCCGAGCTAGCTGGGTAGCCGCCTGCCATCTTGGCGAGTAAACAATGGCAAAGGTCGCGGCAGCGTGGACCGCGGTGCTCTCCTCGGCCTCTCGCCCTCTCGGGCGTGCGCGCACGCGGGCGAAGCAGAGATGGAGCCATGGAGGCACAGGCGCACAGCTGTGCCCTTCAGGCTGTGCAGTGCAGTATCAATAGCTCATCTATTTACAGTTTGGTGGTAAAAAAAATGCCTACTCCTCCCTCCTCCTAAAATTTAGTTGTCTGCGATGATCCTTTTTCTTAAGACAATGCCCAAATTTAGAGCACATTAATTTATTGTGAACTTTGCTAATTTCATATGAAGTAGTTCTATTCTCATACAATGAAGAAGAATTCCAGCAATACCTTTTTTAAGCATGTTATATTTTTCGTTCAAAAAAAAGCATGTTATACTTTACCTTCTCTTATTTCACTTAAAATGTTCGGAATCCTTGGTGGTGAGGTTCTTTGGAAGAGAGCATGCAGTCTTCTCCCATTTGAAATGGAAGCTATTGAAGAAGAAATGCATTGCCTACATTTTAACAAAATCTACTTATTATTCTGCAAATCTAAATGCTGCTTTATCATGTATTATACAGCTGTAAAAAAATAGTCAAACATGCATACTAATTGGTATCTGCAGGAATTAGACTTCTAGCGTCCCTCCAACACTGTCATGCTCACAGTATTTGCAGAATTCACAATTTTTTCCGATGCCCCATATGTTCCACAGTTCCTTTCTTTAAAATATATTGGCTGCTTTGGAGTTGGAAGTGATATATCTCCATTCTCCAGAATTGACACGATTGATGATGTGAGTGGCCGATCATTTGGGTTGTCTTGAACACACAGGAGCCCTATATGGATACACCGTGAAGTCTCATCAAGAGAACAAGTCTCCACAATTGATGAGTCAACAAAATCTTCTGTATTCTCATCCTTCCATAAACTCCATGCCTGCATAGATCATATCCCATCAAGATGCATATTTACTGTTAAGTTGCAGTGATTTGAGTAGTGTGGACAGTAGTACTTACATAGGCTATAAGATTGGGGAAATCTTCTGCTACGTGCATAGAGTTGATCTTTGATCCACTCACAATCTCTAGAACTAAAACTCCAAAGCTATACACATCGGACTTGACAGAAAACACACCTTCCAAAGCATATTCAGGCGACATGTAACCACTGTTTGAGACATTGTCCAATTAATAAAAATACAGCTTATTTTGGTTCAAGTGCAAGAACAGTACTGTAAAGTTCATTCATGTATTATATTACTCACTATGTGCCAACAACGCGGTTGGTGTTTCCTTGTTGCTGGTTGCCATAAAATATTCTTGACATACCAAAATCAGATATCTTGGGGTTCATTTCATCATCCAATAGTACGTTGTTTGCTTTGAGATCCCTATGGATTATCCTCAGTCTTGAATCTTGATGAAGATAAAGAAGCCCTCTAGCTATCCCTGTGATTATATTAAATCTAATTGACCAATGAAGCAATGGTTTTCTTGTGGAATCTGCCAGCAGTAGCATAAATTGAGTGATAATAACATCAGAAATGCTTATTGATTTAATTAATTGTTACTGAAAATTAGCAAGACAAAATGAGAACATACTAAAAAGGAAGGCATCCAAACTTTTGTTTGGCAAGTATTCATATATTAATAGTTTCTCGTCTCCATGGATGCAGAAACCAAGAAGTTTAACTAGGTTTCTATGTTGCAGCTTAGAGATGAGAACTACTTCATTTCTGAACTCCAATGTCCCCTGGCCAGAACCCTTACTAAGCCTTTTGACAGCAATTTTTTTACCACATTCTAAGGCTGACCACAGCGGAGGGAGCAAGAGCAAATTTGCTCCCTCCTCGTTTCCCACGCCCTCTCTGTCTACAGTGCATCTACAGTGTCAAACAGTGTATTTGCTCCTTCATTTGCTCCCTCCACTGTGGACGGTCTAATGTCCCCTGCACAATCACATATTTCTTATATCAGACCAGATTACAGTGACTTTTTACTATAAGAAAAGATTTCTCATTACCTTATAAACATTGCCGAAACCTCCATGTCCAAGCATGTTGGAGCTAGAAAAATTGTTTGTTGCCAGTACAATTTCTCGGAAACTAAAGAAGGAAAACTTTCCATCCGCAAGTTCGCCAGAATTGCTCAAAGCTCCAGATATCATGTTCTTCCAAATTTTCTTGTTCCTTTGTTTTGCTGACAGGAATATTGACACACACTCTTAAAGCTAATTAGAGAAAAATTATTATGGAATATTGAAGTGGCCTAACTTCCTGAGAGAAATACAGCAAAAATAGTGCTTTCAAAAAAAAAAATACAGCAAAAAATAGGGAACTTGTGTGTGCTTTACCTTGGCAGTTGCAGATCCAAACAAGCCACATGCATATGAGTATGAGCAAACTTGATACAACTGGCAGAGTAATTTTCAGTATATTTCCCCATCTCTTTTTATCTGTCCAAATTTAAGCCACAAATAGGATCGTGATTTGAGAATTCGTGCTATAACTAAACAACAAACAAACACTGTACATGCAATGCAAAACTATCTGAAGACCTATTTCTCGCATGGACTATGGCATTATAGTAGCATTGGGCGCAATCCAAATCCTTGCTTGATGTTTAAAATTAAATACCCTAACTTTCTATATCACAAATATTGAAGACCTATTTCTCCCATGGACAATCAGAGAGGAACTTAAGTCCTAAAAAATCATGAGATAACTTCAATAGGCAGATTCTATTATCCTAATCAAATCAGTAAAAAAAATTTAGATATTGTGATATAGCTTTATACTATCACGATATTCCCTGAAAAATTACTACTTTGCTATTGTAAAACTATACATGAAAGGCTATCAGTCATTCTGTGGTTGAATCACGATTGTTCAAGGTGGCTTTGTGGCCTAGTTAGCTGTGATGTAGTTCAGTACCTCCTTAGAACATGCAGTTTTGTCAGAACTCAGAATTGGACAGTTTATTTGTGGCAATCGATAAACTTGATTTTCACTGACTTTTTCTTAAACAAGCTACTTTTCAGGGCAAGCCTCCTCTTTAAACTCAATACAAGATAAGGTACTATTATCAAGTATTAAAAAAACTATAATTTTTAACCGCCACTGACTATTCTTTAGACCGTATTCATGATCCAATACTGTGGTCTGTGTGGAGCAATAGGTGGAAGCTTTTGGATCCTTTCCAGACCCGCAGAAAATAACATAAGCAAAGCAGAGAAAGAGAAGCAAGAAACTATACCACTTAAACTGTTGACTCGAATGTAAAGATTTTCTCCTTGTTCAATGAGCTTGCCTGTGTCGATCAAATCTCCCATCCATATTAGGCACCTTGTGTCATCCACATTGATAGCCTTGGTGTTCATATTGGCATAAGCATACGCTGTGCAGGAGCAGTTGCTAGAGCATTCTGCTGAGCATTCCTCCAAACTTCTGTTCTTGACATACACGAACTTGTCAGGAATCTTCATGGCCGTCAAAGTCAAGAAACTATTTTCTCGACCACACCTTAATTTCTCCTTGCGACGGCATCCTTTTGGAAACCTACCACTGCTCCCATCTTCATTGCTTATTGGCTCAAAACCATCGAGACACTTGCAAGTCGGAACAGGCTCTGTGGTATCACAGAAACCAAATGCACCACAATATCCGTATGTATTGCATTCATGGCCAGGTTCTGCCTGCAGGGCATTCCACTCCAACATGCTGCTATTCCAGACTAGGATCTTTCTCTTTCCTGAGCAGTCCATCTTGAAGTTTATAGTTGAGGAGCCCCCTGTCATGCCAAAGGACATATAGATCTCATCCTCAATACGGCGCACTGTGATGAAGATAGTGGACTTGATACTCTCCACATATGACCCAACTACCAAGAAGTTACTCCGTACCGGACTTCGCCAATATGGTCTTGAGCCATTCAAGGCAACGCGCTGCAGAAACTGATACGGATCTGCGCCGTAGGAGAAGCTGCCCGGGGATGGGTCCTGGGGTCCCTTCCAAGAAATCAGCCATTGTAGCTTGTCTATTGTGGGTGAGTCTAAGGTTCATGCCAGGGAGAAGAGTGTCCGTCGGGTAATCGAAGCTTTGCCATAGGATGGCACCCTCTGATGTCCGAAGCACGAAATTCCCAGTGTTGTCAAGCGTGGCTTCCCCTCCGGTTACGTTCTCTGATGATGACAGGTTTGCCATCCAAAGCAGCTGGCCGTCAGTATTGGACAGAACAAGGTTGGATCTGTCTGTCAGGGCAAGTGTCGCAGACGAAGGATCAGTGATTGGCGTGGCACGGTTGGCAACCCACACGACGTTGTCCTTGGGGATGCTGTTGTACCATATCCCGACGTAGTAGTGGTTTCTGCTCGAGTTGGATGGGGAGAAGAAGCCCAGGGCGAAAGTGCCGTCGTCAGAGATGAGCGTGCTTCCGACAGTGAGCGGCTTGTTGGGAACAAGGCGGCTGTCTGATGCGCAGGACGGCAACAGGCTGGCTGCACAGAAAACCAGTGATGATTCTGTGGATGATGAAGGAAACCCATCGGTGATGGCGTCCTACTTCCAGCCCGTTCGGTTGAACTTAAAGCGTTGGCTGGGCTGGAGTGTTGGTTGGATGCACTGTTCCTGCTGCTGGGAGCTACTGTGCCGGCTGGAACTTTTGTACGTTCATACCAGCTGTCGGAACAAGGCCGACGGAGCGGATTGTCCCCCAGCCGTTCGGCTGGACCTGACCACCGAACCGCTGGGCCAGCCAGAGCAGACCAGCCAGCGCTTATCCGCGCAGCCGAACGAGGCTCGTCAGTGGGATTCAGAGGGGAAAAGGAGCGGGGTTATTGGGGATTCTGATGCCATGTGGACTTCCATGGAAGACGCAACTATGAACAAACCTCTCCTGAGTTTTAGAATCAAATCATGTCAGTGAAAATCGAAAACAAAATGGCGAATATGTTCAGTTGGATCATACAATTGTTCAAATGACCAGCGCACCATTTGGAACTCAAGTACTCAACTGAATCCCCCGGCAGTGTGGGGGTTTGAAGAGATATACGAAGATGCGCTGCCGCCGGTCAGGTTGCTCCAATGCCGCACGCACGCAGCTGCCGATCTGCTAGAAGAGTGATCCTTCACCGGTGCGAGTGATGAATGGGATGCAAATCCGTGGGTAAAATAGGAACGTGGGGTAAGAAGAAAATCGGAGAAGAGATGCGGTAATAGATTTCAGACTTCAGAGCTGTCTAATACATTTCTTAACCCTTCAGGCCGTCACCACACAATCTTGTGGCTTTTAAGTCTATAAACATCTCTGCTTCCATTTCATTTCTTTCTTTCTTTTCTGATGAAGACTTCCTACCTCTCTGCTTCCATTTCATTTCTTTCAGTCTTTTCTGATGATGACTTCCTTTCTTTTTCACTCCACGCGCTGAGAGGTAGATAGATATTGCCAAGAAATTTCCACTCCACGCGCGAGCTGACCAAGGCTGCCCCGGCATTCCCACGGACGGGATTTTGCGTGTTCCAGCCTCCGAAATAATGAGTGGTGCAGCTAATGCTAGCTGCTTCCCATCATCAGCCATTGCGAATCCACCTGGCAAGCCAGGCAGAGAGAACAAACATATGCAGTACACAGCAGCAGAAACGATGCTGCAAGAGCGAAATCCACTGCATCGTACACAAGGTTAAATCAGGAAACATGCACATCCCATGATGCATCCAAGTACCCATAGAATCGAATAATTCAATCAATGCATCAAAACAAACTACATACTTAATACAGTACCCAACTGACTCCATATTGTTACAGGATATGTATAGATTCATATACAAAAAAAAAACCGCGAGCCATGGTAGAGTAGATACACCCACAGACAAGTCATCAAAACCAATATATTTCCACTTTCGAGAACGGGGAAGAAGGCTAGGTGACGACTAGAAGCACTTCCTGTGGACAATAGCAGGACCAGATTCTTCATACTCTTCCCTCGAGATCCACATCTGCGCAGAGGGGAAAAAAAGGGGGAGAACTTACGTCAGAACATCTCAAAGAAACCAGATAGGGGATACGGAATAACAGTAGGAAAACATGGTACTACCTGCTGGAATGTGCTCAGAGACGCAAGGATTGATCCTCCGATCCAAACACTGTACTTCCTCTCCGGCGGAGCAACGACCTTGATCTTCATGCTGCTCGGAGCAAGTGCGGTGATCTCCTTGCTCATGCGGTCAGCGATGCCAGGGAACATGGTGGATCCACCACTGAGGACAATGTTGCCGTACAGGTCCTTCCTGATATCCACGTCGCACTTCATGATGGAGTTGTATGTTGTCTCGTGGATCCCAGGAGATTCCATGCCGATAAAAGACGGCTGGAAGAGGACCTCGGGACACCTGAAGCGCTCTGCACCAATGGTGATCACCTGCCCATCAGGCAGCTCGTAGCTCTTCTCGACTGAGGAGCTGCTCTTGGCAGTCTCGAGTTCTTGCTCGTAGTCAAGTGCGACATATGCAAGCTTTTCCTTGATGTCACGGACAATTTCCCGCTCAGCAGTGGTTGTGAAAGAGTAGCCCCTCTCCGTCAGGATCTTCATGAGGGAATCAGTGAGGTCCCTACCAGCAAGATCGAGACGTAGAATGGCATGCGGCAGAGCATAACCTTCGTAGATTGGGACTGTGTGACTGACACCATCTCCAGAATCCAGGACGATACCTTTTTGATGAAACAAAATCCAAGTGAGCACTGAGCAACTAAATGAAACAAAATGAAAAATAACTCTACCCCATATCATTTATGAAGAAATGATTATAATCATGTCCATATGTTATTTTAAAGAAGAACCGAGTGAATTTGATTTAGTTGCATTTCAGAAGATGCATTATCAGTTTTGGTTAAATGCAAATATCACTTTCACCATTGGCCAATTGTTGTTTTTAGATTAAGACTACTGAGCAGAAAAATGAATGTACAACAGTAAAATGTGGATTCTTTGATCACTTACCAGTGGTACGGCCACTAGCATATAGTGAAAGGACGGCTTGAATAGCAACATACATGGCTGGAACACTGAAGGTCTCAAACATGATCTGTGTCATCTTTTCCCTGTTGGCCTTAGGGTTAAGAGGAGCCTCAGTGAGAAGAACTGGGTGCTCTTCTGGTGCTACACGGAGCTCATTGTAGAAGGTGTGGTGCCAGATCTTTTCCATGTCATCCCAGTTGCTTACAATTCCATGCTCGATGGGGTACTTCAAAGTCAGGATACCCCTCTTGGATTGGGCCTCATCACCAACATAGGCATCCTTCTGTCCCATCCCAACCATGACACCAGTGTGGCGTGGACGACCAACTATACTTGGGAAAACAGCACGTGGAGCATCATCTCCAGCAAAGCCAGCCTATTTGATATGAAAGCAATTACTTAACACTTACTGAAATTATAATTACAACAGGGTCTAGAAAATGTTCGCTAGTGAATCTGATGCCAAGTGGCCACAATTACCTTGACCATTCCGGTTCCATTGTCACAGACAAGGGGCTGAATGTCCTCTCCGTCAGCCATTTATGTTGAATGATCTGCAATCTGCAAGAATGGAAACAGCATTAATCAAGACTGTTACATTAATATGCGATAAAGTTACTTCAGTAACAGAGAAAAAGCTGATATTCCTACTTCCA
The DNA here is from genome assembly GCF_016808335.1 of Panicum virgatum. Lineage (NCBI taxonomy): Eukaryota > Viridiplantae > Streptophyta > Magnoliopsida > Poales > Poaceae > Panicum > Panicum virgatum. The sequence continues at coordinate 18,796,385 of NC_053144.1, forward strand.
ACAGAAAACATGAGTTACGTCTTAACAGGCCAGGCTAATGCTTCTAAACACCCCTTGAGTACTATTTGTCTATTTATAAAACAGGAAAGCTTAACACAACTTTACAATTACAAGTGATGGTAACTGTAAAGGGGACCATATTCAAATAAAAGAAAAATAGCTGTAATCAGAAACCGCTAGTCTTACAAGAACAAAACCCTTTGTTTTTTCAGCTGTATTAATAAACAATTAAATTTCAGTTGTATTATACAAACAAATCAGGGTGGTTTGAAGCACCAAAAGTCCAATACATGCAAACTCTTGGTACAATAGCGCAAGGCATGTCACCAGCCCATGAAAGATTTAATCAAACACATGGTCAATTGCAGGAACCAAACCTATGATCCCTCAAAACTGACAATCTGAAGAATTTAGCATCTTCTGATCAGAAGGCCCTCGAGGCATCAGCAGTTCAAGGAATCCAGACAATGCGCATCGATTTCCAATACACACTTTCATGACCCTTTTGGGGGAAATGAATACCATCTCCATGATTTGTGAACAGGAGATTTTCGATCATAGAACAATTTTAAATATTATAAGAAGTCATGAAGCAATATTTGGCTATGCTTCTTTCTAATCGTGTCCTGTAGAAGCACAAATTTTGGCCAAAAATTTGATTGCCACATGAAACGAATTCGCTACTAAAAATTAATTAAAAAATAAGAACTACTTTGGAAGATTAAAACGAATACAATTTCGTGGTGACTTAAGCAAATTGACTCCGTCTCAACACTAGAACACAAATTCCATTTCTTACGATTGACAAGATCTAGACATCCATTAGCACAAAACTAGTATCATACCACAAAATTGCCAAGAGATCTGCAATATTACTAGCCCACCTTAACAAACAAGATCGAAGCATTCAGAAGTCAGCAAGAAAGTCCCAGCAACTTTGAGACGCTTAATCCTACTACTATGGATCCTGCGCCTGACAGTCAACCAGAACCCCCAAGACAATTGGCGCACCCTACTGCACCCTACCACCCAACCCAGCCTCTTGACACCTAAACATCCTCGGCAGCAACAAGAAACAGCAGCATTAAAGGAGCATAAGAGAAGGGGCCCTCGATGCGCTCACCTGAAACGGGAGAGCGGAGGTGGCGGCGGCGGCACGAAGCGTAGGAGGGAGGCGAGCGGGCGGGTGGAGAGAGAGTGGGAGAGGCGAGGGGCGCGAGATATAGGGGCCGTGGCGACGGCGAGAGCGTGCTGGGGTGGCAACGGCGGCGGTGGGAATGAGGTGTAAAGAGGTCGGTGCCGCACTGGAAAGTTGGAGGGGAGGGCGGCCGTGCCAGCGCGGAATAATTTGCCCACCTGGGCTGGTGACTGGTGAGGCACCACAGAAGAATCTCAATTCTTTTTTTCTTTGGTCTTTCGGCTCATCCTTGATATATTATCTATTTATAACTTTTTGCATTTAGATGAATCAGTATCCATCATGCCAGCACACCATATTATTGAGGCTCAAGTTTTATTCAACTCAAATTTCAGGTATCTTACGGTGACATCCAATTCCTCCTAATATGGTAGGGCTTTCTGGCTTCAGCTTCATCCATTTCACGCAAATCGAAATAATGTAGCATAAAAAATGTTTTATAAGTCAGTGCTAAAATGAATTAGAAGTCAGGTGAAACTAATTTTTTTTAGCTTCACCTGCTTTGGCTTCAGTAGTGAAGCCGTTTTGGGAGGAACCCTCCTGAACCGCCCCTTACTATGCAACCATACTTTTAGTCCTCCTACTTACACGTTCCCTCCTAGGGTTGAAGCAGTGCCATTATTTTGCTTTGACCTCCTCATCTTGTCTAACTCAATTTTTTTACAAACATTTTCAATATGAAAAAAGCTATCAATTTAACAGAGAGACCTCCAACTTATATTATTAGGCCACACTCGTCAAATTCTTGTTACTCATAACGAAATACTCCATCTATTCCAAAATATAGGCTGTTTTACTTTTTTAGATTCATAGCTTTTACTATGCACCTAGACATATATTATATTTAGATGCATATTATCACAGCCCAGAAAAAAAAAGAAGAAAAAAAAATCCCTCGTCGGGCCCCACCTGTCAGTCTCTCCCTCTCCTCTCTCTGTTCTGCTCGCGGCGCGCCGCACGCACGCGTCGCCGCCGCCGGCATCCATCCTCGGGACACGTGCCGTTGATCCTCGCGTGCCGTGCCGCCTCTTCCCTCGCACTCTCATTATCCGCGCACGACCGACCCCGTTCCCCTCAAACCCTAACCCTAGCCCTTCCCCTTCTCCATTGACGCCGCCGGCCCGAGCTCCCGTCGCCGCCCGCCGCCGCGATTCGGCCGCTCCGGTGAGCCGTGGCTCAATTCCTTGCACGAGAAGCTTCTCCTCCCCCTCCTCCTCCGATTCCGGCGCTAACCCGGCCTCCTCCCTCACCGCACAGGGCCGCCGCCGCTCGCCTCCGTCCACCGCCGCCTAGCGCCGCTGCGCCACCTCCTCGTCACGGCTCCTCGCCTGCGCCGCCGCTGGTGAGCCTCGCCGTCGTCGCCTCCACCCCGTGCGCGCGCCCTTTTCCCCGCTCCGGCTCTGCCCCGCTGCGCCGCCTTGCGCCGCCGCCGCGGTCAAGGCCCGGCCTGCCTTGACCCGGCCTGGGTGCGGCGCCTGCCCGTGGGGCCCACCTGTCGGCCTCTGGTTGACGGGTGTGGCCGGATCCGGGTGTACCTAGCGTTTTTGCTAGGGTTTCTTTAGGTTTTATATATCTGCAACTTGCAAAATGTGTAGAAATTCGTGTATATCTCTAAAAATTATGAAACTTATTTTGTTGGATTCCTCTAGCTTAGATCTACTTAAGAAAAATATTGTTTTTCATGTTACTTTTCTGTAGATTTATCTATAGTTTTATTTTGCAAAAGTTAGTTTAATGCTTAGTTATTTGTATACTGCACGAAAAATATCAAACCAAATTTTGTTAGACTCCTTTTGAGGTGTAATTGTCAGTGGTGCAACTTGTTCACATGCTTCCTTGCTGTGTATCAAAGTTTTAGTTTGTTTTCTTATACTTTGTCTGAAAATGGTTTAATATAGAACTTTTTGCTGGAAAGTGGTAAAATGGCAAAACTAGTTTTTTTAGCCTTGTGTTCCTGCCTAGTTTCCATTATAATTTTATTGGATTTGTTTAGTTAAGTTTGCATGCATTTTCTGATTTACCTTGTTTAGAGTGGCTGAAAACTCATATATTTATGGTTATTTATAGGAAAATGCTTTTGCTGCAAAACCAATTTTCTTGAGTTCATTGTATTGTTATCTATATGCTCATTTATTTACATGATTTATTCTTATTGTTAAGTTCATTTCTTAATTCTTGCATCGCATTCATGCATTATAGTGACCGAACCGTCGGAGAACGAACCCGTGGAGCCCGCCGAGTCCGTTGAGCCCGAGCCTGGAGTCCCGTTCGTGGTCGAGCCAGAAGTTAACCAAGGCAAGCAGCTAAGCATATTCCTTGCACCTGTCTAATCTGATTTAGTTTAGCTATTACACCTGGGTATTGTTGGGCTATATATGTATAGTATGTATGTATTGCATTTTTATACCTATCTTTATGCATAATCCATCCTTGATTTATTATCCTTGTTCTTGGCACTAGTTAGTTAGTTAATTACCTAACTTGACTAGATGCTTAGCCCTGCTTGGAATACTTCTATTGCTCGCTAGATAGGAATGGTTTGGAGGATCACATTTACCGTTTATCCTTGATCGCACTAGTTCGGTTGGGTTGTTAAGAGTTTGGTAGTATCGAGATTCGAGCGGAATGGTAGGGCCTAGAGAATGAAATCACATGGGCATAGTCCGCTTGGATCGATTAAGGACCGAGTGGATGACATCGGTTTTGAGCACCTTTTCGTGCTACCACATATCCAATATAATGGTATGGATGAGCCAATTACCTTTTTTGACTTGATCATTGATGTGCAGTCCTAGCTACGTGGCTATGGGCTATGCAGAGAGGCTTAGTGTGTCCCCAGGTGGACTTATGTGTACGAAAGTTTAGAGATGTCCCTGGTGGAACTAAGTCTCTACTCGTAAGCTAGGTGTGAGGTTCAATGATCGAGCCTTGTTGGGAACGGTTGACGTGAGTACCCCCTTGCCCGGCGTGATTGGTTGGGTGAGTCGCATGGTCCTCACGTCGTGTGGGTAAAGTAGTACACCCTTGCAAGGTTATAATCAATTCGAATTGCCGTGCTCTCGGTTATGAGCAAGCTCTTTATCCCATGAACTCCTCATAGAATTTCGATTGTGATGGGAATGGTTCATGTTGTAGTTATGATCAGTTATAGATTATATTACTCTCTTAATCAACTAAAAGTGTTTGGGGTTGGACAAGATTAATTAATTCTGATAGGTGATAGTGTAGAGAGCTAATACTTATGCAATAATTACTTAACCTTAAAACTTTTACTTGAGCCATTGCATGATCCTTGTATATGTAATCGCGTAAGTCTTGCGAGTACCTTTTGTATTCAGGTTGCTTTCTAAACCTAGTTGCAGGTGAGCCAGAAGTGGTGTTCGGCCACTTCTACCCCGCTGATCCAAACGCGGGGGAAGAGTAGGTCGTGGTGGCTGTAATGATGTCCTTGAGCAAGGCGTCATTACTTTAGTAAGTCTTTATCGTAATCGAGCTTCGTGAGAGCATGTAAATGCAATAAACTTTATGTTTCTGTTTAATATGACTATCGTGAGCCCAAGGCTTGTAAGTGAAGCTTGAAACCCACCTATATTGAACTTGTAATATTAAGTTTCGAACTCTGTTTTTATAAAACTGCTCTTTGTGGATTATTGGCGATGTATTCGATTGTAAACGGTATGTGCATATGCTGATTCTGGGCGTATGTTGGAGCACATACCGGGACTACCGGATTTGATATTATTTTGGATGAATGACGTGTCGGTTATTCGTGTCTCTAGATGTGGGATAACACGTGGCACGCTCTCCGGCAAGCACGTGTTAACTCTCATCTGGATGATAATGACCGGCGGTTTGTTTAAAATAGTATCAAATTGGGCGGTTCTCACACATATCAAACACTATAAATCTAGAAACGCTAAAACGACCTATATTTTGAAATGAATGGAGTACTTTGAAGCACTTAAATCCTTTTGGACATCAGTGATGTTTAGCGGTGTAATAGCTTCTAGAGTATATAATTACATATGATGAGAACAACCAAATGGATCAGCAGCAGCAAAAGAGAGATTATATGAATATATGATATTATATGGTATCTCTATAATAGAGAATGCAGTATAGTATGCACATATGAGCAAGAGAGGGACGGGCTACCAATACTGAATTGAGGCAAATGGTCGCCGAAAGTGTTAGCGTTCTTAAAAAAAATAGACTTCATTTAGACCGATGTGAACTAACTCATACGCCCACTGTCAAGGAATCCACGTCACCCATCCCAATCATCCTACTTTTCCATGCCTTTCTTTCCTGTTCGTCCTGTGCCTTGCGCTGTCAGTGGTGCTCCGGGTTGGTACTTGGGCAGTAGGATTGGGAGAGGAGAAAATTTGGGCGCACGGCACATGAAAAGCTGAGGCGGCCGGTGAGAGGACGGCGCCGCGGCGGGGCCAGGCCAGCACGGGACAGGGAAAAGCGGGGGGTGGACGGCGCTGGCCTTTTCCTGCCCGCCCCGTTCCGGTGGCCTCACGGCAACGCCTCCTGCCCTCCTCCACGCCACCGCGCCAGCATTTCTCGCCGCCGTTCTAGTTCTACGGCACCTGCTTGCTCGCTCGTTTGGGGGCTCCTATATGTGTTGTGTAGGTAGTTAAGCAAGTTATCTTTAGCCCAACAGCAGCCCACAAGACAGCCCACGGCCCATTAGGTCCAAATTTAATTCAACATTTTCTAAAATGTTATTCAATATTTTACCATAATAGATTCAACATCTCATACAAACTATTTCAACATTTAGACATAATAGATTCAACATTTATCAACCGGCATCAACATTTTTTTTGAGAAAAATTGCCGGCCAGCCCTTCCTCTCCGGCGGCAGCAGCAGCGCTCCCGCGTGGGTGGGTAGGTGCGGCGCCTGTGCAACACGGCGGCCGGCAGCTGCGCACGACGCGTGTAGTGCTCCCGCGTGCGCGGGCAAGCATCACAGCACAGCAAGTCCATGGGGGCGGCAGCAGCATGCAGGTTTGGTGGCACCGCGCCGAAGAGTGCCCGCGCAGGGGCTGGCGGGCACGGCGTCGGAGAGCGCGCGCGCAAGGGCCGGCGACGGCGGGGACCGCGGAGGCGACGAGCGCCGGGCGGGGGCCGGTGGCGTTAATGGAGGAGCGGAGGGGAGGCGGTGGGTGAAAGAAAATCCTACGGAGCCAGTATTTCGCACGAATCTCAAACACTAGAAGATGAGTAAGAAAAAATCTATCGGAAGATATATATGATTCCCAGCTCGTTTGCCTCCAAGCGAACGGAAGTGGGGCCTGCTTGAAACGGCCCAAACGCGCACCAGCCGGCCCATTCTCGTGTGTCCGCGAAGCGAAATCCTACCATTTCGAGCCCGGTTGCCTGTTCCGCCGGGGGCGGCGCCGCACATGGAAAAGATTCGTGCGGCGCGAGAGGGATCAGGCGGCCGTGCTGAAACGTTTTGGGGCTGTTTGGTTAACTGCATCTTCGTTGGCTAGGCTCATCGGATGCAGTTTTGAGTTGTTTGGTTCCCTGATCAAGCATTTGAGCCAGGTTCCGGTCATGCAGCCGTACAACTCGAGCCAGGCTCGCCAGGAACGTGGAAATCGAGCGTATCTGGCGAGCCAGGCCCGGCCGATGCAACGGAGTGCTCACATGCTCTGGTTGAAAGGTAATATGCACACAAAACGAAGTAAAAGAGGGCAACCAAACACCGGCCTCGAGGAACCTGTATGTGCCGATGCATACAACCAATCAAATGTTTGTTGCATGCAGCTGGCGTGGTGGGGGAGAGCGACCAGCCATCCAATCACGCCCTTTGTTTCGGCACGCTCGCTTGTGCCGCTGCTTCTTTCGCAGTCCTATCCTGTATTTTTTTGAGAGGTGTATTTTGTTTCTTTTTTTCACGCAGACCGTGCCGTTGCAATGCGTCGTGGGTCCAGCCTGGGAGCCTGGATGGAGCTGGACACCCTGGTGTTCCAACCACTATTGAAAGGGAAAAAAAAAGAGAAACAGTCCGCTTGTCCTGGACTCTTGGTCCGCTACAAACTGCCCAGATCGAGGCCAGCAGAAATTCCGGCGGCACCGATCCGTCCGACCGTCAAAGTGTCAAACAATAACATGTCCACAGTCCAGAGTCCACGCGTCACGTGCTCGCGTCTATTGCTGGGCATTCGGGTTACCCGAATATTTCGGATCAGGTATTTCGGGTTTCGGATATTTCGGGTTTCCAAAAATGATACCCGAAATTAGTTGGGGAAAAGAAAAACCCGAAAATTCGGGTTCGGGTTCGGGTTTACCCGAATTACCCGATTTTCTCACACTTCACATATGCAACACAGCAGAGAGGCGACGACGGCTCGGCGACGGTGCCCCGCGGCAGGAGACCGGCTCAGCCAGGGCTCCCCGCGGCGGCGGCTTGGCTAGGGACGCAGAGACCGGCCGGGGAGGGGTCGGCGGCGGCTCGGCCAGCGATGTGCCGACGTGGAGACCGGTGGGGCGGGGGAGGGGTCGTCGGTGGCTCGGCCAGCGACGCGCCGACGCGGAGACCGGCGGGGGCGAGGATGCGCCGCAGCAGGGAGACCGGCAGTCGCGCAGACCCGAGCTCTTGGTCCTTGCCTCCTGATCTGGCGGAGAGATGGAGAGGATTGGAGAGAGAGACGGAGAGATGGTTGGGCGGTGAGCGGCGTCCGTGAGCGCCTGAGCGGCTTGCTGGCCTGGGGCGTGGGGGGTGTTGGCCCCTGGCGGCTGGGGGATGAGGTGGGGGGTGCGTTGTGGGCCTTGGGGGTCGGCAGCTATGGTTAAGGAATTTGGAAGGTTTGTTGGACTGGGCTGAAATGAGTGAAAATATTTGGGTTGGGCTGTTGTTCGGGTTTTTCGGGTAGTTCGGGTACTGTGGGTTGAAACCCGAATTACCCATAATAATTTCGGGTACCGTGAGTTGAAACCCGAATTAGTGTTCGGGTTTTTCGGGCTCGGGTTTTTCGGGTTCGGGCTCGGGTTTTTCGGGTTCGGGGTTCGGGTTTCGGGTATTTTGCCCAGCCATACTCGCGTCCAAAATTTAGGACCGGCCCGAGCGAACTCCGTGTACAGAAGCCGCAGCGAGCGAACAGCGAAGCCCGGCAGGCGGCAGCCACATGCGCAGCAGGCAGAGGAACCAGCAGCAGGGACGAGGAAGGCGGCGAGGCTCCGGCTCCGGCTCCGATCCGCGGGCACACTCTCCAAGAACTCGCGGCGGTCGCGCTCATCGTCTACCGCCTGGCGCACTCGGGCGCGGGCGGCGGCGGCGGCGTCGAGGAGGCGGCCAGCAGCAGCCGCGACACGCGGAGCAGCGGAGGCAGGACGGCGGCGGCGGGATCCCGAGCCCGGCACCGAACGTTCAGAAGAGGGGCTTCCGGCCGGCACCCGCCGCCGGCCTTGCAGCGGGTGGCGTGCCCGTGCGCGGCGAAGCCACGGACCAGTGAGTTTCTAGGCCTTACGAGCCTGCGAATCTGTGAATGGTACACGCTACAATCATCACATCAAGGGTACTCACAGACTCACACACACACAGTATTAATCGGCGGCGGTGCGCGGCAGGCGGCACACGATACCCGGTGGGCCACGCCTCTGCGCGCCGCTGCGTCACGGCAGCATGGGCCGACCCATTTGTGCTGGAATTAGGCCCACGGAGAGGCCCAGTTCACAAATTATGAACCTCCAAGGCTCCAACTCCAATATTCCTCCGTTTCTCCACCCAATCATACAACTACAGTTTTCAAGAACGGAGGAAGTATGTGTAGTGTTGCTTCGTTCCTACTTCAAGGGTGTGCATTTTCTTTTATTTTATTTTTTCCCAAAAATAAAATATTAGTTCTCATGTTTTAAGCATAGAAGTACCAGTATGTCTACTGTTTCAAACGCAAAAAGAACTTGTTGCTTCAATGCTTCAGCTCAAACTATAAGTCTAGTCTGTTTGGTTGGCTTTCAATTTTTATCCGATCAAAATTATGGTATGCAAATAAAATTTGGCTATCAATTGGTTTACTCTAATCGGTCACTTCAGTATTTATGACCAAAATTCTAGTAAATTATTAGAAACTTCTTAATTCTTTGCAAGAGGAGAGAAAAATGATTGTTATAGTTTGGCACTAAACTAATTTCTGCCATAATTTGACAATACCCACAAAGTAGCATAGTCATAATTTGGCTTATTTTAGCTTAGCAGAACTTGGACCCAACCAATCAAGCTCCGATGCTTTTCTTCACGCACCGCACCGGAACCTGGTCAGGTTCGCGCATCTTGCAGACCACAAAGACAGGAGCTAGATGTTGAGGCCGTACCAGCGGGAGAGCAAGAACAAATTTACAACGCTTTCCAAGTCCAGGCTAGTCTGGTCACCACCTTTCTGTCCGAAAAAGCATGTGGTCTGCTTGTTTGATAAATTCAGGAATTCATCAAGAGGCCATCCGCCACTCACGGTCTAAGTTCAGAAACATGGCACGCTCCTCCCACCAGCTGCTCGCCGGAGCTCTCCTGGTGCTGCTGGCGGTAGCTCTGGCATCTTCGGACGCCGAGGCGGCCAAGGCGACGGGCTCGGATCATGATCGGAGGCAAGCTCCGGCGGCACCTCCGCCGCCATGCCCTGGCCGCCAAGAGAAAGGACTCCGGAGGCCTGCACCTGGTCCGCCCTCTCCGCAGCCCCGGATTCCAGTTCATGGTCGGGCGCGGTTTCCGCCGCCGCCGCCGGCGGCGGCGGCGGCATGATCATATCCGTTGTGATTTCAGTTCCCAGTAGAGTACTCGCCCGAGGCTATAATTTGCTGAGGGTCTTCTGCTTGGAGTTTACTTATAAGTAGCCAAGCATATTGTTCTTTTTTATGTAATGGGCAAGCGATGTAACCACCAAGCATTTCTCTTGTTCAGTTGTTCGTGAACTACTCGTGGCAGTACGCAGTGCACTTTTCTGGTGATCACTGCATATTCTCTAGCTGCCTTCTTATTTTCTTAACATTTTTTTACTATTCTACTACTAGTAGAGCATGACATCTACACGAGAGTCATGGACTTGCACTTGATCTTAGTTCTCCGTCAAAAACTTTACACGTCAATCATATCAATATTTAAACACATACATAGCATATTAAATGTAAACGAAAAAAACGGTTTTCACATATTGCATGTAAATTGCGAGACGAGTCTTTTAAGCCTATTTAGTCCGCGATTAGACAATAAATTGCTATAGTAAACATGTGCTAATGACAAATTAATTAATTTTAATAAATTCCTCTCGTAGTTATAAACGAGTTCTGTAATTAGTTATATAATTAATTTATATTTAATACTTCAAATGTAAAAAAAATTTATTTCAAAAACTTTATCCAAACGAGAGGACGCAATTCCCCGCAAACCAAATGAAGAACCCATGAACTTGCAACATGCGGTGCGTGCCAACCAAATGGTGTTCTCGTACTGCAGAGAATCCAAATCAACAGTACCCAGTATTTTCCTGGAGATCATACGAGCATCTCAACACAGTTCCTTTTTTTCTTTTTTTTTGAAGAAATCAACCTCAACACAGCCGAAGACAGCGGAGGCATTCAATTCACGAATCAGCGCTCCTAGCGGGCATTCACTTCACAGGGCTGCCGACGACGCGAGGAAAGGAGACACGGTCACATGTCGCGCACATCCAGTGGTCTGGTGCCGTACCAGTGATCGAAACAGTTCAGTCAGAGCACCCCCGTGAGTGACCGAGAACCTCTGATAAGTTCAGGGTCTAGCTAGCTACTGAAGCCACTGAAAGTTCAATGCCCAACACCAGTAGATCGCCAGCAACATGGCAATGTCCTCCTAACGCCTTCTTGCCCTAGCTCTGCTGATCCTAGCACTCGCTCTGGTCTCTTGGGGCGCCGAGCAGAGGTGCACCAGGGAGGCCTGCCACGCATCACCAGTGCCGCTGCCGCCGCCAGACGGCCGCCGTGATGATCACCGGAAAGAAGCTTCGGTGCCGCCGTCGAGACCGCTTGGCTTGAGGACGCCGGTGGCGGCCCCACCCCCGCCGCGGGCGGGAACTCCACGGGCTCGTATGGAGCCATTTCATCCGCCGCCGCCGCCGCCATGCTCGTAGCTGTCGTTCAAGTAGATGCAGATGGTAGGATCGTTCGTTGCCCTCCCATCCGTTCCCTGTACTGTGCTTTGCCGGTTTGCCCCAGCTTAATCTTTCCATGGATTCATCTAGCAGCGCCTTCCGGAAGCAGAAGTGTGTGTTTAACATTTCCACGCCATTCCGCTATTTTAGAGTGCCATTTGAAGGATTTTCAACTTGTTTACCCCAGGATTCTTCAGAACTCCTTGCGCTGAATATCCATTGTGTGAACTGACTCGAATGGGGCTTGTCAAGCCGTCGCACAACCACCGTGACAACGTGAGCAGCAGCACGGCGTGCCGCCGCCATATCCTCGCCGCCGCGAGGTGTCACTGCCAGTCTGCCACCATTGCCCCCTCCTCCAACACCATAAGCCCCGGCACCGGCACAGTGCCACCATTAGATCTTGCTGTTCATCCGTCTCTTATCAACTAGTTATTACACGCTGTAAACACCCAGTAAATCTCCCCTGATCATCAATCAATATTTCTTTGATGGTGGCTAGTCCAAGGCTGTGTTTGGTTAGGTGTGAAAAAGTTTTGATGGAAATTTTTTGCAACTTTGACCACTAATTAGAAATATTAAATTAAGTCTAATTACAAAAGCACATCCACAACCATGGGTACTGTAACAATATTGTACATAATGAGGTCTTTAACTGTATGATTTGACGATGATTAGAGTATGATCACTGTAGTATTACTGTATCTAATCATGTATTAATTAGGCTCATTAGATTCGACTCACAAAATTGCATCCATTTCTAAAAATGTTTTGAAAATAGACTACATTTAGTACTCCATGCAAATAAAATTTCTTTTTTGCGAAATTTTTACCGTTACACCTAAACACGGCTCAAGATGTAGCAGTACGGCAACGCACTGATCTGTCGTTCAAAGAGACAGACCATAATGTGTCAGTCTTGTGATTTAGCCGCTGTCACGCATGTCACATTGGTGTACCACGGCCGTACAGGCGGCTGAACAGATCCGTGACCCGTGACCAGGTTCGTCGTACTGGCCGTACACCAGGCAACACTGATCTACTTCTCCCTTGCTGCGTACTAGAGTTCAACAAGACACAGGTACACAGATCGCAGGAGATTCAAAGCAATCAGTACATCACCGACGACATGGCACTCCAGTCTCGCCTGCTCGCCGGCGTTCTCCTGATCCTGGCGGCAGCTCTGGTCTGCTCCAGCGCCGAGCGGAGGCGCACTGGGCACGGGCAGGACCGAGATGCCAGCGCGCCGCAGCTGCCGCGGCCTCCACGTTTTGGTGTCCAAGATCACCGCCCAGAATCTCCGGTACCGCCGTTGAGACCTCTTGGCTTGAGGAAACCGGTGGCTGCTCCGCCCCCGCCACGGCCGGGAACTCCACGCGCCAGCATAAGGCCATACCATCCCTCGCCGCCGCCGCCACCACCGCCATGCTCGAAGCTGTAGCTCTAACAGCAGTCTAGCAGATGAGCGGGTTGCTGGCGTTGCACTCCCTGTATCGTAGTTAGTCCGGGCTTAATTCGGTAGTGTTCTTCAGCTTGGTGTTTTCGTTCGACTGTGTAACCCCCCGTTGTTCATGGATTCATCCTATCTAGCACGGTAGCACCCGGGCCTGCCATTATCATTCAGCTTATGCTGAATTTATTTTCTTGCCAGCACCAACATTTTCTCTTAGTTTCCTAGTGTGAACCTGCTCGCCCCCAAGAATCTTCAGAACGCGTCTTGCCTGATTTCCTTGTGCGCACCGACTCAGACACGAACCTGTTTCTTCGCTGGACGGCTATTTTCAGGCACAAAAAGGCTCGGATTTGCGTATCAAATGCTGGATCCGTTGTCCAGTTGTCCTGCGCCGGCGAGCCAAGAACTCGGTGATCGCATCTCCGTGTCCACGTGTGTGCCAGTCTCACGGGTGACATGCCTGATTCGGTGATTCCCCCGCGAGAGATTCCCAGACAGATCCAGATCAACGCATCCAAGTTTCAGACTTCCACTACAATGTCTGCTCGCCGAATCACTCAGCAACTGAGCTCCAGGTTTATAAATTCAGGTGGCCAGATCGCCGAGAACAAACGTTCTTGGCCACCATGAGCCCGCTCATCAAGCTTCTCGCCGTCCTGATCGCTCTCTCCACCGCAAGCTTGACATGGCCAGCTGCTGCTGTACTGGCGAGGCCGCCGGGTCCGAACCCGGCCCAGCTCATGTACGTGTTCCCACGTCATAGGCCGCCGCCGCGGGCGCATCGCCGTCACCACCATCGCCACGGCGTGCGGTCGGTACGCAGGCCGCCGCCGCAGTATCCTCCTCCGGCGCCGCCCTGGCGCCCTCCAACGCCGTGACCGCCACCGTGCCGCCATTATTGGGTCTTGCTGGTCATGGCGTTTGGTGGGGGAAGTTGCCAAGACTCCCCACATACCAGTCACCCCACAGGCCACAGAAGATTCTCCAGCTCCAGACACATTTTTTTCTTTGTTTCTTTTAAATTTTTTTCACTTAATTTCCACGTGTGCAATCGTCGTGTTGTTTGTCTCATTTGCCTTTGTCGGTGGGCCAGCATTTTCGCCGCACATATTGTTCAAAAAAAAAGAGTCATTTCAGCACAGAGAAACCTCGGATTTGCGATCAATCCATGTGAATCCTCCAAGTTTCAGACTTTCAGTATAAATACCACTCATCACGTCGCCGGTGAGCAACCGTTCTTTGGCCGCGATGAGGCTGCTCAAGCTGCTCGCCGTCTTTGCCATCCTGGCCGCTCTGTCCACCACGAGCGTGCTGTCGCCGGTCGGTGTAATGGGGAGGGAGGCCATGGCGCCGCCAGCACCGCAGGCGAACCGGCGTGCGAAGAGGCAAACGCCCGACCTGCCGCCGGATCTGCCTCCTCCACCGCCACTGCCAACGCCGTCGCGTCATCGCGATCGGCAGAGCGTGCAGTCACTGCGTCGGCCACCGTCGCCACCGTATCGTGATCAGCGCGGCCGTGGCACCCTCCAACACCATCACCGTAGTAGACCTTTCTGTTCATCCAACTAATAAGTCTGAACTCTCGTGCTCAGTTAGCCTATGATATTCAAGTAGAATGGTCTTGTGTTACGATTGCAATACAAAAAATGTGTGTATTGGTTTGTTCCAACTGCTCTGCAGACTGCAGTATGCACTAAACTGTTTTCTGTTAGATTACTGGAGCTGTGAAAACTGTCCTGAAAACAGACAGATTTTTTTCTGAATAAATGACACTTTTGTCAGTAACAGCGCAACCTTGCATCCGATTTGCGATCCAGAAACCTGACCAAGGAATGGGCTGTGGCGTTTGCGCTTATACTGTACGATCTTACTAGTGGAAGGGGTGCCACGACCACTTCTGCGGGTTTTGACATGGCAACAAGCTGACATGTTTGAGAATGAGATGGGCTAGGCATCAGGTTTTGCTAGATGGGGTACGTGATTAAGTTGTGACTCCGTTGCTGTTCATGGCCTCATGGGATCTTCAGAGTGTAGTTTCCATTTTTCCAATAGGCAAATGAAACTCCCATTGTCCATGGATCATTTTTTATGTATACTAATTAGCTGCAACTTCAGCAGAAAATCATCAATAAAGAACTGACATATTTCCATCTTGCTCTGCATCTCTGGCTTTCCATTACCTACAGCTGGCGTTCGGAGGAAATTTCCAGGGTACTGCTTGGCAAGCTGAAGCTGTCTCCGCGGATGACAGCCATTTTCAACGCACAAAGACCTCGGAATCATCACTGAACAAACGCTGGAACCGTTGACCTGCGCAAGCCCAGCCAAGAGCTCATTGATTACATCCATGTGTGATCTCCTAAACAGGTCCAAGTCAACCACCCAAATTTCAGTATAAATCCATAGCTCCCAAGATCACCGAGTGCAGAGCTTCTCACTTAATTCTCAGCAGCCAGCATGAGGCTGCTCAAGCTCCTCGCCATCCTGATCGCCCTCTCCGCCGCAAATGTGCCGTGGCCAGTCGCTGTACGGGCGAGGCCGGTGATGAGGCGACCGCCAGCGCCGCAGCCTGGCCGGAGCAGGAGCATGGCGAAACCAATACAGCCGCCGCCTCCGCCACCGCCAACGGCACCACGTCGTCATCGTCATGATCGGCCCGGCGTACGGTCACTGCCTCGGCCACCGCTGCCGTATCCTCCGCGGGATGTGCAGCCATTGCAACCTTCGCCACCACCAGCACCATTACCGTGCCACCATTAGATCTTTGCAGTTTCATCCAGCTCCCAGCAACTAGTCTAGTCTTACACTCTTGTGCCCAGATATGTTATGATTTCTAACATAGCTTCGTTTGTCATTCAACTTCTTTGATCAGTCCACAATGTGTAGCAACACAGTGTGAAATAGATATTTTATTTAGGTGAACCAGACGTCACCCGTCCAATTTGTCAGTATAAAATAGAGCTCACACCACGTCGCCTGGATGAGCCACCATTCTCGGCCGCAATGGCCGCGCTCAAGCTCCATCGTCCTTTGGTCCTCCGTCTCAGGTCGCCGCTGCCGTCGTGTCGCCGCCACTGGCAGTGTGTTTTGGATGTTAATCCGGTGAACCATATTGAAATTTGCACGGTTTGCACGAAAAATTAGTTTGTACCTAAATATGTTCCCTTCTGCAATACCAATTTCATATATTAGTCTAGAATGCAGTGTACTACATTGTTCAAATAAATCATTTCAATTCTGTGGTCAAACTGTGAAGATTTGACTCGAGAAGAGAAAACCAGAGAAATACAGATGTTCCTCGGACTACTAAGTTAGCCTCAGACAAATTGTTGTGCTACGTCTCTACGGAGAAATTGATGAACAAGTAATTTTTTTAGATCTTGACTCCCTGGTCCAAACTGGGAAAACTAGCAAATCCTTGTGATTGCGCATCCGCAAGATGAACTCGACCAGCCTCATTGAAGATTTGAGGACATGAATTAGCACTGCCAATACACCCTGCCTGCTTAGCATCTCTGCCATTCCATTATTCTAGCCATTTTGAGAAACATGAAAAAAAAAGGGCCAAGAACTCATTGATGGCATCCATGTGTTGTTCAGATCTCAAGAGGCCTCTGACTGAAGTTTTGAGACGGAACCTTGTGTCAGAGGCCTAAGTTTCAGGCCATGTTTTGATGAGGGGTGAAAATGTTTTGATGAGAGAGAAACGATGCTTTGACCACTAATTAGGGATATTAAATAAAGTCTAATTACGAAATTACCTTCACAACTATGGTACTGTAGCAGTTGCTCTAGTTAATGAGGTCTTTGACCGCATGATTAGAGGATGATTGAGCACGGTTACTGTAGCATCACTGTAGCCAATAATAATGAAACTTGGCTCATTAGATTCGTCTCGAAAATTTACACTCATTCCTAAAAAAGTTTTGCAAATAGACTTCATTTAATACTCCATGCGGACATTCGTCTTTTTGTGCAATCTTGATTTGATGGGTAACCAAATATGGCCTCAGTATAAATTCAGCTCAGCAGATCACCCGAGAGCAAACGTTCATAGCCACCATGAGACTGTTCAAGCTCTTCGCCGGCCTCGCTACACTGGCTGCTCTGTTCATCGGGGCATGGTCGGTTGCTGTGCTGGGGAGGACGGCGAGGGCACCGCCAGCACCGAAATCTAGCCAGGCCATGCACCGTCGTCAACCACACAGGACCTCTCCCCCACCACCGCCACCGTCACATCATCGACATGGCGTCCGGCAGTGGACTCGGCGTCGGCCATTGCGCCCGACACCACCGCCATGTCATCATTAGATTTGCTGTTGATCCATGTTCATGCTATTGGTAATAATGTTCAGTTATATCCAATTACAGATTGCAATGTTATAGTATCCAGCTAGACTGTAATGTTTAAAGCATTTGATTGCTTTCTGTACTGTGTTCACAATTTCAGTTACCGATTGGGTAAGATGTAACAAATGCAGTGTACCCCTCTGATTTCAAACTTCGATGTTTCTGCACTGCCTTTTTACTGAGGCTAAGGCAAAATAAGATTCAAAGGGAAATATCAATGCTTGATTCAGATAATAGTATTTGCAGTTTTGTTTTTTGCAAATTATTTGTTTTTATCGTAATCGAAACATGTTCTTAAGACTTACTAGACGAGCCTCAACGAGGAAAGTTGAACTCCCCTCTCAGCTAATCTGAAGATCAAAAGATTTCTTCTCCGAGAAACGCAACACCTCGATTGCCATTGAGATCGGACAAAGGGGTTGCCTGAATCATTTCTCGTTGGATGGCGTCATTTAGATCTTGCTATCGATCCAGCGCCAGTGTTCACTCTTTTTATACTGCGTTCAATTTTAGATTTTGGTTAGAACTTTACCAGTGTTCAAGACTGATCTTTAAAAGATATACCAGTGTCCACTGCAACGCATAGAACTTTATTTTGGCGTTGAAATTGTTTACTGCTGTGAACCTATCGATCCATCCTCGACAAATACGAGCTAATCGTTTAAATCTCAATAGCAAGAAAAAAGGGATTCGATTGAAGAGCAAAAGAAGGATTGAGAGGTAGAGAAGCAGTTGTTCTTAAAGACTACTAGACCAGCCTCAACGAGGGGAGGCGAACTCCCACCTCACTACCTCAGCTGATCTGAAGAGCAGAAGATTTGTTCTCCGAGCAACGCAACACCTCCATTGCCATTGGAATCGGACAAAGGGGCTGCCTGAATCATTGCTCGTTGAGGCTCTCTTCTCCTTCGAGATGAAATAGTATAAAGTATAGAGAAAAATACAGTAAAATAGGACGAAAAATCGCTAGGTATCGTATGAAGAAGGGCAAAAGAAACAGGCGAACGCGCGGTAACCGCCATAAGGTCGCGTGGGACACAGAAGCTCCCACCGTCCCACGGCGGGGCGCCATCCAGGAGGCATGAGGATGGCGGCGGCGCACCGGCCACCGGCGGCTGCTGCGGAGAGGAGGGGAGAGGGAAAGAAGGACCGTCTTGGGTTCCTGGGTTAGTTCCTTTTTTTATACCCCCGAAATTGAATCTTGACCGTCGGATCAAGGGTTTTCGAGGGGCCTGGTTTGGAGCCGAGCTGGGCCACTTTGCCGGCCCAGCCTGAGGCTGTCAGGCTCCCAGTCAAGGCGGAAGGAGACAGGGGCACGCTACCGGGCCGGTTCGGCGGCCTGCTCGTCGGTTTTCCGGCTTTGAGCCTAATAAGCTTTAGGCCCCTTCCCAATTTCTCCTTTTAATCCATTTATTCATTTCTGAGTTGCAATTTCAGTGTATTTAGTTTCTAAATTCGTATGAGCACTTTGCGAATTTTATTTTGAGCATGATTACACTGAAAATTATGAGTTACTTTTTTGGGTAAATGAAATCAAGTTGAAGTTTATTCAGAATTGTTTAAGTTTATTTTGAGCTTTTATTTAATTTCCGACCAACATTGTTATTAAATAATTGTCATGAGATGCTTAGTTTAAATTTAAGTTTATTTTACTTCTGCCCAACGGTAATGCAAAGTTAAATTTTCCGCTGCATTCATTATGCTAAGTTATTTTGTTTCTATCCAACAATGATGCAAAGTTTATTTATGAATTATTTAGTTCTTTTATTTATTTGCCTCTGTCCAATGATGATGCAAATTATTTTAAATTATGTTTTAATCTGGCCAAAAGTGATTCTGGCGTCGGACCGAATCGTCCCAGATCGTCAAGGAAACCTACCCCGTCCAGCGCTGGTCTAGAGCACCATAATTTCTAGCCGGGACGACGACGGTGGCCGGCCATGAGTCGAGTAACGTCAGGTCTTGTCTCAAAACAAAAGTAATTTCGAGCGCCTCTCACCGGGGTGTGACCCTAATAAATCTCAGTGTCTCTCACGCATGGAGCCATATAGAAAATACAACGTGTTCGTCGTCAACGGAATCATTCGGTGATCTAAAAAAGAACGCGTTCTTTGTTTCTGAGTGTAGTTGTAAGGTTGTTTGTACATGTGTAGTGGTGTAAGGTGTGCATGTGTAGAGTGAGTATGTGTGTACGAGTATGAATAAATACTATAATTGTACTCAGATGAGAGGCGTAAAAAAAAATCTCGAGCCCGTCGCTGAAGTGTCCCGCCGGAGAGGCGCAGAGCAGGAGGAGGATGAACAGGGCGGCGAAGCCGCCGCAGCGAGCGGGCCCGCATGTCGCGCGCGAGTGGCGGGGGCCGGGGGAGGTAGCTGCAGATCGCCATCGCGCGGGGAGGCGCCGAGGCGTGGAACCGACGAGTCGGCGACCCTGCCAGCGTCGGAAGAGCCGGCGCCGTGAGGAGCGAGCTTGAGACGCGGCGGACAGGGGGTGGCGTCACTGCTCGTGGCAGTTTCTTTTTTCCGAACACACCACAGAACACCGTCTATTCACCATTGAAACCTTGCTATCAGCTGCCTCTATTAGAAAAAAGAGAGATTAGCAATCACAGCAAATCTAGACCTTGTTTAGTTGCAAAATTTAAAATTATAATACTATCATATCGAATAAGTATCTTATATGTATGGAGTATTAAATCTAGACAAAATAAAAAAACTAATTATATAATTTGCTGGTAAATTACGAGACGAATCTAATGAGCCTAATGAGATCATGACCAGACATTAAATTGCTACAGTAAACATATGCTGATGACGGATTAATTAGTCTTAATAAATTCATCTCGTAGTTTACAGACGAGTTCTGTAATTAGTTTTGTAATTAGTCTATATTTAATACTTTAAATATGAAAAAAAATCATTTCAAAAATTTTACAGACCGCAACTAAACAAAGTCCCTAACCTTGTCGGGGGTACCCTGACCGATCATGTTCCACGCGGCACAGGGTGGTTTTCAGGTCATTGTTGATAGTAGATAAGATAACAGTGAACCATATCCAAACATATTTTTTGACCACAGCATGCAGGTTTTGATTGGTGCCCCCAGTTTATTAATAGACATATAACAACTATATACGTGAGAGGTAGGTTTGTACGAGCTATGATGAGCAGGACGCAAGATTGGACATCATGATGACTTTTTCGTTGATCAAATAAGCTGATAATCATAATTGATGATGCGCTACCCCGTGATCAAGACCCCTGGTTTAGACTAGAGTCATCTATGATTAGTGGAAAGGTAGTCGGGCACGCTTTATTTTGTTGCTGGACGAGCTACGCTGAGAAAGATGAATGTGCGGGTTTCCCCTTCCTGTCACGCTCGCACGGTCGCACCCGTCGTCCCGTCATCTTTGATCTTTCACGCTCCAGCGTCAAAAAGCATCGCTGTATTGCATACGAGCTACTACGACTACGACCCAACCGGCTTATCGCTCTCAATTTTTTTTCTATTCGGTGAAAATAGCAACTTAATTGGAGAATAATAAGACCTCTAATCCCAAAATATTTCCTGCGACGAAAAGAACTGTTTTCGCATCCTTTTCCTACACCATAATAAGTCATGTTCGTGAATAACTTAACCGGAGGATAAGATCCATTCCATGGTACCAGAATACTAATTCGTACGTACGATAAGTATTGTTTTCCTCTTCCCCCAATTAGCAAAGTAATTCTCATGAATTACGCGGGGACAAATTTCGCCATCGTTTACAAATTACACCCGAAAAGTAAATCCAGCCACTTATTACTTTTCAACTGGCGGACTAGAATCATAGAAGAAAAAAGTCCATCTTTTATTTTTTTTCCAACGCGGGGTATGCCCCTGATTTCATTACTGGTGGTAACGAAATTACAGCAGTTCACAAACCAAGGTTCGACACAGAAAAAAGTCCATCTAAAAGTCGAGAAGAAAGTCCATCCCGTTCCTTACTTTTATTCCAATTTGACACCACAAATTAACGTGGACTATTCATTCGTCTCTTCAAAGTTCAAACCATCGCTGCGCGTCAATGAAACAAAGACGCGGCTTGTGGTGGTGAATTCAGAAACCGTTTGGATCGCGCCCAGCGTTCGTCTCAGTATCCGGTCGCGCTCACCGATCCGCCTGCTTGCCGCCTCCCGAAATGAATCCAGACGACAAAAAAGGCGAGGTGGGGGAGAGAGAGGCGTAGGGGAAATAAAAAGCCTCGGCCGCGGTCGTTGCCGTCGTCACCATGTACGCAGCATCGCTGTGCCCGGCCGCCCGGATCGGTTCATTGAACCCGGACACCTTCCCGTCGTCACTCACTGATCACCCCTGCTTCGTCCTTCTTCGCTTTGCCGTTCCCGCCTATATAAAGAGAGATCCAGGCGTCCAAGGCTCCAAACCAACCCCAACTCTGAAAGCCTTGAAGAGCAAGCTTGAGCCTCGAGGATCCAGCTGTGTCTGTGTGTACATTGTTGTGCTTGTGCCCAGCACGGCCATGTTCGCGAGGAAGGCAGTGTCCGCGGACGCGGGGCGGGAGGAGGAGGAGATGAGGCGGAGGAACGCCGAGCTGGAGAGGGCGGTGGCGGAGGCGGCGGCGAGGGAGGAGCGGCTGCGGCGGGAGCTGGAGGCGGCGCTGGCGCGGCTGGCCGTGGCCGAGGAGGCCGAGGAGCGGCTGTGCGTGCAGCTCGGCGAGCTGGAGGCCGAGGCCGTGACGCAGGCCATCGAGTACCAGGAGCGCGTCAGGGCGCTCTCCGAGAGGCTCGCCTTCGCCGACGCCGTGGTCCGCAGGCCCTCCGGCTCCGGCTCCGGGATCGCCGCCGGCGTCGCGGGCAAGGGATTGATGTGATGTGATCCAGCGGCATCACCGGTACAGCATCTCACCGGCAAGCTGGTGATCGTGTAAAGTTGTGAATGATTTGTTCTTGTTGTTGTTCTTCTTCTTAACACGACGGCGATTGGTGTGTGACGTGTAGAGGGTTGTAAATTAGCTTGAGATGTATACAAGGTTATTGCTGGTTCTATTTTTTTTATAAAATGGAACCAGAATGATTTGGCTCTTTGCCCTCCATTTCTAATCATGAAAAGAAAAGCCTTCAAGTAATCTTCTTTGCAGTCTTTGATGGCCCCCAACTCAGCCAGTAGAAAAGTGATACAAGTTAAGTTGAACAGCCAAGAATGCCCCAACATCAGCAAGATGACTAGGATGTTAGGCAAAAGCTTATATGCAAGGTTCAAAAACTAGAACATCTTATTACTCTGTGGGTGGGGCTGGGGTGGCGGGGGCAGATGTGCCGCTTTCATGTTTAATCATCAGTTACAACTTACGAAAGTAACAGCTGACGAAAATTAGATAAAAGGAACTACCATAACTAGAGTTCAACAAAAGTTACGGCTGACGAAAATAAGAAGATAAAATGAAAGAATAATTTACAGGGTACCAATGATACTAGAGTATAGAACAATTCAATTGACTTTATTGCCACAACCGGATCAGAGTTCTTCACAGAAGTATGAGCTAGCAGGGACCGGATTTTCCGAGAAAGCTGGATCACGACTCACAAGAGCAGGAAAGTTCTTCACGTTTGCATCAATCATTTCTCCCGAAACAATTTGTGCACACGATTCGACCGAACGATACGAGGGTGATGTGCGTGGCTGGGTTGAAGGATAATGAGGACCAAGTCCCTGTAGGTGACACAGCACACGGGCGACATTTCTTAACAATGACTTCTGAATCCGCTTCTTCATACATTTAGATGGAAAACGACTGCGCCTGCTGCCACATTCAGCATTAAAAGGCATTCGGCATTAAGAGACATGCCAACTGTATATCATAATGGCAAGAAAGCAGATACTAGAGAAAGAATATCAACTGAATCATGAAACAGTATCTCAATAAAAAAAAAAGCTGGCACTATGTAAAGCCTACCTATCTCAATAAAAAAAGCTGCCATCAAATCCGATAAACTACTTCAAAGTTCATCAAACACTAAGCAGTTCAGCTACCAGAGTTTACATTTCAACATGGTATTTCTGAAAAATAATTAAATAATAACAATGGTGTGTGTAAGATAGTGAGATAGAACCCCAAATTGCCACCAAGGTTTCGAGTAGATTCAAATATACATTGCTTCAGTTATTATACATGGTCTGATTGGATTGCCTCTTCCTGTCCAAGCTATCAAGGAAAGTCAGGAAACTGGTAAGCAAATCTTCAACAGGACTTAAAAGAAAAATTTGTCCAGAAATCTAAAAGTTAAGCAGAGTAAAAAACCAATTCAATGTTGCAAGTTCATCCTGGGGTCTGGGATATAGTTAGCGTAGGAAAGTTCAAAGGGGGGCCAGCAACTTTGGTGTAGAATCCGAAACAAGACACAGCAAGTCTGAGGCCCCACCACAACAAAAACCATGTAGTGTAGGGATGGCCACATGCACTTACCAGGAAAGCATCATATCAATATGAGATTGCCATAACAAAAGTGTCTCTACAAGCATAAGGAAAGAATATCCTGACACTGGAAAAAGAATATTCCCATATATTAGCGCAACAAAACAAAACTGACCTAGGGCTTTCCATAGAAGATGTGACAAAGTGTAAATTCAAAAAATAAAACCAATCAACTATACTTTACTCAATTACGCACAGCAGACTCTAAACTCTGAAGTAGGAGCAACATGGTTTAATAGCATGTAAAGCCCAAAGCCTTGTGTGCTACAGGTGTGTAGCATAAGTACAGTTGAGCCAAAGTGGATTTGCTCAATTCCCAGTCCCAAGCTTGTGCAAGTGCAATTTTTGAGGTGTAGTTATGACCATGTACAGTCATGAATCAATCCAGGAAACATGACATCCTACTTTCCATTAGAACCTAATCAGCTGCCACTGCCACAATTTCAGCAAAGAAACTTGCTGCCTAACTAACAACTGTTCTGTGTTATGGTCCATGACTCTGAACAACCTTGATCTAAACAAGGGTCTCTGGAGACAGCATGGAAAAAAAAAACAAAGAAGGTTGCAGGCAGGGGTGGTAGTGCTCTGAG
Source organism: Panicum virgatum (assembly GCF_016808335.1). Taxonomy (NCBI): domain Eukaryota; kingdom Viridiplantae; phylum Streptophyta; class Magnoliopsida; order Poales; family Poaceae; genus Panicum; species Panicum virgatum. Next base: position 18,820,585 of record NC_053144.1, read on the forward strand.
TCTAAATCAACTGAACTGGGGAAACCAAACTAAATTATAGTGCGTGAGTTTACAAATTGCTATCCTTTTCTCTCTCTCTCTCTCTCTCTCTCTTAAATTTGTGTTTGGAAAGGGAAACTGTGAGGATTGGACTGATGAAAAACATATAACTAGATCAATCGGTAAATGTACTCTAATAAAATGATAATCTCATAGTATAGTATAACAAAGTTAGGAAATAAGGTGAAATTCGATCTCAGATACCACAAAAAAGTCAATGTCTTCGAGTAGAATACAAGGAACATTGGTTTTACTGATTGAAATGTTCAATTCTGTAGGTACAGTTTCAGTAATCATACAACAATCAAATGAAGTAGAAATAGAACTATTTCAGGAAGCCTTTGGCATCCACAGCCAGCTTTCACCACAATTGGTGTACAAAAAAAAAACGTGTTGCATGTAATCTCTTAAAATCAAAATAGAGCATGGTAATCTCTTATAATACGAGAATGAGGCTGTAGTTACATATTCATATGTCTAATAAACAACTCATGTAGATTGCCAATTTTCCATGAAAGGTATATACCTCTTGCAAGTGGGAAAACTGAAATACAGCTGCCATGTTGTTAGATGATACTCTCTTGGTTATCAGAAGACCTTCATAAGAGAGGTTGAGCTCTACTGAAAATAAATACTCCCCCACCATCAACCGAACGACCCAACAGCATATCACGGTCAAGGTAAGAAAGATAATATAGTCCTCCAGGTGAACGTCTGACATTCAATTCAGTTTGATAAATACCAAAGGCAGGGAACATGAGAGGAAAATTTGTTAGAATGGAAAAGTACCTTTCAGGACCACTAACAGGAACTTGAGCTCGAAAGGTTTTAAGGAACTGCAATATCTGCATGAACAAGCCCGGTACAAAAATAAATAAAAGAAAGGTTCCTTTCTGAAGAATTTAGGATTGCAACATTTAAACCTGGTATACTTGTCCAATAATAGATGATAAAAAACGGCAACATCTCTTATAATGGGAACCAATGATGACATGTTGCATGCTGTGGTAACCAGCAGCTCTCAAAACTACAGAATCTACTGTATAATGGGAACCAATGAAACCTATATATGCCGGTAATTTTCAATGACCAAGTATAAGAAAATAATATACAGTGAAATTAATGATAATATGCAAGTTAACAGTAACTTATTGGACATAAACTGAAAGGCTGGCTTACCTGAAGGCTCAAAAATGACCGAGGAAGTATAGCAGGAGCTATTAGTGCTTGAAGCTGCTCACTTATCTTAATATTTTCAACAGCAACCTGGGAAACAATGGATCGTAGTTCAAATTAGCAACTAAAAGTAAAAAAAAACACGGTTACAAATGAAAATGAAGATGTATTTTCTTTTTCTGCAACAAAAGAGGGCAGAATCTCTTCTACTCAAGAAAGCTAAAGGGTTGAAACAATGAGTTCAGGTCAGGAGACAAGTGCCAAAAGTTTAGGCATCGCAGAACAGGGAAATCAATAGCCACATCAAAGGTCAGCACTTACTCAAACCTCCCCAAAAGCTTAATGGTCAACGAAAACTAGGAAGGAGAGCAAATGATAATGCAAAAATGGCCCAATATTGCAAATGACTTGTACGCATCATCTAGTCAGTCTCGGTCTACCAGTGACATGTTGTCTTCTTATATAGCATTTAGCATCATCTTGCATGTGAATTGAATTGTGGAGAATACTTACTGGCAATGTATGAATTGATACTATGCTACCTAGCAAGCCAGTACCCAATGCCTCATATGTGTGCTCTTTTTTTTTTTAACATAGCAGACTAAATATCTCGCCATGTAAATGCCAAATCTTTCCACTGCAACTTTTTTATTAGATAATCATAATTAGATATTTTCAAAAAGGAATATTACCTCCTCAAATTGAAGAAAGATGTTGCGCTTAGACAGGACAACAAATTTTGCAGAGACCATCAGTGTTGCACCTTCTTGGTCCTATAATGATTTCTAAAAGAATCAAACATGAAAGAAACTGAAAAGATAACAAGGGAACCACCCTTTTAACATTTTGACTGCATAGTACATAACATTCATAGTTTCAAACGACACAATTTTGCAACTGTTGCAATTCCAGCTACAGCTCTGATCTCATTCGCAATCAACCGAACACCGGTGTAATAATGACTTACGATTCCAAGTTTTTCGATATGCCAAGAGGCACAACACGCATACAAGGTTTACCTCTAGCAAGTTCTCGATGCTCCACCGTACAACATTCCTCACAATTCCACCATCTGACTGATCTTTGCACTCGAATTTCTGGTAGATTTGCCCCACCTGCATTAATAGATCCAAAAAAAAAACACAACCCTTGTCACAAGGCTTCCAACACTTCCCTCCAAATTACTCAAAACGATTGCATAAACACACAGGTAATAAACAGTAATGGGTCAAATGCACTATACAGAGAAAGCATCTTGTTGATAATGATATACGAGCAGTGGAAACTCATCATCTCCAATAGCTCAAGTGTTCAACCTGTCGAGAGACAGTATAAAGTGAACGGAACTGAACTTAAAAGGCACTTTTCAGCAAGCATTCCTCAGTATCAAACATTCAAAAATGTGGAAGTTCCCAATGTCTCCAGTAGTCCAGTTGATCTCAAATGTAACGGCAAATCCAATTGATTGCTAGGTGATTCCTCTTAGCAGGCAACTAGGCATCCGATTGCAACGAGGAACTAGGCGAGATTGGGTAATGCGCTAAGATACCTGTAGGAGTGGGAGCCTCTCGGCCGCCTCAAACAGCACGAGCACGTCCGACGCCGAGGTGTAGCATAGCCTCCAGGTGCCGTCGAGCGCCGCGAGATCAAGCGGCGCCCCCTCCCCGGCGGCGAGCTCCTCCACGGCCACCTAAACATGACGTACCAAAATCAAATCGAACCCCGTCGCTGTTTCACAAACGGCGCCACGACGCGTGAGTACAGGATGACTCTAGAGTATAAGCAGCAGGCCTCGTACGTACGACGGCCTCCTCGATGGCGGCGCGCTGGTCGGGCCCCGCTGCGAATCCGCGCCGCGTTTCCTGAACCGCGCGCAGCAGCTCGTGCTTCCTCCGCTCCTTGTCCTCCTGCGAAACCAGAGAGCGTCAGAGAACACTTCGGGGTTTGTTTTTTTTTTTTTGCAAGAGGGGGAGGCGCTCGCGGAGTACGTACGGGGGAAGCCGAAGCAGAGAGCGGGGCCGTGGCCGCCGCCGACGCGGCGACGAGGGGCTGGCGGAGACGGGGCTCGCGCGGAGGGCGCGAGCGCAGGCGGGAGGCCGGGGGCGGAGACCGCGACTGCGGCGGCGTGGCCGGCAGGCGGCGGAGTGAAGAAAGGGCGGCGGCGAGCGCCATTTTTTTTGCGCTGCTCCTCGGTGGTGAGCACGGGCACAGCCAGCTCGTGGCCTGGCCTTGCTGCTGACATCCCCTCGCGGCCTCACCTGCCATTTACTCCCGTGGGAATCCATAGCTTCGCTTTCGACGGCCTGGATAATATTTGGCACGGAATTTTTACATCTTTACCATTATAATGGCGCGTTTAGTTCCCAAAAATTTCAACTCGAAATTTGTGCCTCTATCTTTGAACACGTGTATGAAGTACTAAATGTAGTTAAACAACAAAACTAATTACACAGTTTGGATATACACGGCGAGATGAATCTTTTGAACCTAATTAGTGCATAATTAGCCATAAGTGTTACAGCAACCCACTTGTGCTAATGATGCGGTCAAAGTCCTCAAAAGATTCGTCTCGCGGTTCCCAAGTGAGTTCTGAAATTAGTTTTTTAATTAGTGTCCGAAAAGTCCTCTGACATCTGATCAAACTGTTGATTTGACAACTAAAAATTTTTGGTTTGGAAACTAAACACGACCTAATAATGAACGCACTAGCACTCGACTCGATTACTACTCTTAAAATAATACTATATATTTATCATTTTTATCTCGCGACTCCTTCATTTCTACTACTTTTGTCTACGTGCCACGCTATGTCAGCTAGGGTTTTTTTCCCAACCGGACACCCCAAACCGGAGCACTCCGGTTCCGGTTTACCGGACCGGTTTGACCGGTTACCGGTAGAAACCAGTCAAATTCAAATTTGAATTCAAAAAACTCAGTTCAACTGGTTCGTACCGGTATACCGACCGGCTAGACCGGTTTACCGGCCGGTTTGACCGGTCTGAATTCAAATCCAAATTTAAAATGACATGTGTAACCGGTTTGGCCCGGTATACCGGCCGGTTTGACCGGTTTACCGGCCGGTTTGATTGGTTTACCAAGTGGGCTTTAATGGGCCGTCTCATTTTTTTCCTTTTTTGTTTTAACTTTAAATGCCCTAAAAGTATGTTAAACAGATGAATTTTTCAGAAAATTTGACACCATTATATTCGTCGCACCTTGAAGTGTTTTAGGAATTTTTTGGGAATTTTTTATTTTTTTCAAATTTAAATTTGAATTTTTAATTTGAGCCGATTTGATATCGACCCAAATCGGAACCGGACTAGTTTGACTGGTAAACCGGACCGGTTCCCACCGGTTGGGTGAACGCTGATGTCATCACGAAACGGTAGAATACGGTCCGCAGGGTGACGTGAAATATCTTGACCGTCCCTGCTCAACTTCTCTCTTATTCCTACAGTTAGATCCCGCAGCTTCTTCTCACTGTTAGATGGGCCACACCCGTCACTGTCAGGTGGGCCACACCCGTCAGCTTCGTCTCCCACCTCCGGCCAGATCGCGCTTGGCGATGACCGACGCCTGCAGCGCCGCCAGCACCGCGTACGCCAGCGCCTAGTCGCAGGAAAAGACGCACCCGGCCAGGGCCCGGCGGCGATGCGCCATCAGCTGGGGGCCGCCGCAGCAGCAGTAGCACCGCGCCGCCTGCAGACGGCTGTACCCGGCGGCCACCCTCACCTTCCACTCCGCCGCCCGCAGAGGAGCGCCCGCAGCGCCAGCTCCGCCACCCTCACCTTCCACTCCGCCGCCCGCAGAGGAGCGCCCGCAGCGTCAGCTCCGCCACCCTCGCCTTCCGCTCCGCCGCGGCGCCCGCCATGGCGGCGTGCTGGCGGCCGCCGTGCTCGTGCAGTAGGGCGAGCGAGGCGGCACCTAGCTAGCTAGCTAGAAGCAATCATCGAGGTTCACGGGATTGATAAGATGGTGTGGCTCCATCCATCATCGATGATTCGATGCCCATTTTTATAGCGGAAGAAAAACTAGCTAGTGCGCGCGAGTGTGGGGGTCCAGGTCCTCCCTCAGTGTGTGCCGTGCGTCTGGTGATTTATTGCGGGCATCATCACTGGCGCCGGAGAGGGCGCGGTAGGTGCGGCTCCTCTACGCCGACGCGGCGGCGCTGACGAGCGACCAGAGGTGAGAGATGAAGCTGACGGGTGTGACCCACCTGTCAGTGAGAGAAGCTGCGGGTTTCAGCTGTTAGAAAAGTTGAGCAGGGGCAATCAAGACATTTCATGTCACCTTGCTGACCGTGTGCCACGTGGGCAAAAGTGATACAAATAAAAAAATCGCGAGATAAAAATAATAAATATATAGTTATTATTAAAAATAATAATCGAGCGAGTGCCCTCTGTAAAAAAACCCCACAGGCCACACCGTTGAGAACTGTTCAGCGTCCAGCATGTCGCGCAGTGGCGCCGAGCTGCCGGCTGGGCTGTCACGCATCCGATTCCGGCGAGCGCGGCGGGGCAGAAAACTGGCAAAGCCACCAGCAGCAGCGCCACCGGCCCGCGACTCAGCGAGTGTGATCGTGAACACACACAACTTCTGCTGTTCTGCATTTAACATGACGGGGCTGACAGCCCATGACTGTTTGGGCCTTTCGTAGGCCTCTCAAGCACAAAGATGCCCGTGCCGAGCCCAATGCCTCACTGAGCCCAATTTGAAGATCAGAAGTTCAGAACGGACAGAAAACAACAACAAAATGAAAGCAGTTCAAAAAAAAGAAGAAAGCACTAAATATAAAACCTTAAAAAGTCGAAAGCTCTTTATACTGATTATCATTTTCTGAAGGAGTGTAGAATGAACTGACAAATTAACATTAGCCAAGAATATTTGTTCATATAGACATACAAAGGCGGGGGTGTGGGTACCAACGAAACTTCATGCAAAAGAAAAGCACCCACTCCCACTATTCTAACAGTTACATTAAGTAAGATTAACATAACAAGACATGCTTGGGGTGAAAGAAAGATTGTGGGATGGGTGCTCCTGAAGCCACCGAGAGGCTAGTGAGATTTCTTCAAACTGCAGATGGTAGCTGCTCTTCAAACTGCAATACCAAATAAGTTGGTAAAGTGCAGTATTTTTGCCAATTTGGGCGCTGTAGTTATCTGTCTCTCAAGCTTATCTAGCAAAGTAGTAGTATCAACCTCCTCATCAACGATTTATGTTCTGCACAAAATACAGAACACATAATTTCAATCAGGAGTCTCGAACATCACCAACTAAGCGGTGTGTGTGTGTGGGGTGTGGGGGGGGGGGGTGAGGGATGCATATCATCTTTAGGGCTTGTTCGGTTAATCCCCTCCACAAGCGGATTGGGAGGGATTGAGGGGGATTTTGGGGATTCAATCCCTTCCAACCCCCTCCAAAGCCTCAAGGGATGCAAGTTCAGGGCATTTCTTCTGCAGGATGTTAAAAAAATGAAGAAACTATACTGTGCCAAAATCTTAAGGTGCAAATAATCCAAATGCTAGTCGGAAAAGCAAGAATATCATTTGTTTTACATAGAGCAAAGGGACTGCCATGAGTTATGGCATACTATTTCCAGTAAAAAAGGTCATACGAAAGAAAATGAAACAAATTTGTCACACCATGGACAAAAACTGATGCCAGCAGTTGTCAGGTTTGATTCTAATTATCATCTAACATGCAACAATTTCACGGACAACATGCTCTTTTCACTTTATTTTAGATTTAGATGGGTTGCCAAATAATGAAATGTACACAAGAGGACTGGAAGAGCTTTGTGCATATCCATAAAGTTGAGCCTAGCACATAGAGGTGACATGACTAATCATGTTCTGACTCTGCTAAATAATATATAGCTAATCATTTACCTGCAAAGCATGCTGCCCAGCTGAAGCTTAACAACCCTCCACTGCAAACAATGAGAAGAGCCTCCTTGATTAGTTTCTTGCCACTGACGATAGGAAAGGAATCAAAGATTAGCAGTTCACCTGAAAAAACAAAAGAGAGAAGTTAATTAACAAACAAAATTAAGTTAGCATTATATAAATATAAATCATTTAAAAGATCAAAACATTTCCAAAAATAATTAGCACCTGGATGGTCCTGCATACAACAAAAGTTAAGGATAAAGACAAAACAAAAGAGAATAGGAGGGAAACAACAAATGTTAGTAAGATAACCTGTAAAAAAGAGTTAAATAACAGATAGAATCAAGCTATATGAGAACAAACAGTAAACAATATGAGCTTGATCAGGAACCTGTCAAGCAAAACACTAGTCACAGCTGTACAGAAATTTCAGTCAGCAAAGTCAGGTTCCTGCTGCCTGGATTGCAGAACCAAAGAATCCTTCAAAGATTTACATTGTCCAACAAATTTACACAGCTCGATTATATTAAAGCCCATCAGACAATAAATATTAGAAGGACATAGAAAGGAAAAATAACAGAACATAAAGTAAAATAAAAGCAAAAAATGAAAAAAAAAATTAAATAGGACTGGGGAAAAAAGAAGCAGCAAATGATTATCTGAAAGTACTACTGATTCCGAATAGGCAGTTCAACCAAAGTTTACGAGTTACAACAAGGTTCCATGAAACTGAATTGACACTACATAGACATTTATTCAGTGGTCTAAGGAGTCTCATATCCCTTCAAAAGTCTACAAAGAAGGAAGCTCTTATAGTCCCATCTTGTGATCGAAGGGAAAAGGGGGTAGAAAGAACGGAATTAGAAGGCTGGCCGAAGAAAAGTAAGTCTCATTAGCTCTAGCTCAGGTCCATGCCATCTCCAACCTGGCTGGGGATTGGAGACACAGCAGAGTAGGACCTCTCGAAAGGGGAAGGGTGCAGCTGCGCACCACGCCTGCGCTTAAAGGAGCAACCTTCATTGCTGTCAACTTCATGCTTCCTGCGGATACCCCTCACTGCCTGCTGCTCGAGTGGAGAGAGCGGGAACAACTGCCCACTCACCCGACAGAGCGAGTTGTGGTTATCATAGAGGATCCTCTGGTTGCAGTTTTTGTCGCAGATGTGAGTGGTTCCAGTCAGTTTGCAACGGAACATGTTTCCAAAAACGTGCTCATTCTGGCACCTCTTGTCACACTTGTGACTAGGGTTTGACCCTTCTGTGTTAAGAATGGCAGACAAGAAAATCACATTGCTGGGCTCAGCAATCACAGATTTGCCAAATACCTCCATTGCACTGCTGCAAAAAATCTCCTCACAGACCCCTTTCGGTTCTGAGGGTGGAAGTTTCTGCAACCCAAAACAAAAAATGGTTCAGAGTTCTATTTTGGAGCTACTGCAAGTCTGCAATTGACCACACTGCTATTTCTTGATGCTACTGCTGAGCCAACTCATCAGACTAATAATTTAAAGTAATTGGGAATTGTATTGTCAGGAGCCTAATTAGCAATAAATTATAGCAGATTCGTGACATTTTCGCCCAATTCCTGCGTCATAAATCTGCAGAAGTTTTCACTCATGTGCCTGACAATAAAATCTGAGTTTCATCGAATTTTGGCCGAAACTGTAAGAGTTTCATTTCACCAAACCGAATCTGAGATACGGACAGTACAGCTAACAGCTGGCACTGAACCTTAACGAATATAAAATTCGCAAAGTAGAAATATAAAATCTCGCATATACAAACAAAAAAAATAAGACCCTCAAAAGTCAGCATCCATCCCTTTCGACCGTGTAGGCAAACCAGAAATCTTCTTCTTACCAAATATTAAACAAAGGCTAACCAAATACCTAGCTGCCCCACTCCTCCTCTGCCTTTACCACTGCAATTTTATCAGATCTGAACGGTAAAAAAATGCAACCACCTCATCATCCGCAATAAATCCTCATATGGCAGCGTCTCGCGCCACAATCCACATGCAACGCAACCGGAACAGAATAAACAACTGCTAATCCAAAATTTAAACGGACCCTCTTCTTTCCTCGAAACCCCAAAATTGAATTCTCGGGCAAAAGCACGCCTACAGAGTGGAAGAAGGGGGACTTACCGGCAAGGTCGGAGGCGCAAGCCGAGGCAGGGAAGGGTGGGGAGAAACAGCAGGGGACGAGACGACACGGAAGAGGGCTTCGCCCTCTCTCTCTCTCTCTCTCTCTCTCTCTCTCTCTCTCTCTCTCCGCCCCGTGGAACACGAACCTCAGTCAGCAGCAACAGCCGGGAGGAGGGTGGGAGGGAGGACCCTAATTTATAGGATCTGCGGCCTTCATCAAATGACCAAAATGCCCACACAAATGGACCCAGAGCTTTTTTTTTTTTTGATACTTAGACCCAGAGCTTGAGACGTCGACACGAAGCTCGCGCGTGCTCGCGTCCTCAACGTCCCTGAGTGGCTAGCTCCCTGTACGGCGGCTCAGATCCGGCTCGGCTCATGGCTCAACCTGTGGGCCCGGTCTCCGGTATAGTATAGTATGAAGTCAAGCAACGAGCAGTTTGTTCTCATTTCGTGGGGTTTCTAGGAACGATATACAGGACCAACTTGTCAAAATCCCTATAATAATAATTTGAGAGTAAAGTCCGTCACTAGTTCCTAAATTTGTTGGGTTGTGTCAGCCAGTTCTTAAATTTGCAAATTGATCATTTAAATTCTCAAACTTGTTCAACTATGCCATCCTAATCCCAAAACATATAAATCACCCGTTTAAGCCCTCAAACTTGTTCATATGCGTCATCATAGTCTCTAATCTTGGTTTTGAGTCCCATCTGGATCAAAACAGGGCGATCTAAATATTTCATAGTTTTTTCATACGAACTCGAATGAAGATAAACTTTATGTCAAAATTATAGCCCTCGTCACAATCTACACTACAAATTTATAGTTGAAAAGTTTTTTATTTGAAGTCATTTAGTATTTCAAAATTTATAGACCTACAACAATATTTTGGGACCCTAACTAGTTTTAGTTAAGAAACTTTTCAACTACGAAGTTATAGATCGCGTTGAAGGCTACAATTTTGATATAAAATTTGTCTTCATTCGAGTTTATGTGAAAAAAGTTATAAATTATTTTTTAATATAGAGTTTTTAGATCGTATTGTTTTGATCTAGCTGAGATTCAAAATCAAGTTTAGCGACTGGGACAAGTTTGAGAACCTAAACGAGTGATTTCTAAGTTTAGGGACCGAGATGACACAACCTTTGAGGACCGAGATAACTCAGATGAATAAATTTGAGGACATAAACGGTCGATTTGCAAGTTTAGAGACCGGAATGACACAAGCGAACAAGTTTAGGGACCAGTGGGATGATTCTACTAGACCATCTTTCCTAGATATTCTTTGGTCACATGAGGTACCTAGCAATTGTCGACATGCTGCATGTGGTATCACGTGATGTTTTCCGCTCCGCGACATATAATATCTAATGAGTAAATTTCACTATAGGTCCATAAACTTTTCCCAAAGTCCCATCTAGGTCCATCAACTTTTAAATGGGTCATTTAGGTCCACGATCTATTTAAGCGTTGCTGTGGAGGTCCAAATGCCTACACGGAGGCTTCTCTTGCCTAAGTGGATCGTCCAGCGTGGAGGCTGGGTCATGCGAGCTGTTAGATGCCTGGTTTTATTTTGCAATGCAACCCTCAGTGAACTTCCACACACAGACAGCACATCTTCTTCTTTTTTCCCATCTCTCTCTCCTCTTTATTCCCTCTCGATCCCGATCTGATCGACGAGCGAAGCTCGGTCCTCCACCGGGGGAGGGCGCGAGGTGGTGCGGAGGAGCTCGTCCCCTGCCGGGGAGGGCGCGGGGGGGGGGGGGGGGGTGCTGCGGCGGCGCTCGATGCCTGCGCGGGAGGGGGTGTGTGGGCAGTGGCGGCGCTCGACGCCCCTCGGGAGGGTGTGGGGGGGGGGGCGGAGACGGCGCCCGGCCCACGTCGGGAAGGGCGCGAGGTGGCAGCGCCCGGGGACCGCCGGGGAGAGCTCGTGGGGCGGCTGTGGCGCTATGCCTCCGCCGGGTAGGGCGCGAGGCGGCGGCGCCCGACCTCCGCCAGGTAGGGCAGGGCACCGGGGAGAGCACGCGGCACAGCGGTGGAGCTCCGCCCTACGCGGTCACGGCGAGCGCTGCCCTGTGGTCGCGACGGAGTGTGCCCAGCAGCTCCCCCGGCGGCGCGGAGCTTTGGAGCAGACTGGAGTGTGAAATCTCCTGCAGGGATTGCATCACGGTGTGCCATGGCCGGGAGATTGCGAGCGGAAGGTGAACTGCCCCCTGTTTATGGTGAGTGACACTATCCCCAAATCGATTAGCAGCAAAGATTCAATTTTTTTTGCACTAGGGTTAGCGTTGAGTTAAATTGGAGCTGAAACTTAGAGATTTCTCGTTGGTGTAGGGGCCGGTTCTAATGATTTCACAGTAGAGGTGCATCATGGTGGATTCTTCTGTGGAGTTGGTGGTAATCGTGCTTACCTGAATGTGAAGATTTCTTGGTTTGATGAGTGTAAAGCCGACTTCTGGACTTTCATGGGGATTGAGAAGTTCACGTTGATGCTTGGTTATGGGATGGGAGGACCCAATTTGAAGGTGTACTGGCTGCTACCTGGTAAGGATTTGAGTGATGGACTACGCATAATTAGCTCTGATGAAGATACAGTGGTCATGAAGAAAGTGGCAAATAGATTTAAGACATTTGTGTTGTATTATGATCATCACAGCCATATCCATAGTAACGGGGAAGACATAGTTTTGAATCCTCTTTCGTCACTGCCTAAGGTGCTAAGTCCCAAGAAGGTGGATCACATGCCCAAGTTACATGGTGAAAAGCTACCTACATTCTACGATAACATTTATAGCAGCAATGGAGCTGAACATGGGATAGGATCAGTGGGTGGCGGCGACGATGATATTTCAGAATTTTTGGACTCTGACTATGAGGTAGAAGATGACGATGACGACCTATTTAGTGACAATGTGGATAATACAATGATTGATCAGGGTGTTGCCAAGGGCAAGAAAATCTCCAAGGGTGTTGTATCAAGGACAAGGTACAATGTGATGGAGGCAAACAGTTCAGTGAGATATTGGGATGCGATATCTACAGATGAAGAAGAGCTAGATTTGTCTGAATCAGATGAGGAAGGTGAAGTTGGCAAGAACTTGAAGTCATTCGGACCCGAGGATATGAACAACCCAATTTTTAAGATTGGGATGAAGTTTCATTTAGTAGAGGTGCTCAGAAAGGCCATTACAGAGTATAGTCTGAAGCACAGAGTTCAGATCAAGATGCCAAAGAATGACAGAACCAGAATTGAAGCTCATTGTGCTGATGGCTGCCCTTGGTACTTATATGCTTCTTTTGACAGTAGGGTGAGTTGTTTCTTGGTGAAGAGATATGTTGCAGATCACAACTGTGTGAAGCAATGGGTTCTGAAGAGGTGCACAGCTAAGTGGCTTGCAGAGAAGTATATGGATAAGTTCAGAGCAGATGAGAAGACGACACTAACAAACTTTGCTAGAACAGTGCAGATGGACTGGAATCTGACTCCATCAAGAAGCAAACTTGGAAGAGCAAGAATGCCTGCAATGAAGAGCATCTATGGAGATGAGATACAACAATTCAACAAATTGTGGGACTATGGCCATGAGCTTAGAAGGTCCAACCCAGGTACCTCTTTCTACCTGAAATTGAGCAATGGATGTTTCAGCACGTTGTACATGTCACTAGATGCATGTAAGAGAGGATTTTTGAAAGGATGTACAAGCAAAAGGGATTGATTCCTGCTGTGGAGAAAGTGTTCCCTGAATCAGAACACAGGTTCTATGTCAGACATTTATATTCCAATTTCCAAGGGCATTTTAAGGGAGAAAACTTAAAGGACCAGCTATGGGCATGTGCTAGATCAAGTACAATTGAGAAATGGAATATGAACATGGATAAGATGAAGGCTCTTAACAATGATGCATATGAATGGTTGAAGAAGATGCCACCACAGACATGGGTGAGGGCTTTCTTTAGTGAATACCCCAAGTGTGACATACTATTGAATAACAGCTGTGAAGTATTCAACAAGTACATACTAGAAGCAAGAGAGTTGCCAATGCTTAGTATGTTGCAAAGAATCAAGACTCAACTCATGACAAGGCACTACAACAAGCAACAAGAGGCAGTAGAAAAATGGGAAGGTATGTCAATATGCCCTAAGATTAGGAAGAAGGTTGCAAAGAATGCTGAGTATGCCAACACATGCTATGTGCAGCCAGCTGGGAAAGGCATTTTTCAGGTTCAAGATAGAGACATACAGTACATTGTTGACATATCTAGAAGGCACTGTGATTGTAGGAGGTGGGACTTAACTGGGATACCTTGCAGCCATGCCATCTCTTGCTTGAGGAATAAAAGGATCCCCCAAGAGTCAGTACTCCCTCATTGCTATTCCATTGAAGCATTCCTGAAGGCATATTAGTACAACATATGGCCGTGCAATAACCAGAGCAAGTGGGTGAATGTGAATGGTCCTGAAATTAGACCACCAGTATATGAGAAAAGGGTTGGGAGGACTAGTAAAGCAAGAAGGAAGGCAGCACATGAGGTACATGGCAACAAAGGAAGTGAACTGTCAAAACATGGTGTCCAAATCCATTGCAGCCACTGTCAAGAAACTGGGCACAACATAGCCACCTGTGAAAGGAAGAAAGCAGGATTGCCACCAATACGTAAGAATAAAGTGAGAGAAACTCCATCTGTTGATCCTACATGGCCCCAACCTACTAAATAACAACCCGTTACCCAAGAAGTCCATACCCAGGATGAGACAGCAAGTCAACAGATATTGTCACAGCTTACCAATCCAATGGTGTCTCAACTCCAACAAGAGGTGTGCAATTGCAGCATTTTTTCCTATTTCAATTGATGTACATACTGATTAGTTGTATTTTTTAGGCCACACAATGCAGTAGGACAGACATTGTTCCTGATCCAATCCTTGATAGTGCCTACATCCTCTCCAACATTCCATCAGCAAGGCCTATTCCTCCAACCACTGCCACCAAATCTGGAAGGGTGTCAAGACCATCGGCCAAGAGGAAGGCTACAGAACAATCAACAAAGAAGAAGGGTACTGAACCGGCAACTAAAAAGAAGTATTCTAGAGCAGCAGCAAAGAAGAAGGCTGGATAGTAAGGTCCGAGATGGAGGCTGGCCAATATTTTGTGGATGATAGTTGTCTTTTGTGTAGTTATATACACCTGCAAGCATCTTCTGCAGATGATACTTGTCTTTTGTAAATGGCAATGTTGCCTTTTTGTGTCATATTTAGGGAAAGCTACCACCTGAAACTACAACGTGATGGCATATCAGATAGTTTATCCTGTAAGATGAAACTACTACTACATTATGCAATGCAATGCATTGTATAACTGATGCTTCTCATAGTATTGTCACTGCATTTCAAATGATCACATAGATAGAACTTGCATTCATTCAAACAAAGATATGAACGGACGAAGTCCATGGAGGGCTGCATTGCAAAATAAACCAGGCGTCCAACAGCTCGCATGACCCAGCCTCCACGCTGGACAATCCACGTAGGCAAGAGAAGCCTCCATGTAGGCATTTGGACCTCCACAGCAACGCTTAAATAGATTGTGGATCTAAATGACCGATTTAAAAGTTGATGGACCTAGATGGGACTTCGGGAAAAGTTTATGGACCGACAGTGAAATTTACTCTAATCTAATTATTGCTTACTTTAAATTTGTGTCAAATTTACTTAACTTTGACTAAGTTTATAGAATAATTTAATAACATTTACAAAACCAAAGAAAAATGCGCCGTTAGAACATATTTCATGATGGATGCAAACTAAGCTAATTTGATATTGAAGATGTTGGAGTTTTTTTATAAATTTGATCAGAATTAGACAAGTTTGATCTAGAACAGAACCAAATTGAACACTAATTTGTAACGGAGGGAGCCAGCTCAATGATATATACCATCTTGATTTTTAAAAATGGATAAATGTTTAATAAGTCTGCAACAACTTAGAGCGTGAACTATCTGCTACATATTTTCGTTTATTTGAATTAGAAAGGCCTCGAAATATGCAAGTTCAGTCTATCCACGTACGCAACATACAATGCCCAAAGGATTAGGAGCTAAAGGCATACATCCTCCGTCCACAAATGCAAGCATTTTAGAACTTTTATGTCACACAACAGTCCAAATAATACCGATCAAGTGCACTAATTAACCATTTAACTTAATCCTCCGATACTGTACTTCACCAGTACACCTAGACTGCCTGCTATAACCAGGATCGATTACACGGGAACTCTCGCCAAAAGACGAGCACAGGTGATTACAAGCAACAAAAGTTTTCAAACTTAACTTACAACCAGAGTTAAACAAAAGTCTCCAAATTAATTTACAATAAAGTTTTATAAGCCAGGGTTACATATTGTATACAGAGTTCAAACGCAGTGAAAAATACAATCAGTTTGAAACAAGCTTCAAAATAAAGTACGGTAGATAACGTCGATGACAAAAGAAGAGCTTCACATCTTGCCCACTGATGTGAGGCTCACCTGCCTGCACTTCACGAAGAAGACGGGATCCACTCGACCGTCCAACCTGGAGGAAGAGGCTGACCAATCCAGGACGCACTGATTTCCTCGAAGTCTTCCGGAATACAGCCTGCTCAGAAGGGTTACAACCAAACCCTGAGTACTCTAATACTCAGCAAAGCTTACCCGGCTATTGGTATATACTTAGCCGACTCCTAAATATGCACGGCTTTTGGCTCTGGAGTTCTTTTGCTGAAAAGCCACTAGTACTGGATCCTTACTTTCAATATTTTAGCTCTAATTAGTTTGATAAATAACACTAGATTTGCCTGAACAGCTAATACACACATGGTTGTTCATATTATCTTTTCCAGAACATAACCATACATCCACCTTTCATCTGTCTGTCCTTTCAATCCTTACTACGATACGACGCATTGACCAAGGCTCTCATATCCGCGAGTCACGGCGAATCGATCCGATTTAACCTTGCAAGGTGGACCTAACTCACACGCCCAGTGCGACCCTGTCGAGTCACACCATGTAACTATTCCCATAATTACCCCGAAGTCTGAATCAAGCCCGCAAACACCCGGATGATGAGCCCCGCACGTGCGAACACCCGGTGAACCTGTGGGCCACTTCACCAAATACTCATAAAGACCATAACGAGTGGAGAATGCTGTTATTGGTATATCTGATGGCCGGATTTTGATTTGATGATAACCAGATCGAAGATCTATTTTCGAGAAGAACTTGGCACCGGCTAATTGATCAAAGAGAATATCAATGCGAGGAAGAGGATATTTGTTTTTGATGGTGACCGCATTCAAATGTCGATAGTCCACACACAATCTTAACCCATGATCTTTCTTTTTCACGAACAAGGCTGGACAACCCCATGGTGAAGTACTGGGTCGGATAAAACCCTTATCTAATAATTCTTGCAATTGTATTTTCAATTCAGCCAACTCACTAGGAGTCATTCTATATGGTCGCCGAGATATAGGTGTTGTACCAGGCTGTAGTTCAATCACGAACTCCACATCTCGATCGGGAGGCATACCTGGTAATTCTTCTGGAAACACATCAGGATACTCACTGACCACCGGAATTTCTGCTATACTTTTTCCTTTAAGGTGATAAATTGCATTGATGGGTAGTTCATGCTTAGAAAGATGCATATCCACTTTTATATATGAGTAGAATAGGTTGAAGACAATCTAATATAGGCTTGAGAGACTTGATGAGATGAGTATTTCTATGATCTTTTGCAAGAGAACCTCACTTATGTTTGATATGCATTCTTTTGAAAACTCTTCACGATGAAACAAGGTAAAGGTTTGAAGTTCGCTTAAGTTTGAGAGCATTGCATTTATCTATTATTGTGGCTTGTTCTTTAATTGCTAGTCTATCTCCCATAATGAAAAAGTAGCCGGTCACAACATGAACTTAAATGCTAAATACTTGAGAGAGCAATATGTCTTGTTATGTATGACTAAGTGCAGAGAGGACATTGAGGGGCAACGCTGATTTCTTTATAAGCAAAGCTCCTGGACTTACTCGAGGACGAGCAATATTTAAGCATGGGGGGAATGTTGGCGCTCCTTAAGTACCCCTTTTTATCCCTTGTTTATCTTTGATAATGGCAGGAATTTAATATCAAAATCACTAACCGTCCTAACCCCGGCCTAATTATTGGTCATTTTCACACTTGCACATATATTTTGGAGGAACTTCGTTTTTGCAGGTTTTTGGCATATTTTGGAGCATGAAATGACGAGGCCCGTGATCGAGCGCTGACATGGGGAAAGACGAAGGCCAAAGCCCAAAGGGAGGACCAAAGCCCATGTTGATTCGAAACCCATTCACGCACATCCATCCTCCAAGAGAGCCCAAAGGACCGAGCCCACGAAGATGAGATCAAGATACTTCGGGATTAAGCAAAGCAAATGAAGATTTAAGGAAGGATTCCGTATCCTATCCTTTCCTCGAAGATATCTCCAAGATAACGACGTTCAAAGGGGTGCAATCGTGAAGGACATAAACTCTAGAAGATGCGAGGAGTCTACACGCAAAAGATGAGACCGAGGCGAGCCCGAAAGGGGGTAGGCCGGCTGGCTTAGGCCCATGGGGCCGGCCGGCCTAGCCCGTTTCTGAGGCGGTTCGGCCTCTCCTTCGACCGGTGGCTTCCTCGGCTTATAAATAGCTCGCACCTTATTCAACTCGCAGCATCCATCCACCCAGAACTCGATGAAAACCTAGGGTCAAGACCGGAGGGAGACGACGGCCGCCGCAAGTCTTCGAAGTTGTCTAGGAGATGGCTTAGGCCGCCCCTAGCCGCCATGGCCTCCCTGCGTGGTTGTGCCATGGTGGAGTTCATGAGCTAGTTGGAGTCGTCAATGGTATGTACTCAGTGGTGACGATCCAAACGAATCTATTATGTGAGTAATGATAATCATGTCTTCCGAATCTATTAGCGATCATGTTCTCACTTTCGATTTCGTTCTTTTCTTTGGGTTTGTTTCATCTTAGATCTATTATCGATATAGATCGCTTAGTATGATCTTGTAGTTATGGTGGCTAGAGGTTCATGGCGGAACTACCAAAGGGGGTTCTACTTGCTTCAGGGTACTTTCATCCAAAAGGGTGGCGTCATGACAGGGCGTTGCCACTGAGTAGGTGGAGTATCGAGGGATCGGATTGGAGATTTTGAGTTTAAAGATGCTTTTGATTGAGATGCATGATTTATTTTCTCGTTAGCTTGAACTACAACTAGATGACGATAGGCCTAGTCATGTCTTTGGTTTTGCTATGATTAAGCCTATGTTCATGGATGAGATCAACCTTTACACATCACTCATATCAGTGAAAGGTTTACCCTTTATATGCAATCAATGCTTCATGTTAGGATAGATCTGTTAGATTAGATGGAAAACCTTAGTTAGTTCTTTGTCGATCCACGGATTGATAAACCTTGGGGGAATGCTCTAAGGGAAAAGCTACACGAACCGTGCGCTTGCGGTATACAAATCGGGGCGCTAAGGAGCGTCAACAAGCTTTTCTGGCGCCATTGCCGGGGATCGGCAACTCGAACCCAAGGGCGATCTATCTAGTTTTTTGGACTAATCCTAATTTTTATTATTGCATATACCCTTATTTTCTTGTTTGTGTCCTTGAAAGCAGGTGGAAAAAGTTAGACACCAAACTTGGACTTCGAGAAGTCCATAATCCACTTCGACAAATTTCAACAATCGGCAACAAGATGATCGAGGAGCCTCGACATGGAACATCGACAACGTCCACATCGACATGATGGCAACAACATCAAGATTCGCTCTTTAGTGGTAGGTGCTAACTTTTGTTAGTGGCCCAGAATCCGCTATCGAGTCCCCACTCCCCAAAGCAAAAAATGATAAATAAGGTACGCCGCCATATCAATTGATTTTAAAGACTGATGTTTTTGGGAAGAATTGTTTGTTCAAGCAATAGGTATGAAGCATGCCCACAAAGAAAATCGTGCGATCATCATCATCTATGAAGTATTACTGTTGTGATGAGTTTTTCGTCCAAGATCAGAAAAGTACCATGAGCAAATAATAGATTATTTTGAAGCTCCATCAAGTCTTCTTTCCAACAGATCAAGAACCATCAACTTTGGAGATCGGTGTGAAGAGTTATGGTAAAATCTTTCAACGCTGCGCGTTCTGAAATCCCTCTGGTCAGATTGCAGCGCCGTAATAAAACGAGCATAACTTCTTTATCCGGAGTCTAATTGGGATTAATAACCACTTGTTGGAAAGATAATTTGATGCACCTTGCAATGGAGGAGAAGTTTGGTACATGTTCTGCACTGGATGAAGGGGAATTCAATGAGGACAGATGCAGTAGCAACCGACGAAGAAGGTGATGATGATATCAAAAGATGATTGGAAGGCTGTGTACACAAAAGATGATGATTTGAAGTTGACCAAAGCTAGAGGCAATAAGATTAGAAGAATCACGACACCACCTATCTTCTCCAGTGGGATGCTCGATATACTTCTAATCGAGTGATGCTATCAAGGAAGGAAACCGTTCGGATCATCAACACGAAGCACATGAGCATCTTCGATCCCGACACCTTAGGCAAAGCAAGAACCATGGAAACAGACCATTGGAGCCATGATACCCGCTGGTGAATCAATGGTGAAGACCTTGAAGCCAAGGACGCACGACACTATGCTCCAAAGACCACATGATCGAGATCATTGACATCTTCGGGCGAATTCACAAGAAGATATTGTTCTCATCAGTGTCCAGCCCAACCTCAGAAGCAAAGAGCAGCATATTTTTGGATATTCAAAAGCTCCACGAAGTTCCCGTTCCAACGAATCAAGAACCAAGTCAATCAGAGATTCCTACAAGTGGGTATGGCCAAAATATTGAAGGTTGTGCACTCTGAAAATTTATGGACAGCACGCAGCACCAAAAGTGAAATGGGCATAACTCTCTCGTTTGGATTCGGTTTAAGATGAATGACCACTAGTTGGAAAGGTAATTTCATAAACATTTCAATAGATCTATATTTTGGTATATGTTCTGTTGAGTATACAGGAGAGATTCCACAAAGAAGAGGCAGGAGCAACGCGATGAGAACAAGATAGAGAAGATGACGATGACAACAATGAAGGGGAGCTTGGGCGATGCTTTCATCAAGCGTACGTGATAAAATTCAGAGGCTTGGAGCAGAGGAAGAACCCCAATGACATTGGCAAATGAAGACACAAACGGTCGACTTTCGACAAATGAAGATGTTGCAAGCAAACCACGATGGATTACAAGAGGCGACATCAAGCTGCATGGACACTTCGGATTCCCGCACGAAGGACCATGGCTTCACATCAATGAGAAGGTATGTGAGAAAGTCAAGCTCTATGACTTTAAATGAAGCGCTTTGCGGGAGGCAACCCGTTCATTATTTATATATATTAATATGACCGTCTACATTGCACTCTTTAATCGGAATATCAAGTAACATTGTACCGTTGCTCTAACAAAAACCACAACTTCATGTTGTTCATTCTAAATGTTATTGAGGGAGCATTTTGTTATTTGATCTTGGGAAACTTGTAGACCTTTTTGTGTGCCTATTAACGTTTTTGAGTCTTTTTCTTTGTGTCTTTTTAGAGAGATTTATGAAGCATTGCACCACCCTTTGATTCTAAACTTGTGGCTAGTTAACTTAGACTAACTTTTTGTTTTGTTTTAGACCACCTCATCATATCATATCATTTTGTTCACCTACCCCGTGTTGCATTGCATACCATGTTGTTCGTCTCACCCTTGCATTGCATTACATGTTGCATTTAAAAAAAACCTTTTCTAAAAACATTGACTAGCCTCGCTTTTGAGATCCTAAAACCCTTAGGAAAACTACTCATAGAGCAATCCTAAAACAATAGGTTATGTTTTTCATTCAAAAAAATCTAACTTTTATTTCTCTCTAGTTTTTTTTTAAAAAACCACCTTAGATAGAATTTCTATACCCAACACTCTCTCTTCAAAATTTTTTGTTTTAAGCCAAAAAAATATAGGAAACCCATAAACCTATTTCTAAAACCTTGTTAGCTCGGTTGCTTGGTCCTTTTCGATAAATAACCTTTTCATTGACAAAAGCCTCACTTCTTATGAATTGTCGCGAAGGCTTTTTGTCACTCTTAGCAATTGTTTTTGAATAAGCTAGTTGCGGAACAACATCGAAAGGTCCTTTCAACCTTGCTAACACTTGTTTTTGCTAACTTTGCATTTGCACTTTGCATCCATTCCATTGTTCATGCACTCATTTTGCTAGTTTGGTCTCAACTTTATTGATGAAAACTTTCATATCCATGTTAATGCTTCACGTGAGCATTTTCCTTTTTGCAATCTTGTGTAAACATGGTGTTTAGACATGATTGAAGACCATAATCATTTAGTTACCAAGCTATGAGGTTGCATTTGGTTGGTTTATAAGCTTTGCAATGCGCTTTATTTTTTTCTTGTGCTATTAAGGCCTATTGATCTTAGGATAGACATGGTGTTTTGACCTTGGTTAAATAAGTCTTTTTGGCTATGGAGAAGTTCGGCAACCTAGTTGTAAACATGGTGTTTAGAACTAGGTGTAAACATTGTCTTTTTGTCGGCCTTATGAGATAAGGTAGCATCTTCTTGAGTAATAGCCTTATTAACTAGTTCTGTAAAGTTAGCACAAGTAGTTAGAGCCAGTTTGGTGCTCAGTCCCCTCCTGAAGCAATCCTGCCTCTTTTCATCACTATCCAACTTTCCCTCCGCCCGGTCTCCAATTCCCTTGTCATTGCATTATTTCTCATAACACTGCCTGAAGTAACAACCCTATATCTCGCGGGTGACAGGAAATCACCCATCTTCTACCGAGTTTACTTAAGCATAGCGGTGCTAGCGATAACTGCACTAGTAAAGACACTGGGTATTCAAGATTATGCATTTATGGTTCCAATCAATTCCTTGAACGTAAATGCACAATACTTTAAATATAACATGGAGTAATTAAAATATGGGATATGCTCCGGGGCTTGCCTTGCAGGTCGGCAGGGTTAGTGGCTTCTTCGGGAGCTTGATCAACGACTTCTCCTGGTTGCGGTTCTTCTGCGAGAGGCTCCTGGACCGGCTCGGCAATCAGCTCGTATGCGACTTCGGTTTCCACGTCTATACGATTAAAATATGCCATGCATGAGACTCATGAAATGATGCAAGGCAATGCAGTAAACATACAAGAATGCATGGATAAAACGGATAACAACAGCCCTAACTATGGTTCAAAAGGGATGGTTCAGTGCTGAGATGAATCCCTGGTCCAAATGTCTTTTAGCCTGAAGTGTTTCCTATCAAGCAAAAGTTACTAAACTCGCTTCGAACTATTAATTACAACCCTAGAACAACATGGATCAAATTAACCAGGGGCTTGTTTTGTTACAAGAACACATGCATGAAAGAATTAATTACAACAATTATAAAAGAAAAGAGCCTAGCTAGGAACAAATTAAAAGCAAGCACCTAACTTGTAGATATGATCAAGCCACAAGAATTTATCAGCATAACATGATTTTGATAAAGCATGCCACATAAATTTTCCAACATTTATTGATGACCGAAAATATTTATTTAACTCTAGCAAGGTAAACTAAACATAAATAGATTTACACAAAAGTGTACAACACAAGCACACGAAATTTTTACAGTGGATTACACATGCAAGGAGTAAGCCACTGCGCAAATTTTATAATTTTTAGAGCAATAGATCAACTGGTATTAAATAAACTAGATTAAGCATGAACCAAATTTTTAGCAGGGGCAAAAGTGAAATTTCACAATCATAAGTATTTTTCCTCTGAAGATCTTGACCTAAGAAACCCAACAAAATTTGGTTTGTATTTTTAGCATTTTTCTAGGAATTTACAAAGTTTTCAGCCAAAACCAACAAAAAGAAAAATAAAAACCACTCTTAATCTCCCCCTTTGACCAACGGGTCCCACCCCATCAGGGAGAGAGAGGGGGCGCTCCCCTGCTCTGCCCCGGCCACGCACGCCGGCGGCGCGCCGGGCGCGAGCGCGGTGGCCGCGGGGACCGGCCGACCAGCAGGGCCGCGCGGCGGGCTCGCGCGCAGGGAAGCACACGCGCTCGCGGCCCGCGCAGGGGCAGCTCGAGGGCGGAGCCCGTGGTGGCGGCTGGGCGGCGGCGGCGGCACGCGGCGGCAGGACTGTTGCGGCCGCGGTGGAGCAGGGAGGTCGCGGAGCTGGGCGGTGCGAGGCTCAGGGATGCCAAGCGGCCCCGGGGCGCGCGGGCACGCGCAGGAAGGCCCCGCGCCGTGCGGCGGTCACGGCGGCGCGGCAGCGTTCCGACGCCGGCGGCCGCAGAATCAAGGGGAAAGGGGCTAGGGAGCAGGAGCGGGTCGCAAGGAAGCTCACCGGGGGTTCGATTTGAGCGGAGGAAGGCGGGAAGGTGGAGCTCGACGGGAGAGGGCGAAGCTCGGGCGGCAACAATGGCGGACGCGGCGGTCGGGAGGCCGATTCGGCCGGGGAGCGGCTCAATCAAGCTCGGGGAGTGGTGGTGAAGATGGAGGGCAAGGTGGATCGGGGTCTGGGAGGGTCGTGGCGCGAGGTACGGCGGCGGGGCGGCGAGGTGTGGCCGGAGCAGCGGACGGCGGCGCGGCTCGGGCTGCTCTGCTCCGTGCTGCGCGAGGGAGAGATGAACGGGGAAGCGAAAGCGAAATTGGTGAGCTGAACGGCAGCGGAGAGCGCTTAAGCGGCGGTGGTGGTCGTCGGTGCAGCGGCGCGTGGCGGCGCCGGCACAGTCGCCGCCGCTCAAGCGACAGTGAGACACAGTGACCATTTCACATGTATTTGAGCTGCTTTTGACCGTCCGAAACTTGAAATTTCATATGGGCACTTGAAATTTGGCCAAAATAGAAGTTGTAGAGGACAAGATGATCTACAACTTTGTTTTTGGGCGAAAGTGGATTCGAGGCTCGAATCAAGGAGAAAAACGAGGTCGAACACAGCTAAACGATGTTTACCACGCGAACTCTATTAACGCTAATGATGAGCTTAAGTCCATAATTAGCGGTTAAGCACATGATTAGCATCGCGATTAGCACAGGGGTGTTACATTTTAGGATCGGTTAATGAGATGATCGCAAAAAAAAAAGATCAGTTAATGAGAAAGAGAAATGGCTATGGGTGCTCTTAATCAATCACAAATATTTCAGATATGCATTAACATTTGATTAAATTGATGATGAGGGTGGATTATGCTAGAAATGCTGGCATTATACATGGATAAATTTGGAATGTCTAAAGTGCTTATATTTGGAGTACATAATTTGTTATATATATAAGTTAAATAAAAAAATTCTCAAAGTGGTAGGTTTCCTTTTTGGGATGCATTATCTATCAAGATACATTGGGCTTTTAGATACTGATAATAGTAGAAGTGATAATGGCAACCCAATCATCAGCCATATTCATTGCTAGCAGTGCTCTTTCTCTAGTTGATTTATCTTTGAATTGTATACGGTCCTTGATTATATATGAATTTGATCACTAGAACTCATAACATTATGTTAGGATACCATAATAAAATAGTGTTTATGGAATAATTTTTCTAATGACAAATATACAATTTTCACTAAAAATCAATGTAGTTTCGGTTATAATATTTGAAAGATAGAAGTGGTCAAACTTTAGAAATAATATATAGGACGACAAGTGAAACAAAACAAATGCAGACTCCTACTTCATAAACAAAATCCATGTATTTGTTTTTCAGCTAGAATGGTGGGGGCGTGGGTTCCCGATCTTCCGTCAAGTGGGGATAAACAACGATTTGACGGAGAGCGACACACCAATCCGGTTTGAGACCACACAGATCTGAACCCTGCAATCTTAGCACCACAACTCATCTAGTTATCAACCGTGTCACAACCTGGTTGACCTCGCCACGAAGGCTAATCCTTACTTGCGAATCAAAGAACATAAGCAAGAACGAGAAAGAACGCAACCAAATTGCAGATGTATGATTAAACTCACGAGTTGGGGTCTCACAAATTGATAAACGGCGAAACTATTCTTAACATCAAAAGTGAATTTAATCTCATCTTGCCGATTTTTAGAAATCGGCTTTAAAGAAGTACAAGTGATGTGCTTATCACTAGATGACCATACAAATTTAGCAGCATATACTTTGTTACCCTCATCGTCTGAAGATTCTCCTTGTAGCATATGTATACTAAGACGATCGGCTTTAAACTTAGACTCTTTGCTTCGGCTTTCTTGAGCCAAAGCCCTCTGCAACACTTGATTAACAGTTAGAAACTCATATCCTTCTAATTTTTCTTTAATATGAGATCTCAAATCATTAAGAGCTAATTCGGCAAGATCCTTTTCAGAAATAACCAAGCTATAACATCGATTTTTTATATCTCTAAATCTTATAATAAATTTAGCAACAGACTCATCATGCTTTTGCTTAACTGATGTTAAATGACATAGCCTCAACTCATTTTCACCATTATAAAAATGATCATGAAATTTACGTTCTAATTCAGACCAAGTTTGCACAGAATTAGGAGCTAATGCCGAAAACCATGAAAAAGCAGTGCCAGATAAAGACAGAGGGAACATTCTAATTTTCAAATGATCAAGTCTCCCATAAATTCCCATTTGTGCATTAAACTGACTAACATGCTCCCATGTAGTCCTACTATCCTCCCCAGTGAATTTAATAAATTCAGGCACCTTGAAATTCTGAGGATATGGTATGGAATCAAAACTCTCAGGATATGGTTTTTGACAAACAAGAGTTTTATCCTTCAGTTCTATGCCAAAAGACTCTTTAAATATAACAGCCAAATCTTTCTTATATTTCTCAAGTATTTGATTAAAATAAGAATTATTTGGCCTCTGAACATTGGCGCTAGAACTATTCGGCATTTGCGGTGCATGATTCGGCTGTGTATATGGTGTTTGCTGCGAATAACCATGGTTTGACATTGCACCATATGAATAGCCCGAACTTTGGGGAGGCATAGTATTATGATAAAAAGTGCCATCAATATTAGGTCTAGGAGTACCACTATCATCAATCAAAGGTTGCTTGCCTAATGATTTATCAATCATATTTTGAACAGTAGCAAGAATCTTTTCTTGACCATTAACCACCAATTGAGTAATTTGCTCTAAAGTAGGCGGTGTTGTAGCACTTACAGTAGCACTTGATTTAGCATGCTCATCTTCATCCGAAAAAATGACCACCTCCTTGTCCTTAGAGATATCACCCTTCCGATTCTTGGAAAAGTGAGACAAGAACCACCGACACTTTTCTTCAAGTTCTTTTTCTTTGCGCTGTATGTTCTCCTCTTCGGACTCCTTGATGAAGGCTTTATAAACTTGACGATCCTGGGGCGGCAACTCATCAACAGACGGACTGCTGATATTATTGACATTGATCTCACCGGGATCCGACAGCTTCACCATGGTAGTATATGGAGTAGATTAGATCGGTTTTACAACCAAGATCTTTCTTCCCCAGTGGAGTCGCCAAAAATATGTTAGCGCCTATCTAGGGCCAACACACGAGTGCGCTTGATCGCGCGGTGAGCGACGGCACAATTGCAGCGCCGATGCTTAGACCGGTCAGACCGGTCGGGGTAACCGGTCAAACCGGTTCGCCGGTGCAAAACGGCGGCGAGACCAACGAACGTCGCCTGGGAAGGACCCGTCGGGGCAGGCGCACGTAGGGTTGTTCTAGGATCGGCAGGCCACCTAGAACGCCTTCATACGTCGCGGAGACGAAGGAAGAACAGCAGACGAAGGTTGGAAGGAGCTAGGATTTAGAGACAAAAGTAAAGGCAATAAACATAAAGAAAAGTAATGTATTGATGTGTTTTGATCGATTGGATGTCTCAATCGGCCGTGACCCTTTATATTTATAGGGTGGGTGGACTTGTCCCGCAAGAAATCCTATTACAAGATCTAAATCTATGAAAATCTCTAGTTGTACTCGGACTCTGCTTGGACCGGTCAGACCGGTCGGCTGCTGCCGGATTGGCTATATCGTCACAGACCGGTCAGACCGCCTGGGGAGACCGGTCAGACCGGTTGGTCTAGTCTGCTGCCAATTTTGGTCGTCAACACCACCATGTTAAAGCATATCCTGTGAAAGCATTAGTGATGGCTCTAATTCGTTCATGTTCAGAAATATTATTGATTGAAAGCAATTCCTTCTCTACCTCAAGCTCCCACTTAGCATATTCAGAATAATTGCAATCACCATCAAAAGAAGGAATAGAAATATGAATTGTACCTCGTTTTACATGGTTTGGTGCTGCAATGTTTGAAGGGCCTTGAGTCGTCATCTTTCTTCCATCTCTATAAATTATGTAACCTGCCGTTGTTAGTGGAAAAAAACACACAAATGTATATTTTCCTATAAGGAAAAATCCATTCTACTCCTTCGTGTAGCTACTCCCACCTCTAGATACAGGTGCACAGCTGCGCGTACCTCTCAATCTGCTCGTACAGCCGTATATGGCTCCCGTCCCGCAATGGATACATACGCTACGGTACAAAACTATATAACCATAAGATCCGCTTCTTCCGTTTTTGTTCTGTGACAACGACGAGGAAACTCGACGGCGGCCGTCCACCTTCCTGATGGACGTGAGACAAGGTATGGATTTGAGAAGGAAAAATCAATGCAGTCTTTTAAACTACTGATGATTCCTTCTGCTCGGTTTCTCGTAGATCCTGGGCGAGATGCTAATTTTGGTGCTCTCGGTGGATGGACAGGTCGAGGCGAAACATCGTCAGCGCAGATCGATCTTGTCTTCCGAGCGCGAGGCAGGACGGTGGCTACCCTGCGAGATTTTGATGCGGCGTTTATTATTAGCATCCATCGGCCAAATCCAGGTATAATTGAGAGAAAAAACTCACTTCATACCTTTCGCATAGATTTTTTTCTGACATTCCTCGCTCCCGCTTCCATCTATCTAATCAGCTGCCAATGCGGCAGCACGTATCATCTAGGTGATGTAGCGAATGCGAATTATAGTATCACTTGATCCCTTTTCCCAGATTATAGTATAATTTGATACCTAATTTTTCTGATTATAGTATCACTTGATACCTAATTTTTCTGATTATAGTATCACTTGATACCTAATTTTTCTGATTATAGTATCACTTGATACCTTTTTTCTGATTGTAGTATCAGTTGATACATTTTTAGATTTTTATTAATCCTCGTCCAGATTCAGATATGAATGGGCTCATCATACCTTGTCCTCGAGCTGTGCCAGGATGAGAATCATTTACTATGCGATGAAGTCCTTTTTTCTTGGCGTGTGATGCAGTGCTGTTGGCAGATTCGAGGTGTGGAGGATCATGGTGGAGAGCTATGCATGAGCAGATACTCGTGAGAAGGCTTTGCAAGTCGCAGTAGTCGAAGAAGCAGGCATCAGAGATTTCGACAACAGAACATCTATCGGCGGATCGGATCGGAGTAGTCGCCGGATCTAATTTATATTAGTATAGATTTTGTAAACTCCATAAAGGATTACGAGTTTGAGTATATACATACTGCAACCAAATGAAAGTGATAATTAACGTACATATACCTTCCCTGTTAATTCGTGTATATACTCCTTTGCCAGAAAGGTACGTACATATACTTATTTGTCAAAAAAGTATATAGACATACTAAAATATACTTCTATAGTACATACACTAAAGTCCAAAATACAAGCACTACATATATACTGTCGAAGTGCGTTTATATGCCCATATGCTCATTTTTTTCTTGAAGTATGGATCGATATTTATTTCGTAATAAACAAGTATACACATATATACCATATACTCCTTTGTTTTTGTACGGGACTACGGGCACATACTTTCAAAAGTACTTATTATACTCCTGATCTGGGTGCCGACATGCTAGCTAGCTTGTTAATTGGCTGCATGCAGTCAAACACGTGTACGCAGGTAGCGCCGATAATACAGCGACACCGTGACACGTTAATTATTTTAAATTGGTATTTAGTTTGTTAAAACAATCCGTTAGACTTCCACTATTGGATACCTGAGAAATGGTAAACCCGTTAAGTCTTTGAGTACGTTGAGAATGAGGTGGGAGTAACTACAAGCAGAAGTAGAAAAAACTCATCCTTCCTATAATCTACTAGGATGTGGTTATGCAAAAGGCACACACTCTCAAGTGTCATACCAAGCTCTTACGAGGTTCTTACCAACACAAAGCAAGAGATGGTACAACCGGTGGATGGTTCGTGATACTTACCAAAAAGGAGTGGAACCGAGATTGCAAGAGTCCTTTGCTGTACTGATCTGAAGTGTATATATGGAGCTTGGAAGGTATAAAAAGGAACAAAAATATTTATATGTGGCACACAAGTCAGTCACAGATAGCAATATTGAATAAATGTCCAAAGCACTTGTCCTATTTGCTGGCCTATACATGTTCCTAGCACCAATTTGAGATAAACAAGAGAGGAAAACAAGCATAAAAGGTAGCAACGAACAAGGACAAGGCAAAAGGCACCACAAACAAATAGAGCTATTGGTTGTTACTTACGTGCTCCTCTTTTCTTGTCTTTTCATTCACTATTTTTATTTTTTTTCTCAATCTTTTTTTTCTCTTATACTTTTGATATATATTTTTTCAGCTAGGAGCACACAAGAACAAATCACAAAAAAAATGAGTTCAATTGGATAAAAGATGTGGTCTATACAAAATTAGAATTGTGCTCTCAAATGCATGCCAAATTTGTCGGCCCCGAAACTCAATTTTTTTGATCGAATTTCGCAATTCTAATTTTTGCGAACCTAGCATGCTACGATGAAACGGATCTAAAATTTTCTGTAGTTGTCCGTAGATATAAAATTTGCAGCTTTTTGAGTTCGGACGCAAAAGTTATGACTGTTACGGAAGGTATTCGAATCAGAATGTTATATGGATAAAAGATGTGGATCTAGTAGATGGTGATAGCATGATTGATGGAAAACAAAGAGGGATCACACAAATTAGACTAAAACACGATCTAAACCAGCAATAAGACTTGACCTAGGACAAAAATTCAACACTACGAACTCTGAAACTGAAATATGCAAAGGCTACGGCGCGGATGGTTGTAGGACAAAAAATAAATATGGCGGTGGACTATGGGACGAAAGACAGAAAACACTCGAAGTAAAGGATAGATGTAAACCTGACGGTAAATCTGTCTCTGAATACCACTTGATGGGGACGTGGGTTCCCGATCTTCCGTCAAGTGGGGATAAACAACGATTTGACGGAGAGCGACACACCGATACTGCTTCAGACCACACAGATCCGAACCCTGCAATCTTAGCACCACAACTCCTCTGATTATCAACCGTGTCACAACCCGGTTGACCTCGCCACGAAGGCTAATCCTTGCCTGCGAATCGAAGAACACAAGCAATAACGAGAAAGAACGCAACCAAATTACAGATGTATGATTAAACTCACGAGTTGGGGTCTCACAAATCGATGAACGGCGAAGCTGTTCTTGACAGATTAATCTAAGCAAAATCCAAACCCTAACAAGAGTGTGGCGGCTGCTAATAAACTCCCTAGGGTCGTGCAAGACCCCCTGGACGCACCCCTAATGGGCTCCAACACAATACAAGGCCCAAACACCGAAAGACGGCGTCGCAGCGCCGGGACAGAAACTGGACGTCAACTTCCTCGGACGATTCCTCGGATGAATTTAGGCCTGAAACCGGTGCCATTAGAAGCGTCTTGAAATTATCTTTCCGAATCAGACTCGAAGTTGAATCGGTTTTGGGCCTCCACCTTGGCTGGGGCACCCTTGCTGGTCTCCTAAGGTGGTGGCCAAGGAGGAGGACGTCTTGGGCCATCCCGAAGGTGTTGTCCAGGTCCTTGAGACATGCTCTGACTTGGGCCGGGGTCCTAAGGGTGAAGAAGTATTATTGGGCTGCCGAACCGAATGTTGAACTTTGATGAGCTTGCACTTTGAAACACAACTGTCCTTCAATCAAATAGAGACATGTATATATGGAACCAAATGAGTTTCACCAAAAATTACTATGCAAATATCAAAATGAGCTCAGCAAATAATCAATGGTCATATCCGAAGATGTTATATCTCGTCATAGAAACGAGCAGGTTTTACGATATTTAATTCTGTGTGTACGGAGGAAGGAAGGAATGGAGCGGAGTGTATCATAAATGCCCTTCTCATAATTTGTTTTTTTATTCCTTTCGCATGAACCGGCATCGCTGAGATGAACTAGTCAATTGCTCTAGTAAATACCTTGCTAAGACCACACATAAACCTAGTCTATCATATCTCAATAATTGCAAAAAGGAAAAAAGGGGGGGGGGGAATCACTAAACCCAAAAGGCAGCTGCTTCACTGTTTTCCTAGCGCTGCATATACTGTCCTCGATGCTCACCGTCTTCACGGATCAGAAAGGACGCGGCCGTATGTCTTTCCAATCGAGTGTTAGCTCACCTAACGGCCTCACTTGAGCATCACCACTGGCCAAGTTCTAGAAGCCCTAAAAAATCCCCAGCCTGGCCCACAAAAAGAAAAGGGGGTTGCTGGAGAACGCGTCACAATCCAGAGTCACTGGTTGATCCAATCCAATACTCCTACGCGCGGCGCCGGTGGTTGGTTGCGAAAGCCGAGCCGAATACCAAGCCGGGCTAAGCCACGAAAGGAGACCCAGCAGCTTGACCCAGCCACGAATGGGGGCCGTACGCGTGTGCACGGGCCATGCGACCGGCCACGTGACGGGTACAACCGGCAGCAAGTAACGTAATTATTCCCCGCGAATTCCGGGGACAATACCCCTTTTCAAAAAAAAAACCGCGGATAATAAACATCATCGTCATCTGTCCTGTGGCCTGTGAAAGAGGTGTGGGGCCGTCGCCGTTGGGTGAGGGCGGCCCCACCTGCCATAGAGAGGGCAGGAGGTACACGCGGATTGGGTTAGGTTAGGTAGAATAGCAGCTCAACCTCGAAATTCCCAGCGGCCACAGCGAAAGAGACAAATGGGGCCCAGCTGCAGACAGCACGTGCTGTACTACATCGGATGCGAAACAACGGGCGAATCGTTCTTCAATCAGTCCCAAGTCCACGCTGCATCTCCGTCGTTCATGTGCCTTGTCGCCATCCCTGATCAAAGGCGCATAGCCATCCGATAGGAATCTTGCCGCTCCAGTACTCGTAAATCTCATTTCTCAAGTCAAATAAATTTGATCAAATTTATAGAAAGAATTGTTAAAATTTATGTATCCAAATAAATTTAATATAAAAGTATAATATAATATATAATTAATCTAATAACATATTTTTTGTAATATTAATATTATTTGACTCCTCGAGCGCGAGATCTACAATTTTTTTTTGAATGGAGGGAGTACTACCTTACCATTACCAATTACAAACACTACCACAGTTTTTTTTCCTGAAAGCGATACCTTGCCACAGAATGAGAGGGGCGAACACTACATGCTCATGAAAATAAATTGATTTCGTAGCAAAAAAAAATCATCGTAGTATTTTGAGCATATTTTGGAAAAACTCTCATACCTTGCATGCCTATTTTCGATGTATGTAGTGGAAAATTTTTAAGAAGTTGACCGCACACGTAGTCACGTACCACGACATCATCTATTCTTGATAAGTGATACTAAAACCATTCTGCATTTGAGGGCCCAGCCATGGTTGCTACAGATCTCATAATTTGGGCAACTTGATTACGAGATCAACAGTTCAAATCAAGGGCCATACCAGGAGCAAGATGGTTAAACCCATTGCTCGTAAGTCCTAAATTCCTAATCTCTTACCGCTCAGTGTCTATGCATAAACATGTCAGTGTTACATATTTCGCAAGTATCAAACCCTTATCTTTTAAGGCTCCGTTTGGATCCAAGTGCTAATAAGTGAAATTACTAAACTTTAGCACTATCTTCTCCAAACCAGAGTGCTAACAGTATGGGCTAAATTTTAGGCAAGACTCAAAAAATTTAGCTTGCGCATAAATGCTAATATATGCTAAAATTTAGCACTCAACTTTAAATCCTCCAAACATGCCCTAAATTTAGTAGTACTCAAGCACGACACCATCAGCATGTGTTGTGGTGAATCTGGTCCAAAACTCGGGAAGTGTTGAAATAACGCCGACAACAGCGGCCACCCGCAAGCCGCTACTGACCACGTTACTCGTAGAGAATGCACATGGCTTGCCGCACGACCGCAGCGAAACATGTTATCCAGATTACCTTGGGATTCTTTGAGATTATCCACGAGCTCAGAAGAGAAACTAAAGACACGGTTCTGAAGTCCGTGATCGGATAGAGAAGTTGCTTCGAACGATCGTCCAAGCAAAGCATCCTTCGGAGTTGACAATGAACACAGATGCGTTATACTTGAGTTCTTCCAACAAATGAGTGGACGTGACTGATAGCAATTTCTATAAAAATGATTGAACATAACTACACAAGGCACAAGTTCATGTGCTGCTCAGAAAGACTATCTCTACAATGGGGACGATTCGGCAATTTCCACGCCCCACAAACCATTTGAGACTTGAGTGCCGTGTGAAGCATTCTAATGACCTACAATTGTACTTAATGATAAGATATTGCATACCCATATGATAATCATAACTCAGAAGCTGTTCAGCAACTGTGTTCATGTTTTTTTTACAACTGCTAGTTTGCCAAGAAGCAAAGCTACATGCAAATCGTGGTCAACATTTTCATTTGAAAGGTTGTAGCTAATGAAATGTTAGGAACTGAATTGAGACAGCACATGCACTTACGACTTATCTGAATCTCGCTAGCACAGGACTGGTGTAGTTGTGCTATCTTGATACTTTCCACTTCTGAACCTTTACATCTTGCAGCTTTAGTTTGAGCTTCATCATACCGGCTTGAACTTGCACTTCATTTTTGGATAAATCTATTTTGACTACAGTAGCTTGGTTCTTGAGCTTAGGAACATAAACTGAATCTCCAACTTCCGGAATTCCATCTTCTTCATCTAAGGATAAAAAGTAAGGAAAAGTTGCCAGTTTAACTTGTCTTCAGAATGTGAAGGTTAATACTAATACAAAAACAAAGGAGTTTCCCATATAACCTTTACCGTCAGCTGATGTGGCCAAGTCGGTATCTGTATTATGTGCCTTTCCCATGGCAGCAGTACTTGTTGGCATGTGATCCTTCACTCTCTCAGATTTGGCGTTGTCTGCAGCCTTCTCTTCTTCTTTTACTCTTTCAGCTATTGCGGATTCCTGGAACTGCTGAAACTTCTTACGAATGATAGAACGGGCCATAACTGCATACTCTGAAATTACTCTCGCCTTCCGTTTTCTCTGAGCGGAAGTGTGGTCTACAATGTTCCTTTGTGCCAGTTCCAAGTTATTATGAAGCTCCTTGGACTGCCTGAGACAGCATCAATAATGGGCAGAAGATATCATTTGACTTAAGAAGTTCCACCTCTGAAGAAGACACAACACAAGACAAGCAGTTTACACTTCACACAATAAGACATGAGAAAAGATATGGAATAAAAGTTCAGTTAGAAGGCATAAATACAAAGTCAAAGAAGGAATTGAACAATACATGCCTCAAAATCAGCTCTACTTGTTTTCATCAAAAGAAGGTGCAGGTTGAGCGAAACATTACAGAAAGAAAAAAGCAAAGAATGTGTGGCATGGAAAGAGAAGAAAGCATAGTCAGCGCAGAACTGCCAAATACACAAATCTATGTATAGATAAGTCCTCACATAAGAAGGTGTTGTGCCTTCTGAAGATCTTGTTGATAATCTTGTTTGAATCTTTCCATGTCCATTATCAACTGCAAAAGATGAACTTATAGTACTCAACCTTTTCGGATAATAATTCAATTACATGCAAGCTACGAGGGCTAGGATCAATAAAGCTTTCCTTTATTTTTTTTAAAAAATGCAAGTTCTGTGTGCAGGCACCGAAGAAAACATACACAGGAACCCCCAAACATTAAAAATTGCAGCAATGCAATTCAAAGGAAATCGTTATTGGGCCTCCCATTCTCTCAGTTAACCATTACGGAGAAACAGACTAGTGTCTATCTACTATCCTAGCAACTCATAATGAACAAACCCATTATTTCAAAAAAAAAAAATGAACCAACACAAATTGATAATGCAAATACAACTATACACAGGGGGGGGGGGGATTAGTACAACGAATAGAGGATGACCCTGTCTTAACTTACAGCATTTATCTCTGCACCAGCTGTTCCAAGTAAACGCCTAGAGCTTTCCACTATATCCGAGGGCAAACCCAGCCTTTCAGCAATATTTATTGCATTTGAGCGGCCTACATGTGTAACAAGGCATGAGCACAAAAGAAGAATAATGAACTAAGAGCAGGTGCTACGTATTAGTGCAGACAACAGTCAAAAACATTATTTAGCCCTGTGTAAAACATGAAGCCATTCAGCTAGTGTCAAAATGCATATGAGGTGTCCCATTAGTTCATTAGTGAAGAACTGAAGAATGAAGGTAAGATTGTGAACTTTATGAACATAGTGCTGTTTCATAAGGCTTAAACTTTTTCCATGCTAGAACAAATAAGAAGCACAGGATTAAACAATGCAGATCTCCTTGGCCTTGTAAAAAAGCACATAACACGAGATGTGGAATTCCAGCATCGGTGATAATGTGATATGATTGGCTAGAGGAGTCACCCTGTTTGAAAAAGGAAATAATTGCAAAAATAGGACTACAAACATTGACCACTCGTGATTTTGCCACTGGGTGCAGACTGTTAGCGCGCCCCACCTAGCCAACCCGACCATAAAACCCAGGTATTATAGTGGGAGGGGTGGGGGCTTTTATCCATAGTCCATCATTCCCCCTACGGCGTGCGAGCCCGGCGTAGCCCGCAGCAGGTCTCAGCACACGAGAGGCGCAAGGGAAATCGCGCAGCGGAAATGCGTGGCCGGGTGGGTTCGAACCCGGGACCTCGGCTCTGGTACCATGTTAGCGCGCCCCACCTAGCCAACCCGACCATAAAACCCAGGTGTTATAGTGAGAGGGGTGGGGGCTTTTATCCATAGTCCATCACAGACACTCAACTTAAATACGAAAGCCTTCTAGGATCTACTAAGGGCAGTGGCCCAAGCAAACATGAATATAATGATTGGGAAGGGAAAGGAAACATAAGGCAACCTGGTATTCCCCATAATATTTTGAAGGTGGGCTTTAAATTCTCCTCATCAAATTCCACGCATGCATTCTCAAATGAGTTATTGCTGAAAGTATTTACAACAATGAGTCATGTTCCGCAAAACATCAATACTGTTCAATGTTCAGTATTTGCTAGGCAACTAGTTTGCGTTTACTACTATGTTTAAGAATCATTTAAGTGAAATATTCCATAAAATTATGCAAAAAAATTTCTTTCCTTACTCATTATGTAAGCTGGGGAGAAGAAACTATGAAGTGGTATCAGCAATTCAGCATCAAGGGATACAGGAACAATCTATATTGCCTCACAAACAATAACTTGCACTAGAATTGTTGGTTTTCACTTTTCACAGCAATGTTATTTGGAACTAGGAATGATAAGACAGCTCACAAAAGAAATTTCAGCTTTTAAAGCAAGAGAGGAATAGGTCAACACGGCTTAGCAGTAAAAAAAATGTGATCCTTAGCCAGTATCATTCAACCTGCACCCAAGTCTTGTTTTGTAACCATTTTCATTTCGCACTTGCACCAGCCAGATATAGTTTAGACATTGTTGGATCATAGATGGTGCTATAAATGGTGCAAATTTTGGTGGATGGATTGTTCTGGGGGAGAATTATTTCTTCAAAGGAAACGGTGAAAGAAGAAATCATTTATAGGTCAAGTATATGACTTTATTTTTTCAAAAATACTTTTAGTTGGTGTTGAAAGCATAAAGAACTCACAATCTATACCCTGAACCTTCATTTCATTTGGTGCATAATATATAAGTATTCTCAATACTTAGAAATTAATTTGATCCACACACACACCCAAAAAAGAAAATTCCAGAGAATAAGAGATCAACTTAATTCAGTATAAGATCATTGTTAGAATTTTATTCTACCGTAATACAAGAGAATTTCGAGCTTGGAATGATGTAAACCTGTATTTCAGTGTTTTAAGTTCTCCATGATGAGTTGTTGCTAATGTCAGAAAGGAGCCAACTTCAGCAAAAGATTCCAAAAGAGACATCCCCAAAGCTGCTCCTTCAAGTGGGTTTGTCCCAGCACCTACCTATTACATGTCACCACGGATTTAGAAGACTTAAAGTTCAGAAGGTGCTTGAATCATGAAACAGTCCTTCGTCAGCAAAAACATTCTAGTGATGACTTCAGCACAAGGTATCATCGAACAGCAATGCATTTTGATATTCTTAGAATACAAACAATTGCCACATCCAACTAATGGTTCAAAAGGCACTAGGCACTAGGTGCCTTAGGCGCTCCTAAGCTGTTGTACTTTTTCCGCTCAGCTAGGGTCATGCCTTGTTAATAAGAGGAAATATGTTATCTTGAAACAAAGAATTTGGCATTATCATGCATCGATGTGTTCCATGACCATAATTCATCTTCCTTCATCCCTAATTTTTTCCATCTCTCGTATATAGATCAAGTCATAAACCATCCAAGGCAGAAAAACATTTTATTTTTGAGGAAGTCCAGAGGGGAGACCCCTACCTAGATTTTTTTTTTGAAGGACTACCTAGATTTTATTGATCATGCAGAATGCTGTACAAGTGCATATGGTTATGACATGACCATAATGTAAGCACCAATGCATTCTGGGAATCTTACAACATAAACAATCTCTATTGCAAATTTGCAAGGGGTATTTGTCAGAATTCAGAAACATGCATTCTTTAATCTGAACTTTCTGCAGCATGAATAATATGGGGTATATGACTGTTAGAGAAAAGAGACAAGAATCGCACAGAAAGCATAATGAAAAACATAATCAGCAAGCGAGCGATGCCTACAAACATAACCAAGGAATCAAGATGCATCTAGTATTTATCAAGATAGTGGATAAACTGCTTACCTCATCCAGAAGGACCAAAGACTCTGAAGTTGACTCTGCGCGAATGGCCTAATAAAGAAGAAGGCTTGAATTTCATATTGATAGCTACGGATTCAGACAGCTAGAAATGAAGCTTAACCTTTTTGTGTAAAGATGCATTCATTCAGTAACACAATCATTTAAGAGAGTTAGGATTTAGAAATGAGAAAAATGTAATACTAAAGCATACACCAATCTGCTTCAGATGCCCAGAAAATGTAGAGAGTGACTGGGTCAAAGATTGCTCGTCTCCAATGTCAGCATAAACAGCGTTGAACCATGGGATTTTTACTGGTTCAGAAGCTAGAATGTACAGACCTGCAACAAAATGGAAAATATCATGCAAGATATTCCAGTGTGTACTCACTGAGAAGTGAGAATACTTAAAATGTAGTTGGAAAGTACTTATATCTTTGGTTTCCTTTTTCAAGAAAATGTGTAGTTGGTGAAACTACATCAATCATTCCAAAACAACACAACATTAAAATATTCCGCAATTACAAAATCTACAAAAGTCTATTTAAGTACGTAACGTTAATATTAGCAGTGAAACAATATGCATGTTGTTCCTCCATTACCTATCTTAGCCATTAACGATGCCAGACCAACAGTCTTTAAGCTGATTGTTTTACCCCCTGTATTTGGGCCAGTTATGACCAAAACCGTAGTTTCTTCACCAATCATAAAATCTACTGGTACTGGCTGGTCTTTCTCCAGCTGGGAAACCTGCAAATGGGCGCATAAATTATCCAATGAAACTAACAACAATCATCATTCATACAAAACAAAAACTAACCCTAAGTTTCATAGAATCGAGGTCTGATGCCAGTTGATCTTCTGCAATATCTTGCCCGTATATCCTCCTCCTCCGAATCTCCTATAACATGGAAGTAAAATGATAATCACGTAACTACAAATTGACAAATAGCAAATGAAACAGTTCTTATACTCAAGACTATTCAGGAAAGAAAACAAATGTATCATCGCCTTCAACCGATATTCTTTTATTTAAGGAAAGAATAAGTGAAATAACTTGGAGCAAGATAAACTTACCGCTGCGGCACTAGCAACATCCCTTTTCGCACGGTCGAGATTTTCCTGGTATTTCTGGAGAAGTAGTGGATGGTATGCATTTGGCATGTACAGTTTCCATGCCTTTTTAGTGGGGTGAGCTGAGGAAGTTTCCTTGGCAGACCCACCTGTAGCACTAGTAACAGTTTCGTTCTCAAAGTTCGACAAGTACAGGTCAGGAAATGTGCCATCATATGCTATACTGTATTTTGCACGAGCTGTGACCTGAAAAACAAACAGTGAACATGTTCAGTTAAGTCAAAAAAAAAAACTGGGGAAAACATGTGCTAGAAATGCCATTCCACGGTTTCCAAGCTAATAGTAACATCATTACATGTGATGCAAATACTGTGAATTTTGACCTTTCTAGTGTTCAGTGTGGTATTTTCAGAAAAGTATAATTGACTTAACCCTGAAGACCCAGATCTAAGTAGATCAGATTTTTAGACTCTATCATCTGACAGTGTGTAATGTCAACTCTAGCATTTTGTTGGACTGCCAACCACAAGACAGCAGATAATGGTACACAACTTTCTGCTAGACATCTTATCAAGAAATTGAGTACATACTGAAATTGTATTAGTGCCATGTATTTTCACTTAAATTCCAACATGGATCAGGCTAAATCGTGCTTCCTGGCGGTGAATTATTCGATGGGTAAGTTTGATGAGGATATTTTCACGATAGGAAGTAAGAAATATATTCATAGTTCAGAATTAAGAATTAAGAAAAACCTATCGTTGGGTGCCTGTAAACAAATGCACAACTAATGGTGCACCAACCAGAACCAAAACAAATCAGTATGTCCTATGCTATAAATGGTTGATGCTGTCTCAATAATACACAATTAAGATAGTGAAACAAGTAAAGAACTACAGAAAATTATAACCTGTAAGCATTTAATAACTGCAATATAAGCATATAAACTTTTATGTTCATATATATGTTGTCCATAGTTCCTACTTCCTAGACGAGTTTTCATACACCACTACACCAGAAAATGAAGTAAAGATCCATAGAAAAAAAAACTGTACCTTATCAAGTTTGATTGTTTCCTGCAGCGAACTTTGAATGCTATCAAGTTCAAGAAGAATCTGTGAATAAAAGAAGCAGACATAAGATAACAGCACATCGCAAAATCAAATTAGCCATCTACTACAACCTTATCTGTAAGTTTTGATAAGACATCCAGTTCAGCTTTAGCCACTAGAGCTCTTGATTCCTGCAACTCATCGTTCAACGGAACAGCAGCAATTGGTTCTATCATACTTCCGGCATCTGATCCGCTACAGCACATGATGATATTTATCAAAATATAACCTTGAACTTGAATTACCAAATCAAATTACAGTTATAGACATGTTTCTTTTACACACTGGTCATAAATTGTTAAATAAATTGTTGAAGAAACAGAAAAGGGTTCAAGTAAACAGTCATTACTCTAGCACATACAGATGTAAAAATGTTTGACTCACCTGGAGAGCAGTAACCCATCAAAAGTCGAAGACTTATCCCCGGTTGTTCTAATACAACATCTTCCATTTACAATGCATACTTCCTAGAGAAAATTAACGGTTTTTAATTCATTGAATAAGATGCTTTCTTAGCAATAAGTGAGTTTAATGAAACAATACCGACAAGGAAGCTTCATTATCAACATTGCGCATCAACTTGTCCATAAGCTGGTATAACTGCAAAAGTTAATGAGATGCACCTTTCAAGAACTGATCGATGTCAACAGCTTAGCTTGTAAAATGTGCCTTTTAAA
This sequence comes from Panicum virgatum, assembly GCF_016808335.1. Lineage (NCBI taxonomy): Eukaryota > Viridiplantae > Streptophyta > Magnoliopsida > Poales > Poaceae > Panicum > Panicum virgatum. Next base: position 18,861,856 of record NC_053144.1, read on the forward strand.
CGCAACTAAGGCAGAAATATGGATACCAAGCTAGGATACGATATTTAGTCCAGTAATATGCAAAAAAAATCAAGCTTTTAGTTGGTGGTGAAGAAACATAACTTTTAGGTAATTCAGTCAGGGAAAAAAATAGTTGAGGAAAGATAACTTATACTCCATAGCACATAGCTGGCACCTGGCAAATAAGTATGGCATTGCTGAAATAATAAAAACGAAAAGGATATCCAGAACCACCTACCCTGCTCTCTAGGAGCTGAACTCGCTCTCTATGCCGCCTTAGCTCAGGGCTCTGGAAAAGAAATAATTTCTTCGAGTTAGGAAAGCATAGTCCAGAGGAGATCATAAAATGGGACGTAAAAAGTAACAGCTAGGATAATTTATAAGGAATTATAAGAAAAGAAAAGTACAAAAGACAATCTATATAAGTTACGATAAAAAAACACTTAGCAGACACTAGAACAACTACTGGTAATAACGAACTAATTAAAGTCGCTTCAACATCTGTATAGTTATACTAAATTTTTATACAGTGATGAAGGGTGAGTAAGCATATATGAATGGCCTCTGGATTAATGATATGATGCCACATCACTTGATCACAAAGAATTTAAACATGGATGACTGTCATTTTCATGTTTACCCCTCTATTGATTTAATCAGCAGAATGTTGAGGTATTGACATTCATGAGTTTGAGAATGAAATGCTTATTGAACTAGTATAACATTACTAGAAGGAAACAGAAGTAAAAATAGGGTGCAAGAACCAAACCGCAGTATCTTTTACAGAACCATCATCATCAACGATATCTTGTATGGATTTCACAAGTGACTTGTTAATGGCAGCATCTAAAATCTGTAGTTAAGAACAGGAGCATTCAGCATACTGCACTGCCATGAATGGTTGAATAATAGTTTATGGATAAATGCAAAGATAACAAAAGCTGAGATGTGCTTACTGTTTCTGTAAGAGTTGTTAATCGACTACACGAGCCTTCATCCAGCTTCATGGCAGCTTTAATATTTACTTGCAAGGATTCAACAAACAGCATCAGGCTAGCAACTGCCACTGCTTCCAGGCCTTTTATCACGGCACCTCCAGAAACACAATGTATTGCCGACTCTATCTTCATTTCACCATCAACAGAAAAACAAAAGATTCAATAGTGTGTTCACACACTTACATAACTGGGCTTTTGTCACTTACATAACTGCGCTTTTGTGCCCAAGAATGTAAAGAAAAATGAAGTGCGAAGAACAGTGGTACTGAAATTCGATCATCAGCAATTAAGATCAAGACCACAAACAGATTCAGAAACCTGTGCATATATTATCCATGGATCATTTGGTACTAAAATTTACTTCATGTAGTCACATCACTGTTACATTACTATGCTTTTTTTTTCTAAAAGTTAAACATGTCATAAGACAGCAGGGAATGAACTTATGTCTGAACACATTAGGCTACAGAAGCTTCACACAATTTGCATAATTAACGAATTTCGTGAGAATAAACTGTCAGACCGTTATTTCATGCATCCTGAGTCCTCACCGCAACTGTATCCAGCCCAGAGAAATCCATCGCCCCACCGGCGTTGTCAAGCAGCCACACTGCCACCTCCGTCTCCTGGAGCAGCCTCTGGCTCTGCTCATAGCTCACGCCCTCCACCTCCCACAGTTGTTTCTGCGCCCACAAAGCAAACCGCGCCACACCTGGCGTCAGAGCCAACCCCTCCGGCAGCAGTACGCCGGCAACGAGACATGGCACCCTAGTCCTAGGGGATCGGAGCGCGATACCTTGGTGGCGTCGCGGCCGTGGGCGGTGCCGGCGAAGGAGGCGACGGCGTCGCATACCTTGCCCCACTCGAGGAGGCGGAGGCTGCGGGCGGACGGCGAGAGCGAGGAGGCAGCGCCGGCGGCGAGGGCGCGGAGGCGGAGGCGGATGAGGGGGCGCGGGCGGAGCCGGACGGCGGGGGCGGGCGTGGGGAGGAGAGGTGAGGTGAGGCCGGTGGTGGAGAGGCGAAGCATCAGGACGAGGGCAGGAGGTTGCAGCCTTGCCGGTGATGGGGGCTGGGGAGGAAGCGAAGCGGGAGGAGGAAGTTGCCCGCCGTTTTTGGATAGGACCGGGCGGATGAACAAGGCGTTTCCGCCTTCGGAGTAGTAGTCACGAATTCGCTTCCTCTATGTCACAACCCGAAGCACACGCCTAATCGTATGTCTGAATCTTGAGCTACGGCATGATTACAAGGTTTATCAATTGTATTTGTATCTTTCAATTGTATTTGTATCTTTTTCAGATCATGCTACGGGCTGATCACACCAGCGCCATGAGAAATGTTCTTTTCATGCCCTGGCCTGGCATCTGGAACTGAGAGGCGAATCTGCCCTTTTTTTTCCTGATAATTGATCATTTGTGGTTTATTAGCTTCAGTACGCAGCTTCTGGAATGACGTTTTGTGAGCACAACACAGCTGTGTTTTGTGAGCACAACACAGCTTGTATCTGCATCTGTCAATTCGTCATGTACATGTGACATGTGACATGTCTGCTCTTGTTTTGAGTAAATGTTCGTTTGTTGCTTGGCAATGCAATCTGAAATTGAGAGAGGAATCTGCTGTTCTTTTTCCTGAAATATGAACCTGTGGCTTGGATTTCCTGAAAATGCATGAGCATCTTGCCGAGCCCTGTCCTGTACTTTTGGACTTGTTTTTCTGATGCTGAATCTTGCAGTCTTCTTTTTGGTTCATCTGCTGGAAGCCTGGAACATACACAGCATGTCAACATGCACGCAAATCTCGTTGGAGATGCTCTTTGGTTCATCTGCTGGAACATATAGATGCTTCTGGAATAAGGACAGTTTGTTTCACATTGCCTCTGAAACTGATTGAATGAAAGCAAATTCACATACACGAAGGACAGGACCTACCTCCTTCCGCCCACGCACCGCCCGCCGACCACGACGACCGGTGCGCGCACGACTCCCGCCACTGCCGGTTTGGCCCATCCAAATTCGGATCGCGGGGATTGATGACACTAGTGGGCCGTCAAACGTCGTGGCTCCATGGCCCAGCTGATCGGTACTAGAGATGAAGCCGCGGCGCGGCTGCTGCGGCTGTGTCGTCTCTCCCCCATCAGGCCATCTGGGCGTGGACAGGGAGGCCGCCGGCCGCCGGTCGCCGGAGGTGAAGAAGAAGAGGCGCAGTTCATAGCACACCACCCACTACTTCGATCTTCGACCCAGTGAATCTAGATATGCGTTCCTATTCAGCTATTCCTAAGCCATGAAGGCTGAGAAGCCGTCCCTCATTGCCTCCCTGGAGCGCACCATCTGCGACCGCGCACGGTCGAGGAGCCTGGGCCCGCGCGACGCGCTCCGCCTATCCGACAAACTTCTCCGTCAGCCGCGGCCCAGGCCCGGCTCACCCACCGCCTTCGATCACCTCCTCGCCGCCGCCGCCCGTGGCAACGACGATGGCGTTGCGCGCGCCGTCTCCCTCTTCGGCCGCATGGCCGGATGTAGTGTCCAGACGGCTGTAACTGCTGGGATAATCCGGATAGCAGGTTCGGAAGGTAGAAGGGGAAAGAATCAAGGGAAAATTTGCCAGAGGACACGGTAAGAAGTTGTTCTTTGGTGTAGACCATTAAAATTTTGTGGCTTTGCCAAAAGACATTATAATTCTGTGACCATTTGCTGTAAGACACTAGACCACTTATAATATTCAAGTTTAATATGAGGATACTGGAAATGACTAATCTACCCTTCCCTATCTTCTACCTGGGCATGACTCGATTCTACCCCCAACCGGCCGATTCGGGTACATCGTCGCCCTGCGAACTCATCGTCGCTGATGCCGCCTGGAGGAATCCCCGCCGGGATCGAGTGCCGCGGCCGCCAGGAGCAAGCCCCACTGTCGGAATCGAGCGCTGCGGCCGCCGGGAGCAAGCCATACTGCTGGAATCGACCACCACGGCCCGCTTGAGCGAGCACCGCATGGAGGGTTGTGGGCAGGCGGACATCCTCAACCTCCTGGTCGTCGCCTCCCGGCGTTGATGGCCGCGCCAAGCCGTGCTTCCCTAGCTAGTCCCCTTGGTCCTCGTAGCGGGCTTGCGGCGTTGTTGCCCGAGCTGCTGGTGGACAAGCAGCTGCTGTAGATCCCGCGATGAGCACCTACAGCTTAAGCGGATCACGACCACGACCCCAGCAACGGCAGCAAGCGCAACGAGTTGATGACTAGCAGCCAAGCCTCAATGGAGCCGGAATAGTGCAGAATGAGGTGCTCCAATCCAAATCCACCATCGGCGTTGAGCGCAAGAGAGAGCCGGCCATAGCAGCGGTAGGGATATAATTGTCCTGTATGAGTGTTTTGTGACCCATTTGGATAGAAAATATTATTGTATGAGCTATAGTGTCCCCTGGCAAATTAACATAGAATTGTAATGTCTCTCAGCAAAGTCATATTTTTTTAGTGGCCTACAGCAAAAGACACCTTTTAACGGTATCCACCAGCCAATTTTGCCAAGAATCAAAAGGGTTCGAGAGGGGAGAAGCACCGAGGGAGAGGAGAGCTCGGAAGGAGAAGAGAGATTCAGATAGGATAGTTTTACTTCATGATTTTCCGATGTCCCAACCATAATGAATCTGAGTACATATAAGCAACAAAACTGGGCTACACGTGCCCGATAACAACCCAAGGCCCATGCTGAAAATTACAACTCATGATTAAAGAAATGACTAATCCTGTGTCTTACCATCGACCGTGACAATGCCTCCGCCTTGAGTACCAGCCGGTCCCCAGGCTGGTGCAGTAGGAAACTTTTCTTTCAGCACGTAGTAATCTTCCCAGGTCGCCATCTCAAAAGGCAGACCGCTCCACTTGATCTTCACCTGTGTGACAGCCGAACTCCCCTTCTTGACCAGGCGACGGTCAAGAATGAGTTCAGGAAAGACATCCATAGTATCTAGGTTAGGAATGACACCAATATCATCAAATACTGGAGTAAAGTCAGGTACCGATGGCTTCAATTGAGAAACATGGAACACCGGGTGGACTTGAGCATGGGCAGGAAGCTTAAGTTTGTAAGCTGCCTGACCAATCCGTTCCAGGATCTTGTATGGCCCAAAGTACTTGAATGCCAATTTGGGAAATGGTCTGTTGGCAACAGAAGACTGAGCGTATGGCTGGAGCTTCAGAAAGACTGAATCACCCACCTGGAACTGTCGAGGTGATCTGTTTTTGTCAGCATAGTGCTTCATCTTGGTCTGAGCACGATTAAGATGGTCCTTCAATCTAGAGAACAAGAGCTGCCTATCCTGCAAGAATGAGGAGGCTTCTGTGTCATTTTCACCAGGAATTCTTGGAACAATGCCCAGGTTAGGATCCACACCATACAAGGCCTTGAAAGGAGTGCACTAGATAGCAGCATGATAGGTGGAGTTGTACCATAACTCGGCAGAGGATAGCCACTTGTGCCACAGTTTAGGGGAATTAGAGACAGCACATCTTAGAAACATCTCGAGGCACTGATTGACTCGTTCGGTTTGGCCATCAGTTTGTGGATGGTATGCGGAGCTCATGTGCAACTTAGTATCCAAGAGGGTAAATAACTCTTGCCAAAAGGCAGCCGTGAAGACTCTGTCTCTATCAGACACAATTGTCTGTGGCACACCATGAAGCTTGACCACATTGTCAAAGAAAAGTTAGGCGACACCTTTAGCAGTAAATGGGTGCTTGAGAGGAAGGAAATGTGCATACTTGGTCAGTCTGTCAACAATCACCAGAATGACTGAAAATGAATCAGACTTAGGAAGTCCCTTAATAAAATCCATAGAAACATCGACCCAAGAGCTTTGAGGCACAGGTAGTGGCTGTAAGAGACCTGGATATTTGCAATGCTCATGCTTGGCCTGTTGACACACTTGGCATTGCTTGATGAAAGACTCCACATCAGTTTTCATGCCAGTCCAATAAAACAATTTTTTTACACGCTGATAAGTAGCTTGGACTCCAGAATGACCCCCTACTGCAGAAGAATGAAAAGCAGCAATGACCTTGGTTCTCAAAGCAGCATTAGCACCTACCAAAATCTGAGCATTTCTGTATATTAGACCATGCTTAAGGGAATATCCAGATGCATTGGGACTGACCACTGCCAATTCAGTCAACAACTGTTGAGAGGCTGAGTCATTGGTATAGGAATTTAGGACTTCCTGAAGCCAGATAGGAGTTACTCCAGAAATAGCAGCACATTCAAACACATGTCCTACTCTACAAAGAGCATCAGCTACTCTATTTTATGTGCCCTTCTTGTATTGCAACTTAAATTGCAGTCCAGCCAATTTAGCCATTGCTTTCTTCTGCCATTCAGTAGACAATGTTTGATCTTGCAGATGGCACAAACTTTTGTGGTCGGTCTTGATGACAAATGGACCACGCTGAAGGTAACATCTCCACTTGTCCACTGCCATGAGAATAGCAATGAACTCCTTCTCATATATAGACAGCTTCCTATTGTTGACACCCAAAGCTTTACTGTAGAAGGCCACAGGGTGACCATTCTGAGATAGGACAGCACCTATTCCTGAGTCACAAGCATCAGTTTCTATTTCAAATGGAAGACCAAAATTTGGGAGAGCTAACACAGGAGTTGATGTCATAGCAAGCTTGAGTTGGTCAAAAGCAGATTGTGCCTCAGTAGACCAGCTGAAAGTCTTGAGCTTCAGCAGCTGTGTAAGTGGTTTAGCAATTAACCCATAATTCCTGACAAACTTCCTATAGTATCCTGTTAAGCCGAGAAATCCTCTCAACTCAGTGACATTTGAGGGAATTGGCCAATCCACCATAGCTTGGGTTTTGGCTGGGTCAGTAGAAACCCCTTTGCCAGATATGATGTGGTCAAGATATTCCAGTTTGGTTTGTGCAAAAGTACACTTGCTGAATTTAGCAACTAACTGATGCTCCTTCAATATTTCAAACACCAGCTTGAGGTGCTCAACATGAGTTTGCAAGGTTGGACTATACACTAATATGTCATCCATAAACACTAACACAAACTTTCTCATGTACTTAGCAAAAATGGCATTCATGAGGAATTGAAAGGTTGCTGGTGCATTAGTGAGGCCAAAAGGCATTACCTTAAACTGGAAGTGGCCATGGTGGGTTTTGAATGCTGTTTTGTATTCATCAGCAGCCAACATTCTGATTTGGTGAAAGCCCGACTTCATATCCAACTTAGCAAAGTAATGTGCTCCAGCAAGTTCATCAAGCAATTCATCAATTATTGGCATTGGAAACTTGTTCTTGATAGTAATATCATTGAGCTTCCTGTAGTCGACACAGAATCTCCAAGAGCCATCTTTCTTCTTGACCAATAGGACTGGTGAAGCAAAGGGACTCATACTTGGGGTAATAAGACCTGCCTGAAGCATTTCTCTAACTTGCTTCTCAATCTCATATTTTTGCAGTGGTGAGTATCTGTAGGGCCTTGAGTTCACTAGTGTGGCCTGAGGAAGGAGTGGGATGACATGGTCATATATTCTTGATGGTGGTAATGTTTTGGGGTCCTGAAAAACTGATGAGTATCCAGAGAGTAAATCCTTGATTATAGGTGGAACTGTTGCTGTTGAAAGCACATGGACATCCACTGCAGAATTAACCACTGCCAGTGCCCAAATGTCATTGCCTTTGCAAGATTTATACAACTGCTCAGCAGAAAGTTCCTGCAGCTGTGTAGGAGAAGATGAAATCCCCTGAAGTCTGACCAGCTTATTTTGATAATGGAATTCCACCCATTTATCTTGCCAGTCACAATTCATTGGTCTAAATTGTTCCAGCCAAGTCATTCCAAGGACCATATCATAGGCACCCAGTGGTAAGACTAAAGCATCAACTATGAAAGTATATCCCTGAACCCACCAAGAAAAGCCTTTAACAAGTTGACTGCAAAGAATAGTTTGACCATTAGCGATCCGAACTTCCATAGGAGAAATATCTACCACATTACAGTGTAGCCTGTCCAGAAGTCCAGCATTGATGAAGGTGTGAGAGCTCCCAGTATCCAGCAACTGAAGCACCACCTGGTTACTTGCTAGAGCTCTGAATTTAATCAACTTTGTTCTATCAGCTCCAGATATAGCATTGAGTGACACAAACACATCCTCAGGAGTATACACTGATTGGGGGATTCTAACAGTTCCAACACTTCATCAGAGAGAAGAATACCACCATCTCCCCCATCTTCCACATCAATATAGTTCAGAGTAGGACTGGCAGGCTATTTGCATTTGTGGCCAGGGCTGAATTTCTCACCACACTTGAAACACAAGCCATTAAGCTTCCTATATTCTTTTAATTGTCTAGCTTTCCAGAGTTCACCAGCTGTAGTAGATGTAGCAGGATCAGATTTGCCCACTGCAGGGTGTTTGGGCGATGGAAGCTTGTAAGATGTCTTCTTCTAAGTAAAAGTCCTTCCTGGATCGCAGCCAGAGTTGCAGCCCTTGTCACGGTGTCAGGTAACTGAATCTCCACTGCTGCTCTCAATTCTTCTTTAAGACCCAATATAAATTGAGATATGAGGAAAGGTTCACTAATTGTCTTGTCATACAAGCGAATGCTATAGACCAATTGCTCAAAAGCTGCCTTATATTCTGCCACAGTATCACACTACTTAAGAGTTAAGAGATCACGAATCTTATCTCTGTGAGTGGTAATGTCAAACTCAGCAAGGACAGCAGACTGGAACTCATCCCAACTCAATATTCCATAGGAATCCTTGTAAGCCTGAAACCAATGTGCTGCACGATCATCTAGGTACATAGTAGCTGCAGTAACACGAAACCCCTCGTGTCGGGTACCACGATTAGGGACACCCTAATCGGGGTACTAAGATCGCTTTAAAACGCAAACACATGTTAAGGCAACTGGGCCTGCGAAGGCCCACGGCCTCCTTCCGATCTGAAAGAAAGGAAAGGACTTAAAGAAGCCCAAACACGCGGCCCACCGACACGGTGCGGCCCATCCACGCTCCCCTCGGACCGCGGGGTGATTTCCGCCTCGCTCGAGGGCTCCCGTCGAGACCCCTCGACTGCGCCCCACATCTCCGCCTCGCTCGAGGGTAGCGAACCTACCCTCGAGCGGGCGAATCATCTCCGCCTCGCTCGAGGGTAGCGAACCTACCCTCGAGCGGGCGAATCATATTTGCCTCGCTCGAGGGTAGCGAACCTACCCCCGAGTGGGTGACTCATCTCCGCTTCGCTCGAGGCCACCCCTCGGCGCAAGGGACAAACAGCCCTGCTGCTCACCCGCCCGTCGTACGGAGGCTTTAAGTGCCAACCAGTCCTCCACAGTGCTCAGGACAGACGGTGTAGACCGCCATTTCCCACGATGGCTGTGACCGAAGTCCCATCCGCCAACTCCAGTCGCTGCACCGCCATCCCGGGCGCTGTGGCGATACTGTGGGACCTGCGACGCGGGACGAAGCGTGCCCGGCCCTGCTCCCCGCACTATTCTGCCAACTCCGGCCGTCCAGACTCTACATCATCACACACATGGCCCCGGGCCCACCTCCTGCTTGGGGGGAGGTCCGGTGCCGCCACGGGCCCCTCGAAGAGGGATGCCCATCAATCGCAGCCGGAGCCCCGAACCTCCCCCCTCGAGGGGTCCGGGACCTCCACGTGTCTCCCGGACCTCCTAGTGTGCACGACAGCACTCCGTCCAGGGGGTCCGGGACCGCCGCGTGCCCCGCCGCCGCTGGAGTACGCAAGATCCTGACCCACAGGGCCCACGGAACGCCATATCTGGAGAACTGTACGCCCTACAGCGACGACCACTCCGCCTACAGGGGTTGGCAGGACGCCGGCGCGATCTCCACGAGACCAAGGACGATCGCCACACCCAACGCCATGCCCCATAGTGTACTTTTTACAGTATTCGGCCACTGTACCCTGCGATTCGGGTGAAAACAACGACTTCTACGCCCCCACTCATGTACACCGCCCCTCCTTGTGACTATAAAAGGAGGAGGCGGGCTTCCTTTAGATGGGACGCTTCTGGACATCAGCGACCACGGTCACCCACATTCACGATCATAGCCACACTCAACTCTTCTTCTAGTAGAGACCCGGGAGCTTCCCTCCCTCTCTCGCCTCGCTTGTACCCCTACTACAAGCACTCCGGGTGCAAGATAATACAGTGCCCTCGCACACCCCCTTTGCTGGACGTACGGCCCTGCGGCCGGAACCAGGATAAACCGTGTGTTACTGTGTTGCCTCTTGCATCATCATCTGGAACGAGGAAACACGTAGCATTTACTAGTCGGGATCCGGGCCCCCGGGTCAAGACACCGACACCTCGGGAATTTGAAACATAGCAAAGTAAGCATTGCATTTATCAATCCAAATCCGAGCATCAGAACCATCAAACCTAGGGAAAGTCCATCTTAGGCAACCAAGGACGACGAGAACCAGAGTCCTCATGAACCCCACTTGTGCGAGAGGTACCCAAGCCTATAGGAATCAACTGGCGTCCATCTCCAGTAGTACCCGCAGCATCGGAAGCAGTAGCACTAGAATCAGGTAGGACAGGGGACTGAGGAAATACCACGTGAGGGGGATGATACTGTGGAGGCGGTGGTGGAGGAAATCGCGGAGGAGCACCCATCAGGCCGGGGCCATCGCGGCCTGGAATGGTCAGCTTCGGCAACGCAGAGGTCTTCAGAGCGCGGGCGACTTGCTGCTGCTCTTGCTGGACCGTACCCAAGGATGTCATGGCCAGGTCTACCTTGGTTTGGACCTGGTCGAGGCGGCTCGCCTGATCCACCATCTTGGTGTTCATGTCGTTGAGTTGCTCCTTCAGCAAGGACAAGTCGTCCAGCTTGGTGACAACCGTAGAAAGCTTCTCTTCGAAGAGCTTGCGGATATGTTCCTCCATCTCGTCCATGGCGGCGCAAATCTGACGGGTGTGCGCGGCTTGATGATTTGGCGCAGTGGTGAATCGAGTGTCTCGCCGAGAGAAGAAAAAGTAAATCCCCAACTAACCCTAAGCGGCGCGAGAGCTAGTGGTGGTCGACGGTGCCGGAACGGCTAACCGGCGATTTGCGTGGCCGCCGTCGACTGGGAGTCGGTGGGCGGGGCGTGGACGCCGGAATCGGAGGGATTCGCGGCAGAGAGGATCGAGTCGCCGGAAAGGCAGACCGGATCAGGGGAGGCGGCGAGATGAAATTGGGGCGGAGGTGTGCCGAGGAAAGACTGAATCTGATACCAATTGTAGTGTCTAGACGGCGATAGCTGCTGGGATAATCCGGATAGCAGGTTCGGAAGGTAGAAGGGGAAAGAATCAAAGGGGGTTCGAGAGGGGAGAAGCACCGAGGGAGAGGAGAGCTCGGAAGGAGAAGAGAGATTCAGATAGGATAGTTTTCCTTCATGATTTTTCGATATCCCAACCATAGTGAATCTGAGTACATATAAGCAACAAAACTGGGCTACACGTGGCCGATAACGGCCCAAGGTCCATGCTGAAAATTACAACTCATGATTAAAGAAATGACTAATCTTGTGTCTTGCCATCGACCGTGACACCGGAGCGGGCGCTCCGGTGCCTGACGCGTGCACCTACAGCATCCTCATCGCCTGCTGCTGCCGCACGGGCCGAGTGGACCTCGCGTTCTCCCCGCTCACCTCCGCTCTCAAGGCGGGCCTGAGGTTGACGGCCAAGTCCTTCACCCCGCTCCTCGGGGGGCTATGCCGCGAGCGGCGGGTGGCGGAGGCTGTGGACGTAGCGCGCCACATGATGCCCGAGCTGGGATGTGCGCCCAACGCGTTCTCCCACTCCACCGTCCTCAAGGGGCTGTGTGACGACGGGCGGAGCTTAGAGGCGCTCGAGCTGCTCCGCACGTTGGTGAGGAACAGAGATGAAATCGACGTGGTGGCGTACACCATTGTCATCAGAGGCCTCTTTAAGGAAGATAAAGTGGAAGAAGCCGTCAAGCTGTTCGATGAAATGCGTAACCAGGGGATTTCACCGAATGTGATCACGTACCTCTCGATCATCGACAAACTGTGCAAGGTCGGATCAGTTGACAAAGGCCAAGGGGGTCCTTCAACGGATGGTCGACGAAGGTGTTGCCCCAGATTGTTCAGTGTATACTAGCCTGATCAATGGGCACGCCATATCAGGACAGTGGAAAGGGGCTGTTATGATGTTCAAAGAGATGATTGGCAAGGGTATTAAACCGCATGTCATCACTTACAATTCATTAATCAGGGCTCTGTGCAAGCACAGAAAATGCAGTGAAGCTAGGAAAGTTTTTGATTATTTAATCAAGAGTGGTGAAAAGACTGATGTTACCACATATGGCATTCTGCTTCATGGGTATGCCTTACATGGATCTCTTGCTGATGTGCAAAACATATTGGAGATGATGTTAAGGAATGGTATTGAGCCTGATGAATATGTGTTTGGCAGCTTGCTATTTGCATATGCTGTTCATGGAAATGCTGACGAAGCAATGCTTGTGCTTACTGATATGCGGGAGCACGTATTTAGCCTTAATGTGGTTCACTATGGAACAATAATAAATGTTCTGTGCAAAACAGGCAGGATGGAGGATGCTATGTCCCAATTCAACCAGATGATTCATGAAGGAGTGCGTCCTAACTGTGTGGCCTATACTTTATTGGTGCAGGGTTTTTGCATATGTGGCAATTGGAAGAAAGCAAAGGAATTAATTTTTGACATGATACATAGAGGTGTTCATCCTGAAGCCAAACGTTTTACTTTAGTCATACTGAATCTATGCAGGGAAGGAAGGCTTGAAGAATTCCAAAAACTCTTCGACCTATTTATAAGTGTAGGTGAGAAACCTAACATTGTTATGTATGGCGCACTCATAGATGGGTATTGCTTATCTAGGAAAGTGGAAAAGGCAACAGCATTGTTTGATGCTTTTGTCTCTAGGGGCTTTAAACCCAATTCTGTCATCTATGGTTCTCTAATTAATGGTTATTGTAAAAGTGGGAGGATAGATGATGCATTGACTCTGTTCAGAGAAATGTTGAGCAAGGAAATTAAGCCAACTGTTATCACATATGGCATTATACTGGATGGGCTGTTTAAAGCTGGTAGAACTAATGCTGCGTTGGAGCAATATCACAAGACGATTGAAAGTGGATTGAAGTTTAATCTCATTATCTGTAATACAATTCTAGGAGGACTCTGTAAGAATAATTTTGCTGGTCAAGCCCTCATCATATTTCAAGAACTACTTTCTATGAATTTTCATCTTGAGATTCTTACTTACTATATTATGATTGATGGCTTGCTTTGTGCTGGTAAAAGGAAAGAAGCCAAGGATGTTTTTGCTGCAATATCAACCAACGGTTTGGAACCTGATGCTAGCATATACAGATTAATGATAACAACTCTTATAGAAGATGGGTTATTAGAAGAGGCTGATGAGCTGTTCTTATCAATGGAGAACAATGGTCATGCTGCTGACTCACGTATGCTAAATGATATTGTTAGGATATTATTGGAAAAAGGGGAGGTGCTCAAGGCTGGAACTTACCTCTTGAAGATTGATGAGAAGAATTTATCCCTTTATTCTTCCACCACTCAAGCTCTGATATCTCTTTTCTCAGATGGTAAGCATGAGGAGCAGAAAAAGTTGCTTCCTGAGAAATATCACTATTTCAGTGAAGACTGAATGACTGGAACATTTTATCTGCAACTGAATCCTACTTGGATACTGTTGGTGTATGTTGAGCCCATGTATAGAGGCCCATGTATAGAAACTATATATCCCACCCTTCTAGGGTTTGGAGGAATACATCTCATTATTCTCTCGTACATGGTATCAATAGCCTAGCTCTCTCTCTCCAGCCGCCGGGTCCTTGTGCGCCGCCGCCGCCGCCACCATGGTTGGCCGCCGCCGCCGCCAGCGTTCTCCTCCTTCCATCCCCTCTCCTTCCCTCCTCTTCCTGCTTCCGGATCTGGCGCCGTGGCCGGCTTCTCTTCCTTTCCCGGCGGCCGCTCCCCTGTTCCTACGTGGATCCAGGGCGTCGCCGACTCCTCTGCTCGGCCTCCCGCCGCCGCCGCCCACGCCGCGGGCGTGGCCGGCGCGGGCTCCTCTGCGTCCTCTGTCCTCTGCGGGCACGGGCGTGGACCCTGCCCCTGGCGCCGCCCAGCTGGCTGCTGCTGCCCTGGGCCCTACTCTGGGCGATGCCGCCCCTGCTGGCTGCTGCCCGCCGGCCGCCGCCGCCGCCGCAGTTGTGGCCGCGGCCCCAGGTGCGTGCGTGCCTGCGCCTTACGCGGCAGGCGCGTGGCCGCCCTCGCTGGCCGTCCCTCCCGGCTCCAGCGCCGCCGCCGCCACCGCCGCCCTCTGCGCTGCTCTCGCCGCAGCCCAGGGCGCGTGGGCCGCTGGCATGGGCATGCCTGGCGCTGCGCTCACGCCAACCATGGCTGCGCCCGCGACGCCTCTTCCAGCGCCCGCGCTGCCCGTGGCCGCGCCTGCGCTGCCTTTACCCGTGATGGCCGCCAATGCTGCTACGGCCGACGCGGCTCTCGCCGCGGCCCTCCTCGCCGCCAAGTCCGAGGCTGCGGCGGATCAGGAGCGGGCCCGCGCTGTTGCCCTCGCTCTCCTCGCCGCCAAGTTCGAGGCTGCGGCGGCTCAGGAGTGGGCCCGCGCGTCTGCCCTCGCTTGGGAGTGCGAGCGCTCCGCGGCCGACACTCTCACTCGTTGGGTCGCCGCAGAGAAGCCCTACTTCCTTGTCCCGCCCGTCGTCCCCTTCACCGAGCACGACGCTTCATCCTCCCACTAGGCTCCGCCCTCTGGATCTGGACCCCGGATCGACCCGCCCGACCCCCTCCTTGGTGCTCCTCTCACCGGCCAGACCGGGGTGGGGGAGGCCGAGGGCGTCGGCGGCGGAAGAGACGTGGTGGTGGTGCTTGGGGCACTCTGGACCCGACTCTGGCTCCCACTCCTGCTACAGGGCGCATCCCGATGTGGCCGGTTCAGGGTCAGGGGGAGGCCCTCGTTCTCAGCCCCAGCCGGCGGCCATGCTCGCCGCTGCTGCTCCCCTATTCGCGCCGTTCTGGATCCCGCCCGCTCCACCCAGCCAGCAGCCGACCTGGCCTGGGGGTGGACGCCGCCGGTCAGCACCGAGTGGATCGCCGACTCGGGTGCCTCCTTTCACACCACCCCAGATGCCCTTATCCTCTCTTCTGTCCGACCCCCACACCCCTCTTGTCCTTTCTCTATCATGGTTGGTGACGGGTCTTGCCTTCCTGTCACCGCCGTGGGTTCTGCTCCTGGTTCTTTTCTTCTTCCCAATGTCCTTGTTGCTCCTCAGATGGTTCATAACCTTCTTTCCATTCGTCAGTTTACCGCTGACAATTCTTGTTCCATCGAGTTTGATTCTTCTGGCCTCACTGTAAAGGATTCGGCCTCCCGACGTCCGCTACTCCAGTGTGACAGCACGGGGCCCTTTACACCCTTCACCTTCCTTCTTCCGCTGCACCAATTTCGCCTTCTTCTTCGTCTGCCGCTTTTGCCGCGACGCCGTCTTCCACCACCTGGCACTGCCGTCTTGGTCACCCCGGCTGCGACCTTCTGGCTCAGCTCAGTCGTAGTACAGATGTTCCTTGTACTAGGGCTCCTACTAAGCACATCTCTCGGGGTGTTCAGCTGCGTATGTCTTGTCCGTATACCTCTCCTCAGAACGGCAAGGCTGAGCGGATGATTTGCACGACGAACGACGTCGTGCGCACCCTTCTGATCCAGGCCTCTCTATCCCCGCGCTTCTGGGCTGAGAGCCTCCACACCGCCACCTACCTGCTCGCGGCCGCGCGACGCGCGGCCCCCGGTTCTCCGGTCGTGCCGCGCGCGGCCCCGGTGCCTTCTCCTGCACCTGCGCAGTACGCTCAGCCGGTGCAGGTGTACCAGCGTCGTTCGGCGCCGCCCCCTGCTCCGGAGGCTCCTGCGACGCCTACACCGGAGCCATCGCCGCCGCCGCCTCCTCCAGCTCCCTCTCGAGCCGGCGCGGACGCAGCCGCCCCTCCTCTGCTCCAGGGCGTGCCGGCGCCTCCCCTACTCCAAGGCGGGCATCCACAGGGCCCCCTGCAGCTCGTGCAGCTGTCGCCTGTGCAGGCCCCCCGCGCCGCCCACCGCGCCGCCGTCGCTGCGGGCAAGCAGCCGCTTCCCGAAGCTCTTCCTACGCCGGCTGCGCCCGCGCATGCATGGTCTGGGGCTCTGGGCTCGGGATGCCCCCCGCGGATGCGCCCGGC
This sequence comes from Panicum virgatum, assembly GCF_016808335.1. Classification (NCBI taxonomy): domain Eukaryota; kingdom Viridiplantae; phylum Streptophyta; class Magnoliopsida; order Poales; family Poaceae; genus Panicum; species Panicum virgatum. The sequence continues at coordinate 18,878,130 of NC_053144.1, forward strand.
ATCCGTGGGCAGCAGGCGAACGCCGCTCTCGCCGCGGCCCTCCTCGCCGCCAAGTCGGAGGCTTCGGCGGCTCAGGAGCAGGGGGGTGTTGGCTTTCTTGTTGTCCAGTCTTGAACACCGCTGCGCCGGTAGTTCAGACTGCGGGGGGTGTTGGTGTATATGTGAGCCCATGTATAGGTACTATATTACACATCCTTCTAGGGTTTGGAGGAATACATACAATTATTCTCTCCAATAGCCTGTCATACTGAAGAACCTACAGGACAATTAAAGTCTTTATTGCTTATTTGCTTTGTATGTATGGTCTCATCTTTTACTGGGCATCCCCCCCCCCCCCCCAACCTCTCCTCCCTCTTCTGATGTTGCAATGAGAGTCAGAGCTAGGGCAAAATCATTGTCTCATGGATGTTCCATGTGGAATCGGTTGGATAGAAGACTTGAAGATGCATAGACTAAAAAATTTCACTCCAATGAATAATGGTTGATCTAGATTTTTTTTCCCAGAGGTTCAGAGCCTCTCCTCAGTTACCTGAACACAGTTGAATGCTTTAACGTTTGGTGATTCTGTCTTACTGTAAGAGGTTTGGCAGCTGTAACATATAGCCATGTAGGCCCTTGATTTGTAATCCATCAATCATCGCCTTAGTATTAGTATAATGGCTCTGCCAATTTTTCCTAAAGTCTGCTTCCTGTTTAGGAATCATCTTTTGCAGTGTCACCATGTGGAATATTTGCAGAGAACAAAATCACAGAATTTTCTCAAACAGATCCCTTTCTGGGGCAGGGGTGGCCTCAAGAACGAAAGATGACATTGAGCTAAGGAGACAATTTGCTACCCCGTAGAGCTATTTCTCTTATATGTTCCATGTTCTGCCTCTTTTTAACGAAAACCTTTTTTAATGAAAACATAAATCCTTTTTGTCATTTGGCCTTTTCTTTTTGACGTATTACCTGCATTGGCGCTGTCCCATTTCCTGTCAAAAAGATTAAGATATGTCACTAATTTTTTGCGGTGTCTGACTAATTGCTAATGTGATAATCTCACCTGAGCCAGGGGTCGTACTGATTCCTTTTTGTACTGATCAGCAATGCAGATGCTAGGGCATGACTTCTCTAGCCCACCAGACAAGGTGAGAAGGGGTTCCGATTGAGCTCTTGGACAAGAGGAGAGCCCTGGTCGGGAGCTTTGACAGAGCCCTGATTCCTCCGCCAAGTTCTAGAGTTGCTTGTTCTGAGGAAAACTGAGCTTGGGATGATAAATTATGCTCCATTGCCTGAAATCTAATATTTGCAGGAAGTGCTCCTGTCTTGTGTCTATTGCTGTCTACTGATCGCGCTCTGGCAAATATACGTCTTGTGAGCAGCATCAATCATTTTAGTAAAGATTTCGTGTTCGGTGACCAGAAAACGGTGCTGCTGTAGTTGAGAAATTTAGATGGTCGATGTATACTGTTAGGGCACCAGCAATGGGAGGATAAGAGGGGTAGTAAGAGTTTACTGCCGGCAAGATACATTGTGGAGGGTACAAGTAAAGTAGGTAGTTGTTGCTGCCGAATGTAGCACTACTACCGGGTAAGAGGCAATATAAAATTTTCACTCTCTCTCTCTCCTTGCTTCACTATTGTCTAAGCAACCTATTATTCTATGCATGGCTCATTTACTTTTTCTCTATGTGGGACCCAGCTCATTGCTAGCACATTGTGACTTCTGATTTGTAGGAGATGATTAGACCGGTCTCAATAGGAGTATCATAGAGTTTTATGATATTAAATATCATCAATTTTACTGACATGACAAGGAGAAAGAATAATAGAGTTTCATGAGATGTAAAGAAAATTTAATCATCATGAAATACATCTGGTACAGTTAACTAGTTCTAAGTCTATATAATTGTGGCTATGAAACTTTCACTGAGATTGGCCTTACTGCCTACTGATATTTGGTCCCACCTTATTACCGAGTGAGGCAAGATACATTGCTGTTGGGCTGATGCTGTATTTGTTCAGGTCAGTCATGTACAGCTAGTGCAGAGCGCCAGGGTCCTTTATTAGCCCCTTCACGCCAAGAGATTCTCTTCTGCTTCCCTCACGATGTCGCAAATGTACCTCATCAGCTGCTGAAATATCATGTCTCAGTTAACACCTGAGACATCTAAGAAGGGAATTTTCTCCAGCTAACGTTTCTCATTCAGTGTCTGTTACTTGCAGGATCTATTACAACCTTGAATCAACGTAAAACTCTCTGCATTAACGTTTACATGTTACAAAATTAAAAAAAAACTTCCTATAAGTACCATCTGCCTCACCTCAATCCAACACAGCCAGACAAGGTTGGGAAGAGTCACAGACGCCACAATGCATGCCTCACGAGCTAGTGTGATGCTCCCCCACCTGCTGGCTCTCCTGCTCTCGCCGGCGCCAGCCGCTCCGGCATGGCTCGGCCCGGCCGTCGGCGGTGACAGCGGGCCTGCGGACTCACCAGCGGAGGCGCCGACGGCCGCGGCATCGGCACTGGAGCGGGCAGAAGACGAGGTCGTCGCCGGCAGAATCGCGGCGCCGCCGGGGAGCCGGACGTTCAGGCCTGGTCAGCACCCCTCCGCGCTCAGCCCGGAGCAGAGGCGGGGCCTGGAGCACGAGGCTCGCTGCGGGCCGCGCGTACCCGCGCGGCGGGGCGTCTTCCCGTGGCCCGGGTGGAACCCTCGCTGCCGTGGCGGCGGCGCCACGGCGCCGGCCGGGCACTCCCTTCAGCCTCTGTACAACGCGCCGTAGCGGCGGCCGCGCACCACTCTGACGCTGACGACATGCTGCCCCTTCACCTATACGAACGTACCAAGACAAGATCGGAGGAGGAATATTGAGCGCTCCAAAACTTTTTTTTTCAGGATTTGTCATCAGCAACCAATACTTATTCAGCAACAACAATATACACGTCCATCAGTAACATTTTCGTGTTTTATTTTTGAGGAAAGCTGATTTGTCGTGTTAATGTTCTTCAAGTATTGCACCACCAAACAAATATTTGGATCGCAAAGGATAATAGAAAGAAAAGCGGTCCCTGCGCCCTGCACCTGGCACATTCCGTTGGCAATTCAGTGCGCTCGCAAGTTGTGGATGATACTGTGAGTCTGTGACAGACGTGCCGTGATTAGGGATGGCAATGGGTACCCGAAACCCGAGTACCCGACGGGTTTTACCCGATAAGAAGGCGGGTATGGAATGATTTTTCTACCCGTGGGTATATTATTGGACAAAATCCTATACCCATTGGGTATGGCGGGTACGGGTGTGGGTTTATACTACCCATACCCGCCTACCCGTGGGTAAGAAATACCCGCAGGAAAAACAAATGAGCCTAAGTATCTAACTCATTTTAGCCCATATGACCTATGAATTTAGCTCAAATCCAATTAAACCCTCCTAGTATATATATTGTTGAACCCTCTCTAACTCATGTTAACCCATATGAGCCATTAACTTGTTGAAATGAAGCTTGTAATGATTTATTTTTCATGTGAATGTCTAATATTTATATGTAATACTCGGGTATGATTTCGGGTGTGGGTTATCCGACGGGTAAAAATTACCCGACGGGTACGGGTATGGAATCATTTTCTTACCCGTATGCGGGTACGGGTAACCCGACGGGTAAAATTTAATCCTAACGGGTACGGGTATGGGTGGCCACTACCCGACGGGTATATACCCGTTGCCATCCCTAGCCGTGATCGGCTCAGCTCGGTTGCCATTTTGCCAAAGCAGCCGCCCGCTCGCTATGTAAATTAATGGAGAAACAGTGCGTCTAGGAATTATTCCCACGTAACTGAACGAAGCCTTAGCCGTGGTACCCCACGACGAGGCGTATGATTGGTTGATGGATTGCTCTTCATTTCCGCAGGAGACCAAGTTGCATGAACAGCCACTATCACATCAGCTCCAGTCCTGCTTGGAAAAAAATGGAGTATTGAGCAGCCAATCGTCGATACTAATAATCCAGTTCAGAGCGCTCTCCTTCCGGGGAAAGTATCCGCATGACTACATCTCTCCTCGCGGCGATGGAGTAGTACCCGATTCGCCATGTCGACCGGGAGCAGCCAGCGAGCGACGCGGCGATGTTGATCTGCATGTTTCCCGTCTGTACACAGTGCTGGGGCGCCAAGCCAAACGCCAAGCAGCCTAGCTCCAGTCCAGCCGGCGGCGATGGCGACCTGGAAGGTGAGACGGGAACGCCATTGATCAGCCCCCGCCACGCCCTGAAAGTAATCTCATCGTTAGCAGCCGCCACGCGTGCCATCCCCCGTAGCAGCCCGCTCGCCCAGGCCCGGCCCGGCCGCCGACGAAACAGCAAAATCTCCCAACACGCCGGGCCTTCGCGCGCGTGAAATGTGCTGCCGACCTCTCCTGAGCCCGGCACGCGGAACCACCAACCACAGCCATGCGGTGCTGTGAACTTGTGATCTCATGCACGGGGGCCTTGCGGTGGATTTTTATAAAAAGCTCTTTGGTTATGAGGAAAAAATTGATATACATCTAGATGAGAACTTCTGGGAGGAAAGTGATTACATCACTGCTGAGGAGAATAATCTCCTAGAAGCTCCCCTCTCAGAAGAAGAAATCAAGGAAGCTGTCTTTGGGTCTTATGCTGATGGAGCTCCAGAACTTGATGGCTTCCTTTTCCTTTTCTATCAAAAATTTTGGGAGGTGATTAAGACAGATCTCATGAATACGGTCAGGAAGTTTGAAGTAGGAGAGTTGGACATTGCTAGACTTAACTATGTAATGCTGACCCTGATCCCAAAGAAAGCTGAGGCTACAGAGTTAAAAAAAATTCAGGCCTATTGTCCTTATTAACTGTAGTCTAAAAATCTTTAGCAAAGCCTTGAATAATAGGCTAATTAAGATTAGTGAGCGACTCATCTCTCCTAATCAAATAGTCTTTATCAAGGGGAGATATATTTTAGAGAGTGTGGTAGCTGCACATGAAATCATTCATGAGGTAGCAAGGAAGAAAGAATCTGGAGTATTTTTGAAGTTGGATTATGAGAAAGCGTACGATAGAGTTAACTGGAGCTTCCTTGAGGAAGTCTTGAAGACAAGAGGCTTTAGCCCTAAATGGATTGGCTGGATACTAAGCCTTGTTAAAGGTGGTTCTGTTTGTGTTAGACTCAATGATGAGAACAACAGTTTTTTCACCCCTGGTAAAGGGCTTAGGCAGGGAGACCCCTTGTCCCCCCTACTTTTCAATATTGTGGTAGATGTCTTTACCAAAATGCTTATTAAGGCAGCTAGAGCAAATCTAATCCGAGGGCTTTTGCCTGATGTTTTTGAAGGAGGGATCATCAGCCTGCAGTATGCTGATGACACTCTCCTTTTCCTAGAAAATAACCTGTACCAGGCCAGGAACTTTAAATGGCTACTTACTTGTTTTGAGAATCTCTCAGGAATGAGGATCAATTATGCCAAGTGTGACCTGTTGATCTTAGGTTTGGATGAAAATGAAAACAACAACTTTGCTAGACTGTTCTATTGCAAAGTTGGCTCTTTTCCAATTAAGTACCTGGGGGTGCCCCTTCACTTTTCTAAACTCAAGAGAGAGGATATTCAACTTGTGGTGGATAAACTCATTAAAAGAGTGGCTGGCTGGAGAGGCAAACTCATTTCTAGTGCTGAAAAACTCACCCTTTTGAAATCTTGTCTTGCTAGCATACCTATCTACCTACTCTCTGTGATTAAATTTCCTAAATGGGCTATTTGAGAGTGTTAACTCTCAGATGGGGAACTTTTTGTGGAATGATAATGAAGGAAAACACAAATATCACCTTTCAAACTGGCCAAGCTTGGCTCAGGAAAAAGACTATGGGGGCTGGGGGATTCCTGACCTAAGTTCTTTAAATCTCTACCTCTTAGCCTCATGGATCAATTGATACCACTTGAGTGAGACTGCAATTTGGAAAAAGATTATTGACTTTAAATATAACTGCAAAAATCCCAATATCTTCTGCTGCCCTGATCTTAATGCTTCTCCTTTTTGGAAAGGAGTGATGTGGGCTTGTAAAGCTGCCCACATGGGGGTGAGGTGGAAGGTTGGAGATGGTAGAACCATTAGGTTCTGGGAGGACACCTGGGTTGGAACTTGCTGTCTGGCAACCCAGTTTTGGGATCTCTATATTTTAGCTGATCAGAAGAATGTGAGCTTAGCCTCGGTTTGGGATGGTAGAACTTTAAAGATCTCCTTCAGGAGAAGAGTAGAGCCTAGATTGATTAGAATGTGGGAGGAACTAGTCTCCTTAGTTGAGTTGGTCAGTTTTGAAACTGATTGTGACTCTATCATTTGGACTTTCCAAGTGAATGGTCATTTTGTTGTGCACCCCATGTATAGAGCTGTTAGCTTCCGGGGGATTCAACCTGTACATACACCTGCTGTTTGGTGGCTCAATGTCCCTCCCAGGATACATATCTTTCTCTGGCTGATGGCAAACAATAAAACTTTGACTAGATCAAACTTAGCCAAGAGACAGAATTTAGATGATCTCAGCTGCCTCTTCTGTGCAGAATCTGAGACGGTACATCATTTATTTTTTGAATGTTGTGTGCCTACAACCATGTGGCTTCTCCTCTCTGAGATCTTTGATAGAAATCTGGGCACTGACTTTGAATCGGTGGCCAGATGGTGGATCAGTAACAAAAAAAATGCTACCATGAACACTTGCTGTGCTGCATTGATGTGGTGTACTTGGAAAATGCGTAATGAACTTTGTTTTCAGGCAAAACAGTGGAGGTGCCAGAAGGATTTGCTGGCAAAGCTGATCAAGACCTTAAGAAACTGGAGAGCTCTGTGCAAAACTGCAGACTTACAAGACTTGGACCAAGTGATGGAAGTCCTCACATCAAGATTACACAGACCCCTGCGCCTGTCCTGGGATGGGCAGGTGACGACGGTCCCCTCAAGCTTCCAGACGGCGACACAATCAGATTTGGTAGCATCAGATGGACAGGTGGTCTGGAACAATGTGGGTGTGCAGGCAGCGCTGGGAGGTCTCTCTGAAGATGAGAATGTAATGGCTGATGGGTTACCCTGCGTTGCTCCCTCCGTGTCGGATGTTACCTCACTAGATACTTAGCTTCGTAAGGGCTGTGAAACCTTTGTGGAGCTTGTGAACTCCTGTTTTTTGTACTGAACCTGAACCTTTGCTTTGTTTCCTTGAAATAAAGTGGGAGCGATCCTTTTCTCTAAAAAAATCTCATGCACGGCCATGCCTACGGGACGCAGGAGGATTAGGATGCGGTGTTGTTGCGATCCCGCACTCACATGAGATCGGAGACAATACGAAACACGTTGGCGCGCCCGTGGCGGCGCGCGACGGCGTGAGCGCCGTGGGTACGCACGCTGCGGCGGCGGCCGGTGGAGGCCATGGCGCGGCCCGGGGGAGGGCATGAGCAGGCCGCGAGCGGCAGGGATGACGTGAGGTTCCAGTCGGACATGCATCGTGCTACTGACGTGGGCGAGCGCGGCGCTGACGAACGACGACAAGTGCAAGGGGTTCGTGGGGGAGGCCGCGGCCCGCGGGTGGTGGGGACGGCGCCAGGGGAGCCTCCCCAACCCAACGGCCAGCGGGGCAACGACAAGGTGTTTGGTTTCCTAGCACAACTTGTGCTAGGGAACTTTGACCGTTAATTACTGATATTAAATGAAAGTAATTTATAAAACTAACTACACAATCTCTGCGCTAGGAGCCCTGAAGAATCTAATGAGGTCTTTGACCGCGTGATTAGAGAATGGTTATTGTAGCATCACTGTAGCAAATTATCAATTAATTACCGTCATTAGATTCGTCGCGAAAAGTTGTATTCATTCCTAAAGAAGTTTAGCAAATAAACTCCATTTAGTACTCTAGCGAGATTTTTTTTCGAAAAACATGTGTTCTAGGAGCTAGAACAATCCAAACAGGGCCGATTGACGGGTCAACAGCAGTCATGCATGCTCTGCGTTCGGCAGGAGGGCAAGTTGCAGGAGCAGCTACGGGCTGTTTGGGAGGTCTCCAACTCTCCTAGAAAAGGGTAGGCTGGCGGAGCTGATTTTTGTGGCTCTGACTGCTCCACTGGCTTTCTTACAGCCAAAGTTATTTTTTCGACTCTCACATGCTACGGGGCAGAGCCGCTCCACTTCTGAAACATTTGGTAAGATTTCAACAGGAGCTGCCACGGGAGCCGGAGCTGAAGACCTGCCAAAAAGTCCTACATCCTCGCCTATAATTGCGATGTTGATCTAAGGGCACCTCGGGTCCATGTTCGACTTTTGGAATCCACCTAAGCCGAACAGAAGCATGGTTCGCTAGCTCTACTGCTGCATGCGACGCCTCCGCAATCGAGTATGTGTGGAATAGTTTAACTGGGATAGCAGCGCATGATTCGAATCATCTGCATGCTTTATTTTGGTTCTGACATCAAGCAGTCGGCTGCTACAATGCTCTCAGTTTGGTTTAGTCAAGCCATACTTTTTCTCTGTTTGTTTTGGGAGCACACTGGAGCTGCCCTAAGGGCAACCACAATGTTGAGAAAAAAGATGACCATAGATAGTATATCACATAAAAGGGCGCAAATATCGGAAAATGTTTGCTTGGAAATAGAAACGATTGTGCCGTGTGCATCCATGTCGGCTGGCCTGGGAGCGGTTTGCAATTCAGTTTCGGCGTCCCCCGGGGGGTCGCGCAACGGACGAAACAGCCGGTCCCCGCCGCCCGCCGCAGTGATTCGTCCGACTCGAGCCTACCTGACGGCGATGGGCAGCCGGCGGCCAATGGGGATCTCAGTCAGACGGAGACGCCCAGGCAGCGCCGTCGATTCGGTCCCCCCACGCCCTGAAAAGGAACCTCGCCTCGCGACGGCCCCGCCAGCTTTGGCGCGCCGCCGTCATGGGATTTGAAATCTGATCGACCGACCTCGTGTTCCCATAGCAGAGCCTGTGGGATCCACAGAGCTGGCCGTGCAGGTTCTCATGTCGCGCCGTGCACGTCACAGTTCGTCCGCGCTGGCCGCTGGGCGTGGCTAGGCACGCCCAAACCCCCCACGCCGCCTCGCAAAATCTCCGCGCGCAACACGTTGGCTGCTGGGCTGTTGGCTGATACGCGTCCAGAGCTTACCTAGCTCCCTCCAGCTCCGTGCGCGCTCCACTGTCCACACAGGAGGGGGGGGGGGGGGCGGAGCACGGCCGGCGTCGCGTGTTCTGGCCAGAGATGGCGAGCCGGTCCAGCCAGCCATACTACGCGTAGCCGCCAGCCTTATGGGCCGCGAGACCTTATCCTCTTGCCCCTATAAAACCCGACGCGCCCGCGCTGCAAATCCGGCGCTCCCTCCACGCAAACTCTGAAACCCGTGCGCCACTCGCCGCTCGGCCATGGCACTGCACCGACGTGGCGGCGTCGTGTCGATGCTGCCGCCGCTTCTTCTCCTGGTGCTCTCGATGATGAGCTGGTGCTGCGGCGGGGGCGCCGCGGCGCGGCCAGCACCTCCGTCGCCGTCCCCGGACCCTGTGCCGGGCTTCGTGAGGTCGTGGTGCGCGGGGACGGAGTACCCGGCGCTGTGCGACGCGACGCTGGCGCCGTACGCGGCGGCAGTCGGGTCCAGCCCGGCGCGCCTGTCGTGGGCGGCGCTGACGGCGGCGCGGGGCGGCGCGCGGGCGGCGACGGCCGCGGTGAAGGCGGTGGCGGCCGCGGGCCACCTGGCGCCCGCGGCCGCCGAGGCCGCACGGGACTGCGTCAGCATGCTCGGGGGCGCCGAGGACCTGCTGCGGCAGTCCGCGGAGGCCATGGCCCGGCTCGGGAAGGAGGAGCGGCGCCGGGGCGGGCAGGCCGCGAGCAGCCGCCGGGACGCGCGGTTCGAGGTGGGCAGCGTGCAGGCGTGGGCGAGCGCGGCGCTGACGGACGGCGACATGTGCGTGGAGGGGTTCAGGGCGGAGGCCGCGGGCGGCGGCGGCGTGAGGGAGGCCGTGCGCGGGCACGTCGTCGGCGTCGTGCACCTCACGGCCAACGCGCTCGGCATCGTCAACGCCATGGCCAAGAAGATGCCCTAACCAAAGGTGGTGTTGTTGGTTGTTGCCCTCGTGTATATAGGCATGTACTGATGTACATGCCGTGTGCCTTGTGCATACGTACGTATAGTATCGTATTTTATACGTTTCTCTGCGTCTGCGCTGTTCGCCGTCTGAGCGAGAATGATCATAGCGGTCGTAGAGCTTGATCGCATCTGATTCTTGTGACGTGTTGGTGGGTGGCATTGGCAATGGAAAACCCACGGACTGGCTGTCGTGTACCGCACCCGTGCCTGGACAGTGTTACAAGTTTCGTGTCTCGTCCATGGATTTTTATGATATATATAGTACATGCATTGTTATTCAGTTTTATAAATACTGATGCGACATACCGAATGAGACCCGGCATTAACATTCACTCTGTTCTGCTGGCTGCTTCCCCAGCCAGCCAACATTTTTTTTCTCTCACATCAAACCAGCACAAGCCACTGGCCACCAGCCAGCCGGCAGTATTTTTCTCTCACAACAAATCAGCACCAGCCACCAGGGCACTTTCGATATTTGCAACGATATTGAACTTAGAGATCTGTATCTGCCACTCCAGATCAAGAACATACTCTGCTGTCATGTGGGTTTAAAGTTAAGCTTCAGTAGATTGGTTATGGGAGACAAACAGTGGCTACCCATGTTTACTGCTCGGATGAACTGCTGCTACGAGTACCGCACGATAATACCGGTGACCAAGACAGCTACAAACCATCTAGGTTGAGTAGAAGCAAGAACTCCAAAAGCCTTGGTACCGTTGCAGTTGTACACACGGAAGCCTTTTCAACGCCCAAGCCGGCGAGCACTGGTCAGTGACAGCAGAGTGAAAGGCGTGCAGAACAAATCCAGAGGCTTCCCTCGAAACGCAACATTCCAATCGACTGCAAATTCACAAGGCCATGAAACACAGCAAAACAAACGGACAGGTGTAGTTACAGGTCACACTCAACTACTCAAGAGTCATGTTTTTACAGCAGTTGCGATAACTGAAGATATCGAACGTATCATCGCCATCCTTTCGTATGCAGGACTAGATCGATGGTTTGCACCCTGAAAGTGATGCCTGACGGTTATCTTGTGCTTTCAGCAAGATGCTTCGGCAACGAACAGGTCCCCCATTTGCCCAGAGCTGAATTCGGCATATGAAACCACCGGCAGGGGTAGCAACTGCCAGCAACAAAAACATGATAACAGATTACCCACACATCATGCGGAGATGATCGACAGAAATTGTTTCATTAGCCTTTTTTGCTTGCAAAGTGCATTGATCACTCCGAATTTTCCAGATTCAGATAAAGGGAAGAAGTAAAAGGATAACACAAAAGATGACACAAGCAACTCATGATTGCTGAGAAGGTTGTCCACCAGCTTCCTCGTTACAAGTCTATAGAACTTGATAGATATTTAACTCGAAGTTTTGAATCATTTCTAATGGTCAAGCACATAGCTACAATGTCATTAACATTCATGAAGCTCTCTTGGGAGGAGACATGTTCTGCAGAAGTCTGGTAGTTGTCGCTACAACCACCATTTGAAGCAGGATACCTGACAAATTGGACGGTAGACCATACAAGTTAGCAACAAATTCTTTGACAGTAACTTGAGATATTCAGGAGTTGGAACTTACCAAGAGCAACTCGAACAGCATCAAACAGTTCATAGCTTGTGATGGCTTCTGTGTTTTGCTTCATAACCTAGGCAAAAAAAAATGCAAATATATGATAATATTCATAATCCCAAAAGATAGTTGTAATCATTACTTCATTGTTTGTCGAGAGACAAAAATCATAACTTCATTGTACAAAAGACTGATTCATACACAAAGGCATGGAAAAGGAATTTCCAAATTCCAAGTGCAAAAGTAATGCCTCACTCAATTCCACCATTTGCAGGAGGTGGAAGCGAAAGAAACAAAATTGTGGCCACAAATTGACTAACGCCAAAGATTAACTCCAGTTTATCTGACGCTAGAATACTGGCATGAACATGATAGCTAATTTCAGGATGGAATGTGCAGACTTGAGTCACTGCTGGTGGAATTATTGAGATTACCTGTCAACTATGTCAGCCATGTGGGCACGACACTGAAAGAGACAAGATATTTTTGTTCTGCCAAACAGGCTTATGACTTTCAACCTGACTATTAAACCTCTCAAATCTAATGTCGTTATGTGCTTTACATACAGTGTTTTTTTTTGGGCGGGGAGCCATTCGGCGAGCTTTATTGATCTGAAGCTAGGGGGTTCATCAACCCAAATACAAGACGATTTCGATGAAAAAGCTTTCCTAGCAAGCTCATGAGCTACCCGAGCCTCCCTATTACAATGTTCAATGGATATACTGTCGAATCCGCTCCACAAAATAATGCAATCATCATAAATTGCCGTCGCCGCTGTTGCCGAGAAACCTCCATCATTCATCGTCTCCACAACCAGCATGCAGTCAGTTTGTATAATGAACCAATTGCATCCTATATGTTGCGCCAGCATCAATCCTTCTTTAAGTGCATATGCCTCCGCCATTGGGGCATCAATAACATGTGGTAAGAAGCTATGAGCAGCTGCAATCCACTGTCCTTTCTCATCTCTGATGATAACTCCAGTACTCCCACTTCCCGTACCAATGTCAAAAGCTGCATCCACATTCACCATCAGTTTTCCTTCTGGGTGTTTCTTCCATCCTTGGCGTATATTACTTGTTTTCCTCATGGACCTCATGTAATTGCTAGTCAACGCTGCAATCGACATTGCTGATGTGAATGGTGTTTGAATGCTTTTTCCGTGCACAAATTTCCTTCTCTCCCACCACATATACCATCCAGCTGTTAACACTAGTTCCACAAAACTCACATTATTCAGAGATGGGATTTTCGTACCTAATCGAATAATCTCCTCCATCAAAATTGAACCTGATCGGTCAATGTTTAGCACCTCCTCAATTTTGTCCCACACTCCTAGGCATCTCCATACCTCTCGCGCTCTGTCGCACGTAAACAACATGCGTTTGATATCCTCACATCCCGATGGACATAGGGGACAGCTTCCCTGATTTCCAATGTGTTTGTTTGCTAGAACACCATGACAAGGGATCATCCCATGCAAAACACGCCAATCAAATATTTTAATCTTCCCTGGAATGTCAAGCTTCCATAGTCTGTCCCACACTGGGTTGTCTCCCACTCCACTTGCATGCCTTCCTTCTCCTGTTCTTCTTCTTTCAAATTTATATTCCCATTGAGAGTGATAGGCAGACCTGACTGTGAACAAACCATTCCGGTTATGATGCCATGCAACAACATCCTCTCTTCCTGGTGAGATAGGAATTTGAAGGATACAATGTACATCAATTGGCCAAAATAAAGATTTAATTAGGTCCACATACCAGCTCCCATCCACTAGATTTATTAGTTCGTTGACTGTCCTTACTATATTGGTACCACGAGGTGTTTGAATTTTCAGATTATGGCTTGATGGAAACCAAATTGTCCTCCCATATGTTTATCTGGGTTCCATCCCCCACATGCCATATATTTGAAACATTCTAGTCCAGCTAGGACACTTTGCCAAGTATAGGAGCTCCCACTTTTCAACTTTGCATTCAAGAGTTTTCCATCAGGATAATACCTTGCTCTCATCACCCTAGCACTGAGGGAATCAGGATCACTTAGCAGCCTCCTTACTTGTTTTGCAAGCATTGCAATGTTAAAGCTGTGTAAATCTCTGAAACCCATACCACCTCTTCTTTTTGGGATGCATAATTTCCACCATGCTTTCCAATGAATTTTCTTGTGTTCATTGTCGTCGCCCCACCAGAATTGTGAGATGGCATCGGAGATCCCTTTACAAATGTTTTTCGGGATTTTGAACACCATCATCGCATATACTGGAATGGCTTGGGCAATGGACTTGATAAACACCTCCTTTCCTCCCATGCTTAGCTGCTTCTCCTTCCATCCATTTGTTCTAGCTCGAACTCTATCAATTAGATGGCGAAAACAATCACTTCAATCTGAACCGACAAGAGCTGGGAGTCCCAAATATTTATCGTTTAAAGATTCAGTCATAATATCCAGAGCTTGAATACCTCTCCCTTCACCACAACTTCTGTATTTTCACTGAAAAAATACTTGATTTTGCCCCACTTATCATCTGGCCCGAGTTTTCGCAATACTTGTCTAGTATGGCTTTCAAGTTCTCTGCATTTTGTTTGTCAGCATGCATTAGGATCAGAGAATCATCAGCAAATAATAAGTGTGAGATCATTGGCGCATCCCGACAAACTTTGATTCCCTCTAATTCTCCTTTATCTTCTGCTCCTTTTAACATGCTTGATAATCCTTCTGCAACAAGCAAGAACAGGTAGGGAGACAGGGGATCTCCTTGTCTAAGTCCCCTTGTTGGCTTGAATACTTCTGTCTTCATCGAGTTGAATCTTACACTATATTGAACAGATGTAACACATGCCATAATAATTTTCACCCATCTACGATCAAAGCCCATTTTCAGCATAATTTTCTCCAAGAAACACCATTCTACTCGGTCATATGCTTTACATGCAGTGATTGTGATGCTCTATCATTACTCAATGTGGCAAATCCAGCTTCTTCATAGCTGGATCATCCCAAAGACTTAGTTGGCCCTCTATTTGTCAGTCTTCTGGCTGGTAGCATAAGTTTCTGTAATATGGAGTCGCTACATATAAATTCAGTGCCAGAGATATTTTTGCCCTATTTTGGTACTGATTTGATACCTGAATCAAAGTTTTTGTTGGGGACTGGATATACCAACAATATGAAGCCACCAATTAATGCACGTTCAGTTTATTCAGCAGTAAGCCAGTAACTCGAAGCTAGGTCTAAATTTGGATGGACAATTCTTGCATCTAACTTAAACAAGCCAAGACCATTTAGCATTGAAGTATCGAACACTGCCCATGCAGGCCCAAGGTTAACTCCTTTCAGTCTCATTCTTGTAAATGTACTCCCCAGGGGGGACTTCAACTAGTGTTTATCTACCTCTAAAGGTTCTACAAATGGGTAAGGTTTGCAATATTTCTACTATATGTTTGGTTAGTTCACAATTGCACTAACCAATGCCCATCTGACTCTCGAGCATGATTCCGGGAAGTCGTTACATTAGCAGGACTAAAGTGAGAACAAGACTATATTATTGCTGCTTAAGTAAAACCTCTACAACTGAATTTAAATGAAATGACAGTCTAATGGGCCAGGCTGCTTCATCAAAAGTTGAAGAAGGTTGAGCTCATTGGATAGTATCAAGAGGCAGAAAAATAATGTACTCATGCATCTCGCAAAAATCTAAATTCTGAATTTTAGAGCCCAAACCTTTGAGAACAATTCTGAGCGGATGATGCACGTCATAGAGAATGCAACAGTAATTGATGACAAGCTTGTGTAAAGCCGAAGCAGCACTGCCATAGTCCGCTTTCGTCCTGTGAAGTACCAAATAGCAACATCAGCTGAATATAATCAATAATCTGACAATGGGTGATTGATTGGGAAAAAAAAAAGAATGAAGGTGTTAATTTCTTTAGCTGTCCAAATGACAAAGGTTTTTAGAGAAAATATCACAAACTTAATCTTTGTGAAGATTGATGCAATTTACTGGTTGTTTTGGAAGGCAGTGAGTTGGAGCTTTAATGCCTACCAGCTGATCCTAAATTCCTAATACAATGGCCAAGAGTACAAGTGGATATAGAACCCTTGGCAGAGTTTCTTGATATGGATGCCAAGAATATAGTAAACAAGCTTGCTGGTTCTAGCAAAAATAGATCTGAAATTCTGAATTTCTTAGATAGCTGATCCAACTAATCCGAAAAAACCTAAACAAGAAGCGCATCAATGAAACATCGACAACTAATATAACATTTCCAATGTCACTGCCCATTGAGTGCCAATGTGCCACGGATCCTTTTATTGAACTTGAGACTTGTAAAGTTGTAAGGAACTAGTGCAGTTTTCTACACTCGAGGGTCGAGGCTAAGAGCTAGGTCGATCCAATTCTTTTTTGGTAGAAAAATATAAGGATGAATCAAAGCAATTGAAGTTAACACAGAAACATCACCTAATTCGCCCACCACTATAGCCAGCAGTCCCGCAGCCGCGGACAGCATGGCGAACTTGTTCACTTCCTTCCCCTTGGACAAGGATAGCAGCAGCAAGGCGCCCCCAGCTACCTGGTGCAGTGCCTGCAGGAAGCAAACCACACGAACACGTCAGATCACCGCCAACGACGGCAAGAGATGGAGTGAATCCATGAGCCGAGCTGTGCCATCACCTGCACGAGGATGAGGCGCGCGAGGCGGGATCTGCACTCGGCAACCCTCTGGTACCCTGTAAAATCGCGAGGATCGAGGAGGTTAGGAGAGAGATGCTGACGAGGCGTTGGGCCCGAGGGTTTGGAGGGTTTGGGCGGTGGGTGCTTACGGGATTCGACGACCATGCGGTAGGAGAAGTCAGAGCCGTCCGTGCCCGAAGGCCGGCCGGAGGCGCCGTGCCGCTGCATCGCCGGCACTGACGGTGACGAGGATGCTTCGTCGGGGGGAGAGACGAGTTCGTAGAAGGCACCTATTTAGGCCTCTGTTGTGGGGATTTTTAGGGGTACCCACAGCCGGGTGGCGGAGCGCACCCGCCTATTCCCAGTGAGGGAGTACTCGGGGAAGTACTAGGCGATGGGGCTGGATCTTCGCTGAGACAAGGACTCAAGAACACTCGATTTAGAGTGGTTCGGGCCGCCGGAGCGTAATACCCTACGTCCACTGGGAGATGTATTGTCTTGGTTGTGTGAATGAACCTATCCTCTGCTGGCCTTGGCTCTTGCCCAGCCTGAGGTTTTCTAGCGGCGCTCCCTCCTTTTATAGATCAAGGGGGAGCGGATACATAGGACGTCGATGCCCCGACAGGTGGGCCCAACGTGAATGCGGCTACAGTGGTAGCGAATCTTTCCTTCGATATGCGTACTGCTGCTCTCCTGTCACAGGGGTCTTCTCTTGTTCCGTCAGCTAGGTGCCCGTTGGAGTAGCGTAGCTTGCGGCGTGGCCTGCTGAGGCTATTATGTAGCGTCATAATGGGTGAAGCCGAGCCGTCGTATCCGACTGTTACGGCAGACTGGCAGACGCGGCATGGGCGGCGCCATCGGCTCCACTGCCTTGGTAATACGCGATCAATAGTGCCCCCTGGTCAGTCAAACGCCTCGGCTTCCACTATATCAAAGTGGATGTCCACCTACTGCAATGAATGCGAAGGTAGGTGGACCTCAATATGGAGACCAAGGACTTCATACACGTGTCGGCCCCGGACCGCCCTGAGGCGGGGCGTCCAAACTTTCCCTTCGAGAGGGGTCCGGTTGCTATCCAGGACCCTATGAGGGGTCCGGGACCCCGCGGGGGTCTGGATTCCTTGGGAGGTCCGGAGCCCTGGCTGCTTGCGCTTGAGCGCCTGTTTTTCCTGGGACACGTGGCGTTCCCAGACCTTCCCCGGCCGCGGAACAGGTCCGGACCTTTGTCGGGAGGACAGGACTTCGGACTGCAGGGGTCCGGCTGTTTGGTTGTAGTCAAGGATGACTACTAAGGCTCTTGCCTAGTCACAGCAAGAGGGGGTACCCCAGTCCTGGGGTACCGACAGTGGCCCCCGGGCCCACCTCGGGAGAGGTATGAACCCGCGGGTGGGGCCACCACCGTGATGTGTTCCGACGCAACTTGATTGCGTTGGTGTGCTCTTGGAGAGAGTGGGCATCCCGGACCCCTGAGGCCGGTATGATTGTTGCCTGGTTTAGGTACTAGAGTGCTCTCCACGGGGCGACGAAGGTGTAGGCTTAGGGTACAGAACCAAGCTAAGCGGCTACACGGACTTCGGATCGCTCAGGGGGTAGCACTACTTCCCGGACCCGGCTTTTGTCGACCGTCTCCGCCGGAGCGGGCCACCGGAGTGGACTTGGAGCGACCGGGGCGAGCGGTCTCCGCCGGAGCGGGCCACCGGAGTGGACTTGGAACGACCGTGGCGAGCGGTCTCCGCCGGAGCGGGCCACCGGAGTGGACTTGGAGCGACCGTGGCGAGCGGTCTCCGCCGGAGCGGGCCACCGGAGTGGACTTGGAACGACCGTGGCGAGCGGTCTCCGCCGGAGCGGGCCACCGGAGTGGACTTGGAGCGACCGTGGCGAGCGGTCTCCGCCGGAGCGGGCCACCGGAGTGGACTTGGAGCGACCGTGGCGAGCGGTCTCCGCCGGAGCGGGCCACCGGAGTGGACTTGGAGCGACCGTGGCGAGCGGTCTCCGCCGGAGCGGGCCACCGGAGTGGACTTGGAGCGACCGTGGCGAGCGGTCTCCGCCGGAGCGGGCCACCGGAGTGGACTTGGAGCGACCGTGGCGAGCGGTCTCCGCCGGAGCGGGCCACCGGAGTGGACTTGGAGCGACCGTGGCGAGCGGTCTCCGCCGGAGCGGGCCACCGGAGTGGACTTGGAGCGACCGTGGCTGACAATCCGATGAAGCATGTTACCGGACCTCATAGTAAGGTGCAAAGAAACCAAGCCTTATACTAGAAGAGAGCCCGGGACCTCTAAAGTCAGCAGTCCTGGATACTAGAGTACTTGTAACAGGGTAGTGAAGTACGTAAACTTAGGGTACATTACCAGGCTAAGCCACGCGGAGCTTCTCTACCCCAGGATACAAATACCACTTCTCCAGAGCAGGTCCTTAGGGGTCCGGACCGCCTTCCAGCTAGAAGGGGTGTCTTTACCTGACCACAAGCCAGCAACTTAACTTGGATTGTTAGCAATAAGGGAAACTCCGGTCAAGAGAAAAGAATAGTTAAACCAAGGCGAATAAATGTAATCAGGGTGGAGCCTAGGCAAAACTGAGGAGGAAAATCTCCTTTATTATTGTGGTTGTCACGGTATACATCGGAGGTCGGGATTACGAGGACGGACCTCCACCGCTCCGGACCGCTTTTGCCTGTTTGTGTGATAGGGCCAGAGGTCGGGTTTACAAGGTCGGACCTTGACCGCTCTGGACACACACGTAGACACCACGCTATTACAAAGGAGAAAATCTCTCATTCCTTTCTTAGGAGTAACCTACGGCTGCATGCTATACAGCGTGTTCTTCTTCGGAGGTGAAGGCGCCCTGAACGTGCCTGAACCGCATCATCCAGCATCACCTCGGGAGCTCGGGGGACCCCTCCTTGCCTAAGAGCTGTCACATGCTTACATGGCATGAGACAAATTCTTTGGCTTTGAATGGAAGAGGCCCCCTCCCCCTGCCGTCGCCGTTGCCGATGGAAACCAGAGCCCTTGCGCAGCAGATGGACCGGTGCGACGCGTGGAGAAGTGCGGTCGTTCGCCGGCTTGTCCTTGGTGCTAGCGCCAGGGGCCCCCGCACGAGGAGGCGGGGTCCTGTCTGCAGCAGCACCGAGCAACGCTGAGGTGGATCTCCGGCGCTGGAGACGGCGGGACGACACGGTCAACTTCCTCCGGGATGGCCGTCGGCTCCAGGCTCCATGTTGAGAGAAAGCCTTGAGCCGACACCATGCCACCGCTGAGGAGGCGTGGCCGTTGCTTGAGAGAAAACCTTGAGTCGACGTAGGAGCAGCGGCGCGCAGCGGCGCCTCCGCTGTGCGTTGCTACGCCGGCTCTGAGGTGTCGCGGTGGCGACACACAGCAGGCGCCGCTGCCGTGCGCCGCCGCACCGAGGGCGTCGGAGTGCCGGTGCCATAGCATGCGGAGTGAGTGTGCCTTCCTTCATCTTCAAGTTCGCCGTTGCAGAGGGAGAACACAGCCTAGAGGCCTGAAGATCCAGCCAACGCCTGTCCTCCCCACGGACGGCGCCAAAATGTTGTGGGGATTTTTAGGGGTACCCACAGCCGGGTGGCGGAGCGCACCCGCCTATTCCCAGTGAGGGAGTACTCGGGGAAGTACTAGGCGATGGGGCTGGATCTTCGCTGAGACAAGGACTCAAGAACACTCGATTTAGAGTGGTTCGGGCCGCCGGAGCGTAATACCCTACGTCCACTGGGAGATGTATTGTCTTGGTTGTGTGAATGAACCTATCCTCTGCTGGCCTTGGCTCTTGCCCAGCCTGAGGTTTTCTAGCGGCGCTCCCTCCTTTTATAGATCAAGGGGGAGCGGATACATAGGACGTCGATGCCCCGACAGGTGGGCCCAACGTGAATGCGGCTACAGTGGTAGCGAATCTTTCCTTCGATATGCGTACTGCTGCTCTCCTGTCACAGGGGTCTTCTCTTGTTCCGTCAGCTAGGTGCCCGTTGGAGTAGCGTAGCTTGCGGCGTGGCCTGCTGAGGCTATTATGTAGCGTCATAATGGGTGAAGCCGAGCCGTCGTATCCGACTGTTACGGCAGACTGGCAGACGCGGCATGGGCGGCGCCATCGGCTCCACTGCCTTGGTAATACGCGATCAATAGTGCCCCCTGGTCAGTCAAACGCCTCGGCTTCCACTATATCAAAGTGGATGTCCACCTACTGCAATGAATGCGAAGGTAGGTGGACCTCAATATGGAGACCAAGGACTTCATACACGTGTCGGCCCCGGACCGCCCTGAGGCGGGGCGTCCAAACTTTCCCTTCGAGAGGGGTCCGGTTGCTATCCAGGACCCTATGAGGGGTCCGGGACCCCGCGGGGGTCTGGATTCCTTGGGAGGTCCGGAGCCCTGGCTGCTTGCGCTTGAGCGCCTGTTTTTCCTGGGACACGTGGCGTTCCCAGACCTTCCCCGGCCGCGGAACAGGTCCGGACCTTTGTCGGGAGGACAGGACTTCGGACTGCAGGGGTCCGGCTGTTTGGTTGTAGTCAAGGATGACTACTAAGGCTCTTGCCTAGTCACAGCAAGAGGGGGTACCCCAGTCCTGGGGTACCGACAGCCTCGTTCGGCACGCCTGGATTCAATCAAGGCCTGGAATAAATCAAGGTCAGGATTGAATTGTTCTACCTGGTTTCACTCATTCCACCTGATCATGAATTCCTGACCAGGAATAAAACCAGCTGCTTATTTGTATGTTCGGCAGTAATGAAACCTTTCCACCAGATTACATATGGAATTAATAAGGACAACTCTTTCTCTATATGTACTCTTTGTAGCTTATTTTTTTGGAAAGACAAACATTAGTATGATCCAGCTTCTCTTGGTCGCATCCAGCAGAAGCACTAATGCACATACAGTTTAACACAATTCTCACATAAGGTTCTCGATCTCGTTATGGTGCACTTTTTGGACAGTACAAGAAACTCTAATAAATAACAAAAAACCACAGAAAAAGAGCTTCCACATAATAGAATGGCACTTGCGTAGTGCAAACAGAAAGACCTTCCAGTAAGGACACTGAGTTGCAGAATTAGCCTTAAACTTAACATTGAAAACCCTGCGATTACACAAGCAAATCAAATATATAAGCTTATAAGATATAAGGCTATAAGCTCTAAACTGAACATTTCAGGCTGCACAACTGAATCCAAGATTTCTTGACTTTACCCTCTTTCATTTGCTTTTCAGCATTCTCTACTTTTTTCAGCCCTCAAATTGATCAAGCAGAAAGGCAAAATAAATGTATAGCACATATGAAATGGGTTGGATATAGCAAAATTGACAGTAAAGAGAATTCAGTTCATTCTGTATTAGGGATTATTTTGGACAGTAACTACAGCGAGATAAAAAAAACAGACATGCCCACACAATATTAGAACTGCCTCAGCATCATGCAAATTGAGGAATATTTTCCTCTACTCACGCATGCAAACTTCAAGTGGCTTATATTATATAATGCGGGTGCAAACAAACCCACACGACAAGCAACAACATCGCACAATAACAGCATGCGGGTGCGAGATTTATTACCAGGGAAACTCACGGCTCAAACTGAAAGTCAAGGCTAGGTTGTATGATAAAATGGTGCAGCATGGCAGATCAGAAAAGGACCCAAATGTGCAGTGCATCCCTCCTTTGCCCTGACACCAAGATGGGCATACCAAGGATATTCTTTTTTGATGAACTTATACAATGTGAAATAATAAGAATCCAAGATCTTTAACATGGTGTTAAAACTAAGCATCTTTGGTTCATGATTCAAGAAAACATGCAGATTGTCAGGCTAACATGTGACGACACCATTAAGTGTGCAGCTATGAGGAAAAATACAAAAACCAACTAGTTAAAATGTTTATGCCATGAAGTTTCACAGTCTATAGGCAGAAACTTCGATTCAAGAAAACTGGTCTGAAAGGAATGCACTCCAACTTGATTACTTATGAATTGAATGAAAGGAACACCAAGAACAGTCACAAAATTCGTCTGAACCAAGAGGACAAAGATACTGATCCTTTTGACCACGACAAGTTCCTGATGCTAACCAACACAGATTTCCATTATTTACTTAATCTGCAATAATTTAATCTAGTTGTTTGTTAGATTTGCACTGAATACAAAACGTGCAAGCAAGAACCTGATCCTGATGCACGCATCCCATGCAGATTAGCAAAAATGAAAAGCCTGCTTGCAAGTTTCTGTCTAGACTAGACCTTCATGCGCTCTTGCTTTTCGATCTAGAGGAGGGGAACGAGAACGACGGGATCTAGGGGCTTTGCATCGACAGAGGGACGGCGACAAGAACCCTAGAACATGAGAGAAAGGAGAGGAGCGACGGGAAACTTACCGGTGAGAAGGTAGCTACCGGAGTGGAGAGCTGCTGCCGGGGAGCCGAATCTGCCAGGCTGCCGTCGCGGCCAGGCTCGCACCGCCTGGCCGCCTCCGCTTCCGCCGCCCGGCCGCCTCTCGCTGAATCCCTCCGTGCGGCAGCCGGCAGGCTCTGGATCGATTCCTGGAGGCTTGAGGTGTGGATCGAATCCGAGCGGAAGAGGTCCTGGAACGGCCTGGAATGACCCGTTTTGCTCTTTTGAGTGGTATTTGTGTCTCACAAATGTCGGTCTAAGTTCTTTTGAGTCTCAACACTTTTGAATAAGTCCTTTATAGTACGGTGTTTATACTCAAATTTTAAATATAAGATCTAATCTCTTGAGTATGTTTGAATTACGCCTTTTTCATTTCCTTTTTCAGGGGTCGTACGTCGTCATTTGTTTCACCTGTACAAACTTATTACCTGCACACATGCTCAATCACACGATTAAATATACATATATTTTGTCATTATTCACCAAAAACCACTTAGTGGCCTAGATCACTTTCAGATTCGAGACGGCTACGGCATGCACTAGGTGGAGAGCCGCCGCATCCCGTTTCTGTGCCGGTCTTCGACTGCCGAGGGCTACCGCCTCCAGGGAGCGAGCTGCGTCCAGGTAGAGAGCCACCTTCAGTTACTGCCCCACCCGATGGACTGTCGCGCGAACACAGTGTCGGCCTGGAAGTCGCGGACGTCCTCGTATCTCAAGTCGCGGCCAACACGACTGCCGGAGATGGAGCCCAAACAGAACATCCAAGCACACCACGTAAGAGTTGCAAAAAATCATTTGAAACAGCCTAGGATTGGAATGATCTTTGATACACTGAGAAATGTGGAGGATTTTTACAAATCGTCTGCGCATGATGCTGGCTTCTCTGTTCGTATTGGTCAGCAAAAGAAGCAAAATGAGGAAATATTGATCAAGCGGTATCTATGTTCAAGGGAAGGGTACAAGAAGGAAGATGAAAAGAATGTTACTAATGCATCCGGAAACAAAAGGAGTAAAGGACCCATAATGTGATGGAAAAGAGATGTGGTTGTTAGGCACATATTGTTGTCAACCTCGGCAGTGACAAAAAGTATCGGATAGTTTCAATGGTTGAGGAGCACCACCATGATTTTGTGTCGCCAGATAAGAGACAGTTTCTAAGATCGAACCGTATGGTTAGTAAGAGGGCAAAGACTACTTTGTTCAATTATCATAAAGCTAGCATTGGCACGTCGCAGGCATATCGACTTCTCCATGTCAGTGAAGGTGGGTTTCAGAATATTGGCTGCACGCTGAGGGATTTGCAGAACTATTATTGTTATCTCAGGACAAAAATCAAGGATGCAGATGCACAAATGTTTGTGGGGCAACTTGAGCGAAAGAAGGAAGTAAATCCTGCCTTCTTTTATGACTTTATGGTGGATGACCAAGGACGACTTGTTCGTGTCTTTTGGGCAGATGCCACGTGCAGAAAAAACTATAGTGTTTTTGGTGATGTTGTTTCGGTAGATGCAACATATAGCACTAACCAGTATGACATGAAATTTGTGCCATTTACTGGAGTCAATCATCACTTGCAAAGGGTTTTTCTTGGGGCGGCATTCTTGGCTAATGAAAAGATTGAGTCATACTCATAGTTGCAAGAGACCATTGCATTATTCAAGAATTTTCCGAGTGTCAAGGTACAAAAATTGTCACCATTAGCAGCCAATCTGGAAAAGAGCGAGTGGTTGAGATGAATAAGTCAAACATGTTTTGTAGGTGCTCCTGTAAATTTTATGAGTCCTATGACATCCCGTGCCGTAATATCATACAAGTGCTTAGGTCCGAGAAGCAAAATGAGATACCATTGGTTTATATTATGAAGAGATGGGACAAAAGATGTAAAAGGTGTGGACTGTATGAGTTTTTTTTATGCCTATTTTGTTACAATACTCTTCAATTTGCTATGCTTGTTTTGTTACAGGGAACTATTATTTGATGACGAAGGTAACCTGCTAGATGAGAAGCCTAAAGATTCTATGAATGTGGCAATGCGAAAAAAAGATTTCAGACTTACACAACAAGTTTGAAGATCTTATTCAAATGGCCAAGAATTCTGAACAAGGGATGGACTTTTTATACTCTACTTTGTCCAACCTAGTAGAACCTCTCCAAAAGATCATGCCTGCTGCTTCAGATAATAAACAAGATGAGTATGAATCTTTCCTTGATAGTAAAATTTCAAATGAAGTCAATATACATCCACCAAATGATATCAAATCGAAAGGGGGATGCAAAAGAATTAAGAAGAGTAAGAACGTGAAGGCTCCAAGCAAACGTAAGTGTGGAAAATGTAAGCAAGTACGAAATCATGATGCACACAATTGCCCAAACAATGTTTTTGGCTGATATTTTGAGTTCATGTAATGTTGTGAGATATTTTGGAATGCTTCTTGTAAAACACTTTTCTATTTGAGTGTTTGAAATTATAGTTCATGGATCATCATTGCATTCAATTCTAGTGTTTGAAATTTTACTGTGTTCAGGTTGCATTTATGCTCAACAATTGATTTTCAGCATGCTCAATTTTGGAATGAATGATTATGTTCACACACAAATGGACAATTTCATCACTGCACTCTGCACAATTTCACAAGATAAACTTGATTGATAAACATAGTTCATCCATTTTCATTCTCAACATGCAAGTTCATTACACAGAAGGCACAATTGCCATTGCCAATACCTCCTTTTATTCAGCCATTACACATAATAAATCAAGCCTACACACAGAAGCTATTCCTATGCCTTCTCTTGTTGCAGAATCACCATGGTAAAGCTATTCCTATGCCTTCTTGTAAATACTTCTGTGGAAGTAAAATCCTGTGCGAGTCACCATGGTCAAGTTTGCATTGAGCAGCTCTGAACATTCAGAAGCTCTGAACGTTCAGAACTCTGAACATTCAGTTTCCATTCAGAAGCTCTGAACTGCCTGCAAGTGAAATCGGGTTTCTTAAAGAGAGCTGCCTCCTCCGCGCACGGGAGCGTTTCCCGGGTACGGCATGCCTCCTCCGCGCACGGGAGCATTTCTCGGGTACAACGGGTGTATGGTGTTCTTTCCCAGCTGCTTACATTCAAAAAAAATTATACCAGCAGGGAATAGTTGGTCACTGTCAGAGAGCAGGAGCGATGTGCCTGTCCCCTAGCTGTCTCCCTCAGTATACGTCCTGCAGTGTCGCCCCTGGCTGGCCTCCCACGCAAAAGAAAAAAAAAGCAGTCGCTAGACTTGTGAGTTGTGCTGACAAGAAAAAGTGCCCGGTGGATATTGGGAGGGCTTCACCTCCAACGGCTCCAACTACTGTAGCAGTCATGCCTCCTCCGCGCACGGGAGCGTTTCCCGGGTACGGCATGCCTCCTCCGCGCACGGGAGCATTTCTCGGGTACAGCGGGTGTATGGTGTTCTTTCCCAGCTGCTTACATTCAAAAAAAACTATACCAGCAGGGAATAGTTGGTCACTGTCAGAGAGCAGGAGCGATGTGCCTGTCCCCTAGCTGTCTCCCTCAGTATACATCCTGCAGTGTCGCCCCTAGCTGGCCTCCCACACAAAAGAAAAAAAACGGTCGCTAGACTTGTGAGTTGTGCTGACAAGAAAAAGTGACCGGTGGATATTGGGAGGGCTTCACCTCCAAAGGCTCCAACTACTGTAGCAATCCTGTAGATTCCTGTAGCATGGAGCCGGAGGAGCCACGTGTTCCCAGCTTCACCGGCTTCTCCCCTCCCACAGTTGACTGTAGCGTGGACCTGCATCATTTGGGCTCCGTTCTACAGTGCAGCACAGTTCTGCACAGTGCCGAAACACTGTAGTAAGGAGCTGGAGTCGCTCCCGCGGAGCCCTCCCAAAGAGGGTCTGATTATATTAGCCCACTTGCAGTTGCTTTTGCTGAGAGCAAGGGCAATAAAATCCCTTCCATGTCATCTAGAGACATCACTTAGAGACATATACTACACTAATCTATATTTTACATTGTCTCTTGTGGGGCATAGGAACTTTAAATTTTTTAGATACAAAAATAAATGAAAGCTCATGAAATGCGTGCGCAAGAGATAGGTTGGGTTCCAAAATCGACTCTTGTGTTTTGTTTCTCGTGCTGAAGACGTCTCTTACATAAGAGCTCATAATACTCTCTCATCTTATTTCTCCCTCATCCACGTAGAACTGTTGCTGACATGGACAGGCTAATAAACCTTTACCTACTCTGAAGGAGCGAGAACTGTGACCGGGCCCAGTAGAGGGGACGGCAACAGTCGCTTCATGCTGTTTCAATCCGCACAGCCTCTACAATATTTAGTAGCTACCAATGATGATCATGAAATATAATATATATGGCTTCACATAACCTAGAGGTTGCACATGCCATAGTGAGCCATACAAATGTTGTTGTTTTCTTTATGGAACGCCATACAAATGTTGTTAAGAACTTAAGATATTTACATTTGACCTTATGATAAGTTTGCTATTTCAAACATTTCTTCTAATGTTTCTTCAATTGCACTGTACTCAGGCCGTGTTTAGTTCGAACGTAAAAATTTTTTGCGATGAAATCTTACTAATTTGAAGTACTAAATGAAGTCTATTTATAAAACTTTTTGCGTAGATGGGTTGTAAATCGCGAGACGAATCTAATGATGCTAATTAATTCATGATTAATCAATAATTAGCGGATGGTTACTGTAGTATCACTGTTGCAAAGCGAGCGTCATGTTCTAGTACAATCAACGAGGGCCGGCACACTGCAGTCCTCCAGCAGCGTCTCCATCCTTCTGTCCTCGACGCGCGGCAGTCTGGGGCAGCGGCGAGGGCTGGCATCCCATCCAGTAGCGGCGAGGGCGGCGGCCTGTCCCCACCTGGTTGCGGAAGACGAACAGGGTAGGCGGCGGCGGGCAGCGGCGCGCGGCTGAAGTCCTTCGGGGGCATCTCCATCCTGCAGCGCGGAAGTCTAGGGCAGGCGAGGGCCGGCATCCCGTCCCCAACAGCCGGCGGCGGAAGCTGGAACCTGCGAATCGCCCCGTTTCTGCGGCTCGATGGAGACGAAACCCCAACAGGGGCTTGTTTGCATAACGCCCAGGGGTGCAGCGCGCGTGGAGACGAACAGACGTGCGGGGGGGGTTACTGCAAAACAAGTTGGGGCTGGCGGGCGTTAATCTGTAAAATGTGCCGGACAAGCCGCTCGCCATCGGATGGGGGAGGCACGGTTGAGATTCATAGTTTGCACATGTGCACGGGGTGCCGGTTTGCACAGGATACGGCCCCTTTTCTAAAAAAAATGTACAACTTGTGAGCTATTCAGATCTATTTTTTTAAGTTCATAATATTTGGTTGCTTGCTGTTATACCTATTATTTTTAATAACTAAGATGCAAATGGAGCAATAATAGATAGGTTATATTTTTAGAAAAATTTTGATACTAGTTTCATATTTTTCTGATTTAAAGTGAATTAGTTTTAATTTTTTAGATCTAATTAGATTTATTTATTTTTTAAAAAAAATGCAAACCCACCTTCAAAACCACCCTAAGGGCCAAATTTACCCGGTTTTGACAGGTGGATGGCCTATGTTGTCCGATTTCGTAGTTGAAGGTTGAAAATCAGATTTTTGCGATAGTTCGAGGATGAAAATTGGACTTTTCCCTTTGCGTTCGTATGTTTGAAATACACCCGTAGCGTTAGCACGGGCATTCTACCACTTTCATCTAAACACACTAGCCATTTCCTATGATGCATTAATAGTTTTGATGATATGTAAATTTTCAAAGGGAAAAAACTAATTTTCACCCTCGAACTATCGTAAAAGTCTGATTTTCAACCTTCAACTATGAAACCGGGCAACATAGGCCGTCCAACTGTCAAAATCGGGCAAATTTGGCCCTTGGGGTTGTTTTAAAGGTGGTTTTGCATTTTCTAAAAGAATTAAATAAATCTAATTAGATCTAAAAATCAAAACTAATTCACTTTAAATCAGAAAAATATGAAACTAGTACCAAAATATTTCTAAAAATGTAACCTATCTATTGTTGCTCCATTTGAATCTTATTTATTAAAAATAATAGGCATAACTGCAAGCAACCAAATATTATGAACATAAAAAAATTAGATCTGAATAGCTCACAAGCCATGTGACAATAGATATGTTACATTTTTAGAAAACTTTTGATACCTATTTCATAATTTTTGGACTTAAAATGAATTATTTATAAATTTTTTAGTGTATTAATTCTCACAAAATGGAAAACTACCTTCAAAACCACCCCAATGGCCAAATTTGTCCGATTTTGACAGTTGGATGACCTAAATTGTCCGATTTCAAAGTTGAAGGTTGAAAATCGGATTTTTGCGATAGTTGGAGGGTGCAAAGTAGACTTTTCCCATTTCCAAATAGCTCAACTGAGATAACTAGATTTTTCTTCCCTGGCTTTTGCCCTATTAATATATTTTATGATCATTTTGATATGCTATATAATCAGTATATATTGTGACATTGAATTTTGTATATTTTGAAACCAGCTCCCTTAAGAAAATTCTAACTTTTCATTTACATCTATTGCTTTAGGGATTAAATTTTGACTACAAACACATTGACGTTTGAACTATAACAGCAGAGATGTGCTTATACTCCTAGTCTTGTAATGATATTTTCATTCCGAAACTCAAAACTAGATAGTGCTTATTGTAAATCACAAATCCAAAGTATAGATACACATTGAGTCCCCAACTGCTTCATGAGAACAAATAAAATATAATTATCGGACATTAGAAAAATACAGCTAGTGTAGACATTATGAGATGTGATTGATATTTTGGTTTCAAATCAACAATCAGTTGTATTGTCAGTTACCAGTACTTGAACGATTGGCTCGTCTTTCCTTGCTTCCAGACCAAACACAAACATCACTATATCCATATATAGCCTCGTACTTTGAGTCAAAACTGGCAACATTTGCCCTTTAGGTTTGCTAAGCGGCCTTTCCCTTAATCTCCTTCCCTGTATCTTTATCTTTTCCCCTTCGAAACTCTCTTGAATAGGACCCGCACTCACTCATCATTCATTTTTTCGACCCAAGGCAAAGGCGCCCAACTTTATATTGAAAGCGTATCGTGTTTTTACAATGGACGATACATACCGGGGAGACCGATTTTACATGGAAAACGGGAGAGCACAGCACGCCCCCTGGCGCGGTCACAGTCAAGCAGCATTTGCAACCAGAGCAACTCTACTAAGACATCTCTACACAAAAGTAACACGATAAACCAGAAAGGAGCTAACAGCAAACAAAAGGCTAAGAAGACGAGCCCCCCACGTGGTGGATCACACCAACAGAACAATCGGGACTAAACTAACAGCACACTCGCCGACATCTCCCCGATCACCAGCTCCATCTTAGCTTGCTCTTTCTTCTTCGGAAGAATCTTCCATTGTGAGAGCAGAGCGATGGTCTTGTGAATCACCACCACCGGTGTTGGCACTAGCTTGGCATTGAAGACGAGATCCTTTCGAGTTTTCCAGAGCATCAAAAGAGCACCTGCACACATAAAAAGAAAAAGTTGTCTAACTCTGCCTTTTCTATTTAAAAGGATGTTTTCCAGCAGCTCTCCAAAGGTTTTTGGGATTTCAGCCCAACCAAAAGTTTGTTTTAAAAACACCCATAGAAACAGCGCCATTGGGCAATGGAAGAGGATGTGATCAACCGTCTCTAGCTCTCCACACAGTTTGCATTCCTCATGTCCAGCCTAGTTTCTCTTTTTCAGCTGCACCGTAGCTTGGATTCTATCATGGTACACCATCCACAAGAAAATTTGGATCTTCAGTGGAATCCTTGCTTTCCAAATGTCCTTGAGAAAACCAATCTCTACGCCCCCAAAAGTTAGAGCTTTATATAGAGATCTTGTAGAGTAAATACCAGATTTTTCAAAGGCCCAGCACATCTCATCTCTATCGTCACAAAGAGATACAAGGGCCAGCCTTTCTACCATCCGCTCCCATTCACTGAATTCCTGTTGGTTCAACGATCTACGGAACTCCACGTGTACATGACCATCACCCAAAACCTGCTCCACTGTGACTCGAGTGTCTCGGCAAAAATTGTAGAGTTGATCAAATTCGATCTTCAGTGGACAATTACCTATCCAAGTGTCATGCCAAAAACTTGTTTGAGCCCCCACTTCTCACCCTAACTGTCCTACCCCGCTGAAACCAGTGTCTAATCGACAGTAAACCTCTCTAGAATTGTGACCCGACATTCTATTGATTTGGAAGATGCTTCTGTTCCCCAGATATTTTTTCCTCAATATCCCGACACATAAGCTGTCCTCCTCTATCTCTAGTCTCTCCAGCCATTTAGCTAACAGGCAGATGTTCATTACTCTCACATCTAGAAAACCCATACCCCTCCCCCCCCCCCCCCCCCCTCCTTTCCCCCTCCCCCTCCCCCCCCATTCTTTTGGTCTGGCCAAAGCCTCCCACTTAACCATATGGTATTTCCTCTTTTTGTTTGACCCCTGCCAAAAGAACCTCGATCTGATATTGTCCAGGGCCTGGTAGTTGCCTTCATATAGTTGGTAGACCCCCATTGTATACATTGGTAGGCTGGACAAACATGAGTTAATGAGCGTTGCTTTGCCCCTTGATGACAGTGAGTCACACTTCCAGATTGCCAGCCTCCGGTTAGCTTTGTCTGCCACATAGCTGAGCTGTGCCTTGGAGATTTTAATGTCGCTTACCGGCAGACCTAGGTAGATTATTGGCAGCTGCCCCACTCTACAGCCAACACTCATCATTCATCACCTTCCCGATCAGTTAGCAAGCCAAACCCGCCACAACAATACAGGCAGGAATATTATATGATATGAATAAGTCATATCACATACTCTCGCTTTGTCCCCGCCAGAACAATTGAAACCGCCTCAGCTGGCGTAGTGGCGTTTTCGATGTTTGGTAAAAAAATTGAACACTGTAGCGATACGATAGGGCGATCTGATCATAAGCCTTGGGGTAAGACTTATGATACATGAATGTCGACTCCTTGGGCTTTAAGATGAACTGATTTCTCATCACATTGGTGGTTGTTGTACCTGAGCTTGCGTCGGTTGCGCTGCTGGTGGTGCTGGCGACACCGGTGGCTGAACCGGCGTTGTCTATTGCTCTGGTGGTGGCGCTGGTATCTGCTGATGTTGCTCGAGGGTGGGTTGTTGCTGTTCAGCTGCCCCCATGCTTGCATGTTCATCGTTTGTGTCATCATATTCATCATCGGCAAGTAAGCCAATGGATCAAACTGCGGGTAAGGGGTCATCCGTTGCGCAGCCGATGGTGATGCCTGAGGGCTGGTCGCCTACTGCTAGGGGACTACTGTTGCATCGTCAATGGCAGCAACCTCTAAGATGAAGCTGGATACCCGGGGCGAATCCCTCTTGGCCGGCAGCATTCTGGTTCTGCGACCACACAGGTCATCATATTCGATGGCATCCCAGTGATGTAGGGATGTGACCGGAAGGTGTACTGAAGAGGTTCCTTAGGCACCGATGAGACCATCCGCGACCCTTTAGTGAACGCCGGAGCCGACGGCATTAAAGATCCAACTGGATGGAACGCTGGTGGCTGGAAGAATGGAGGCAGCATAGGGGCGAACCCTGCGCCTGCCGGTGCTACACCGGACGACATCCGCTGGGAGCCGATGTTTAGCTAGCTGCGGTGGCCGATGACTCCGGTTGGGAGTAACACGCACTGCCAGAAAATGGCTCATTCGTCCGCGGCAGTTAGTACCAGGCGCACTTTGATCCGGTACTAACGTGCCCATTTAGTACCGGGCCTGAGCTACAGTGCACTCTGGAACCTTTTAATACCGGCTGGAGCCACCAGCCGGCACAAAAATGTGCCACTGACGACCTGACGCAACAGTTAGATGACAATTTAGTGCCGGTTGGATCCACCAGCCGGTACTAAATGGCACCGATGACATTTAGTACCGGCCGGTACTAAATCTCTCCTCCGCCACCACCGTCCTTGATTAAATATCCCACCACCACACGCTCCCACCACCACATGCTAAGTCCTCATCCTCATCCTCTCTCTCTCCTCAGGCCGGGCGCGGTGGCCCTCTCCAGTCTCCCGGCGGTGGCGGGGCGGCCTCTCGGCGGCGAGCCTCGGCCGGGCCGGCCTCCCGACGGCGCGCGGGGGCCAGGCCCGCCTCCAGGTGGCGCACCTCGGCCGGGCAGGCCTTCCGGCGGCGCGTGGGGGCCTCCCGGCGGCGCGCCTCGGCCGGGCAGGTAGGCCTCCATGGCGCGCGAGGCCACGCCAGCCTTCCAGCGGCACGCGGGACCGGGCCTGCCTTGCGCCAGCGCGTGGGGCCAGGCCGGCCTCCGAGATGGCGTCCGGGGGCTCGGCCCTCCTGCGGCGCGCGGGGCTTCGGCTCTTCGGCGGCGGCGCACGGGGGCTTGGCCCTCCGGCGGCGCGTGACGGCCAGGCCGGCCTCCCGGGTTGCGTGGGGCTGGGCCGGCCTCCCGGCGGCGCACGGGGCCGCTGCTGCTCTGGCTAGTATTTTTTTGAAATTTGTGATTGTGAGATGTATTTTTCTGAAATTTGTGATTGTGAGATCTATTCTTCTGAAATTTGTGATTGTGAGATCTATTCTTCTGAAATTTGTGATTGTGATTGTAATATTTGTGATTGTGATGTGATTTTTTGATTGTGATGACCGATGTTGTGGGAAAGGAAAAAGAAAGAAAATGAGAAAATAAAATGAAAATGAAAAAAGAGGCGGGAAAGAAAAAGCTACGTTTGGACATAGGGATGGCAATGGGGGCCCGATCCCCGTTTCCCCGCGGGGAATTCATCCATTAGGGGATGAGGATGGTAAGTTTTTCTTCCCCACGGGAATCTTATCGGGGGAAAAATTTCCCCCGTCGGGTATGGCATGGACGGGGTTGGGGAAGCAGGGTCCTCCTATATGGCTTCCGGAAGGTAAATAAGAGATGTATCTTTAAACCCAATCAGCTTCCAAAAAAGTCCAATTAGCAATTGCTCCACCTTCCGTGCGATAGGAAAGTCCACGAAATCGCAAGGCCCATGAAAAAAAGCCCAGCTCGTGGCCGAATCGGGTAGTAACAATGCGTGAATGCTTGAGAATACCCGTGAATCCCCTTTCCCTTTTCGCTGCCCTGACAGACGCTGCTGCAAGGCCTAGCCCCCTAGGCATGAACTTATGAGCATGGTGCTCTATTTCCATTATTTTCTTTTGTTTTTCTACTCTAATTCTGGTAATACCGTATTCAACATTTTCTAAACCGATTCAACATTTTGAAACAACTAATTCAACACTTTGGGAAAACTAATTCAACTATTTGGAAATAATATTGAAATAGTATACTATCAATGTTGGAATAATATAGTAAAAATATTGAACTAGTCTATTAAAATGTTGAAATGCTAACTTAAAGAATACAATAACATATTGGATTTCATTTTGCAGCATTAAATGCAACGAATAATATTCTTCAAACGGATTTTAGAAAAGATGAATGGTCTAGGAGAAATTTTCATTCGAAATTTGAGATCCGATGTAGACATGCCCCCATGTACCAACTCAACTACCAACGTCTCCTCCCTGCCTCCCACACACGCACATGCTCCGTCCGCTATTGGCTCGGCCCACTTCGCACCCGGTCACCACGCAGCTATTTAGATCCTGACCATCTATTTCTCTATGCACGAATCTCCAACAATGGAAAATGTATAAGTTTATTTCTTCCGGAAGATGGATATGAATTCCGTGGGGAAGCATCCTCCGTCCCCGTTTCCCCGCGTAGTCTAGTTTTTCTTAGCAATTTAGCCTAGCATTTCAAATGAATTTAGCCCAGTTAGAAACTAATTTGGCCCATCGGCCCATCCAGCCATTAAAACAAACCTAAAGGCCTAAACTCTCCCACGCACGGACGGCCATTATGCCGCCGCCGCTGCATCTATACTTGGAGCCCCTCTCGCTCTCGCTCTCGCTCGTTAGCATGCCCCTTGCCCCGCTCGTTTGCAACTCACAAGCCTGCTGCAGTGCTGCCTACCTCCTCTCGCTTTCAGTTGCTACTCGCAAGGCTATAGCATGCTATTTGCCTTTTCCCTTTCTAATTCTACTAGGTATGTGCCCGTGCGTTGCTACAGGTAAAAAAAAAATTCTTCCAAAAAAATAGTTTACCTTTTGAATTTTTTATAATGATATGTCACAATTAAAGCACACACTTTGCCTTAAACCAAAATATAAATCTTAGTTCATACAAAGTCTACAACCTAGTCACGAGTCGTCATGTGGCATTAGAAATATAATTCACTATTCACTGTATCAGCCACCACATGTTTCAAAATAATACTTATCTTACATATCACCACAACGTAAAAAATTGCTTTGTGGGAGAGCATATTTGAGCTTTTATTCTTCTTGATATTTTCAAGAATTATCAATTGCCTATTTCACATACGTAGTGCAAAAAAGAAACTACATTGCTAATTCAGGGAGGCAACTTACTCGTAAGTGCTCAGACATTCCTAGATCAATCCTCCAAAGTATTGAACAATCATTTAGTACTTTCAGATCATTGATCCATCTACTATCTCCAAACAATAGTTCTCCCACCAATATGATATTTGAAAATAGTATAAGAAGAAATGCAAGAAAAAACAGCATCTCTAGATGCAAGGACTCTCTATGGCAACCATTATGGATCTTGATGAAGCAAACACAAAAAAGTGGATGACTGATGATGGAAGGAGCATTTCCTGAATAATCTGGCATATAGTTAATACTTGGCTTATTCCTCAGCACCTGCAACTTTTGCCCAATATAGGAACTACTATGGCAAAACCCTTCAGTAGGAGATGATTGCCTGAAAGTGGAATGCTTATACCTAGAATAAAAATAAGATCCTGCAAATAAGCAATTGAAGAGTAGTATACAGTCAAATACATTAGCAACAATCGCCTCAATGGTGCTATCTGAAAGACAGAGATCAGACACGTCTAGAAGTGCCAAGGCCATCTCCCTGAGGTGTTTGAAAGAACAAATATGATTATTCAATTAGGTTCAACCCCATGCAGCATGAAGATACACAAATGGAGTTTATAACTTATACATTAGAAAATCTACCTGTATGCTGAGAAAGATAAGAGATTGCTCACCTCTTCTTTGATCATACAGTTTGAACGCGACTGCATTAGAGGATGAGAAATCCAAAAAAAATGTTGGTTCCCCAGCACACGTGAGAAGAAAATTGAATGGACATGAGGTGAACAGTTTGTACAAGTGGGTCGTAATTATGTAACAGAAGTCTTTTGAACAACCAAGTTATGGTACGGACAAAGTAATACCTCAGGTCAAGTACGGACAGATCAAAGAAATATCTGATTTTGGTGAGCATTTCTTTCTACTTTTAGTGTTCACAGAATGGTTATATGACGCCGTACATTTTTGTTCCAAGTGGTATGTTTTTCAACAGCAAATGTTAAAAGAGTAGAATCATTCGCACAACTTAGCTGTTAAAAGAGTATAGAAGCACTATTCAAATTTCATTCTATAGACAGGAGTTGTACTAGTAGAAATGCTCTTAGAGCTGCACCCAGAGCATGGTTGTCTAGACCATTCTTGAAATGTGATCTGGACTTGACAAACTGGCTTACCAACAACATATAGTCCTCACACAAAAGGGAAGATTCACCGAGTTAATTCCCGCAAGACAAATATCAGTTAAAGCGCCAACCACACCATTTTTTCTATGTGGTTCAATGGGTTCTACATTTTGGGGTTACCTGGAGAGCAAGGTCCATCAAAGAATCAATCTCGAAGACAATATAACCTTCTTTTCCATGAGCTCTCTTAATATAAATTTATTGTCCATCAATACCCATCAGAGCTGATAGCAAATCATCTATAACCAAAAGCTCCAGCATTGCAATTATAGAAGTAATGTTGTGTGAAAGCTACATAAGTTCAGCTATTTCTAATAGCAATAGTAAAATAGCTAGATATCAAGCACCAAGAAAGAGGAAGGTTATTTGAAGCTGAAATTCATATCCATATGCATTTTAGTTCAGTCACATTTGAACAACAGTAGACAAAGCCTCACCAAATTTGATGGGGAACATCAGCTTGTCAGAAACTCACTGTAACTTGACCTACAATCCCAGAAAATGAAATATTCAATCCTGGAAAAACCAGAGGTCAAACAAGATGTCAATAACAAAGTAACACCTGGAGCTGCTTTGATGGCTTCACCAAAATTGCTACTTTAGCATATTTCAATGCCAGATTTATGGTAACTGTAAATAATAGAATAATTGCACAACCACATCCACATATTTAGAACAATGTTGATTTTTTGGACACCATCATGAGCAAATGATTGACCTCTACCTGTAGTGTTTGTCTGACCACCAAAAGGAGCCCTAACACCATTGCTTTGTGCCAATTCCATATAGACGCGGCCTGGTTCATAGAAGATTAAACAACAATTAACCATAATAAACAAATGGTTTCTGACAATAGAGCAGCATTGAGGTGTAGAAGAGGCCACTGAAACCTTTTTCAAATCTACCTGATGTTCTTGTGGTCTGCTCTCTTCTGTATCTACAAATGATTGGAGATAACGATTGAGCTTCCAGTATATACAGAATAATGAGAACAACTTAAGCATAGCGGAGAAATAATGACATTTGTACAACCAGTTTAAGACCAGTAAAAGCCGAGGACCGTGGAATGCTTTATGATCTTTTTTGACGATAATGCTTGTTGATCTTGTGAGTGAGCTTCCATGGCTGAATTCCTGTGTGTCAATCAAATAAGAAAATTAGTATATTTGTAGTCAAGAGGATCTGCGTATCAGTGACACACATGCATTTAACTAAATATATCATCCTACCATTATCACAGGGTGTTTAATAATGCCTCTGCTAAGTGCTAATGCTATGGCAACATGACGACATTTAGTAACGCAAATCAAACATCCATACCCTATCTCAACATTGATCATTTCACTGAGCCACCAGCATCAATTCTTTTTATTCAGATAGCTTCTGCCTTCTGGAAACAGTATGGGTCAAGGGTATCAAATTGGCCACCTTGAGAACTCAAAATAGTATAGTCCTAGAATATAAAATTAGAAACTAACAAATAGAAAAAACATAAATCAAATAGACCGGGCTAACCAGACCATAAGACGTGTGTATTCAGACAGTGCAGATCAGACATGGGTATGGAATTGGCTTTTACAGGAGAATGATAGAGCCTATGACGTGAAACTCAGGATGATTAGGTTTCCATTGGTCATCACAGCAGCACACCGTCGGGCAGTGACCTTGATCACATTGAAAAAATCTGGTGGCACTAAGTACCTGCTGAGGGGGACGCAACCAATCAGACTGGAGGTGCGGGTGCAATATCCGATTGGAGGCAGTGCAATTGCAAGATCCGATTGGAGCTGGAGGCCGTGTAGTTGCAAGTGCAGATATCTGCAAGGATCCAATTGGATCAGTGCGGGTGAGAGCAAGTGCAAGGATCATCAGGCGATGGCAATTGGCAAGGCGCTGGGGCGTGGGCGCGTTCGGCGGCGACGGCGAAAGACAGGATCGCTAGGGAGGGCAGCGTGACGGGATCGCGGGAGATGGCAGGTGACGGGGGATGGGGCAAGATGGCGGGGGAGGGGGCTGCATCGTGGGAATGGCGAGCGACAGGGAGGGGGCGGCTGGGGAATCGCACGGAGCGATCGGACGGATACAATCGTTGCACGGCAGAGCCACCAGGGGGAGGGGGTTAGGGTCGCACCAAATTTTTTCTCCCAATCGTTCTTTGTAGTAGTAGAGATTCTATGGTTACTTGAAGCCTGTAGCCAGGTACGGGGTCCCCGTCGGGGATAGAATCCCCGAGCCGGGGGCGGGGATGGGAAGGAGATCTCCCCCGCGAGCATTGACGGGGACGGGGACGGGGAATTCTTTGACTTGCGGGGGCGGGTATGGTGAAGCGATCCCCGGCGGGGAATTCCCCCGTTGCCATCCCTATTTGGACATGAAGGCTTTTAGTACCAGTCGGTGTTACCGACCGGTACTAAGCAACCTTTTAGTACCGGGCAGCTTGACCGGTACTAAATGACATGCCATTTAGTACCGGCCAAGCGGTACCGGGCAGCTACCCGGTACTAATGGGGGGTTCCGGCCCGGTATTAATGGCTGTTTTTTTAGCAGTGACGGCTCTGTGTATCCAGGTTCCCATCTGTCATTCATCATCTGATAGATGACATTCTGAACTAAGTGCGTTATGATGTCGGATCGATTCATCAGCGTGAAGCATGGCCTGATCGAACATCTCCTGGAACCTCATTGGGTCTTCAGTGATGGTGACGTGGCGCGGCATAGGGATGTTGGTCTTCTGAATGATTTTACCCTCTGTCGACGACACTAAATGACCGGAGACATACAACCTTGTAATTCTCCATGGCCTGATCCAGGAGCTGCTTCTTTGGGCGTCATTGAGATCTTTCTCGGCGACGTGGACGATGTTGCCGATAATGATCTCTACGTCAGTCTTTGGCTAATCGTCCACCAAGATGTGGATCTTTTGATGATGTGTCTCACTGAGCGTGTCAAGAAGCGTGTTGATGCAAAAATCCGCAGATCGGATTTATGCGCTCCACGTACGCTAGAGCCCGGGTATGTGCTTCACTCCGTAGTACCGAACCCAAGTCAGCGCATGTGGCGTGCGCTGGTGTACCAACAAATTTGACTTTCAATTAACAAGGAGGATAAATGTTAAATTTCCGAGGCTATCAGCTAGCGGCCGATATTGATGACGTCAACAATCGGCTAGCCGATCCAAGATAACAAGCTGGTTTAATGCAACGTAGCTCGGAGCAACACCAAAATCCAGATCCAATAGACTATGGTGATCAAATCACAAAAGAACCGATTGTGAACAGATCTGAACCAGATAAATTGTGGTAAGAGTTTAAAATAAACTAGATTAAATAAATTAACCTAGTAAGATCTAAACAATTACCAATAACTTGTGATAAAAGCTAAAACAAGCTAGACTAAATGGATTAATCTAACAAGTTAGCAACTTTTATCGATAACTCATGAATAAATTTAATCTAGGTGAGAGTGATGCGCCACAAACTTAAGATCTAACGTATTCGATAACTTGAACGCTACAGAAAGAGGAAAAGTGATGCGCCCTCAACCTTAGGATTATCTACGCAACTTGACTCAGAACTTACCAGCACACGAGGGACCCAAGTCGATGCAGCCTTGCCTGCCGAGAAGAACTTGTAAAGGAAAAAAAACTACCGCAACTAGAGTTTTGGCGAAGTCGCTGACATGAAAATTAAAATAGATGCGATAAATGTAAAGGTTGTGTTTGAATGTGGTTGATCAAAATTAACAAAAGATGAAGGTCTGCTATTTATAGCATAACCTAGACCCTGCTGCGATATGGTGAGATACAACTTGATACATAAGAAAATGAACATTCTAAAACAAACGACACGACTTCTATAGGCTAACTTGCTGATGTAATCTTGCCCGTCACTTTCTTAGCTCCACCGGCTACGACACCATTTTGGCCCATAGGCCCAAGATACTTCTCTTTCTTTTTCATGGACCAATTTCTTATCGGCTTCCTATTTATCACATTGACATGTGCCAAAAAACGGTGCCAACGTGTCTGTCCCATCTAGACCCTAGTCGGGGTGTGAGAAACCTGCGAGCCCCCGAGCCCTATCGCTTGAAGCCCGAGGAGCGCCACATAGTCTAATCCCTATACATCAAGAAGCGAACGCCCCTCCGGTTGCTCCAGTGCCCCTGGCGCGACGCGTGGCGATGTGGCGGTGTGGATTAGACATAGCTCGCCGCTGGGCCTAAATTTCGGCCCACCTCGCTCCTCGCGTTACCACCTCTCCGGGTCGTCCCTAGGATTCGGGCCAATTGCCCCTCGTGCCTGCTGCCTTTCTTGCGTGCCGCCCTAGCTGCCTGGTGTCTCTCTTGTTACCACAATTCGTCATCGTGGTGTCGAGGTTGTAGTTCCACACCGTCGTTGTGTGAGGTCATGCGTACCGGCGGCTCGGGGCAATCACCCAAACCACTATTGGTAGCTCGGAGTCGTTGTTGCTTGGAGTCATTTCCTGGTGGCTTGGATTCTCCACCAAGCGGCCCCGAGCCTTAATGCAGCGCGGGGCTGGTACCGGCAACTCAGGGTAGTGGTATGGAGGCGTCGTTGCATCGTACCGAGCCGTCGCCGACAGCTCGAGCGTGTGAGAACGTGCCCCGAGACTCACGGCACCTCGGCGGCAGAAGCAGAACGTGCCCCAGGACCCAGTAGCACTAGTAGAGAAACTCATAATATAGGCCCCGTTTAGTTCCCAAAATTTTTCCAACAGTACCCGTCACATCGAATCTTTCGACACATGCATGAAGCATTAAATGTAGTTGAAAAAAATAACTAATTACACAGTCTAACTGATTAGCACGAGATGAATCTTTTAAGCCTAATTAGTTCATGATTGGACACTATTTGTCAAGTAACAACGAAACGTGCTACAATAACTTTTCATCCAACTTTTCGCGAACTAAACGCGGTCATAGATGACGAAACATATTTCTCGTAGTAGGCAATGAAAGCATCATTGAAGATTCTTGCGACGAATTAGTGAAGAAAACCTGTTCGTCATACTGCTGGCGTCATATTTATCCCACCATGACAAAATCATATAATTTGTCATAGAACTGAACTTTTGAAAGAACATCTAGACCCATGTGAATTTTGGTGATTAATGACAATGATCTCAAGAGACTAATGCCTGTTACATATAAAAGGCCTGGAATTGTGGAGCCCCTAAAAAAATGAAAAGAGATGGCATAAAGATGCTCATAGATTTAAATTGTGCATTTCCGCGCTACTACAAAAAAAATTTCCTGAGGCGGTTGAAAATGATTTTCCTAGGCGGGCAACACCAACCGCCTCGGAGGTACCGTCACGGTAAATGGGGATCTTCTGAGGCGGTCAGTCGCCCGCCTCTGTTAATGGAGTAAAAAAACAAAAAAAAGCTCGGCCCGCCAAGCCCATCTGGGCCGCCGGCGCCGCCCGCTGCCGGGGCTGCGGCGTTGCGCCGCCGCGCAGCTCCGCGCCCCGACCCGGCCGTCCCGCCGCCATTGCGCCGTCGGAGCCGCCGTCCCCCTCCCGAAGCAGCCCGTCTCGACCGGATCCGCCATCCCCTGGCCGGATTCGCCGCGCCCCCGCCCGGATCCGCCGCGCCGCCACCAGATCCGCTGCTCTGCGCGACCTCCGCGCCGCTCACCACGCCGGGGACGACCGCCGCGCTGGGCATCCCGCTGCCACCGGATCCGGCCTCGGGAGGGCTCGCCGCCGCCAGATGCAACCTGTCCGCCGCCACCGCTATCCGCCGTCAAATCCCGCACCGCCGAGCCCGGGGCCGCCAGATCCCACATCGCTGAGCCCCGGGGCCGCCGGATCCCGTGCCGCCGAGCCCAGCCACAGCCATAGGATGGCGTGGGGGGAAGGAGGAGGTTGGGGCGGACGGCCTCCACCGCAGCCATGGGATGGCACGAGGGAAGGGAGGAGGATGGGGTGGATAGCCCCGCCGCAGCCATGGGGCGGACGGCCTCCACCGCAGCAATGGGAGGGCTCGGGGGGAGGAGGATGGGGCGGACGGCCCCGCCGTAGCCATGGGAGGGCTCGGGGAAGGGAGGAGGACGGGGCGAACGGCCAGCCGGCACCGTCATGGGAGGGCG
This sequence comes from Panicum virgatum, assembly GCF_016808335.1. Taxonomy (NCBI): domain Eukaryota; kingdom Viridiplantae; phylum Streptophyta; class Magnoliopsida; order Poales; family Poaceae; genus Panicum; species Panicum virgatum. The sequence continues at coordinate 18,920,693 of NC_053144.1, forward strand.
CGCAGGAGAGTGAGGAGGATGGGGCGGGGGTCTGGCGCTGCCGCCATGGGAGGTGCGGGAGGAGAGAGAGAGAGAGAGAGAGAGTGCGTCTGGTATTGGGAGATGAGGAAGAGAGAGTTAGGGTTTGTTTGTTTATATATTCTTTGTAGCAATTGGTTTTATATGGGCTTTGCGTGGGCTGGGTCTATTAACCGAGGTGGTTCTTTATAAGTTCTCCGCATTCGAAAATAGTACTATTAACCGAGGTGGTTATATAAATGATGACCGCCTCGGTTAACATATTTTGCGAGGCGGTTTTTTAAACCGCCACGGTTAATAAAATATAACCACCTCGATTAATCGCAGGCATTAACCGAGGCGGTTTTTTAATGTGCTCGCCTCTGAGGTCTTTTCAAAGCGCCTCAATTAATCAGTTTTTGTAGTAGTGCCGATTTCTTGAGTTCTAGGGCGTGCCGTACAACCAAGGTGCGCACAAAATTATTTGTTGAAGATACCTTAGTTCTTAAATCACACGAGGGATACACATGAGCCTACACAAACACATGAGCGAAATTTTCTAAAGATGTTCGTTCTCTTTTGAAAATTTCCGGTGTCTAGCGGAAATTTCTAGCTCGGGCGATGGAAATTTCCGGGAGATCATCAGACATTTTCGGTCTGTCAGCTAGAGCTGTTTTCAACCGGAAATTTCCACTCCGCGCGACGGAAATTTCCGTTGATTCTAAAGGAGATTTCCGCTAGGTGCTGTGCAACAGTCATATTTGACCCGCGACACTACATATACCAATTCACTCAGTCTTTGACACTGCTGCTTCCATTCTTGCAAACTCTAAGTCAGAAACTCTCTCTTGAGCACACTTTCCTCTCCACTTGCTTCACTCTTGAGCATCCCTTGCAAGGGCCCTCAAAAAAAATCCCTTGCAAGGGAACATATCAGATGCAAACCAATCTCTCCGTGCAAACTATAGAAACTTCAATCTGGGCAATCAGATCAACATCCAAGAGGAGGGGCGCAAATAGGTGGGAGGGAGGTTTGCAAAAGTGTGATTACCCAATCCAAGGGCGGGTCCAGATTGTAAAATTACCCAATCCTCCATACCCCTTGGATGTTGATCCAATGACTCAGATTAGAGTTTTCATAGTTTGCATGGAGAGATTGATTTGCACCTGATACGTTCCCCCCTTGCAAAGCTAGTAGTTAAGAGTGTGAGAGCTTAAGTGAGAGAGTGCACGTGAGACTTGCAACTACAGTTTGAGCACTTGAGGTCCTCATCAAATCGATTATTGGTGTTTATTACTCTTGAAATCTCATATTCCTATACGGCTAGGCGTCGCCTAGGAGCACCCAAGCTTGTAATGTGCCTTGGGAAGTAACCTTAGGGTCACTAAGGGGAGGCAAGATAACTTAGGAAGAAAACTGTTTTCTTGGGTGCCTCAACGGAGATGCAAGTTTCAGTTGTGAAACTGAATTTTGGCAAACAAATTTTTGTCTCCCGTGTTCTAGGTGTTCTTCGTGCTTGTTAGCTTGTTTGCATTGATCTACTTGTTTGGGAGGTTTTTGCTGCAGAAAACTATTCTTTCTAGGTCTTCACATCACAAGTAACAAATCTATCTCACTCCCTTGCAATCTTTACTTATTTCAAGGCTCAGATTTGTTTTTGGGGGTGAGTTACTGGAAATTTCGGTCAGAAGAGTTTTGAAGAATTTTGCAGAAACGCCTATTCAACCCCATGTAGGCGACATCAGGGACCTTTCAACTTTTCAATGATGAAACACTTTTCATCATCGAATTTACGCTCTTCAGTGACAAAATATTTATGTCATAGTTCATGACCACTTTTGTCATTAAAGGCTATGCCACGTGGCATTGACCACGCCGGCGGCCAATGTGGCTTTGGGTGTCACACTAGTAGGGATGAAAGCGGTCGGGAATGGTCAGGAAAATACCTTAACTATTTTTGTTTTCATATTTTTATTCAAAAATGGGAACGGGAACAGAAAAACTGGGTCAAGAAAACGAAATCGATTATGCGGGATATCAGAAATGTTACAATTCGATCGGAGTCGTGTCGATAACGGTCGGAAACCGGTACTCAAAAGCGGGAATAATGAATCATGTAACCTGTTCAAATGTTTGATTCCACACAATGGTTACAACTATAATAATTTATAGGAAAATAGTACTATAGTCTAAAGATAAGTAAATAAATTAACACTACAGTAGAGTTCACATCGCAAAGGCATAGACCCTGAACCACCATGAGCTCCAGCCATTTGGCCCATAAGCTTTCAGGCACTACCTCCCTGCTGTGGCTAGCAGGCCATGGCAGCTGGCCCACGTGCATGCAGGTGCGGGCATCCGGCGGGCAGCAGGCCGGCAATGGCCAGTAGTGCAGCGCACGGCACTAGCGGCAGCAGCAGTGGCACAGCAACAATTTAGTCCCACCTTGGCTATGGAGCAATGCAACGTGCGCTCTCCGTCCCAAAATAATTACACATTTAGAATTTAAAATTTATCTCACAAAATATAGCTGCTTTGACTCCACTACTATAAAAAACAAAAGTATCCGGAGTCTTCTCACAGAAAAGACAAGACAATATCCACGTTCTTCTCACAATAGACATGATAGTATTCGGATTCTTTTCACAAAAGACAAGGGGTATTTTTGTAATTTCACACTATGTATTAGTTTACGTGCCCGGTCTTAGATGTGCAAATATTATGGGACGGAGGGAGTAATAAATTAGACTGAGGGCCAGGCGCCAAGTAGCTGAGCTGCCGAGTAAACGGGAAAAATCCGAGAATTTTTGAGTGAAAATGGGAACAAAAAATTTGGTCCAAAAATGCTTCACGCGATTTTGTTTTCGAATTTACCCGAATTTCCTGTATATTTTATGAATTTCCAAATATTTTTGTTAAACTAGTATTTGATCGGTATATGGTGTTGGTCGGTACCGGATTTTCTCGTTCTTGGTTTAATCCCTACACACTGGCGGGTGATGTGGCCAGTGCCACATGGCGGATGACGTAGACAGCCCGTGCAACGCTGGCACCACTGTACTGATGTGGCAATATGTCTTCACTGGGCTTACCTTGTGGATCATTCTCGTTGCATTTGTTCTTGTCACTGAACATGGCAATTTTCATCATGAAAATAACATCCTTATTATCATCACAAAATGTTCACAAAAAAATGTCACAGTTTTCTCATCTTTCATCACAAAAGTACACAGATTAAGTCACATAACAGATCATGTCACAAGAGCTCGTGGAACTTGACATCTTCAACAAGTAACGTAAAAGGACAGCTAGACTTGAGTGCACTATAAGGGATACACTTATTTGACCCCTGATAACAATGGGCAAATTGAACAAAACATTAGTTCCCCTGAAGCACACTTTCTAACTGCACGAATGCATCGATCAGCATCGCCTACACTAGGAAATGTACTTACTGGGAAAATTACCAAATTGGTTTTTGCAAAAAAAACATTTTTATATGCACAACAGAACTTGTAGTCTTCCCGGTTGAGCTAGATAGAATCATAGATGGTGGAAAGGACTGGTGAGCCACCCTCTTTTATTTGGCGCAACAAGCCTTCTGGTAAAATCAAGTGTATAGCTCATTGATCCATCAAGGAGCAACTTTTTTCATTTCAAAAAAAAATGACAGATGAATTTTGGTTCAACGTTTCTCAAAGCTTCAAATGAAAAATAAATGGAAATGGCTCCCTCAAGAAGTAACATAAGAGTAAGGACAGCTAGACGTGACTGCACAAGAAGGGATACACTGGATCCACGATAACAATGGGCTAACTGAACAAAACAAGTTCACCTGAAGCACACATTCTAACTGCGCGATAGCATCGCCTACACCAGAATAGAGAAAAATCTAGTCTTTCGCAAACTCTTCAACACACAGACAAAGTTTCATCAGGGAACTCCTCAACTCAGCAAATCATCCCATTCACCGATCTTGTCTTTTGGGAACTATGACTTTGATTTTTTTTTTCTTTTGATAGGTATCAGTCTGAAAGAAAAACTCAGCATTAGATATTTATATATCCGAATTGTAAGCCTATGTATGCGCCATGCATGAACAAGATAAGCTTATATCTTATGCGTATCAAAGCCTAATAGCTTCAACTTCACAAAAACTATGCAACTATATCGCCCTAAAAGACATCAATAAGACATCAATAAGATTCAACTTCACAAAAACTATCCAAATAAGTATTAGTGGAGATCGAAAAATAGGCATCAACATAATACCACAACAACCTCTAATGAAAACCACATGATAACTATAAAAGAACTATTCGAACTGAAAATTCAAAAGGATACTAAAACTGAAATGCATATAGTGGAAAGCCAATTATCATGAACATTCAAGTTCATTGTATAAGTAATTTGAAACCTACTTCATGAACAAAACCGACGCATCTTTTAATTTTATTCTAACTGTGAAGTAATGGTGAATAAGATAAGAAACCAACCAAGGGAAGAGGGTGAAGGATGGTAATTCTTGTTGTAAGGAGCCCTCAAGGTGGAACCAAACTAGTATTCTTCAACCTCAGAACCCTCCAAGCTTTTAACCTGAACTTCAGAATCTTGGGCTTTGAGTTTCTTAAACATAGCCCTCCAACTCCTAGGTATGCAATGGTATTCGTGAAACATGAGTCCACTTGACCTACGGTAGGAGAAAAAGGTCATTAATCAGCAATTATAGTTATTCAAACAACGGATGAGATCTAAGAATGGAATACGAATCATGGGGACCAAGAACTTACCAGTGGCGATGGTTGCAAAAGGTGAATAGATGATCAACAAGTGTAAAAGGTCGCACAGATGGACGAATCTTCTTTTTGAAGTTATGGATGATGGATAATGTCGATATCAACTCACATGTGCCGCTGCTGACAGAGTACATAATAATGGGATAGAGATCTTCAGAGTAGAAGTAAATAGCATTGCCAGTGATAGAATGCAGGTTGTTGTGAGAGACAGAAAGGCAGCGGTCACGGCTAATAAACAAAGCTTGGTCACCAAGGCTGCTTAGCGGATTAAGCCTCCCGTGCTCAGCTGTGTCAACCTCAAACAATGCAAACTCGCAAGGCCGATACCCCTCTACCCAATTTTCAAAGTTAAAGTGCCTAAGCACAAGTATCAAACGTGTAGCAGACTCCACAAGGAAGAACAAATGTGTTTGAGGAATGCCAAATGTGTTTGGAATATGAGCAATATAAGGTTTCAGGCATTGAGGGTAGACCTGTACGACCTGCCTCTCGTTGCTAATGACACCATATACACTGCCTTGGAAGGAAACAGCAGCGGCGAGCTGAATGTTGTGGTTGACGATGTACCAGCATGGGAAAGTAGGCTCGCTGACCGCCACCCCTGGTGAATTGGGGAACCATGCCACTACAGCAATCGAATCAGATGACTGTGACATGCACACGGCAGCTCTCATCCAGGCTCTGGACTGTTGGTCCTTGACCATGTATTTGAAGATAGTGGCAATGGGCGGGAGGTCCACGGCGACGCGGGTGAAGGGGTGCAGGACGCGAACGGCCGTGGTATCCTTGTTGAGCAGGATGAGGAGGCCGTCAGTGAAGCCGACGATTCGGTAACCGTGCAGCTCCGGCAGGTGGGCGCCAACGCATCTGCCGGTGGCAGTTTGGAGGAAGGCGACCTCGCATGCGTCGGCTGGGCGCACGCCGTCGCCGTCGCAGAGCGCGACCCAGCCGCGCGGTCGGAGACGCGCGTCGCGGAGGGTGGGGTCGCGCGGACAGGGCGCAGAAGCGCGCCAGCTCGTGCATACGGCGCGCATCGACATGTAGTCCACAACGTCCGCCGCCAGAACGCGTGCCGCGATGACTTCCTTCAGATCCGGGAGTAGCAACGCCCAATCCCTCCAATCCCCCATCGGCGCCGCCGATGCACCAGATGAGGAACCCCCCATCGCCGCCGCCGATGCACCAGATGAGGAGCCCCCCATCGCCGCGGCCGGTGCCCCAGATGAGGAATTGCAAGGACGGGCAGCGCAGGCGGCGGGCGACGCTAAGGGGGCTCCTTTGCGCTTCGTTCCAGCTTGAGCCGAGCTTACGATTCTATGGAAGCAGACTGGTTTCTTCTCTTCACATCAAATCAATCACCACGCCCCATGGCCATGCACCATCCTCCACCTTTCATCGTCGATTCCCACCGCGACCCAATCTTCTGCGTAAGCGATTTTCTATTAAAATAGTGTACTAAAAGAACACCATTAATGTAGAAGTTATTACGAAAGAAATCATAAAACGGGGTAGGCTACAAGAAAGGGAAAGCTCACCTGGATTCGAATCGCCGGCGTCCGAAGGAATAGGCGATGGCCGATGGGGGCCGCCGCTGTCTGCCTGTCTCGCAACATATAAAGCACGCCCTCGATGGATTCTGGAGTAGGGTTCGTCTCGAACAGGGTTGGGTTCCGTCTCGGACTTTCCTCCGAATCGAACGAATCCAAAGATCACGCTCCTTCGGCGGAAAGCCCATATTCGGTTCGGCTTAGCCCACACAACTCTGCTGGACCGATTCACGGCCCACACGCAAGACCCACAATGATCATCTCCTTTTTTTCTTATAACTAGTATAAAATGTACGTGCGTATTTTAAAAATATTAAACACATCTTTATATTCATAGAATGCTCATATGAATTTTTTTCAATTGACATAAAAGCCACATAATTTACCTGAACATATTATTGAATCAAAGTTTGAACTTAGTTTAAATCTAGGATGAATTCAGAAGGTGGCAAACTTTTGCCAAAACATTTTGTTTGGCAAAGAAGTGATTAAGACTGATTTCATGAGGTGATTTTGTGCAATGAACTAATGACTGGGAGCTGAAAAGGTTAGTTTTTCTTAATTTATTCCGCTCAGTATCATGTCATATCTAAAATTTACCTAAATAATAATAAAGAATTAGTCTTAGACATAGAATTAGCTCGGGCTCTGCTGTAGCAAAAATGACCTCTCATGCCATATTTCAATATAATGTTTTGGCGATTGATGACACACACAACACTTGGACTAATGTGATTGTTAAGATGACTATTCTCAGGCTTTTAGGTTCAAGTGATGACAAAGAGAAGAGAGGCGTAGCAAGGCCCGAATGGCCGCCCCTACGCATCGGATAAATCTTTTCCTTGCAATATTTCTTGTGCTATCTCTTTTGACAAGGTAGATGCGTCTACCTCTTGTGATCTAACCCCTTGCAATGAGAATGTGATTGTAGAAATATGTGATGATCTCATTGCTAAGGAAAATGATGAGCTTAAACAAGAGGTAGAAAAGGCTAATGACGGACTTAAGGCGGCTCAAAGGAAAGTACACTCAAGAGTAAGTCCAACCTTCTCAAGATAACACCTCCGCAGACGTGAAGAAGCTTGAGAAGGGAGAAACCGTGACTTGCTTCAAGTGTTGCAAAGAAGGCCACAAGTCCTACCAATGCAAAGAAAAAGAGGGCAAGGCAAAGGGCAAAGAAAATGGCAAGCCCAAGAACTTGAACGAGAACAAGAAGGCTAAGGAGATCAAGAGAAACACATCTCCATACTTGAAGGCGTCCTACATATACACCAAGCCCACCCACAAGAACAAGCAAAAGAGCAACCACTACATATTTGAAAAGAAGAAGAATGGCAAGATGGTGGCTCATGTCATGGGGTGGAGAACATATGGATGGAACCGACATATTTGGGTGCCCAAGGATATTATTCATACCATGGATGACTCTCAAAAGGTTTGGGTTCTTAAAACTTAGGCACCAAACAAGTGCAATGGGGGATTTTGGATGCTTAGCTTACAAGTTAAAGTGAAGGTTCAAGCCAAAACAAGCTAAGCTCACAACTTGGACATTTGTTACCCAAGTCTCCCATAAGTTAATGGTAGCTAGATTTCAATTCAAACATCATGTAGCTCCATTGCTTTTGCTAGGATGTTTGCTTGTTTTGCATCTCCTAGTGTTATATATGGTGGGTTGCTTGTGCCATGACTCTAACCCATGAGCAACCTACATGGTTTGATAAGTGTGTAGAAAGCTACACAAGGTTACCTTTCATGTTACACGGACTTCATGAGGTATATATTTCATATGTGTACCATGAACACAAGCTATAGGGTAAACTTCCTAATTGTGTCAAAATCAATATGCATACATTTGCTTGGTGTTTCAAACACTAAATGCACACATTTAGGGGAGTTCACTTTTATAGCTTGTGATTTTGAGACTAATGTGTTTGCTAGTTTATCTTTTGTAGTCTCACGTGGAGTTAACACTCTAAGAGAATGTTATTCACGATCAATGTGAACAAACAACTCTATAAGAGTGATTAGATAATTTGTGCTTTCATTCATTTTGAGCCATGCTTTATTGAACTTAAATACTCATATCTAAGTTCATAGGCTATGTGCTCATACAATTGCTTAACCTTGGTGTACCAAGTGCTCACCTCTTAAAGACTTTCAATTGGTTGCAAGTCACTTTCAATTGGTACATGCAAGGTAAACTAAGTTGTTCACCCGGAGGTATGCTAGGTTCTAAACTCATTCAATTGGTATATTTGTCAATTTCTTATCCTTTTTAGAGCTACCTCCGTGCATGATATGATCCAAGCTTTCTAATTATAACATCTAGTTGTGCACTTGATTTTCACATTATCATTTTGTGCACATACTTGTGGAAAGCTTAGCTCATGTCATACTAGTTTCGTGATTTTGTGATCCACCATAGTAAATTCTCAATTGGTATCTTCATTGATATCATACAATTGAATCATGAGTCATAAAACTAACTCCCTATGCTACTAATCTTCTTTTGAGCTATATTGTTTTGCAAGACTTTTTTAGGAGCAAGACCTTTTAAGTGATTTGATCCCAAAGGGGGAGAAATACCTAAGTGAATCAAGTCATGAGGGAGAATCAAAGGGGAAGCTCCATAGTGGATTTCGGCCGGGTGACCGAGAGAGACGGTGGCGGTGCACGAGACTTAGTGTCTTGTGGGCACTTGCCTTTGCTTGCCGGCATCGCCTTGGTGGCGTAGTGCAAGACGTGATCGGAAGAGCCTCGGTGTCCCGTGGACGTAGGCGTTTGTGCCGAACCACGTTACATGACCGTGTCTACTCGGGAGTTTGCATCCCTCTTGCACTTATCTCTTTACTTATCGTATTACGCTTCCGCATTTACTCTATCTTGTATGCCTTTACTTTCCTAGTTAGTTTGATTATGATTGACTATAGGTTGCAAGTTTTTAGGGGTAAGTAGAGAGTAGCATAGATAAACCTTAGTCATAACTAGCATGTATAGGACGTGTTAGGTTTATCTTATGCAAGTAGTTTGAGCCCTAGGACAAAAAGCGATTAGCGACCCTATTCACCCCCTCCCCCTCTAGGGTCGGACACCCCGGTGATCCTTACATCTGCCAAATAAGTCCTACGTGTTGCACTTCAACCAGACGAAACCACCATGCTCTTTTTGGAATAACATGTGCCTTTGAAAAATATTTAAAAAAATTATATTCATAGAAAACAATCTAATAAACAAGAATTATTTTATTGAACCCATGTAAATAGCAGAACCACAAAACTTGTCTTGACAATTCGATCGCCTAACGGCACTATGACCAAACAACAACACCATGTAACCTTTCTGAAATTGGTTCTTGCACAAAACTTCATGTTCTATTTAGATGTTTTGTTTTCTTCTTTTTCTTGTCTCATAGTTCTATCAGCCAACATGAAATTGTGTTAAGATGGCACAATAAGACATCGCACAACCAGAACAGCTAGGATTACACTGACAACAAGACATATAAAATATAGTAAAAATGATAGAATTAGCCTACAAGTATATTGTATTAAATCAAGGGAAAAAATCCCCATTGCCTGTCACAAGAGAAAAAAAAAAGACATGTTTATCCAATATGTGAAGCAACTACATTATCAGGATAATCTATTTGTATACTTACCCCTGCTTAAACACATAGGTTAGTGAAAAAATCATCTGCACCCGATCATATTTCAAACATCTGATATCTCAATGTACTTTCAAAATTGGTAGCTTGGACACTCTGCAAAAATGTAAAAAAAATATCATACATACATTATTGTTTAAGAATCTACCACACTGTAACACCCCTGTGTTAATTGTGCTCGCTAATCACGATTTATTTCGCTAATCGTGGACTCAAGTTCATCGTTAGCGTTAATCGGATTCGCATAATAATCTTTGTTTTAGCGATGTTCGATCTCGTTTTTGTCCTTGATCTGAGCTCCAAATCAACTTCCGACCAAAACAAAAGTTGTAGATCTTTTAATCCTCTACAACTTCTATTTTGGCCAAATTTCATGTTCCCATATGAAAATTGGAGTTTCAACTGTTCAAACTCGAGCCAAAATCATTCAAACGAGTAAATAGTGCTTCTCCTGCTCGTCACTGTGCCCCGACGCCCATACCGCCGCCGTGGTCGCCGGCGAGCGCGTCCACGCGTCGGCAATCGCGCCCGACGCCGCTCTTCTCCTCTCACGGACGCCTCGAAGCTTCCCGTGCCGTCCCCATCCTCCTTCCTCCTTCCTCTGAGCTAGGTCGAGCTCGAGCGAGCAGAACCGAGCGAAATCGCCGTCGCTCGTCGCTCCGGCCAACCCTCGCCGCCCACCTCAATCCGTCGCACTCCGAGCTGCGCGACCTCGCCCCGACGCTCCTCCATCCCTCCACGAGCGCGGCCGAGCCCCTACCCCGGCCGAAGCGAGCACAGACGCCGTCCACCATCGCCGTTCCCGTCGAGCTTCGCCATCGCCGTCGAGCTCCTTTCCCCGGCCATCCTCCGCCCCAAATCGACCCACGGTGAGCCCAATCGCGGCCTCCTCCTACTCCCCGACCTATTCCCCACCCGAATCGGCGCCGCCGCAGTCGAATCGAAGCCGCGCCGCCCACCGCCCGCGCACGTCGCCGGCTTCCCCTGCTCCAGCCCGCGCGCCGTTACCGCGCGCCCTAGGGCCACCTAGACCCCCTGAAGCCCGCGCCGCTCGCTCCCGCCGCCGCCGAGCTTCGCAGCGGCCGGAACGCCGCCGCCGCAAGCCGCCGCCGCGTGCAGCAGCTGGCGCACGCCGCGGGGGCCCCCAGCGCGCGCTCGCGCGGTGCCGCCGCGAGCCGCACGGCCGCCGGGGTCCCCTGGCCAACACCTGCCCCTCCGCGCCGCTGATTCCGCCCCACCGGCGCGGACACCGCGCGCCGCCGCCCTAGCCATGGCGCCGCCGCGAGCGCCTTGCGCCTTGCGCGTGCCTCTGGGCCGCGCCGCGCGCGCTCCGCCCGGCCACCGCCCACCCGCACCCCGCGCCCCCGGCCGCCCTGGGCCTCGCCTGCAGCCCCGCCGCACCGCCGCCGGTCAGCCCCGCCGGCGGGGAGCGCCGCCGCGGGCTACCCGGCCGCGCCCCGCGCGTGCGGGCGTGAAGCAGAGGAGGGGGCGGGCCTGGGTCCCTGGTAAGTGGGGCCCGGCTGTCAGCCCCCCTTTACCCTTTTATGTTTTAAATTGTTATTCTTTATTTTGGCTGAAAGTTCATAATTGTGTAGAAAATCACAGAAAAATGCGAAAAATGCCAAACAAATTTTTTTAGGTTTCTAAAATCATGATCTTCAGAGGAAAAATACTTAATCATGCATTTTATCACTTTTGCTCTGATGAAAATTCAATTTGTGTTTAACCTAGTTTATTTTGTACCACTTGTTGTGTTGCTCTAAAAATTATGAAAAATTTGCAGTGGCCTTATCCTTGCATGTGTAATCCACTGTAAAATTTTCAGATGCTTACCCTATGTGCTTGGTTGTGCATATGTTAGTGTTTGTTTTCCTTTTCTAGGGCTAAAAGAAATGTGTTTCTATATCAATAAATGTTAGAAAAATTTGGGTGGCATGCTTACTGCTTTCAAGTTAAGCTGGTAAATTCTTGTTGCTAGAGCTTGTATGCAAGTTAGGTTTTTACTTATGCTTTGCCCTAGCCTTGCTCTTTTCTTTATGCAATGTTGTTAGTTGTTTGTTTCAGGCATGCAAAACAAACTCCTGTTCAATCCACGCTACCCTAAGCCATTTTAGTAGTGGTTGTTTTGAAGGAAATACTTCAGGCTAAAATATTTTAACTTTTGGAATCGCATCAGCAGCACTCATGCTTTGCACTGTGTTCTAATTGTTGCATGGCATTTTTTTTATTCGTGTAGACGTCGCGAACGAAGCTGTCCACGAGCTAGTTGCTGAGCCGGTCCAGGAGCCACGAGCAGGAGAGCAGCAGGAGGTCGCCGTTGAGCACGCTCCAGCAGACTTTGTTAACCCCGCTGACCTGCAAGGCAAGCCCCGGAGCATAACCATAATTTAAAGTATTAAATGTTTATTTAAGTATTGTGCATTTATGTTCTAGGAGTTGAATGGAACCATAGTATGCATGTTTTCCCTAGGTACCGTGGGCCTATACTAGTATGCAGGTGTCGATAGAAATGCTTTGCTAAATAGGATTTCGGTAGAAGTCGAGTGATTACTGTCACTCGCGAGTTTAGGATCTTGATTCCTTAGCTATGGCTTTGAAATGAGTTATTGAGAAAAGAGAAATGAAGACCGGGCGGAAATGAGTTGGATTAATGGTATAGAATGGATGAAAAGAAATCTCCGCCTGTGTCGATTGAGGACCGTTCCGTTGTTGGCAGTGCTGATCGAGGATTGAACAGTACTAACCACATACCGGAAGTAGGAGGTAGTCGAAACCAGTAAGCTGTGTACCACCTTACAGCGGTGATTTGAATTCCGCCATGCTACGCTGGGCGTGGGAGTTGGCGGGTGTTGGATAGGATGCCGCCTCCGGGTTCTCCGGGAGTTCACTGCGAGGGGCCCATCACCTGGGTTTTAGCAGGCGTAGTTCAGATGCCGTGGTAATGTGGAAACAGTTGACGCGCATGGCCCGACGGGGCTTACATGTGTCGTGTGAGTTAGGTCCACCTTGCAAGGTTAAATCGGATCGATTCGCTGTGACTCGCGGTTATGAGAGCCTTGATCTCTTTGTCACATCGTAGTAAGAAAGTGGAATGAAAATGCAATGGAAAAGACTGGTTTGGAAGTTATTAAAAGATAATCTGTTCCACCATGTGTGTTTTAGATGAATAGGCAAACTTAGTTAATACTTGATATACTAAATGGAGCTAAAATATTGAAAGTAAGGATTCACATCTAGCAGCCTTTCAGCAAAAGAGCTCCAGAGCCAAAAAGCTTTGCATGTCTAGGTAATGGGCTAAGTATACCCAGAGTCGGGTAAGACTTGCTGAGTATTAGTATACTCAGGGTTGTTGTTGTAACCCTTCTGAGCAGGTTGTGTCCCTGCGGACTTCGAGGAGATCTGTGCGTCCTGGATTGGACAGCCGCTTCCTCCTGGGTGGACCGTCGAGTGGGCCCCGTCTTCCCCGTGAAGATTGGGCAGGTTGGCGTCACATCGGTGGGCAGGATGTGGAGCTCACCTTTTATCGTCGTCGTAGTTATCGTATTGTATTTCGAACTCAGTTTTAAACTTCCGCTGTGTTTTAACTCTATTGCTTGTATTAAGACCTTTTATGTAAAACCTGTGTTGTAAATTAATTTGAAGATTTTTGTTTGCTGGTAACACCTGTGCTCGTCTTCGTACGGGTCTAAGTGCAATTGTGATCCTGGAGTACAGTAGTTTAATCGGGATTTTACCCGACAGCCTGTCAGGTTACACCGTTTTAAGTGCACAGTAACTTGATTAAGTATTAAGATGATGGTTAGTGCATTTAAGCCGGTTTAATTTGGACGGTGCTGCTACACACACTCACTGCCGGCAAGGTCAAAGAAGGGTAACTTGCCTACCGGTATGGGTGTTTTGAACTTATTGCCATCCATGCATCTTTAAATAGCAAGCTTAAGAATGAAATAAAACCTTGAGGACTCTTCATTTGCACCAGTTGTACCGTACTTGTGGTAAACTCGTGATTTTCAACATAGTCAGTAAGATAAAACTTGGAAATAATGTGACAAACATTGGGTATTGAGAGAAATCTATCTTTGAGAGGAGTATTGCATTGAGAGAAAGCTTGCAGAAGCAAGTTAACATTCTCAAGAGTATAAGACATAGATACTGTACATAGGAGAAGAACAAGCAAACTTTAAGTTTAGTGTATGAAATCTTCTTCTCACACCCTTTGATCATTTTTGTCAAGTGGTGTTTCAAGCACTTGCATCTGGCGCTGGCCTCTCTTTCTCAGGGCAAGTGTTAGACTTGATCATCTGAATGCTTATTTGCTGTGAAGCTTATATCTGAATCATCCAAACCTCTTCCATAGCCAAACTTTTGGGCACCATCATTCATCCCTGGTACGAAATAGTTAGATATCTAGTGTTGCAATACTGCATTAATATTGCCAGCACAAACGTTAGATTAAAATCAAATCAATGCATGATTAAATACACAACATTAGCTAAACTACCATATTGTTTGCCATGCCTACTCAGTTAACATATTAGAAATATTTTATTTTCATGGATTAATATTCCAAAATAAGTTATTACTCTAGTAGTGGAAGTGTTCGTCCAAAACAAACGATAGCTCTCGAATATCACCTGCCTCGGCCAAGCAATCGGCAGACATAGACATGAAATTTGATGTATGCACTTATCGGCGACATGAGAGCAGCAGCAGCATTATATAGTTGAGGACCCGATTCACGCAAGATTAGGCCATTGATATGCCACCCCTGTTACTGGCCTTAACTGAAAACAAATAAAACCAAGTAGATTTCAACAAGTTAGATATCTGAAGCATCAAAAGTTAAGTGCGATAGACAACGATGTCTTCGCTGAAGAACGCCATTGTGAGCACAACAACTCACTCCTCTCCCACACCAGAATCGGCGGGATAGAAGTGGTCAAACACAAGCTCCGGCTCACCTGCAACTTAGATTAATAGCAATGTGAGTTAAACTAATCAGCTGCTTGAGATATGTAGGGGCCACAAAATGTACAAAGAGCATTTAGCCTGATGAAGTAGTTCTCAAACGGCAAAAAGAATAATAAGAATATACTATAAGCATAGTCATTTGAATGACTTTCAAACAGAGAGTAAGCATATATAGCACGCAACACCAGATATGAAACAAGGAAGGGCCCATTTCACAATGTTGGCGCCCTAGTAAGACGGAATCTCACAATCATAATCAACCTATACCATCAAACCCGAGCAAGCAGAAAGCAACCCGGTAGCTAGCTGCAATAGGATCAGAAGGCTCAGAAAAAATAGAGGAAAAAACCAGGAAACTTCGAATGCTGGGGATTGTATCAACCAGAAAAATAGAGGAAAAAACCAGGTTTGTGCTATGCTGGGGATTGTATCAACTTTGACCGCTAATTAGAGGTATTAAATTAAAGCAGTTTCGAAAACCAACTTCATAACCCCTGCGCTAGGAACTCTGAAGAATCTAATGAGACCTTTGACTGCGTGATTAGAGGATGGTTACTATAGCATCACTGTAGCCAACCATCGATTAATTACCGTCATTAGATTCATTGCGAAAAGTTATACTCATCTTTGAAAAGTTTTTGCAAATATGTTTCATTTAGTACTTCATGCATACTAGATTTCCTTTTTTCAAGAATCGTATGTTAGGATCATGGGATGCAACCAAACAGGGCCAAAAGAGCAGCTTTGGAGATGCTGTTGAATTAGCTCTGTCGCTGCACCAGCTTGATCGAATCGAGGGCCGTGTTTGGTTTACACCATAAATTTTTTTTTCACAAAAAGACGAATGCGTGCATGGAGTACTAAACAAAATTTATTTGCGAAAACTTTTTATGGATGAGTGTAACTTTTCGAGATGAATCTAATGAGCCAAGTTTCATCACGATTGGCTACATTGATGCTATAGTAATTGCGCCTAATAATTCCCTAATCATACCGTCAAAGTCCTCATTAGCTGCAATAAGTACTACCGTAGGATAGTTTTGGAGGTAATTCAGTAATTAGACTTCATTTAGTATCTTTAATTAATTAATGATCAAAACTGTAAAAAAATTTCACCCCCTAACCAAACATAGCCGAGCGCTCGGCTTCCGTGGTGTGGCTCAGTTGCAGGACAGCAGCTGGCTCGGAACGTCGCAGCTCCCGCGATGGACCTGCTCCCGATTGATGCGATGGCCAGGTGGCAGAATCCTGCGCGGTCTCGCAACAGCAGCGCTGCCGCAGACATTTTTTGTAACACTCAGGAGTAAATCCATGGATTAATTAAATTAATCTTGGTCATTAGTTCAAACCCCACGATAATCACCAAACCAAACATCTTCCTATCAGCCTGGCCCCGACCAGTATGACCGGTCGGTGCAACCGGTCTGACCGGTCGAACCTGATCCAACCGTTTTTGAGGGCCCCACCTCATTTAAACCTCACTCTCTCTCTCAACCACTCACTCCCCTCACCAGAGGCGTGCCCAGCTCGAGCTGAGCTCTCTTCTCCCTCCCCTCTCACCCAAAACCCTAGGACCCAAATCCTTTCCCTCCATTGGATCCCGAGGCTTGGGGAGCATCAAATTGGGCTCAAGGATCATCTTCTCCTCGATTCCATCCTTGGGGAGCAAGGGATTTAAAATCTTCACGCGGTTAGGAGCTCCTCCAAGGTAATTTGCGTTTGATGGTCGATCTCTTGTTCTAGGAAGTTTTAGGTGAGGTCCTCTAGTTAAAAGTATCCATATAGACCCCTGAACTAGATCCTAGAAGTTACTCGGTGTTGGTGGGCGATTTTCGCCGCGCCAAGGAATCCTAGGTTTTGCTCTGAGAATGACCGGTCTGACCGGTCTGATGGACTGGTCTGACCGGTATCACGTTAGGTCAAGGGGGAACGGTCTGACTGGTATTGGGGACCGGTCTGACCGGTGCTAGCTGAGCTGAGAGGGTGTAATTAGGGTTAGTTGGCACATATTGTTAGGAATTGGTTTGGTTTATGGTTACGTATAATTTTTATAAACTCATGCATGCATTCTCATGTCATATGCATATGCATACGTGTAGTAGCCGCGGCGGAGGAGGTCGTATTCGAGGTGGTTGCGGAGCCACATGAGCCCCAGGGGCAAGCTCCACAGCAGGAGGTTCGCGTGGAGCCGGCCCAAGTCCCGGCTAACCCCAGTACTGAGCAGCAGGCACAAGGCAAGCCCCGGTGCACATCCTTCTATTTTAAATTATGACACACATATATATATGTTCCTATTACTTGTGCATTAGGTGTAGGAATTATTTGGAACCTAGTTGCATGATTCCCTAGGATTCCCTGAGTTATACTAGTATGTATAGGACGATAGAAGTGCTATGCTTAATAGTCGCGATAGAAGTCGAGTGACTCTTGTCACTCGCGAGATATAGGAAAGCTTTAGAAGCCGAGTAATTGCCGGTTACTCGCGAGATGCATTATTATCCTTGTAATTCAGTATTTGACTTGGATTGTAATGGATATGGAGATGTGAGACCGGGCGGGGATGATGGCTAGGTATGGCAGCAGGACAGGGTTCCTGGGTGTCTTAGCCCCGTCCGTGTCGATTGAGGACCGGTCGTTGTGGCAGTGCTGATCGGGGATTGAATTGTACTAACCGCATGCCGGGAGTAGGAGGTAGTCGAAACCGGTAAGCCGAGTACTGCCTTGCTTCGAAAGTACAGGACTTCAACTCACCTCCTGGGGTAGTCGAGTAGTCGCGGAGAAATGAGGATGCATGTTTACTTTTGGTGGTCTCACGTTGAGCTCGGCTGACCATATGATGGTGGGGCTGTCCTGTAGTTCGAGGCAGGGAGGGGAATGGTTGGCATGTATAGTCCGACGGGGCAAATACGTGCCGTGTTGGTTAGGTCCACCTTGCAAGGTTAAATCGAATCGATTCGCCATGTCTCGCGGATATGAGGGCCTTGGTCTCTTTGTCACACCGTAGCGAATGAGTTAGGGTAATAAAGATATAAAAATGGATATAAATTCTGGTTCTTATTTGGATGCTCCACATGTGTGTGTAGACAGGCAAACTTTAGTGAGGGTCTAGCTATATAAAATATGCGGCTAAAATGTGGAAAGTAAGGATACACCTCTAGTTGCTATTTCTGCAAAAACAAACCACCAGCCAAAAGCCTTGCATGTCTAGATACGTGGGCTAAGTTATACCCACTGGTCGGGTAAGCCTTGCTGAGTATTAGAATACTCAGGGTTTGTTGCCACCTTTATTATTACAGGACACCCGGACGTCGACTTCTGCCCCTGTTGCGTCAAGTTCATCCGCCGGGATGCAGAGGGGTGGCAGGTCGTGGAGCGAGACCCTTAGGTCAGGGGTTTGTCGGGTTGCACACTCGTGGGCGGAGTGTTCAGCCTATCTGTTTTGTCGGGACCGGTCTGACCGGTATCCCTTGGGCAGGTGCATGCAGGCCGGTCTGACCGGTTCTCTTAACCGGTCCGACCGGTGTTGTTAGGCTGAGAGTGGGCAGCAGTGTAGGGTAGTTTGTTTTAGTGTAGTTTCTTTTCAAGTTTCAACTTTAGTCCTCCAGTTGTGAATTTGTGAGGGTTCCAACCTTTGTAAATTAACTTTGTATTGAAAACTCGGTTGTAAACTTAAGGTTCTATCACGCATCATTGTATAATTTCAAGTATTTGTGTCGTGTTTGTACCATCTGCGCCCACCTTCGCGTGGGACTACCGGTGTTGTTTCGATCGGGCCGTGGGTTGAGAAAGGATCGCCAAATTAAACCGTTAAGCTAATGCGCCTGATGTGTTCAAATGACGGTCATTAGGCTTAATTAGAGTTTTAATTTGGCGGTTCCGTCACATTTTTCCTCCGACGTGGGGCTGTGTGGGAGCGGGGAGTGCGGGGCGTGGGGTGGGGGCGGAGGCGGACGGACACGTGGACGTCGGTGATCACAACGTGACAGACCGAAAAACTGCAACAATGAAAAAAATATCCCCAATTATTCTTTTTAGTTGTATGCAGATAGAAGAGATTTCATGTCCACGTGTATGTATCAGGAGGAATATTTTTTCTGATTTTTTCTTAAATTTTTTAGACTATTTTTGTTCTTGGGGATTTCTAGTCCTTTAGTTTCCAAATGGAGGCAGGTACAGAAGAGCATTCACAGGGAAATGAAATGCCACTAAGACTGACCTCAGCAGACGACGGCGGAGGCATCGCGAGGGTGATGTGGCGGGCGGGCGGGCGGAGGTGGCAGGGCCGGGGCCGGGCCACGTGTGCGGTGGAGTCGAGAGGCGTCGACTCCGCCGTCGTCTGGCGAGGTCAGTCTAAGATTCTATTTGGAGAGCTTCTAGCAGCTTTTGCTTCTTCAGCAAGCTCTAAAACCCACAAGCTCTCCACCGTCGCCTTCGCGTCTCACCTGCGATCGAAAAGACGCCTCCTGACTGCAAATACGGAAACTGAGAACACCAGCAGAAGACACTCGAACGCAGTGGAGTAGCGCTCGCACACCACCACGGCACCACCAAATCAGACAACCACCCCCGAGCGATGGAGGAAACCGCCGCCGCCGCTGCTCCGGTACCTAATGCCGCCACACCCGAGCCCGCGGGGGATGCTCCCAGCGGCGATGCCTCCGCTGATCCTGCCGCCGTCGGCGACGACGAGCACGACTCCAAGGAGGTCGTCCTGCGCAGGTACTTCCTCCAAGAGTGGGAGCTCGTCTCCGCCATCCTCCGCCGCATCGTCGCAGCCGGCGGCGACGCCGAGCCCGCCGACGTCCATAAGATCCGCTCTATCGTAAGCACTCCTCTCCTCCTTGTCTCCAAATGTTCTCTGTCGCTGAACCTGATACAGATCTATGAGAGAAGAGCGTGCAGCTCAGGAAGCAGCATTAGCTTTTGTCTGGTTAATTGTTGGTTAGTGGAGGCTATAATTTTCTACAGTGCTTCAGCGTCTGCTGCTAGATGCACACCAGCAAAATTCGAAGAGATCGTGTAAAATTTTAAGCAGCCTTTCCCACAAACCCCTGTTTTAATTATTTGCTAAGCACTAGTTGAGTTGTCTAGGAGGCAATTTAAACTGTTTGGTTGAGGTTAATCTGTGAATTCGACTGCTATTGCTAATATAGAGGATAGTGAGAGCACAGGCTGAAGAGTAAGCTGAGCTGGGATACAAATGATTCACACGAACCAATCCTAAGTCCTATAATGTTTATGAATTACAATATACTTTTCCTGGTGAAAAATATGGATCTGGGAGGGAGTTAAGACTTATGATTTATTACCACTATTATAGGTAAAGGTAAGATTTCTCAATGTCCACATAACGTAGAAACTGTAAGCATTAGGAAAACTATAACTAACATGGTCTGGGGAGCACAACTTTGGCCACTTCTTTCTACTGTAATATTGTATTTGTAAAACCTAGAAAGTTGTACTATTGTACTAGTATGAAAGCACTTTTTAGGAAAGTCTGAACATATCTTCTTCATATATCCAATTTTGATATTCGTAGAGCATCAATCTTTGAAGTGACTTTATGCCAAAACTACCATGCTTAAAGGTTTGGTGTGATAAAATTTTCTTTCCTGTTGAGCAATAGATGGACAAATATCAAGAAGAGGGTCAACTACTGGAGCCATACCTGGAGAACATTGTCTTGCCACTTATGTCATTGGTTCGGTCAAAGACAATGGAACTTGGTACTGGCACTGATGAGCTCCTTGACATTATCAAGCCTCTGTGTATCATCATCTACACCCTGGTCACAGTGTGTGGGTACAAGAGTGTCATCAAATTCTTCCCTCACCAGGTTTCAGATCTAGAGCTTGGGGTTGCTCTCCTTGAGAAGTGTCATACAATCAGTTCGGTGACTGCTCTTAGGCAAGAGAGCACAGGAGAAATGGAAACTAAATGTGTTGTTCTATTGTGGCTTTATATACTGGTCCTTATCCCATTTGACATTTCCACTGTGGATACAAGCATTGCTACTGCTGATAGCGTGGATGGGGCTGAGGTCGTTCCGCTTGTGACAAGGATATTGAACATCTGTAAGGATTATCTCTCCAGTTCTGGTCCAATGAGAAGGATTTCAGGATTATTGCTTGCAAGACTCTTGACTCGACCTGACATGGCAAAGGCTTTCAGCAGGTGATTCTTACAATTATTTTTGTACGTCTCTCATGTATTTATGTTTTAAGTTGCTGTAGTGACTTGTATCTTCAAAAGTATCCTGCCACTATAGGGTTCACTAAAATGAAGATTTAATATTTATGAGATTATCAAACATCAGTAACAACTTCTACTCGCTTGACCATTTCATTGTATTTTTATCCAGCATTATATTGGGCAATATTTTGAGTTGTCCTGCTTTTCTTTGTTTCCAGTTTTATGGAATGGGCAAACGAGATGTTATTGTCTGTCACAGATGATTTTGTGGATCAATTTAGATCCATTGGTATAGTGGAAGCTTTAGTGTCAATATTTAAGGTTTGTATGTAACTTATTTTTACTTCTTATTCAGTATCCTACATATGTGGTGGATGTCTTTGCCTTCACAGCTAAATTTTTCTATTTTATTTGTCTCTTAATAGGAGCTCTTTTACACACATGATTCTTTTCTGTGGTTGTCAACAGGGGATGAATGTGCGCATTTGCTTTCATAAATTACATATTGTCCATTTACATTGATGTCTTCCTTTTGGTTCCTTTTGTTGCAGATTGGTAACCGTAGAGCATTGTATGATACTGTTTCTGGTGCTTGGAATGATTGTTCAGTTGTGATGAAGACTAATGTCTCAGCCAGGAGTCCACTTCTTAGAAAATTCCTGGTGAAACTGGCCCAGCGAATTGCTCTCATTAGCTTGCCTCCACGTTCGCCATCATGGCGGTATAAGGTTTTAAATATCTTATTAATGTTATAAAACCGCAGCATTTCCCAATCATGATTGTTTTTCGATTTCTTTTGTCTAAAAAAGATGCCAACAATATGGTGTTAAGAATTATGTTGTTTTTTAAGGTGACACGTGCAGAGCATCTAGATTGTTTCACTCATGCATTTGTCCTTTGTAAAGTTAATAGGACATATAGTATAAGGTAAAAGTGGTTTATTGCTGGAGTACCTGACACTTGTGTTTCACACATAGTTCACTTAGTATTTAATAGGACATCTGATTGGCATGTGCTTCCAGTCTGATTATATTGCATGCACCATGCAGAACTCCAAATAATATCCAAATTCTGGAAAATTGTTCACTAAATGTAGATATGTGAACCACTCATGTAGTAGCAGTTGGTGAAGAGCTTCTCTACTATGCTGAAGCTCCAATGCCTGATCAGTTAAGGAAACATTCATAGCTTGATCACAAGTACACAACTGTTCATAGGGATATGCTAACCATGAACGGTAAACTTCTCATGAAACGGTGGCTTGATTAAGCACTTTCACTAGAAAGCACTATTTATTTATTGTGATTGGTAATGGGGAGTTGAAATATGTCAGAAATTAGTTTCGGGTGAATATTTATGCATATACTTTTCTTAGCATCAAAATGCTAACTTGTTAATATTTTGGGTTTAAGGAAGTTCATGCGTATGCTGGAATTACATTGGCAGATACAGTACACTAAGTATTTGAATCTTGCGAGAATCAAAACATTTATGAAGAAACTGTCTTGGAACATTGACATAGACATGTAAGGTATCAGGCTATCAGCTACTCCTCCATCCCAGAATATAGCAACGTTTAGACTTTTTCAAAGTCAAACTTTTTTAACTTTGACTAGCAATATCTCTAAAAATAAATTGTTTCAAATAGAAAATGTTACATATTATAATAGCTGATTTCACGATAAATCTACTAACATAAATTTTATGTTATTAGTCTCTATGATTATTTTGCTATCTATACTCAAAATTGAAAAGATTTGACTTTGAAAAAGTCTAAACGTAGCTATATTTTGGGATGGAGGGAGTAGGTGGCAATAAACTGATCCAAAAGCACACTGTGTACTTAAGCACTTCACCTGCTTTGCTAGATTTTCCATGCCAGTTTCCTAGAAGTCTAATAAAGAGCAAAGTAATCAAGAATTTATGTCATGTTTTATATCTTTGTTTTATGGGACAGTATTGGGAAATGTTTTCATATTTTGAGCTGTTCTTCAGTCTAGTTTTCTAGGTTTCAGAGCTTGTAAGGTGATATCGCTACCACATTGCTCACCATTTTAACCTCATGCAGTCAATTAGCAATTCGCTGGGTGCAAACCTTTCAAGTTCTACTACTGGAGAAGCGTATTCAAGTGAATCAAGCGAACAAGTTAATATTGATCAGACAGACGTGTGTTTGTTAGAAGATATGGATGTACCAGAAATTGTTGAAGAGATTATCGACTTGCTGTTGACTGGTTTGAGGGATTCAGTATGTTCTTGACCTGATATTATGCTATAAACTTTACTTTGTTCTCTAGAACGTGGTAGGAATATTTACCTAATTATATGATGTCTTCTACATACATGGCAGTCCCATTTTTTGTGCTTGAATCATTATAAGATTAGATTTCTTTCATAATCTTATAAGATATTATAACTGTATTCTAATAAGCAAAAGAAATGGTCAAAGTCAAAACTCGAATATCATAAAAAGACAATGGTGTCAGGTATGTGACTGGATGTAGTTTTGTGAACTGGATTTCTTCAAACAACCAACACAACTGCCTGCTCTAAGGACAAATTCTGCAGCAATGGCGGTACCTGAAATGAATAAGGCAATTGTGTTTATGAGGAACTATGTGCACAGTTGGAGTCATTATTTCATGTACTTTTGGAGGAGACGTACTTGTTATTATGATTCTTTTTATGTTAAAATGCCAAAGTCTTATTGGGACATGAAATGCAATTAGTAGAATTGTCATCCCAGATGAAATAGTACTGAGGGATTGCTCTCGTAAACTATTCATCTTTTCCACTTAGCATCAAACACTGCTGTTCTTGAACTAAAGCTAAATGTTTTTGATTTTCTGTCAGGATACAATTGTAAGGTGGTCTTCTGCCAAAGGAATTGGTAGGATAACTGCACGTCTAACACCTGCATTGTCAGAAGAAGTTATATCATCAATCTTGCAACTTTTTTCTCCTGGGGAGGTCTGTTTATAACTTATGAACTTTGCAACATCCTTTGATTGTTCATATAAATATATCAGTTTATCTTGAGCTTGGCAAACTGCTAATTTTCTCAGCACTATATTACTCAAGTAATAACTTGTGCCTTTCGGATTCTGAAGGGTGATGGTTCCTGGCATGGAGGTTGTTTGGCCTTGGCTGAACTTGCTCGGAGAGGGTTATTGCTGCCTTCTAGTTTTCCTGATGTTATTCCTGTTATAATAAAGGTGCATAAGTAACATGATAAGTAGAATAGTAATGAATGATGCCCTTTCCTTCCTTTATTTCTTTTTGTACATTGTAAGTATTGGGCACTATAACCCCAGATTCTAGCTGTATTAATTATTAGTACAGCTAGAATCAGGGGTTATAATGCCTAATAGTAAGACAATTACGTATTGATACCTATGTTCAGTGCTGGTTCAGTAAGATAAGTTCACTGTCTCAACTGAATTCGATGATGTGCCTTTGCAGGCTTTACACTACGATGTACGAAGAGGTCCACATAGCATTGGGTCACATGTAAGAGATGCAGCAGCATATGTTTGTTGGGCATTTGGTCGAGCTTATACCAATTGTGATATGAAAGCTGTCTTGGAACAACTTGCTCCTCACCTTCTAACAGTTGCTTGTTATGATCGAGAGGCAAGCTTATTTCTAATTTAGTTCTACATTTGTTGCTTCCAGATGTTTTTGCCTCTGAACCCATAGTATTTTGAGTTTTTGACTAGATGATCTTATCTTACCAAGCCTTATTGTCGATGTGATGGTAGGTTAATTGTAGAAGAGCTGCTTCTGCTGCCTTTCAAGAGAATGTTGGAAGACAGGGAACTTTTCCACATGGCATTGATATTGTGAATACAACAGACTACTTTGCACTGGCCTCTCGATCAAATTCATATCTAAATGTTGCTGTTTCTGTTGCTCAGTACAAGAAATATCTTTATCCCTTTGCAGATGAGCTACTTTGCAATAAAATAACTCACTGGGTACTGTAGCTCTCTGCAAGTATTTATGGTTTGAGTGAGATTTCTTTGTTGTTGCCAGTTTCTACACTCTTTTGCCTGTGCTGCAATTTCTATTAGTTTCTCAACTTCTGCATTCCTTACCTGTAACTGTTAGCTGATTTGGGAAATTGAAGTTAAAATCATTTACGGTGTAAATGCCCTGTAGCGCCAGTTACTTTTGTATATTATTGTTGCAGCAATGACAGTGACACCATTTAATCTCACCTCACCTCCCCATCCCCCCACCCCGCGCGCGCGCCCAATACCAATTCTGTACTGCCTTTCATGAGTTTTTTTTCACATATTTATAAGTTTTCTCCCCTCTTCTTTCACTTCTATTGTGCAGTGCTTCAATATGCAAACTCTGTTTTCTATGGAGTGCTGCATTCATGATGCTTAATCTCGTGCTTCTTTTCATAAATTTTATGGAGAAGATGAGCTTGCTATATTTCAACCCATCATTTAGGCTGACTTGTCTTTCTTTTCTAGGAGAAAAGCTTGAGAGAGTTGGCTGCTCAGGCCCTTTCTTTGCTTGTACAATATGATATGGATTACTTCGGTGGACATGCCCTTGAAAAGTTAGTTCCGTGCACTCTGTCATCGGACTTGTGTACTCGCCATGGAGCCACTTTAGCTGCTGGTGAGGTTGCTTTAAGGTTGTACCAACTTGGTTTTACCTTTTCCACAGGTAAGTCATGTAATTGCCATGTATATTGTATCTTGCACTTTTGTGATACTTATCATTTGAATGTTTTAATACGCTTGCCTGAAAAGTGACCTTGCATCTGTATCTTTATTTTTAAGACATGCAGAAAGCTCTGTCGGGTATTGTTCCCGCAATAGAAAAGGCACGCCTTTATCGAGGCAAAGGAGGAGAGATTATGCGCTCCGCTGTTTCCCGATTCATTTCATGTATTTCTATAGCTGGAATATCTTTGAACGAGAAGATAAAGAAAAGTTTATTAGAAACACTTAATGATAATTTGAGGCATCCCAATGCTCAAATACAGGTGAATTTTCTATGTCCTCAATGTATATTCACCGAAAGAGTGCCCCGCAACCCACCCCTCAAAAAAACACCACCATAAAATAAATAAATAAATAAATAAATAAAGAGTGCTATCATCTTACTAGTTGTTCGTGTCATTTGATACATAACCAATCCCTTTTTTTGTTTGTGCACCTTTACTTTCCAGATATTGTACAACCATGACACTAACCATCTACTCTTGTAGACTGAGTGTTTCTTTTTTCACTATTTTTGTCCAGTGTGCTGCTGTTGATGCATTAAAACATTTTATTCCAACATATCTGGTATCTTCTGGTGAAAAGATTGCCAATGATATCATTTCAAAATATTTGGCACTTCTAGACGACCCAAATGTCGCTGCAAGGCGGGGAGCCGCACTGGCCCTTGGAATATTACCATACAAATTCTTGATATTGAAATGGATGCCTGTCATGAATAAGCTCTGTAGCTCATGCACACTTGAGGTAATGGAGTTATCTATTGATATTTCAGTATTAAAAAGAGAAGGAATAATCTGTTGATGTCGTTCTTTAACACTGGAACTAAAACTCCTGTGTGATCTGGTTTGTAGGATAAGCCTGATGATCCTGATGCTGAAGCACGTGTGAACTCTGTTAGGGGGCTAATTTCAGTTTGTGAAACACTAACAGCTCCTTTTGATCAGAGCTCAAATAGTGGAGATTCTGTGTATGCATACATAAAAGATTATGTCATGCGGGCTTTATTTACAGCACTTGATGATTATGCTGTGGACAACAGAGGAGATGTGGGTTCTTGGGTACGTGAAGCAGCAATGGATGCACTGGAACGGTGCACGTTCATCCTCTGCAGGAGAGATATTGCTGCTTTGAGAACAGCACCAGCTTCTGGCCATGAGTCTGAACTGAGTGTAATGGAAGTAAATTCAAGTAGTAGTGCACACCAGCTGTTTGATTCTGGAATTGCACAGGATCTTGTTGCAGGCATTGCAAAACAAGCAGTTGAGAAAATAGATAAGATTAGAGAAATAGCTATCAAGACCCTGCAGAGAATTCTGTACCACGAGGAACACCTCATCCCATTTATACCTCACAGGGAACTGCTGGAAGAGATTATTCCCAACAGCACAGATTTAGAGTGGGCAGTAAGTGATAGTGAAAACTCATGAGAAAAAAAAATCACATCTAGTTTTGGCACTTGTTTATTGTGACTTACGAGAATTACCTGTGCTACCTTTGAATTAATCTTTTAAATGCTCAGTATATTAGTTTTGTTGCTATAGATATTAGTCATGTTGAAAATGAATTGGGGGGGGGGTAGATCTACAATAATGGAAGTTTACCCGTAATTCCATCTATTTTCTTTAATAATTGATGTTTTCAATGAACATATAGTTGCTTAATAAATTGAGCACTGATTATTCTGTCACCAATTTGTGCATAATTTGAGATGTGATGATATTGTTGTTTATTTAACTGATAGAAATTTTGCCTTATTAGGTTCCTACAGTATCATATCCACGATTGGTGAAGCTTCTTCAAGTCAGCTGCTATAGCAAGTCTGTGCTCTCAGGGCTTGTCATTTCTACAGGTGGATTGCAGGAGTCTTTGAAAAAAGCTTCAACATCAGCTTTAGTAGGGTATCTCGAGGATTCAGATATCAATACAAATTGTGAAGGGAAAAGTAGAGAGCATCTATTGAGTTGTGACCTTCTATGGGTTCTACAGTGTTACCAGAAGTGTGATCGTGTGATTACTCCCACATTGAAGGTAGCAGAGGTTTATTCACATCATCTGATGACATCATATTATGGGCCTAGATCTTTCATATGTTGCATTTAAATTCTGTACTTGTTACTGTTTGCATAGGGCTTTGAATAGCTTTTCATTTTGCTCTTATATTTATCTAAAAACATGTGTTCTCGATCCAAACTCATGTCTACTCGTTGTAATGACATCACAACTGGTGCTGCTGATTTAGTTCTCGTTTCATGATTTAAATAGTAAAAGTTCACATGATTGTGCATTCTTGTTTCCCACATGTGGTGCTATACATTTTTGTTATCTAACAAGGGCCTTGTATCTGCAGACTATTGAGGCTCTCTTCAGTAAAAAGGTTTTCTTGACCAGGGAGGTGAGTTTACTCAGCAATGCAGTAAATAGTTACACAATGGTGAGAGGCTGGCTTTGTTATATCTTCTGCTTTTTCAACACAGGGATATAGTGAGTTCTACAGTGGACTTGTAGATTCGGTGGGCTCCGAGCTGAAGGGGTCAAAAGATTTCACAAAGTTATGTGCGGGCCTCTCAATCCTTGGATACATTTCTTCACAATTGGATGGAACTTGCACCAAGGCATTCACTCAACTCCTCACATTCCTAGGCCACAGATACCCCAAGGTAACATCTGCCATTTCTTGCCTGAGATGTACAGAATGATCAGTTGAGCTCAAATGCCCTGCAATCTGACAGATCCGGAAGGCTGCAGCTGACCAGGTGTATCTTGTGCTCCTCCAAAATGATGATCTTATTCCATCAGAAAATATGGATAAAGCCCAGGAATTACTCGCAGAGACATGCTGGGAAGGAGATTTGGAGGAAGCAAGGCGCAAGAGGTCACAGATTAACAAGATGGCTGGTTTCAGTGTTGCCACTTCTCTTAAATCTGAAAACCAAGAAACGAGAATTACTGATGCACGTAACATTGTTACCACCGATGAAAACAAATCTTATTCATCGTTGGTTGATTTCAGTGGATACTAGGATGCAGGAACCAGTAGCAGTACTATTTTGGTTTTATAAGCCACAAGCATGTACTGTTTGCAAATTTTGGTTTGTACTGTTTACAAAATTTTGCTTCCGAGTGGAAGGGGCCTAATCATGAAGAGGTTGGACGTAATATTCAGCTATGACATGCAATTGTATGGCCAGGGTTCTTGCAAAGCAATTGACTCAATTATCAGCCAAATTAACGTACTTGAATAAATTGATTGAAATATGTTTTGAACCTATCATGAGCGCACTAGGAATATACATGTATCAATATCAAGTAATTTTAAGCCTCATTCATATAACTCTGAACAGATCGATTCAACAATCCACACTCCCGGAAACAACTGAGCGGGACATAAGTTTCAGCGACTGTTTAACAGTTGCATATATGCATTAATTTGGAAAAATTGAAACTTCTCAGTGGCCACCGACTGATGAGAACAAAATTAATGCAGTCCCAATGTATCACAATCACTTGCTTGTTGCTGCTTATCACGGCTTCAACCATGGAAATACGTCCGGTGATGAAGGTAACCGTGCCGTCAACACTTCGCATCCTGTCTCAGTCACCTGAAGAATAACAAACAAACAAGAAAGATTCAAATATACCATTACACAGCAGCACTGACACCCAACAGAGCTCTTGTAAAACAAATTGTACAGAAAATTGGCGGAGTAACAATCAAATAGCAAGTTGAACAGGCAAGAACTTGCAGTGCAAATTTATCAGTCACTTTTAGGATTAAACAGCACACATGAGGAATCTGCTCTTTCTATTATAATGAAATTATATGCATAATAATAAACAGATTCCAATTAAACAAATGGTATTCCAAAGGAACAAGACAAAAACTCAAGGTATTGAACTCACCAAAAGTGTATGTTCAAATTGAGCACTCCGTTTACCATCTGCAGTCACTGCGGTCCAATCATCAGGCCACAGACGATCATTCCAAACTCCTACACAATATGAAAATATATATTATAATTCTGAACACAGGTATTTGTTTTAAAAAACACCATGAGCCTTTGGAATTTGCAGGAGCTATGTACACTTGCCTGCATTGATCATTGGCTCGATTGTAAATGTCTGCCCAGCTTTCATGATACCAACAGCCTTGTTTCCTATATTAAATAACAAAAGCACACCTTGAGTTGAATAGAATTGTGCACCCTATGGGCATAGCTTCTACAGTAGTATCACAATTACTGCAGTAATACAAGAATAAATGAAAATGAGACTAGCTGCAAGAAATGTACTTGAATAATGAGGGATGTTTGGGGCACAGTGGAACAATTCTCCTATGCCATGGCCACAATATGATTTCACCTGAAAGAAAGGTAATCACAAGAGGATAGGTGCAAACATACAATGGAGATAGCAATGAATGTGTTCGGTGCCAATGTGATACTGACCACAGATAAACCTGACATTGAAGCATGTCTATTTATGATTTCTCCAACTTCTCGAAACCTAACTCCAGGTTTAACTGCACATAAATTTGTTTAAGTTCAAGAAAAATAACTCAATTAAAGGTAAGAACTGAGGATCTTAGAAAATGTATAGGGAACTGCAAACAAAAGAAATTCCTTTTGTTTTCTTTTAAAAGTCTAGGCATATATAAGGAATAAATCAAATCGAAATTATAAATAATGTCACCTATAGCAATAGCTTTCTCCAAGCACTCGTAGGTACAACGGACAAGCTGTTTGGAAGCTTCATCAACATTGCCAACAAAATATGTCTCATTCAAATCACCTGCAGTTGATATAGATGCTCATTAAAAATAAACATAACATACATAAATAGTTAAACATCATATAAAACAAAAGAGACTTCACCGTGAACGCCTTTATAATATACAGTTACATCAACATTTAGAATGTCACCGTCCTCAAGTTTCCTGTAAGAAAAACAGATAGAATTACCAACGGCAATCATACGCAAACTCGGACAATAAGGTACTGGCAGCAAAACTATTTTAGTTTGCTCAACATGAAAATAGGAAGTTAGAATCAGGCATTTGTACATCTAAAACCCATTTGAAACCTAACATACCAAGAAGCCACTTCGTAGGACAAACTAAAAGCATGCATTTATTGGATGCTAAAGTTATTGACGTTTTTCCCTGGACTTTAAATGCAAATTTTGAAGGCCTATGCAACTTCTTAGGGCAAGCTACTCACGGCAAAACGGTTAGAGCAGTGAACTCCAGAAGTCGCTGAAACTCCCATCTGTCCTGTGTTAGAAGCAAGGCACCTACTAGACAGCCCAGGGGTCCGTCCCCCCCCCCCCCCCCCCCCCGCAGTCGTTTTTTTTTGTACAAAATCTTAGAACATACTGTCCGTGAATCCTATCTAGTCCAGGTGTACAGCTAGATTATACATGTTTCCCTAAATTATCCAATCAAGTAAATATACAAAGATATATAATCTCAATAAACATAAGTCCAAAGTAGTAAAGAGCCAACCAGTCCAAGAAAGGCATGAAAGGTCAGTATCACTGTGTAAATGAAAGTCTAGTGAGTGTGTATTCAATAAGACCTGGCATCAGGAATTCCATGGCAAATGACTTCATTGACAGATCTGTGAACAAGAGACAACAATGTTAGCAATACTATTGTATAGTCTCCTAGTCCTGATGCTATAGTTATTAAACAAAGACAACCTACGTGCAACATGACTTTGGGAAGAAATGGTAATTCAGTGGAGATGGGTATCCACCTGAGGATCAAGACGGAAGTTATGATCAATAAGAGAATAAATAAGCACGATTAAGAATTGTATGAAGGTAAGTTCATCATTCAACATCTGGTGTTCAATAGTAGCATTTAAATTCTGAAAGGATGTTAATCTGACCTCTAGCAATTGTTTCCTCATGGACGACTCTATCAATTTCATCTGTTGTAATTTCTGGTTTTATTATACGTGCAGCTGCATCTAAAACTCCTCTTGCAATCTAACAATGACAGTATTGAACAAAGCATGAATGGTTAGGTAAGTGACATTATAATATGTAACAAACATTTATATGTTCTGGAAACTTACTCGACATGTTTCTCTCATCCTTTCTATTTGCTCAGGGGTCTTAATCTAAAGAGACAGCAGTAATAATCATCAAATATTTATCCGTGGAGCATATGTGATATTCACAAATTTCTGACAAACTTTACCTCTACTCTTTTCTGCAAATCACTGTCTGGTTCAATCTTGGGAATTCCCTGCAAAAGTATTACAACGTGAGGGTCATATTACAAGGTACACAGGTCAAATATTGTGATCCCTTTTTCCTGTTTAATTGTCTTTTCCTCAACTCTCTACTTCGGTGTCATAGGACACTGCAAGTGAAGAGTTGAGGAAAAGGCAATTAAATTAACAAGGACTTACATCAAATTAACAAGAACTTACATCAAGTGCCCAATCAGGCTTCTCAATTTCATCTGGAACCACACGCATCTTTGATATTGGATATGGTCTCAATGGACTGCAAGACATTATCATTCAGTAAAATGTGAGAAAGAAAGTTGTCATCAAACTAGTCGAATCCTCCTAGTAGAGAATAACAATACCTTGAGGTTGCAAAAAGATTCGGTTTGTCAATGTTCTATTTTGTGGATTAGGATGTGTGGCAGTTTTCTTGTCTGATTGCCTGA
The DNA here is from genome assembly GCF_016808335.1 of Panicum virgatum. Taxonomy (NCBI): domain Eukaryota; kingdom Viridiplantae; phylum Streptophyta; class Magnoliopsida; order Poales; family Poaceae; genus Panicum; species Panicum virgatum. The sequence continues at coordinate 18,953,288 of NC_053144.1, forward strand.
TTGGAAAGAATGGTAGTAACCTTAAATGGGGAGATGTATTTACCGAACTAAATAGGAAGCACGTGTTTTTTTGAACATCATGCATGCAGCCAAGTTTTTGCTGAAATCTACTACAACTCTCACTTTTGCGGTTATGTCTAAAGAACTTGCTGCATGCATATCCAAGAGTTCAAATTCTTCTAATTGTAGCCAGAAGATACCAACATTTAATTAATAAGATAGCAATAGGAGTTCATCCAGTTGCAATTAATATAATTTGGAGTATTTTAATTTGATTAGAGTTGATCAGCAATCTTTAAAAACCTTCCCTGCAACTCAGGGGGTGAATGGATGCTCAGTATAACAAATACAACAGAGCCAACAAAGAGAATGCAAATATATGGTAATAATATTTTACCCTGTCCATGGAAAATGAGGAAGCTGCAACGAACGCGCCCGCCCTTTTTTCAAACAATACTTCCAACCTTCTGGAGACTGCTGAACATTTGGCTTTGGGTGGACAGATTTGTGAGAGCTCCATGCTGCCTTAAAACAATCCTGTGTGCTGAAAATGATTTGTGGACACAAAATAACTCAATGTTTCCTCTAGTTCAAACAGCTGAGGCCCCATTACTACAAACGAGGCATGATTCTACCCTGTGCTAGTATCCTGGAACTTCCAAAGGATACTTTAATATCAAAATACATATTTTCTTAAAAGATAAAAATAACAAGGATCTAAAAACCATTACCCTTGCTGACAAGTGTACCTAAAGAAAACATTTTATTGAACTAAATTCATTCTGATTGGTGATGACGTGTTTATTTTGGCAAGTTAACTTACAAACAGTAGTGAATTCAAAGGCTCCAGGATAAACTTCAACTCATTATTCAAGCACCCTGTAAGCTAGCGGTGTGATGATGCGGCAAACAAAATAGACAGAGAAAGAGAGGTTGGCACTGACCAGAAAGCAGCGCCCTCACGCGGTAGCTTCAGCTCCGCGCACTTGGGGCATCTGAAAAACAGAAAAGGGTAAGCAAGAACATACAAATTAAAAACACCTTATCTCGCGCTTATTTAATGGTAGGAACCGTAATGTTGCTTTTCAGATCGCATACTACCACAACGGCCGTTCAAAGTACTTACTGTAAATGAAAGCTAGTGACACCCTTTACTATAACTTGCTAGATAGCTTCACGACAAAGTTACACCGAGAATCAGTTCCTATTACTACTAGATAGAGAAATTTATTGCTGGCGCTGAAGCAAAGTATCACGAATCGAAACTCTCACTCGGCAGCAGACGACAAACCGGCGGGGACAGCAAGTACTATGTGCAACAACGGAGAGAGAGAAAAAAAAACGTACTGCAGGAGGGCAGGCTTGCCGCAGCGAGCGCAGCAGAGCGGCGACTCCGAGGCCCCCTTCTCCATCCCAGCTGCCTGCGCCACCCCACAACGATTGGATCAGACGGATCGGTAGAGGGCAGAACCCCCGATCGGGGAGAGCGCGAGAGCAGAAGACAGGCGCCGACGCCCCCCACCCACCTGCGGCGGCGGAAGTTAGGGTTCTCAGGCGGCGCGTGCGGCGGACGCGGGGAGGGAGGGGGGAGGCGGACGAGTCAGCAGCCTAGGGGGGAAGAGGACGGACAGGGGAAGGGGGGTTTTTAGGGGCGTGTGGCGGCGGCGATGACGGTCTCTCTCTGGTCGCACCGGTCGTGTGCGCGCGTGGATGCCGAGCCGGCCGAGCCGGGGTTTAGGTCGGCGGGGCCGTGCGCGACAGACGTGGGTCGGGCCCTTCTCTCCATTTAACCTTTGATATAAACCCATTTACCCAATTCCTTTCTAATATATAATATATATGGATTGAAGGAAAAAATAAAGTAAATTTCGATATCAATCTCTCGCAGCATCTTTTAAATTTAGAGAATAGGTCGGTTAGTTTATTAGTTTCGTAGGAACCCTAAAATAGTGCTCTCTTCGTTCCAAAATATAGATTATTTGTCTTTTTCAACCTCAAATTTGATCGCTCGTTTTATTCAAAAAAATTGTATAAATATAGCCAAATTTAAGTCATTCTTGAAGAAATTTTATTGATAAAGCAAGCCACAACAAAAGAAGTGATATTTTGCATAATTTTTTGGATAAGACAAGTGGTCAAACTTGAGGCCAAAAAAATCAAATGACCTATAATTTGAAACGGAGGGAGTAAATTAAACCACTCTTTTGTTTTGAGGTCCTAAATTTTTAACTATTTGAAATAGCACTTTATTAATAGTCATATTATTTTCTTCTGATATGTGAGATATATTTTTTTGTCTATTTTGAAATAGCACTTCATTAATAGTCATTATTTGGCAAAATAGTATAAATTATTTTTTTCTTAAGAGAAAATCAAATAATTATTTCATATGAAGTCGGATGAAGACAAATTTTATATGGAACTTACAGGGTTCGGCGAGATCTAAAACTCTGTAGTTGACAATATTTTCAATCAAGACCGTTTCTGGGCCATATATTAGTTACCATTTCAGAAATCAAATCTTAAACTTTATATCCAAGTTAGATATAGACAACCTAAGATGAGAGCAAACCTTATATTCAAGTTATAGAGTTTGACGAGATCTAAAATTTTGTAGTTGATAATTTTTCATTTAATATCATTTACGAGACCAAATATTCATTACTATTTCTAAAATCTACAAAAAAATTGAATGTTTTAAACAACCACGGATAAAGTTGAACTTTATACCAAAGTTGCAGTGCTTAACGAGATCTAAAATTTGAATGTTTTAAACAACTTTTTAATTTAATTTGAGATCATTTAGAGTATCAACGTCCAATGTAAGATTCGAAATTGCATAGGTGAGATAGTAAGAAAAGGACGCGCGAAGCAATAGATCTCAGGTTCAAACCACGTGCACCATATGCGCTTGAAAAATGTGGAACTTGTCTCAAATGATGGACGGTTGGATGTAGATGTCTACTAAAATATGATAATATTTTTTTATTATTGTAAAATGTCTGAAATTTATTTGTGCTAGCACAAGATTGCTGGAGGACTGGAGGACGTTGAATCTCCCACCAAAATTACGGCTTTTTTTTACGGAAACTGTGGGGGAGATTCCCACATCAATAAATTAAAAAAATTAAAAGAGAAGGTACAGGTGGAAATACTTACAGGGGGGAATACTTAAAAAACTGTGGAGGACGTTGAATCTCCCACAAAAATTACATTTTGACTGTTGGTAGAAATGCTTTCTGTAGTAGTGTCAGACCTGTTTGTTTCCTTGCTTACTCTTGTTTGCTGTAATAACTCGAAATACAAATGCAATACTTGTGTGATGTGCTTTTTTTTATTTTGATTGTTTCTACTTGTTGCAAAGGCGTTATTTGCGGGGTCCAAAAGATTGACCACAAGACTGATATACTATTGACCCGATTTTTCTGGAGAGATAAGTAGCCCATGTTCTTCTGAAGGGCCCATATACTTTCCAGAAGGGCCGGGAGCCCGGGAGAGATTACCTGACTGTTCAGTGTTTAAATCTCTATCCTTGCGTTGTGCTGTAGTGACGAAGCTAAATTGCTAAAACAAGGATGAGTTGTACACCCAATAAGATAGGAAGATAACAAAAGTTTAAAGGCAAAGCAATAAATTCCAATGAGATGTTCGGCGAGCAATGAACCGCTACCAAGTTTTGTAAGTGTTAGTGTGTTACAGCAAGAGAGGCTGAATGCTAAGGTGGATGAGAGAGAATAAACGAGTTATAAACTTGCAGCCGGTTTCGATACAATAATTAAGAAATTTTATGAGAAAGACAAGTTGATCGTGTAGTATTAATGATGCTACCTAACTAATATACGAGTAGGCTGAGAGATAGGCTCTAAAGCCTGTTGTATTATTAACCTTGCTATCATAGTCTGAAAATGCTACAGTAGTCGCTAAGTTTCGCTACGCGACAGCGTCTATATATACCGGCTATTGCTCTGTGTGTTACCTACTGCACGCAGAGCGCTGCTTAGTTCCTGGTCTCTGGTGCTACATTTTATTTAGTACTCCCGGCATTTCTTTAACTCGTGGAAATTAAATTCAGCGATCGATGCCCGATCCGTACTAGACGCCGGACGTACACATGCCGCTGCCATGCCACCAGCCGGCGAGCATGGCATGGGGCTTACATACGGGCAGTTGCTTGCATTGCATTTGCTCCTGTGTCTGCACTCGGCGCATCCCCGCGCCATACTCCCCTCTCGATGAGCTCCTGACACCGAGCACGCAGGTCGGCAGTAGGATCCATCGTTAACAACAAGAACTCATGGAGCCGTAGAAAATCAACTCAAACCTACAAATTTTAACTAGCCAGTACTCATGGTCGCCGTGGCAGTGGCACGACGAGGTGCGCGCGCGCGCCCGCCTACGTGCGCGGCACCTTTACGCGGCTGCGTGCGAGCGCATCGGCGCCGGCGCGAGCTATACGTACGCTCCTGCGCGCGGCGTGAATGCCTCGCTCGACGCCAGTCAGTGCCCTGCCCTGCCCTGCCCTGCCCTGCCTGCCGGCGCGGCCCTCCTCTCCTCGGTCGCTTCAACGGATTAATGGAGGGAGGGGGGACGCGAGCGCAGGCGCAGAGAAAGGAAGACGGGGCGCAGGCGCAGGCGCAGGCGCGGGCGGCGCAGCGATAAAAATAGGAAAGGGAGGGGGAGGAGTGGGCGGGTTCCATGCGGGCTCTTGTTAGATTCGGGGGGCTCCCCAACCGGGGCTCTCTCCCCGGCCGCTGCCGCTGCCGCCGCCAGCCAGCCAGCCTTTCTCGGTGCGAGCAAAGCCAGTAAATGCCCGCGCGCCGCCCCGGCCGGCGTGACCGTCACCGCCCCCCCCAACCATCTGCGGGAGGGATCGCGTGCAGGTGCAGGGTCACCCGTCACCCTCCTGCGTGCTCTCTCTCTCTCTCTCTCTCTCTCTCTCTCTCAAAACAACCTGGCCGCGCGCGCGGTCGCCCTCGCCCTCCCGCGCGCGTCCTGCGGGCCTGCATGCGGGCTGCCGCGCCGCTCGATCGCTCGATCGGCGATCTACTCGGGGGTGCCTGTTGGGACGCCGTGATCTCACAAGAAAACGGGGCAAAACCATCGTAATCCTGTGCGTAGGTGACAGGGCTGACTGAGAGCGGGTTCAGCGTCGGTCTCTGTACGTAGCTGCCAACTGAAGCAGTTAACCTCTGATGCTTCCGTGCCAACAGCTCTGCTAGCTGTTAACCTCTCTTCTCTTTTCTTTGAAAGATTTATTGCTGTTAACCTCTTCGATCCAACAGAGTGCACAGTTAGATCTGTGGTGGAGCCCAGGCCTTGTGATATTGGATAGTAATCCGGTTGAAGACTTTGCTCTGAGATGACGTGATTGGAAAGGGGCCGGGTATTAGCAGCATCCGGCAATCATACCAGGACCTGTTTATTTGGTGAGAGGTTGTTGATTTTGGTATACCGTAGCACATTTCGTTGTTATTTGACAAATAATATCCAATCATGGACTAATTATACTTAAAAGATTCATCTCGTGCTAATCAATTAGATTGTGTAATTAGTTATTTTTTCAACTATATTTAATGCTCCATGCATATGTCCGAACATTCGATGTGATGAGTACTGTAGAAATTTTTTTAGGAACTAAACAGTGCCTCGGTTAGCTAGGATCTGTCCGTACCGGGACTCAGCCGGCCACATCGGCAGGTGTCCCATCATCAGCTGCCAAACAAGAAGACAGACACTCAGAGAGAGAGAGGTCGATGGCGTTCGTGATCGACACTGAGGCCTTGTTAGATGCATAAAGTTTTGGTTGTAAAGCACTGTAGTATTTTTGTTTGTATTTTATAATTATTGTCCCGCCATGGGTTAATTAGGTTCAAAAGATTCGTCTCGCAAATTATAGTTAAACTGTGTAATTAGTTATTTTATTTAACTACATTTAATACTTCATGCATGCGTAGAAAAATTCGATGTGACAGAGAATCTTGTAAAATTTTGGAATTTTGAAGGCCTGACTGTGACACCTTGATTTCTTTTCAGAATAAAAAAGAAAAGAAAAATTAAAGCCCTTTAACTTGCAGCCCTCCGAACTGGGATCTGATATGGCCCTGTTTGGTTTTCTGCACTAGTGAGTGCTAGGAAACTTTGTCCGCTAATTACAGTGTTAAATAAAGTCAGTTTACAAAACCAACTTCAGAACCCCTGTGCTAGGAACCCTGAAAAATCTAATGAGGCCTTTGACCGCATGATTAGAGGATGGTTACTGTAGCATCACTGTAGCCAATTATCAATTAATTACCATCATTAGATTCACCGCGAAAAGTTACATCCAACCCTAAAAATGTTTTGCAAATAGACTTCATTTAGTACTCCATGCATTCGAGATTCTTTTTTTGAGAAATGTGCGCGCTAGAACGCTAGCGTGTTCCAAACAGGGCCATTGGTCCCCATCTTAGGGGATCGTGAACAGGACCGTCGCTTTGCCTCAACAGCGGCTGATTGGGATTGACTCATAGAAGACGAGGGTACTATGTAACTAGACTACTCCCACTAAAAAATGAGCCATCACGCGGATGGGCCTCTGGCCTAGCGGTAACTCCCGCTGATGGGAGCCTACCGGCAGGGCTTCGAGCCCCCCTCCGCACCTGAGTACCGGGGTTGTGTGCGTGTGTGCTGGGTGTGTGTGCGTGTGTGGTGGTGTGCGTCTTCGGTATGGTGCGTTTCGAGACTACTCGGGTAGCTTCGTTTGCGTTGAGTCTGGTTAACGTGGGCGCTCAGAAATCTTACATGACTCCCCACTGCTCCTGAGTGCTTTCAAAAAAAAAGAGCCATCATCTATGCTAGTTCTCTGTTTGAGTTTGAATTTAAGTTTATTTATGGCGTATTTGCAATGCAGGATATTAATTTAGACTCATTTCATTCCAAACAAACCCCCGTGCATGATTTAATTTATTCAAGTTATACTCAAATCTAGTGCCGTATGTCTGAGGACATGATGCTCAGTTTCCACGCGGGGGTGCAAGCGAAGCAAGCAAGCAGGTGTAGTGCATGCTGAGCAATATAATTGGCAATGGAGCATCCTACACTGGTAGAGGCATCGATGCTACTACTGATGGGCTTGCGAAAGCCAGAGCCTAGAAGAGACATATAGGAGGAGCACTGTTTTGGTTTCCACACAAAATAAAAGGCACCCCCTCCCGGCCGGCCGGATACTCACACCATGCATATTGGGGGCCATGCGCCAAAGGTGAGGTGGTGTGCAGCGTGGGCATGGACAATGGCAAGAATGCCGAGAAGAGCATGCAGCCAAGGCAGGGGGGGGGGGGGGGGGGCAGGGGCACAGACCAGGCCTGGCGTCGAGCAATCCAACCCCACCGTGACCTAATTGGAGGAAGAATGGGGTGACGACAAGGAATCTGCTAAGTTTTGGGGGTGCCCACAACTTGGTCCGGAAACATATAGGGAGCGAAATTACTAAATAGAGTACACCCGCAGCATGGCGAAATGCTCGCTCTCCAGTTTGCAAGGGTCCCCTTGTAGCTAGGAAAGCTCAACGCAAGCTAGGTCGTCTCTCACGATGCCGACGGATTTTATTTACGAGTTTTTTTTTCTTGCCTGCGTACGTACTACCATGAATTTATCTTCTTCATTTCAATAATACGGCCCATGTATGTTTAAGCAGGGTGTTCATACATCGCTCTGTTATTGATCTTGGTTTCTAAGATGAAAGATGTTCTTACAATAAGCTAGCTATATATATGAGGATATGATGCCCATTGCCCAGCCCAAAAATCAGAGACCAACTAATCTTAATTCATCGATCCTAGGGTTCTGCCGTGAGATGGAAATAATAGGTGAACACACCATTTCACCGACCAAGCTATAGCTAGCAATTTTTACCGCTCACTGTACTTTTCCCCGCCCTCTGGCCCTCTTAAACATTCGGGACATTCTTGTGTAAATTTGAGCAGAATTTCCTGCACGGTGATTTCCAAGATAAGGTTGGATATGCGAATGGCTGCATGAACAGCGCAAAGGGAGCGAGGGTATGTACTAGCATGGAGAGGGGTGGGCAGAGAGAAGATGGTGGATCTCTGCCACGGCCCTGCAGCTGCATGCTGCCCTTCTGTTACCCCTGACTGCATGGTGAGGTCAAATCACCAAAAGTGAATGGCGCCTTTGTTTTTCATTTCCGCATGCCCTTCTCTCTCTCCTCCCTCCCTCTCTCTCTCACTCTACACTTGCATTTAGTAATAATAATCTTCCTGAGGGCCCACTGCATTATTTTTGGACACATACACTTCATTCAGTACTCTGTAAGCACAGATGAACAGAGCACGCAGCTAGATAGCTGCTCTCTCTCTCTCTCTCTCTCTCTCTCTCTCTCTCTGCCACGCCCGGGGCCGGGAGACCAAGCGGGTGATCGTGCATGCTTAGGTAGCAGTAGCACCTAGTACCGGCTACGTACTGGTGGCCGAGACGGCTTTCTAGGGTTTCCTGCAGATTCTTTTTATATATTTTGATAAACTATATTTTGTAGCAAGCATTCGTCCAGAGATTGATAGATCGTGCAGTGTACGGAGTACTTATAGAGTAGTCTTTGTTTACATTCAACACTCTGGTATGATATAGTACAGCGAAATTAATCATCATGAACTGATTATGTTTCTATTTGTAATCAATGCCTCGATGGTTTGAGCGCGAAAATACTATATTCCATATGTTCATATTTAGAGCCTGTTTAGATCTACCCGCTAATCCAAACGAATTTTAGTCGGTGGATCCAGACGGAACCAACTAATTAATATGCAACTAAGAATCTTCTAACTAGTTGCTAGTAGCTAGTACCTAGTACCAACTAGCCTGGATCTAAATAGGATCTTGAGCTCAAAAAATGCTTTATTGGGTCTCCTTTCTTACATCGATCGATATCAGTCAGCTCCTCCTCCCTACATCTCTCACTCCAAAAGCACATAGATAATCTAGTAAACTTATCTTCAGCACACGCATAGATAAAAGCTCAAAAAATGGTTTATTAGGTTTTCTCGGCCGGTGTAGCTGAGATTTCTTCTTAGTGCAATGCTGTGGGAGGGTACTAATTTTCCCGTGGGATGAGTTTATTTTCTAATACTATGAGTTAAATAAAATCACGATGAGATCCTGCTGATGACACAAACTAAACTCTGCACACTCATGTCATTCAAGTGCAGGTTTTATTAGCAAGTAAACCACAGGCCATAGCCAAACCCTCCGCGCTACCCTACATCGTTCATTATGCGACTTTGCACACATGCACGCGCGCAGTAGTCCATTCGACAGATCACGGAGAGAATCCATGCACCACACCATCGATCGCCGTCATGATTCCTCTCGCCACGAAAATTCCCTCGGCCGGTCAGGTGGACCGATCGATGGGAAAAGAAAACGATCGGGAAAAAGCTCGCCGGCGACACTGCATGCCATGCATACCCAAGAAAAGCACCCTTTCCGCTGGATCGATCGATCCGCTTTACTATCGCGTCACAGGAGTTTCTGTTGGAGCGGACGACGACGACGCCGTATGGCATGGCCATGCCACGGCTAGCTGCTGTGCGTGCGTGCACGCGCGCCAACTCGCTCGTTCGTTCTCGAGTGCGGCCTGGTCTTGGGGCGTTGCGGCGTGCCGCGGCGTGCATGCATGCATGCATGCTGTCCCCTCTCGTCCGTATGCAGGTGCAGGCATGTACGTACGCAGCGGCAGCAGGGAGACACGGCGCCCATGCTAGCTACCACCACCGCAGCAGCAGGGCTACGACGGGGCGCGGCCGACCGGCCACACCCTCTGCCGTTTCTCTCTCTCTCTCTAAAGATACTTTCTGTGCACCATGGCTTGGAGCTAGCTAGCTTTGAATTGGAGCTCTCCAAAGTGAGTGGAGGCAAGGTCCTTTTCATGGGTCCATGGAGGAACAACCTGGTCCAGCGCGCGACGTAAAAACTCGTGGTGCGTTTCGACGTTACGCATGCCTCGTCTAGGACATACTTGAGCGTGCTGGAAACTTTTAAATTTGGTCCCATATTTGAACTACGTGATCCATCAGATTTCCCAAAGGTGAAAACAAATCAGCAACGAATAAAGAATCCCCAAACCAACATAGATAAATAAAAAAGGCATCAGGCAGACAGCAAGCACCTACTAGCTAATAAATAAATAAATAAATCTGTCTCGTTACCTTTATTAGACTAAAAAAACCATTCTCCATTATTTGAGAAAATTCTAGGGAAGACAAATAATGTCAGCCGTTAACAAAAAATAAAAAAAAAACTTGGAAATATTTTGACAAAAAAGTAAAAGTGTTTTCCTACCAGTATTTTTTCTATGATTTTAAGCCCACCACGTACATGCTAACATGCATGCACCCATTGTAAGTTGTAATAACCATACATAGCATTGTGATGCAAACATGAACTTTTTCACAATATAAAATAAAACAATGTGTAATGCAAGTCCTATGACGTTTCAATCGAGCACACATGTACAAGACACTAAAATCCATGCGTGATCCAATAATTCACCCAAGTGGGTGTGCGGGAGTGACTCAGTGGACAACACTGTGTTCTAGACCTAACCTCAAAGGGGTCTTCATAAGGTCTCATCTCATCAGAGTCGTTTAGAGACTGGTCCCTTGGAGAGAGGAAAGGATTTAGCATGGTCAGACTAGCTAGTGACGTGGCTATCTCATGTGTGCTCGATTTTGATGTACTCCCGTTTCAAATTATAATTCATTTTATTTTTTTATCCTAAATTTGACCACTCATCTTATTTAAAAATTTATGCAAAATATCACTTCTTTTGTTGTGGCTTGCTTTATTATTAATAAAATTTATTCAAGAATGGCTTAAATTTGATTATATTTGCATAATTTTTTTGAATAGGATGAGTGGTCAAGTTTGAGATTAAAAAAGTTAAATAAATTATAACTTAGAACGGATGAAGTACTAGCTAGTGAGAGCGAAGGGGAAACCTAACAGCAAAATTTTGCTCTTACGAAGGGGGACGCGCATTGATGATGGGAATGGGATCCATAGATTTTTTTGCCCCCGGCCTTACCCTTTAGCAGCAACATGCGGTGGACTGGTGGGCATCACGCAACATCTGGTGACCGGTGGCCGGCCGGCCTTCCTCCGTGCGCGCCGGGCCGGGGGGACGAAAACGACCATGCCGTCAGATAGTCATTATCGCCATCATCCCGCCGATCGAGATTCACCAGCGTGGGTCCCGGCACTCGATCGACCGAGAGCGAGCCCGGCCGGCCGGCTCAGCGGCTCCCATGGCATGGCGCCCTTCTCGCCACCTACCTGGTCGACCGGTTGCCGGCTGCTTTGGGCAGCCTCACCTCGGAACAGCCCTAGCAGCAGCAGCAGAAGCTGACTACTGCCTGCAGCTTCGCCTTGCCTGCCAGTTCTTGCTCTCATCAGGGTCCATACGTACACACAGACACGCGCGCGCACATGGCCATGGAAAAAGGTGTGTAGCTAGCTCACCTCTCCATGCACGTACGCAGCGTCATGGATCCGGCCGTCGCCGCGCTGCTCGTACGAGCAGAGGCATCACCCCCTTTCATAGGCCGGCTACTGCCAGCGCAAAGGGCCGGGGGGAGCGCGCCGGCATCGAGCGGCGCCGGCCTCTCAGTTACAGTGGCGCAGCAGGCGCCGGCCAACTGCTTCCTGATTCCGATCGCCGGTCGAGCTCGCTCGCCCGCCGCGGGCCGCGCGCGGCCGGGAGATCCCCGACGCCCGGACGCCGCCGCCGGTCGCAGCTCTCCTTTCCCAGCCACGCGCGTGGCTGTGCGAATGGTCAGGCATCGGAGGGTGGGGGTACTGCCTGCGTGCGTAGCGCTACAGTGCGGCTACGCCGTAGGGGGGTATCCCGTGGGTGGCGAAGAATATGAGATGGGGTCCTCGAGAGGTACGGCGTAAAGACGACAGCAACGGCCCCCATGGTGAGCCTAGCTAGATTTCGGTTAAAATTAATGGGGGCAAGTACATGGAATGCACTTGCCTGATTGCAACGTCCATGTGTGTGTGAATCATGAAACGCAACGGGCGATGGATGGATGGATGGATGGGTATAAATTGGTAGAATATATGGAGTATGTGGTGTGGTGGTTTCTTGAGATTTATGGGGCGCTCTCGGGTCAGATAAATTAAATGACTGCGCTTTCGAGGATGTATTTTTCATCAAGTGAACTAAGGGAAACGCCACCGGATCCGCTTTCGCCTCCCCATCTTCGGTGATGGGGACGCAATCGGATCCGCTTCTACCACCTCTCCTTATTTAACTTTGCTATTGAGCAACTCCCTTATCTTTTCACGTGCTGCCATCGGTGAGCAACTCCCTTATCTTTGTCTATGGATATGTTGTGTTTCCGTTATGTTACCTTGTTGCGCCGCTTTCAAGCCGACTCCTCCGTAAGGCCTCCTCCATGCGATCCCTTCCTCTAAGCCCACAAATCCATTGTTAAATCTCACCGGAATCTTCCCCACAGGAAACCCTTGGGCACTAATCTTGATGCATTCTCGCCAATTCGGTCCAACCATCAAACTGAAATCGACACCAATTTCAGTCTCAGAAGTACGACAAATTAAATGCCCCAATTGCTCATTTGCGTTCTAGACTTCTATTGCATGGTGTCAGTTGGAGCCACTAGTTTTCTACCTAGACATATTTTGAAACAATAACACTTGGCCACGCAAAATATGCAAATGGCTATGAATTTGATTGGTTTTTTTCTGGGAAATCCTTGGATAGCAAAATAAGTTTTAAATTTCAATTCAAGTTGGATCGTAGTAGAACAATAAAGTTCTCTCTCGAACATTCAACTAGTGTTTGATTAATTTCAGCTCTAGAACACAATGGATTATGGATTTGGAGAACGAGACCACTGATTAGCTAGAGCACACATATCATAGACAATCTAGTGGCGGAAATTCGGTCAATATTTCCTTTTGTGACATTAGAATCACTTGTTGTCAGCTCTAGGACCTTACTTTCTTTATGAAATTCTTATTTCTTTTCTTTGCTCCAGTAATGTGGTTGCTCTCACTAAATGCTCGGCAACAGGGGTGGCAAAAAGGTGAGGTTGAGGGTGGGAAATTATCCCTTATGCCTGATGCACAACATTAGCTAGTGTACCCTTAATTAGCTGACCCTATAAATCAATAAGTCTCATCCTTGTCTCTAAAATAAACATTTGGTCATTATTTTTTTTCATAACTAGATATAATGAAACGTATCAAGAGTCCCAATCTTGTTTTGTGTTGGAAAAATGGCACCAGCTAGTGGTCAAAGCCGACAACACCATAAATACCATCATAGCTTACACAAGGAAAAGAAGGTAGGACTACACTATATAGTATAGTGTTTTCATAAATATGTTTTCAAATTCCTTTTATTGTTCATGAAGATGCATGCTCTTCCTTTTGGAGGCTAGTGGCGAGTACCGGCCATAGAAGCATTATGGTTTGGTGGGGTACACATGAATTCGTAGGGAACTGTAAGCCTGCAGGGTCGTCCTAGCAAGTAGCTTCCATAGGATGTACTAGCACATGTTTTCTTACCATACAGATAACAGTTAATCTTACGTTCAAAAAAAAAAACAGATAACAGCTAATCTTCTTATATCCTTTTTATTTACCATGCACACACACTCCTATGATAATTTTGTAGTTTCCTATGCACATATAATGTCGTGGTGCTGCAAACCACAGCCGGGTGGCGGAAGGCACCCGCCCTAGCCCAGAGGGTGTGTACTCGGGGGTTAGCTAGTCTTAGATCGATCTCACTCAAGAACACGATGAACACAGCAAAATTTAGAGTGGTTCGGGCCGCCGGAGCGTAATACCCTACGTCCACTGTGTGTTGTATTGCCTTCCCACGAGAGTGAGAAGGTGCGAGAGCTTGAGTCTGTCTGGATCTGTCTCTCTACGGTCTAGCGGGCGTGCTCTCCCTTTTATATGTCCAAGGGGAGCACGTACACTGAGCGGGGCCCCGACATGTGGACCCGGCGATGTATTATAAACTACATTTTGGCCTTCAATGCCTCAGATCCGGAGATCTTGTCGTCGGCCTCCGTGCGTAGCTTCTGACCAGGGATGGTCTTGAGCTGTCCTGTCAGAGTAGAGTCCAGCCTCTGCAGCCGCGCGTCGAGGTCATGATGAAGCGCCGAACTACTGACTCAGTCCACTGTAGCAGCGTGCACTGTTGCTTCAGTTAATAGCTGGTCATCATGACTCGTCGCCCACGCGCGCGGCGCTGAGACACTGCTGCGTGCCTCGGTAACAGACGAGCCGCAGTGTGGACTGACAAAAGCTGCCTCGTGCCCAGAGGCAGCAGATCCCGCCTCAACCACTCGCACTTAATGCGGGTGGGTGAGGGAGTTTCCAGCGGAAGGCTGGCGCCCGCGCCCGCGTCTGCGTGACACGTGGCGGCTCCGGACCCCTCCCGAGCTGCTAGCTGAGCCGAGAGCTCACGGGATCCGGATAGGCACGTGGAGGTCCCGGACCCACCTGCGGGGGTCCGGGTCCACGGTCACAGGTGCAGAGCATTTTCACCTCTAAGACACGTGGTGACACCGGACCTGTCCCCGAGCGGGAAGCGGGTCCGGGACCGTTGGTCCGGTGAGATGGAGTCGGACCCCAGGGGTCCGGCTGCTCAGCTCCTTAGGGCGTAGTTACGGATAACTACGCGAGTCTTGGCACAGTAGGAGTGGGTACCCCAGTTGCAGGGTACCGACAGAGGCCCCCGGGCCTGCCTCGGGAGAGGCGACGAACCCGCAGGTGGGGCCACTACTGTGAGCAACTTGGCTGCTTCTGGCGCTCAGCGGTGCGCGCCGCAAGGGTCTTGTCCTGCATCGTCCATCCTTTGGGTCACCTGCTGCATCATCACGTTTGGACCTGCACATGACTCAAGGTAGATGCTTAGTAGCGTGCCCACGGGTCCCAAATCCTGTTGGCTGTAATCCTTTGACATAGACAGCTAGGTTCAGTGAACGGAGCTCAAGGGGCCGGCCTTTAGGTTAAGAGAAAGTCCGGACCTCCAGGTTCCCAGTCCTAGGTACTACGGCACTCATTCACAGGAGGTGGTGCGTGCAGGCTTAGGGTACGGAACCAGGCTAAGCGGCTACACGGCTCCGGACCTCCCCGGAGAATGAGTGCGCTTCCCTGAACCTGCAGGTTCCCAGGGGTCCGAACCCCTCTCTTCCATGAGGGGTCTCGAGCTAAGTCACTAACTAGCCAACTCAATTCGGACCACAATCACCGCACAAGAGTAAGAAGCCACGTGGGGGTTAGCGCAAACAGAATGCGTAAATTGAAATTGGAATGTAACATCCTTAGAGGCGAACTGAGAATAAACTTTTTCCTTTATAACTAGATGTACATGAGATGTGCGATGTAAGCCAGAACACAGGTTTATGAGGCCGGAGCTGTCCGGACCTCCGGGCCCCCAGTCTTAGGTACTACGGTACTCGCCCTGGGGAGGTAGAGCATGCAGGCTTAGGGTACGGAACCAGGCTAAGCGGCTACACGGCTCCGGACCTCCCCGGAGGGTGAGTACGCTTCCCTGAACCTGGTTCGCAGAGGTCCGGACCCCTCCACGAGGGAGGCTCACCGGACTGGACCACACGGAAGTACTACCTAGTTACAAAGGAAAAGGCTTTATTCCCTGCTGGGCCTCTAAGGGTAGGACTTACAGAGATGTAGAGTCGGGGGTGCGACCGGAGTCGGCTTTCCGCCGGAGAGCCACCAGAGTCGGCTTAGCGCGACCGGAGTGGGCTTTTCGCCGGAGCGGGCTTCGTGCGACCGGAGTCGGCTTTCCGCCGGAGCGGGCTTGGTGCGACCGGAGTCGGCTTTCCGCCGGAGCGGGCTTGGTGCGACCGGAGTCGGCTTTCCGCCGGAGCGGGCTTGGTGCGACCGGAGTCGGCTTTCCGCCGGAGCGGGCTTCCTCTCATGAGTGAGGTATGCTGCGAGCTGGGATTTGTCGCTCCGCCGCTCGCAGCTTGTGAGGGGGCCCTTGACGGGCGCCCTGACTCTTGCCGACGTGCAGCGCGCGCCGCTGCCGACGGTGGCTGCTCCACGGGCACGGTTGCCCCTGGCGCAGGAAGGCGAGAGGCGTGTGGCGCGGATGACGCCACACCCTCCGTCATCTCCACGTCGTCGTGGTGGTGGGAGTGCTCAACCACCCGAGCCATGGAGATGGGCAAGAGATGAGCTAAAACTAGCTAAAGCCCCCCTACCTGGCGCGCCAAATGTCGTGGTGCTGCAAACCACAGCCGGGTGGCGGAAGGCACCCGCCCTAGCCCAGAGGGTGTGTACTCGGGGGTTAGCTAGTCTTAGATCGATCTCACTCAAGAACACGATGAACACAGCAAAATTTAGAGTGGTTCGGGCCGCCGGAGCGTAATACCCTACGTCCACTGTGTGTTGTATTGCCTTCCCACGAGAGTGAGAAGGTGCGAGAGCTTGAGTCTGTCTGGATCTGTCTCTCTACGGTCTAGCGGGCGTGCTCTCCCTTTTATATGTCCAAGGGGAGCACGTACACTGAGCGGGGCCCCGACATGTGGACCCGGCGATGTATTATAAACTACATTTTGGCCTTCAATGCCTCAGATCCGGAGATCTTGTCGTCGGCCTCCGTGCGTAGCTTCTGACCAGGGATGGTCTTGAGCTGTCCTGTCAGAGTAGAGTCCAGCCTCTGCAGCCGCGCGTCGAGGTCATGATGAAGCGCCGAACTACTGACTCAGTCCACTGTAGCAGCGTGCACTGTTGCTTCAGTTAATAGCTGGTCATCATGACTCGTCGCCCACGCGCGCGGCGCTGAGACACTGCTGCGTGCCTCGGTAACAGACGAGCCGCAGTGTGGACTGACAAAAGCTGCCTCGTGCCCAGAGGCAGCAGATCCCGCCTCAACCACTCGCACTTAATGCGGGTGGGTGAGGGAGTTTCCAGCGGAAGGCTGGCGCCCGCGCCCGCGTCTGCGTGACACGTGGCGGCTCCGGACCCCTCCCGAGCTGCTAGCTGAGCCGAGAGCTCACGGGATCCGGATAGGCACGTGGAGGTCCCGGACCCACCTGCGGGGGTCCGGGTCCACGGTCACAGGTGCAGAGCATTTTCACCTCTAAGACACGTGGTGACACCGGACCTGTCCCCGAGCGGGAAGCGGGTCCGGGACCGTTGGTCCGGTGAGATGGAGTCGGACCCCAGGGGTCCGGCTGCTCAGCTCCTTAGGGCGTAGTTACGGATAACTACGCGAGTCTTGGCACAGTAGGAGTGGGTACCCCAGTTGCAGGGTACCGACATATAATTTGATTTTCTGCCGTTGAGTCAATTGCGTCGTCATTCTTCTTCTTCTTCATTCCTTCCCTATATTCTCATGCATGCTTAACTTTCCCGGGCGCTTCTTAGTTCCTTTTCCAGCATTTACAACAGGACAAATTCTCAAAAAATGGATACACAAACAACCTCTTTGCAAAATCCACCATGTCGTGGTGTGCAAACCCACAGTCGGGTGGCGTAGTGCCTAAACCCAGAGGGTGAGTACTCGGGGGTTAGCTGGGATTAGCCCAATCTCGGTGGAAGAACGCGATGAACACAGCAGTATTAGAGTGGTTCGGGCCGCCGGAGCGTAATACCCTACGTCCACTGTGTGTTGTATTACTTGCGCTCTCAAGAGGTTGAGACCAGGGTTGTTCGGAGTGAAACCGAGCTTGTATTGTGAGAGTCTTGGCCTTAGCTGAAGTGTGCAGCGAGCGCCTCCCTTTTATATCTCAAGAGAGGCGCGTACATGGCCGTTGAGTCTCCGACAGGTGGGCCCAACGATGTAGTATAAAATGACATATTGTACAGAAATTATGGCATTGCAGGCAACAGAGATCTCATTCCTGGATTTCCTTGCTCTGCCTGTGGGAATCATCCGTCCGGCATGGCCATGCCCTGTCTTGTCGAAACGGCGCCAGGGTGTAGCTTGCGGCGTTGCCTGCAGCGTAGCTGAACGGGCCGTGTAGCTTGTGGCGTAGGCGGTATGATGAAAAGGTGCCGTGCCGTCGTATCCATTTAATGCGGCAGACGGGCTCTGCGCAGATGCGGCGCATGCGGCTGCACTGTGTACCTCGGTAATATGCGGTCTACAGTGAGGCCTGACAAAGGCTGCCCCGTGTGCCACGGCGGCAGAGCACAACTTCCAGTGGAAGACTCCCGCCTGTGCCTGCGCCTGCGGGACACGTGGCGCCCCCGGACCCCGCCCCGGCGGTATGTTGGTTCTACGCGCGTGGGAGGTCCGAACGGACTCGGGGAGGTCTCGGACCCCTGTAGGGGGTCCGAGCCCTCGGCTGTTGGCGCGTAGCTTCCCCTCCTTAGGGACACGTGGCGTCACCGGACCCGTCCCAGAGCGGGGAGCGGGTCCGGGGCCGTTGGCCCGGTGAGGTAACTGCCTGACCCGCGGGGCCCGGCTGCTCCGCCCCTTATGGCGTAGTTATGGATGACTACGCGAGTCCTGGCTTGCTGCAGTAGGAGTGGGTATCCCTACTACAGGGTACCGACAGTTGCCCCCGGGCCCATCTCGGGGGAGGCGACGAACCCGCAGGTGGGGCCACTACTGTGATTTGACTCTGCATAACTTGAAGCCTCTAGCGTTAGACTATGCACACTGTAGGAGTCTTGTCCGGCTTTGACCATCCATCGGGTTTTTCGTTGTCTCGTCACATCGTATCGGCTTACTGACTCATGGCTCCCACATAGTGGTACACCTAGTCACGCGAGCGACGCTCGGCATTGTTGCGGCGGGGGTAAATGGAATTTTTTACCACCAGCGCAGTTCCCGAAAAGCCTGGTCATCCAGCGCTTTGTGCGCGCATGTCAGCTCAGCTTCCGCCTCGCTTCGCGTGCGGGCGACGGTTCATATCCCGCCTTTTCACACCTTTGTTTGTTACCCCGCCCTCCCTGACAGGCGGGCCAGTGCCCCCTTGTCATGGACTGGGCGGCTAACACCAGGCGTGAGCGTCGCTTGGCATCCAGCGGTTACTTTTCCACATTCGCCCTCTTCCTTCCAAACCTTTGCGCCCCTTTGCCTTCGATCCTCCTCGCCCCTTGCTCTTCTGCGCAAATTGTTCCTCGCCTCCATAGCAAGATGGCGTCCCTCGTTCGTCCCCGTCGTTTCCAAACCGAGGAGGAACTGAACACGGTGCGCCGCCTGTTTGGGTGGAGTCCACAGGAGACTACTTGGGGGATTCGAGCAGGCTCGGTTCCCCTCGGCGATCTGCGCACCGGGGAATTTGTGTTGTTAATTTCGCACATTTCCACCAGCTTGGGACTGCCGATCTCTTCGTTCTTCCTGCTGTTGCTGGAGGATTTCGGCCTCCAGCTCCAGCATCTCACGCCCCACTCCATCCTCCTGACGTCAATCTTCGTCCAGTTTGCGAGATGTTCGTGGGGGCGCGGCCCTGCGTCATTCTCTTCCGCCACTTCTTCATCCTAGTGAAGTCCGGGAAGGGCAAAGATGAAGTGGGGGCGTACTACTTCCAGACAACGAGCGATTTGCGGACGCCCTACATCCCTGGGCTTACTGGCGGAAATTGGGAGGATTGGCGCAAGGAGTGGGTGATCGCCACCACCAAAGCCAACGAGCGCCTCGTCATGCCGATTGAGGGACCCGCCTCCGACCGTCAGTCCGGGAGGGCCAAACTGTCCCTACCGTCGGAGTTTGACCCCGTGCTGAGCAAGATCAGGGTGCTGGCAGAGAGCGGCCTCACCTCGCTGCACGTGCTCGGGGACTTCCTGAAGCGCCGGATCGCCCTTCTGAAGCAGCGGGCGCGTCCTGCCTGGAGCTTCATTGGGCCCCATGACTGCAGCAGGACCCACCACGGGGAGGACAGCGATCTGACCCTGGAAGGCCTGGAGGTCTTGGTGCGGGCGGTGATGGGGGAGATCTTCGTCCCGGAGCACCAGATCCTTCCTCAGGGTATCGTTCCTCTCTGCGATGTCTCATGCCTGAGGACTGCGGTGCTGGCCACTCTGCCGACCCTCGACGACGGTGGGCTAGCAGCACGCCAAACTGGGGGCGACCCGGACCGTGGGATCTGGATCCCTAGTGCGTCCGGGGAACAGGCCGTGCCGAGCGCCGCGGGGTCTGGCCCTTCTGCAAAGGGCAAGCAGGCCGTGGCTGGTAACTCCGCCGCGAGCGGTCCCAGCCAGAGCCGGCACAAGTTGCACCGCAGCGACGGGACCCCAGTTATGGAGCCCGCCGTAAAGCGTCAGAGGACCGCTGAAGACGCGGGCCAGGGTAGCTCCCGAGCCCCCGGCTCACGCGGGACCCCTGGTGTAGCCGCGCCGCCACCACCACCGCCGGGAGGTGCCTCTCCCCGGCAGCAGCAGCAGCAGCCACGAGGTGCGCCGCCACGGCAGCCACCACCACCGCCGGGAGATGCCTCTCCCCGGCAGTAGCGGCGGCGGCGGCAGCAGACACGAGGTGCGCATCCGCCGCCGCCACGGCAGCAGCAACAGTAGCCTCCACCGCCATCGCCACCACCAGGGCAGCTGCAGCAGCAGCCTCCTCCACCATCGCCACCATCAGGGCGGCAGCAGCTGCATCGGCCACGAGGTGCGCCTCCGCCGCCGCCTCAGCAGCAGCAGCAGCCATGAGGTGCGCCTCCACCGCCGCCACGGCAGCAGCAGTCGCCCAGCCTCCGTGGACGCTGAAGACCCGACGCTTCGAGGTAAGTATTCTTTCGTTCACTCCCCTTATTCCTGGTGCTTCGCTTTTTGCTGAGGGGCTTCTTCTGTTTGTTTGCCAGGGCCTCCTGCCCAGGTAGCTCTTCTACCACCTCGGCGGCAACGGCGGAAGCGACGACGGATGTGGGGAGCTCGGGTGCGGCGACCTCCGCTAACCTGATGGCGCCCAATGCGGCAGCAGCGGATGCACCAGTGCTAGGCGCAGCAACGCCCGATGCGGTGGCCCCCGAGGCAACGGCTACGGCGGCAGTCGCGCCGACACTGGGCTTGGCGACGGCGAGCACAGCGGCAGCGGGCGCGGCAACGTCGAGCACCTCGGTACCCGAGGTCCCGACGTCTGTGCCGGATATCCCCTCCCCCAGCTCCCAACATGCAGCAGAGGAAGAGTTGGAGGTGGTCTCTGGTAGGCGGCTCTTGCAGGGTCCCCCAGAGGAGGATATGGTTCCCCTCCCCCGGGTGCTGGTCCGGGTCCAGCAGACGATAGAAGAGGCGACCTCTACCGCCGAGGCGGCATTCTGGCTGGAGTGGGCAGCTCTAGAGAGCGAGCGTCAGCGCCTCGGTGACTGGCATATCTGCCTGGAGGAGCGCACGAAGGCCGAAGCCTCCCGTGCCGTCGCCGCTCGGTCCGAGCTTGAGGCCGACCTTGAGTCCTACAGGAAAGGGCTCCGGAAGGTGTTCGACCGGGAGCTCACGGCGTCGGGACGGGAGAAAACCCTGGCGCTGCGGGAGGAGGCTATTGCCAAGGAGGAGGCCAGCCTCGCGGCCCAGCGATCCGAGTTCGAGTCTCGCAGCTAGGGACTCGAGGTCCGCAAGCTGGAGCTCGACAAACTCTCCGAGTCCCTGCATCAATGGCGCCAGGAGCTGCAGGAGTCGCCAGCCAGCAGGCTGTTGCCGAGATAGAGCTCGAGGGGGAGAGAAAGACCCTTGCCAGGCGGGAATCCCTCACCACCAGCATGGAGCAGGCCCTTGCGCGCCAGCGCGAGTGTCTCAAGACCCTGAATGAGTCAGCAGCGCAGAAAGAGGCCTCACTCCAGGGTACATTGCCCGCCAGCTAGAGGCGGCTCAGGCGGCACTGGATGCCCAGGTGCAGGAGGCGGTCCAGGAGGTAGTCCAGAAGCTGCTGGAGGACCAGTGCATAGGGGCCCAGCGAATCATCAACTGGGCGAGCGAAGCAAGATCAGCTCTGGTGCCACTTGGAATGAGTCCAATCCAAGTGGCGGAGCCACCAGCTTCAATTGCTGACGCCCTCCCAGTGCTGAACTCTGCTTCAGATAGACTCCGGCGCCTGGAGCCGATCCTTGCTGGCCACCTTGAAGCCGAGGGCCACGAGCTGTGCCGGATGGTGGCGGAGTACATTTTGACCTGCCTCCAGAGCCACGACCCTGTCATCTCGTTAGCCCCCGTCGTCGATGGTCCAGTGGCGGAGACGGAGGCCTCCGCTTGGGAAAGCGTGCGGGATGTCGTCGACTTCATAGCTGCTTATTTCAAGCGGGAGCCTGCAGATTTCTGAGTTGGACCATCACAACAGGCGAACTTTTGTTTTTTTGTGTTATGTAAAAACTTTGTACTTGTTGAAATTTTAATAGAAGAAAATTTCAACTTAGTTGTTTGTCAGTTGCTCTGGTTTGCGGTATGCAACACCCCGGCACCCTGGCCCCCTGGTAGATAGGTTCAGTTGCTAGAACCTATCTGCCATCCGAGTCGAGAAGATGCTCCGGACCCCCGTATGAGGTTGAGCAAGTGTCCTTGGGCATAAGTGTAGCATAAATTGCAAGTCGAACGAGCGACTTATTCCCTGTATAGCAGAAAAAACTACAGAGAGGAAAATCAAACTCGCTGGGATGGTAGTAATGATACTGCAACTTAGCTGTTTGACGTATGCAGATCTGCATGAAGCCTTAAAGCGGATGCCGGGACCCCGTGGTAGGTAGGCTCAATGGTTTGAGGCTAGCTACCATCAGTCAAGGCCTAACTTGCATACCACTCAAAGTCAAAGATTATAGCTGGCCCGCGGGACTTATTCTGTACTGGCCCCCAAGCTAGTACGAGGTCCTTGGCTCCGGATACGCAGGTCCAGGCAGCTCAATGCTTGTTACAGTGTGGTCGAGTGGGTGAGGCCATTCTGTCGTACTCGATCCTTTGAGATATGGAGCTGGACCTGCCGTGTAGGACTTAGGAAGCCAACCCTTGAGCTAGAACGAGGTCCGGGCCCCTAATTACCTAGCTCCGGATACTAGAGCACTCGTTACAGGGTGGTGGAGCGTGTAGGCTTTGGGTACGGAACCGGCTAAGCGGCTACACAGGACTCCGGACCACCCCAGGAAACAAGCACCCCCTCTCCAGAGCAAGTCCCTAGGGGTCCAGACCCCTCTCCCAGCAGCAAGGGGGTCCGGACCTGTACGGCAGTCCGGCAACTCAATACAGATATTAGCTGTAGCGACAAGAGTGAAAGTCCGCACGTGGGTTAGAAAGGCAAAAGCTCGAGAATCGAAATGCGAAATAAGATTTTGACACAAAAATAGAACTGGGGGCAAATCTTTCCATTGCAACTTGATATACATGGCTTGCGCGATGGATGCCAGAGGCCGGGTTTGTGAGGGAGGACCTCTACCGCTAAGGGCCGCGCGTTAATGCTAGCCGATGGTGCGATGATGCCAGAGGCCGGGTTTACGAGGACGGACCCCCACCGCTCTGGACCGCACGCTAATTCTATCTTATTACAAAGGAAAAATTCATTTTCCTGCTCTGTATAAGTGTAAAACTTACGCAGATGCTCTATGTTCGATGGGTTGGGTAGCGGCACCCCTTCTTCTGTGGCAAGACGAACGCATTCGGGCCGGCATACTTCTGTAACCTTAAAGGGACCCTCTCAGCTGGGGGAGAGTTTGTGGAGCGCTGCTCGGTTCAGAATCCGCCTTAGGACGAGGTCCCCTGCCCGGAGCTCCCTACTGTGCACGAATCGTTGATGATAGCGCATGAGCGCCAGGTTGTAGCGTGCATTTCGGATTGCTGCTCGCCACCTTCGTTCGTCAATGAAGTCCACATCATCACGCCACAGTTGTTCCTGCATGGATTCGTCAAAAGCCTGGACCCGTGGTGAGCCCAGGTGAATTTCCGGGAGAAGGCATGCTTCAGCCCTGTAGACCAGGAAGAATGGGGTCTCCCCGGTGTCTCGGCTGGGTGTGGTCCGGTTGCCCCATAGCACACACGAAAGCTCATCAACCCATTTTGCACCATGTTCTTCAAGCAGTTATAGGCGCGGGTCTCGAGTCCCCTAAGGACCTCTGCATTCACTCTCTCGACCTGTCCATTGCTGCGGGGATGTGACACGGATGCAAAGCATAGCTGGATGCCGATGTCCTCGCAGTACTCTTGGAAGAGTCTGCTTTTGAATTGGGTCCCGTTGTCCGCGATGATGCGGCTTGGGATGTCAAATCTGCACACAATGGACTTGAGGAATGCGACTGCTGATTTTTTGGTGATGTTCACCACAGGGGTAACCTCCGGCCATTTTGTGAATTTGTCAATGGCGACGTAGAGGAACCGGTACCCGCCGACGGCCCGGGGGAACGGCCCCAGGATATCCACGCCCCATACGTCGAATGGCCATGAGGGCGGAATCATTTGCAGAGCTTGAGCCGGTGTGTGTATTTGTTTTGCATGGAACTGGCATGCTTTGCAGGACCTTACCGGCTCGGCTGCATCCTGGAGTGCTGTCGGCCAGTAGAAGCCATGCCGAAAGGCCTTACCAACAAGCGTGCGAGATGAGGAATGACTTCCACACTCGCCTCCATGGATCTCCGCGAGCAACTTGCGGCCCTCTCCCTAGGAAATGCACCGCATGAGGATACCATTGGCGCCACGGCGGTAGAGATCCCCTTCTACCACCGCGTAGCATTTAGCCAATCGTACTCTGCGCTCAGCGGACACATCGTCATCAGGAAGGATATTGTCTTTCAGGTAGTCCCGGATCTCGGAGATCCATGCATCGGGACCTCCCTGAGCAGGTGGGAGTGGCTCTATGAGGTCTGCAGGGTCCTCAACAGAGCACACAACCCAGGGCGGGCATCACAGATGGAATGCCGCCGGGACCACTAGCTTCGAGGTGCTAACTTGATCCCCTTCACCCAGTTCTGCAGGCTAGGCGGTAGGTCTCAGCAACCGTCTTTCGAAGACGCCCTCGGGCACGGATGCCTAGGTAGATGCTCTTGCGGAGAGATCATCTGCTGCTGAGTTGAATTCGCGGGGAACATGTTGCAGTTCCAAGGCGTCGAAGTCCTTCTCGAGCTTCCTCACGTGAATGAGGTATGCCGCGAGCTGGGGATTGCTGCAGCTGCAATCCCCTCGGACTTGCTTGATGATTAGCTGAGAATCTCCCTTCACCAGGACCTGCCGGACCCCCAGAGACAGGGCTTGTGTCAGGCCAAATATCAAAGCTTCGTACTCTGCCATGTTGTTGGGGGCCTTGAACTCAAGGTGCACCATGTACTTCTGTTGATCTCCGTTTGGGTCGATGAGGACCACACCAGCTCCAGCCCACTGCTTGCGGACGAACCCGTCGAAGAAGAGTGTCCAGTGGGGCTCGGTGAAGACTGGTGTCCTGACTTCCGGCTCCAGGGGTCCCGCGTTGAGGTCTGGACCCCCAGAATTGCTTGGGGAAGGAGTCCATTCTGCTATGAAATCAGCAAGGATTTGACTTTTGACTGCATGGCGGGGCTGGAAGTCCAGCTGGAACTCAGCCAACTCTGCTGCCCACTTGGCGAAATTGCCCGTGGTGTTGGAGTTATGCAGGATCGCTCTCAGTGGGTAAGAGGTCACTACGACAACTCTGTGTGCCTGAAAATAGTGGCGCAGTTTACTGGACGCAAAAAGTATGGCATTGATAAGCTTGTGCGTCTCAAGATACCTGGCCTTTGCCTCGTGGAGGACTTCGCTGACGTAGTAGACTTGCTTCTGGATAGTCTGGACCCTAGCCACTGGGTCCGGCTCGCCCTTGTCCACCACGTCAGGTCCTTGGGCCCCCAGCGGTTCTGGGTTCCCACTGGGTCGAGGCTCCTCCGGACCCCTTGTCCGGGGTCCGGACCTTCAAACAGGGGAGTGGCTGCCGGATCCCCATGTCCGTGGTTCGGCTCACCAACCTTGGCCGGGGAGACCCTGGTGTCCCCCTGGCGAGCTTGCTCCGTCCTCTCGGCGACCAGCACCATGCTGACCGCTTCTGTAGACGCAATAAGATACAAAAACAACGTCTCACCTGGCTCTGGAGCCACCAATATTGGTAGTGAGGTGAGGTGCTGCTTCAGTTCCTGGAAGGCTTGTTCATCTTCTTCTGTCCAAGTGAATGGACTGGACCTCCTTAATAGCTTGAAGAAGGGGAGGGCCCTCTCAGCCAGCCTCGAAATGAAGCGGCTAAGAGCGGCCAGAGATCCAGTAAGCTTCTGGACGTCCTTGATGCGGCCGGAAGGCCTCATCTCCTCAATCGCCTTGATCTTGGATGGGTTTGCCTCGATGCCTCGATGTGAGACCAGAAAACCCAGCAGCTTCCCTGCCGAGACGCCGAAAATGCACTTCTCGGGATTCAGCTTCGTGCGCGTGGTGCGCAGTCGGTCGAAGACGAGGGACAGGTCCTCAACTAGTGTTGACCCTACCTTAGTCTTGACTACAATATCATCGACATACACCTCAACTATATCTCTAATTAGATTACAGAAAGTTTTGTTCATAACTCACACAAACGTGGGTAAGGCATTCCGCAGACCATATGGCATGACAATATAGCAATAAAGACCATCCACTGTTACAAAAGCAGTATGTTTCCTATCCTCTCTAGACATCTGAATCTGGTGGAAACCAGAGTGTGCATCTAGGAAAGACAAAAGGTCACACCCGGAGGTGGAGTCCACAATCTGATTGATACGGGGAAGAGGATAGGGTCTCTAGGACATGCCTTGTTGAGGCTGGTGTAGTCGATGCACATCCGAAGCTTCCCGTTGGCATTTGGGACGATAACTGGGTTGGCCAACCACTCGGGGTGGTGGACCTCCTCGATGAAGCCAGCGCGTAGCAGCTTGCGGACTTCTTCACGGATGAAGTTCTGCCGCTCCACGGACTGCTTCCAAGGTTTTTGGCGTACCGGTGTGGCGTCGGAGTATATCCTCAAATGGTGCTTGATCACTTCCCTGGGGATCCCGGGCATCTGTGACGGTTCCTAGGCAAACACGTCCACATTTGCCCGGAGGAAAGTGATGAGCGCGTCTTCCTATTTCTCCTCCAGGTTTCCCGCGATGCGGGTGGTCCTGGAGGAGTCCGCTCTGATCTGCACGGTCTTCACGGGAACATTGTCCGGATCAGACGGTTGAACCTTAGGTGCCTTTGTGGGTGCCCTGGCTCGCGAGGTGGATGGGTCCTCCTCGGAACGTGCAGCCTCTACCGCCAGAGCATGCAGTTTCTCAACTGCAGCGACAGCAGCGGTGCGGTCACCCCGCACGGTGAGGACGCCGGCAGGGGAAGG
Source organism: Panicum virgatum (assembly GCF_016808335.1). Taxonomy (NCBI): domain Eukaryota; kingdom Viridiplantae; phylum Streptophyta; class Magnoliopsida; order Poales; family Poaceae; genus Panicum; species Panicum virgatum. Next base: position 18,980,550 of record NC_053144.1, read on the forward strand.
CATCTTCAGGACCAAATACCCGTAATGGGCAATGGCCATGAAGCGGTAGAGAGCCGGCCTGCCAATGATGGCATTGAACGGGAGGTTCACCTCCGCAACATCGAACTGGACGCTCTCTGTGCGGAAGTTCTCCTCGGTCCCGAACTGACCGGCAGAGTGATGCTCCCCAGAGGGAACACCGGATGTGGGCCCACTCCAGAGAATGGGCGAGAGGGAGTCAGCTTGGACTCCGGGATCTACAACTGCTTGAACGTTGCATAGCTGATGACGTTGAGGCCAGCACCACCGTCAATCAGCACGTGATAGAGCCTGATGTTGTCTATGACAAGGGCAGTGACTAGAGGTAGTACACCAGCCACGGCCATGTTCTCCGGGCAGTCAGATGGCCCGAAAGAGATGGTGGTGTTCCTCCACCTCTGGTGCGGCGCCGCCTTCGGGACCCCCGGCTTCGCCGAAAGGACCTCTTGGCGAAGGGTCTTCACATCCCGCCGGGAGACAAGCTCCCAGCTTCCGCCGTACATTACGTACAGCTTCTTGCGGCGATCCACGTTGTCAGAGTCGGAGTTGTCATGGCTGTAAACGCCCTTCAGCTCCCGAGCGGGGGATTGGTACCCCAGCTCCTTCTCCCCGACAGCGGTCTCGCTATCGGAGGCTTTCTCCTTGCCAGACCACTGGCGAGGAGGGGGTGAGCCGTCCTTGGAGGCCTGCTCACGCCGCGCACTGACCCGCTTCGCGAGTTTCTGGATCTCGCGGCAGTCAACGGCGCTGTGGCGAGCGGTGGGATGAACTGGGCATGAACCTCCATTGCCACCTTGTGGGCGCGAGCGTTTGCCATGCGCATTCTGGCCCCCAGCCGCTGCCGCAGCAGCTGGTGCCGTTGCTGCAGTGACTGGACCGCCGGAATGTGGCTCCCCGCGACCCCGATTCTTGTTCTTCTTTTTCTTGCCACCGCCCTGGACGGTAGCTCCGGAGCCACAGAGCTCCTCCCAGGACTGAATCGTTCCAGGAGTGAGGTTCATGAGCCAAGTCCGGGCTAGCCTAGTCAAGGCTACATGAAAGTAGCTCGCCATAACAGCGTTGTTACCACCAGCTGATGTGATGGCGGTAATGTACACCTGCAGGAATTCCGATGGATTAGTGGTACCGTCGTACTTCTCCGGCAGGTGCGGGCGAAACTTGGACGGCCATGCCACCGCGCGGAGGTGATCCGCCAACGCAGTGCAACCCACCCCAGCCACCGGGGTGCCTGCCTGTATCCGGGCGTTTCCCGGAGGCATGGGTGCCGCTGTATCCAAGTCGGCGTTGAGGTTGCGGCCCTCAATATTGAGGCGGCGTTCTCGCGCCCTTTCCACGGAGATGCGGGCGTCCTCAGCCGCGTGCCTGCGGTTAAGCTCCGCCCGCAGGTCTTCTGTTCATGCACCCCTTACCATGGGGAGCGCATGGACGCCGACGCACCGCCCTGGCGCCGGTGGTAGGGTACCACCGCATTGCCAGGCGGAGTTCGTTGCCCAGTCCTTGCAGAACTGGGGGAGGCCTGAGCCAGATGGAGGAGACGGTCAACGTCATCCCGCCACTGCCCCAGGGCGTCTGGCGAGGCTGCAACAGCCGGAGGGTTGTGAAGCAACTCCCTAGCTGCCGCCAGTGCTCCGCCGCTCGTAGCTTGTGAGGGGGCCCTTGACGGGCGCCCTGACTCTTGCTGACGTGCAGCGCGCGCCGCTGCCGACGGTGGCTGCTCCACAGGCACGGTTGCCCCTGGCGCAGGAACGCGAGAGGCGTGTGACGCGGATGACGCCACACCCTCCGTCATCTCCATGTCGTCGTCGCGGTGGGAGTGCTCAACCACCTGAACCATGGAGATGGAGAAGAGATGAGCTAAAGCTAGCTAAAGCACCCCTACCTGGCGTGCCAAATGTCGTGGTGTACAAACCCACAGCTGGGTGGTGTAGTGCACCCGACTAAACCCAGAGGGTGAGTACTCGGGGGTTAGCTGAGATTAGCCCAATCTCGGTGGAAGAACGCGATGAACACAACAGGTTTAGAGTGGTTCGGGCCGCCGGAGTGTAATACCCTACGTCAACTGTATGTTGTATTGCTTGCGCTCTCAAGAGGTTGAGAGCAGGGTTGTTCGGAGTGAAACCGAGCTTGTGTTGTGAGAGTCTTGGCCTTAGCTGAAGTGTGCAGCGAGCGCCTCCCTTTTATATCTCAAGGGAGGCGCGTACATGGCCGTTGAGTCCCCGACAGGTGGGCCCAACGATGTAGTATAAAATGACATACTGTACAGACATTATGGCATTGCAGGCGACGGAGATCTCATTCCTGGATTTCCTTGCTCTGCCTGTCGGAATCATCCGTCCGGCATGGCCATGCCCTGTCTTGTCGAAACGGTGCCAGGGTGTAGCTTGCGGCGTTGCCTGCAGCGTAGCTGAACGGGCCGTGCAGCTTGCGGCGTAGGCGGTATGATGAAAAGGTGTTGTGCCATCGTATCCATTTAATGCGGCAGACGGGCTCTGCGCAGATACGGCGCATGCGGCTGCACTGTGTACCTCGGTAATATGCGGTCTACAGTGAGGCCTGACAAAGGCTGCCCCGTGTGCCGCTGCGGCAGAGCACGCCTCAACCACTCGCACTGAATGCGGTGGGTGGGCGAGTCTTCTAGCGGAAGACTCGCGCACGTGCCTGCGCCTGCGGGACACGTGGCGCCCCCGGACCCCGCCCCGGCGGTATGTTGGTTCTACGCGCGTGGGAGGTCCGGACGGACGCGGGGAGGTCTCGGACCCCTGTGGGGGGTCCGAGCCCTCGGCTGTTGGCGCGGAGCTTCCCCTCCTCAGGGACACGTGGCGTCACCGGATCCGTCCCAGAGCGGGGAGCGGGTCCGGGGCCGTTGGCCCGGTGAGGTAACAGCCTAACCCGCGGGGACCGGCTGCTCCGCCCCTTTTGGCGTAGTTATGGATGACTACGCGAGTCCTATCTTACTGCAGTAGGAGTGGGTATCCCTGCTACAGGGTACCGACACACCGGCCCGTCGTCCTTGTCTGTAATGATATTGACAGATGGACCATGGGAATGTTGCACCATAGAGAGGTTCTAGGGATTATTAGAACCATCTACTATTCTAGGGTTTGACAATATATAGCTGGTAAGATTGATAATTATCCAGGCGTCCACACACAGATTTTCGCCCACGCGTACATTGTTGTGTACGACATATGTAAAATCATGAACGCCTATATATACTAATGTGTCGGTTGACATTGTGCATAGCCTTCCATCACCAACTGGTTTCAAGTTTTAACCAACGACAGCGGAAAAGTCCTTAACCAATCGATTCTGTCAGCTCTCGGACTATCTACAAGATCCGCACATTTTTAAAAAAAGAAATAGGAGCACCACTCAATCTTATAAGAAGAGAAGCATGCTTAGCGTAGTTGTATAACAACATAATCCAAAAATTATCATCATTACTGGCCTAGAGCACAAGATACAAATAAAGTCTAATAAAGATAATATCTTACATTCTGCTATCTCTGTCGTCCTTACACCACTGACTTTTTGTTCAAACTTCAATCAACAATATTTACTTTCTCAATTAGTTAAGTAATGTGAAATAAGTGACACTACATTTATCATCAAGAATATACATATAAATATGGAAAAATATCAGGTGCAAACCAACCAACATATCATCTATTTGCATAAATAAAAAGTGAAAACTAATGTCAAACGAATAACGGTAAAAAGTAAACAGAGCCTTATATTAATGTATATTTAGATGCATAACAAAAATTATGAATCTATATTTACCAAAATGATCTACAATTTGGAATCGAGGGCTTACATTTTAATCTATACAATCTCTCACTCACAGTAAACCCTATATAACAGTGCATGCACATGAGTCATGAGTCATGACACACATAGCAGTATTACTAGTACATGAAAATAACTCCTCTTTGTCTTTGCCATCTCCCTCTAGAGCCTGGTTCTCAACTTCTCATGGCATGTATGGCGTGGCAGAGGTGAGAGAAAAAAGCCCCACAACCCCCGTCGTCTAGCTCGCTGCCTAGCCACAACTGCGGCTGCCACTGTCCCTCCCTCATTGTTGACCAGGAATTCCCAAAACACCCCCACCCTCGCACACTCTCTCCTCTGCCTATATCTCTCTCTCTCTCCCTCGCTCCCACCGGCCCCTCTCCTCACCAACCAAGCGAAGGCACTCTCTCTCTCTCTCTCTCTCTCTCTCTCTCTCTCTCTCTCTCTCTCTCTCATCCCGTCTTCTCCCTGGCCTCTCTCCTCTTCTCTCTCTCTATTAGTTCCCAAATCGCAGCAGCAGCAACAACAGATCCAATACATACTAGGTTCCATTGCATCACACATCAGTCACCCAAACCATCAAATCACACAGGCGAGGAGAGAGAGAGTGGGGGGGGGGCGGGGAGGGAGTGGGGGAGAGGAGGAAGCAGATGAGAGAGAGATGCTGCTACTAAAGCAGCAGCCCATCTATCCATAAATCAGGTAGCTCGCCAGCAATCGCGTGCCGCCTTTCCACTCACGTACACCGCCTCTCAGCTCGGCTCGGTTGGTTCGTTGCCGCGTCAAATCGGGGCAAAGCGGAGCCAGTCATCCTGTTGCTTCGCGTGCTCCGCTGTTGCTTGCACCGCGCGTACCTTCAGGAACTCAGGAAGGAGAGGCAGCGATCGATCGGTCGGCCGGTCGGTGGTTGTCGTCGGCGCCCGGCATGTCGTCCTCCTCGTCGTCGTCCTCCGCCGCCGCCGTGTTCCCTCCCTCCCCGCCGCCGCTGCTGGTGGAGAACCTCCCGCCGCTGCACCAGCTCACGCCGGTGGCCGCGGCGCCGCCGGCCGCCGAGCAGCTCTGCTACGTGCACTGCCACTTCTGCGACACCGTCCTCGTCGTCCGTGATCGAACCCCTGCTCTCGATCTCTTTATTTCTCTCAATATATACACATACAGCTCTCCTCCGGCCGTGTTATATCTGAATCTCAAAAGATTTTACAAGCTAAGCGTGAGGGCGTGCGTGGGTGCAGGTGAGCGTGCCGACGAGCAGCCTGTTCAAGACGGTGACGGTGCGGTGCGGCCACTGCAGCAGCCTTCTCACCGTCAACATGAGGGGGCTCCTCTTCCCGGGCACGCCGACGACGACGAACACCGCCGCCTCCGCCACACCAACTGAAGTCACCAGCACTACCACCACCATCACCACGGCGCCGCCGCCGCCCGCCTCGTCGGCCAACAACGGCCAGTTCCACTTCCCCCACCCGCTCAACCTGGCACCCAACCCTCCCCACCAATCCCTCCTGGTACGCGGCGCCACGTCCCGGCCGGAGCTAGCTAGCTCCGATCTCGCGCATATCGCATGCCTAATCCTCCGCCCGCGTACATGCAGGACGAGATATCGAGCGCGAACCCGAGCCTGCAGCTGCTGGAGCAGCACGGTCTCGGCGGCCTGATCCCCGGCGGCAGGAACGCCGCCGCGCCGCCGCCCCCGCCGCCGCTGGCCGCGGCGGGGAATAATAAAGGGGCCAAGCAGGAGGCGTCGCCGCGCGCTAACCCCGTCGTCAACAGACGTAAGCCCCGCGCCTAAATCTTCCATGCACGTCGCTAAGCTCTCCCTTCGTTGTTTCTTTTCGCCATTATTGGATCGTCCAAGCTTTCCTCGTTTTCTCGAGAGAGATCGATCGATCATACAAACATACATACATACATAGAGATCAGCTTGGCCACGACGAAGTTGAGGTGAAGCCGTCGAACTCATCTTCTAGCTAGCTCCGTGCCCCCTCTTGCTGACCAGATCAGTGACGAGCACTGAGCACACGTACCGCCGGATGCGTATGGCTGGCTTGTGGATGGCCGCCGCGCCTAGCTAGCTAGGTGTGTCGTTGTACATGTCGCATCAATAAGTGCGGGACGCCCAGTCGCCCACACCTTCTCTTTCAACTGTCCAGGAGACGGCGAGCCATGCCATCTTTTTTGTTTCCTTCTCGAGCTCTTTTCACTGTGAGGAGGACACCGGCCGGCGAGCAGTGGGTGCCGGCGTGCCGCCACGGCGTGCTACATACACTGCTCGCTCTACCTGCGCTCGGGTAGACCAGGCCAGCAGGGCGCGCGCCGAGAGGTCGGCCCAGCGCGCATGCTGTGCCTGTGCGTGCTCCATGCGGCGGCATGCTCTTGACTGTGCGGCTAACAGGCTTGTTTTCGCCTCGTGTCTGTGTGTGCAGCTCCGGAGAAGAGGCAGCGCGTGCCGTCGGCGTACAACCGCTTCATCAAGTGAGTGTGCCAGTAACTATCTTCTACATTTTTCATCATGCTGTGCGTTGCAGTAAGTCACGACTCACGACCGGCGGTGGCTCTTTCGGTCACGGCAATGCATGCCGCCTCGGTGGCCGCATCCGGCCGGGGGCCGGGCCGGGGTGCAGAGGCAAGAACTTTTGCAGACGCAGAGAGAGAGACCTGCTTGTTTTTGCGCTCTCTCTCTCTCTCTCTCTCTCTCTCCAGTCTACACACGCGCAGAGAGAGAGAGAGAGCGAGAGAGAGAGAGGTGTCGGCACTCGTTAATGAGACACGGCAAATGATGCATCGGTGATTGCAAATAATGCGAGTGTCGTGCTACGCCAAGATCGATATATATATAGCTGCCTGCTGATCATATGTGCATCGATCTGACGTCTCCCTTTCCTCTTTTCTTTTTCTGGCTCTTCCTCGGGGCCGGGGAATGCGATTGCAGGGACGAAATCCAACGCATCAAGGCTGGCAATCCCGACATCTCGCACAGGGAGGCCTTCAGCGCGGCGGCCAAGAACGTCAGTGCGGTTTCCCTCCTCTTCTCTAGACTACGATCCTTCTCCTTCTTTCTCAATTTCTTCTCTTTTTTTTGAAAAGATTTCTCAATTTCTTCTCAACCTCTCTAGCTAGGGTTTTGCTCAAGCGCGGTTGGTTACTGTGCAAGCAAGCGTGCATTCCTAGGATTTCCCGATCTTTCAAAATCGCATGATACGGCTCCACGCATCCCCCTTTCTGAATCCTTTGTTTGGTGTGGTGGTTTTGTTTGTTGCTGCAGTGGGCGCACTTTCCGCATATCCACTTTGGACTCATGCCGGATCACCAGCAGGGGCTCAAGAAGACAAGCCTGCTACCTCAGGTGATAAACAGATCCAACCTTAGCTTGTCAATGCATACTTTGGCTAATACCATTTCCCTTTTTTTTCAAGGTTCAAATTAGAGTGTGAAAACAAATGTATTTTTTTATATATAAGTGATTTTTTATGACAAAATGGAAACGGGTTTTGATATCTCACATGTTCTGGGAAAGGATAAGAAGGATTATATATAGTAGCATTTATTTGTTTTCATGGTTTTTGGATGATGCAGCGTTGAAAATTACTACTTTTAGAAATTTATGTTACCAAAATTATTCTAGGACATGAAATACAAAATGGGAATTGTAGAGTTTTCAAACTATCCATAGGTATATATTACTAGCAGCACAAATCGTCTCCTATTTTTTCCCCCTTAGATTAATCGAGCTTAAAAACTGGGATAGACGGTATGATGTGGGTGAAAAGGAACTGGTTCAAACTGGGTGGTCTCAAGCCAATTGTAATGAAACCACAATGTCTGGTGGCCATTTTTTAGCAATGAAATCTACCAATCTTGCTTTGGTAGTATAGAGTTATAGAACTTCTCTCGTAGATTCAAACTTGCATTGGCTCTTCTTTTATTCTTACCTGTCTATATTCTCTGTTTGTTGGTTGAGTCACCTTTCAAAATTGAGACGTGTGTGCAAGACACACATTTTCGTATAAACATAAGTAGGTCGGGTTTTATAATAATTATTATACATATATATACCCCTCCATTCACAAATACTTGACTTTTTGGATACGACCTAGTCAAACTTTAGAAACTTTGGCTATCAATGAATTTTGAAATACTTATTTAGGAAAAATGAAAGGCACTTGTATATACTTGTAAATAATATTATTAATCCCACAAATCATTGGATTTCATTATAGCATTTTGATATATAAAATAGTGGGTGCCATCATTTTCAAGATGTACAACTTTTTTTTAATGAGAAGGAGCATTTTGCTTGAAGGATGATCTATATAAATGGTGTGAATAGGAGTTAGTAGTAGGGAGAGTAAAGCATGCATGCATTTCCATGTTGATGAAAACGAATCAGGGTGAATATAATCATTTAAATTAAGTGATATTTTATTTGTGCTTCTGGCTTTACCTGCAGGATCATCACCAGAGAAAGGACGGGCTCCTAATAAAGGACGGGCTCTACGCGGCGGCAGCCGCTGCCGCGGCGGCTGCGGCCAACATGGGGGTTGCTCCATACTAATTACTCAAGCTTAGCTGCTAGCGAGTTGCTGCTGTTTACCTAGCTGCCGAGACTCTCCTTTAACTTCTGGCTCCTGTGAACAGCCAAGCTATATATCTATCTAGGGCTTACTCGATCGATCCCTCTCTTGTTAATCTGTGCTATAGCTCTCGCTGTTGGAATCAAGCACTACCTGCAATGCAGGCAGGGGTTGATCGATCGAGCTGTTCATCGCCTGCATGGTCAATTATCCTGCTCTAGTGTCTCTGTTTTGCCGTTGATTAATTATGTCATGGATGAACACCCCTTTTGCCTCCCCCTTTCTTTTCTTTCCCCTTCTGTTTAGCTGCTAGTGCATGCGGCTGCTTACACTGTGCTAGCACCAGAGCCCGGGCTACCAGTCGCTAGCTTTATCCATCCTGCGCTCTGATCTTTACTGTGTCTTTTTTTCCTCCTCTTCTTTTTTAGTACCAGTTTATCCTTTGTTTTTGTTCTTGGCCCCCTGTCGAGTAAAGGGAGGCCAGGGTCGCCACGGGCTCGCCCTGTCTGGAATCCTCCTGCCGCCCAGAGACCGCCGGTCTTTGGCTCCTTGCATTGCCCCCTGGCCCCTGGCTCGCTTGGTGTGGTGCTGTTCGTTGCTGTACGCATGCTGCGGCCGCTGGGATTCAATTCAAACGCGCCCAACCCAGGCCCCAGGGCCAGGCCCGCTCTGTCCTGTGCGAGCACGCATACGCAGTGGCGCCTCCAGTCGATAGCAGTGGACAGTAGTGTGCGGCATCGACCGAGACCGACCTGCGCGTTTCGAGCTCGGTGTTCCTTGCATTTTCGCCTTCGAATTCGTCTCCCTTTGCGCCCCTCCGGACCAACAGCAGGGCCGCGCGCGGGCGCGGCGCACTCCTGCTGCTGCCCTGCACGCACGGCGTACGTACTGGTCCTGGCCTCCGAGCCCCCGGCCGCGGCCATGTCTAATTTTGCTGCGATCGCCGGCTCGCCGCCGCGCCGAGCGCAAGAAGATGGGGCCGGCGGCGAGCGGTAATTATGGACGCCGGCCGGCCGCCGCGGATAATGAAGCGGAGTGCGGGACTAGTGGGCGGCGCACGGGTGGATCGGCGGCCGGCCGAGGCTGCATGCGAGCGATTGGGTTGTTACGTTAAAGTTGGCGCCCAAAGCGGCGGCAGCAGGCTAGGTACGGGGGAGAGCTTTCAACGGCGCGTTCCCGGTGGCTGCGTTGTGCGTGCCGGTTCTGGGGGGCCGCGCCGGCGCCGCCCCGCCGTTCCGGGGCACGAGGGCCAGCCGCTGTTTGGTTTGACGAGGGGAATTTGCCAACAGGGGAAAGTGCCGGGGGCGTGGGCGTGGCGGGCGGTACTACGAGTATGTTCGTGCAGTGTAGACGCCGGCGGGAATTCTCGACCGGTGGACATGACGGATCGAGGTAACATGGAAAGCCGGCTACTCCACAACAGTCCAAAGTCCAAGCAGACCACCTTTTCGGTCACGGGGCACACGCATGCGAAGCCTAGCTCGATGTGCTGCAAAGCAACGCGTTGCCGTTACCTGAAGGGGCATTGGAATCGAACACGCGCACGCGGCAGGCTGGCACTGCAGGCCGAGGCGTTGGTGTCTCGATGCGGCCGGCGCAAGGTGACCGCCAGGCCGGGCGGCCATGGGCGTGCAGCATACTCGCCGCCGGGCTTCCGGTTTTGCACCGGCCGCAACGCGCACGTGGCCCGTGCCGCAAGGGAGTGGTGCCAGACTGAACCTGCTGCTGCGCCTGCGCGGAACGGCCACACAGCCGCGGCGCACCACGCACACAGCACGCACCGCGGCCAGGGGCAAGCCGTGCCACACCACACGCCGCGCGGGGCTCCGGCGTTTGCGCCGCGGGTGCCGCCGCCGCCGCGTGGTGCGCGTGTTCCTCGCGGATCTGCGGCCGGGCCGGCGGCGGTGGCCCAGAAAGCCCCAATGTCCACGGGGCCGCCAGTGTTGTTGGGTGGGCCTCGCGCATGCACGCACTTTTGCCCGCAGATCCGCATGCTTAGATTAGATGGGCTTAGCTGAAAAGGATGTCAAATGTCATGGCCCAACCTCTCTCTGTATCCTCCGATCCGGCCCGACACGCCGCGCCCATCCAACAAACGCCCGCGAGCTGCAGGATCAGGAGTTCAGATCGTCCGCGGTCGCCGCAGGTTACTCGAATCCGGATCTACTCCAACACCGCTCGGAGCGGAGACCCTGCCACGCGAAACGCAAGCACAGGCTAGTGCTCAGAGAGTGGGGCGAATAGTAGCATTAGCTTCCGATCTGGGCGTCCCGCGCCCTCGCCGGCAGAAAGATTCGGAGGGAGCCGGCGAGAAAACGGAGCCGGGAACAAATCGGCGTCCTGGATTTTTTTTTTCGAGCAATATCGGGGGATCCCCACCTACCATTAACTTGAAACTTCATAGTTACAAAAAGATTCCTAGCATCCCAGGAAGAGAGTTACATGAGAGGAAATTAGAGGACAGAGGTTGCAGGAGAGAAGATTTCAAGACATAGTTACAAATTGGTCTAGCCACGTTCTCCACTCACGTACATACGGCAAGTTTCTCTTGTATCTGCCCATCCAGCTGTCGATGTTCCTGGCGACGCGGTTGATAATGTCCTGAGAACTCGAGTCCGTTTGATCGAAGATAGCAGCATTCCTGGACTTCCATAAGTGCCAGAGGATCTGGAGGACAATGTCAAGCCGCACATTCTTAGGGAGAGGAGTACTGACTCCTATATCCCAAGGGCGTTGCACAAGGCTACCAGGCACAGAGAAACCCAGGCTAGCCCAAACATCGCGCGCCCTGCGGCATTCAGAGAAGATGTGAGCATCAGTTTCCAGCACGCCAGTGCAATGTTCGCACCAGGATTCTTCCAGTGTCTTGATGTTTCTGTAGTGCAAGTAGGCGCGTGTGTTGAGGCGCCCACGGCTAAGCAGCCAGGCGAAGAACTTGACTTTAGTGGGGAGTTTGGTAGACCAAATCTTCAGCACGTCCACAGCAGGCGCCCCTTCCTGCATGGCTCTGTACGCCCCCCGCGTGTTGAAAAGCTCCCGGTCTGATGCATGAAGAAGGCGCGTTTCCGGGCCCTCGCCAAGTTCCGCCTGCTCTAGGCAGCTTTGAAGGACGCTCTCATCAGCCCTAGCAGCGTTGGTGAGTCGTGGTCGCAGATGTGCATGGAGGCCAACATCCAAAACAGCTCGGACAGCGAGATCCCGTCTTAGGACATGAGAGTAAAGAGCGGGGAACACGTCGCACAGCGGAGTGTTGAAGAGCCAGCGATCATGCCAGAAGGAGGTGCGATCCCCAGTTCCCACGCACACCCTCGTCAGGTCTTGGTAGCGCTGCAGCTCGTGGGAGATGAGTTTGCCAAGATAAGAGTCCCGGGCCGCCTCCCTGCTGAGATCCGAGTGGGAGAGGAACCATTGTTTCCAGGGGAGCGGCTCGGGGTCATGGAGTTTGTGCACGAACTTCAGGAGGAGGCAGTGATTCATATCAGTGAGATTTTTGACACCGAGGCCACCAAACTCTTTGGGCTGGCACACGCCCGTCCAAGCCACCAGGCAGCTCGAACCATGGCACTGTTCCTCACTAGTCCAGAGAAAGGCTCGACGCTTGGCATCGAGAGCTTCCACGACCTTCTTTGGGAGCAGGATAGAGGACATGTAGTATATGGGCAAGCTACCGAGCACAGAGTTGACCAGCACAATTCGGCCACCAGTGCTAAGTAGCCTCGCTTTCCATCCCGCAAGGTAGCGATCAAAAGAGAGCAGGAGGGGCTGGTAGTCAGCAAACTTAAGCTTGTGTGGGGAAAGGGGGAGTCCCAGATACGTTTGCGGAAAGGAAGAGACAGAGCAACCCAGGATCTCCGCCATCTCCGCAGCGGTGGTTGCATCAACATGCATAGGAACAAAGGTGGATTTGTGAAAGTTGATCGTCAGGCCGGTCGCGGCAGAGAAATCCTCAAGAATGCGCTTGAGCGCAGTCATGGACGCTACATCCCCTTTCATGAGAATCAACGTGTCATCCGCGTACTGAAGGACGGGGCACGAGAGCGTGGCGTCGATGGGATGTTGCAGCTCCCCTCGCTCAACGCCGCATCGGATGAGTCGCTGAAGGACGTCCGCCACGATGATGAAGAGGTACGGGGAGAGGGGATCACCCTGACGGAGTCCACGCCGACAGGTGATCCAACGGCCGGGGACCCCGTTTAACATGACAGCCATTTTACCACTGGTTAGGATCTTGGAGATCCAGCTCCTCCTGTGATCATCGAACCCTCTAGCAGCTAGAATCCTGTCTAAGCTCCCCCATTCGACCGAGTCGAAGGCCTTTTTAAATCAAGCTTCAGAACCGCCGTGGGCACTTTGCGTTTGTAGCAACAGCTTAAGAGATCAGCTGCATACACGAAGTTCTCGGCAATGCTCCTCCCATGAATGAAGCCAGTCTGATCAGCGTCAATGAGGAGCGGGATGACCGGTTTCAGCCGGTTGACCATCACCTTGGTGAATAGCTTCATTGGGCAGTTCTGCAGGGAGATGGGACGGAAGGCATCGGCGGTGCGCGCGACATCCTTCTTCGGGAGCAGGACGAGCAAGGCCCTGTTGAGCGCATCCAGGTCAAGACGCCCCCATGGAAATCATGGAACAGAAGTGCGACATCCTCCCGTAGCAATGACCAGAAGTGCTTGTAAAAAGAAGGTCCAAAACCGTCCGGGCCAGGGCTCGCATGCATGTCCATCGCGAACAGAGCGGCAGTTATCTCGCTTGTAGTGAATGGGGTGGAGACGTTATGAGAGGCGAGATCTAGGGAGGGGTAGAGGTCACCGAGGTCGAAGTTCCAAGAGGTGCCCCTGGTTTTTCCCAGTAGATCCGAGTAGAAGTTGTGGAGGACAGCACTCTTGGCGCTGTGCGTCGTGGCAATGACAGTACCACACTCCAAGACAGCAATGTTGTTGCGCCGACGTCTCCCCGAAGCGGCCGCATGGAAGAAACGGGAGTTCTCATCCCATTCCACGGCAAGACGTACATAGAAGCGCTGGCGCCAGAACGCTAGCTTTTCCGCATGGATATCCTGCAGGCCTCGGATGGCAATGCACCGAAGCTTCTTCTCATTTGGCTGTAGGGCACGTTGTTCCTCAAGGAGATCAAGAGTGTTGACCAAGATGCGCGTGTCCTGCGCCCGCTGATCAATTGGGATGAGGCGTTTCGCCCAGGAGCGACAGGCACCACGGCAATGCTTGAGTTTTTGAACGAAAACCTTGCTGCTTCCTTCACGCGCAGGTCGCGCAAGCACATCGTGGATGAAGTGTCCCCTCATAAGAGAAGACTTAAATGTGATACAAAGCACCAGTCCCCAGGAGGCTGATGCCACATTTATTACATCAGATGGTTCAAAATCGTACAAACCTTGGAGGACACTCGATACAGATAATGATAATAATTAACCAAGCTACGACATAACACCAGACCGCAAACCACATGGGGTCTAGCACGGGCTCAGAGTATTGCGACAGCGGAGGCATCTCGAACAGGACCGGTACCACAGGCAAGGTTGGGTGTAGAACGATAACCCTACTCGGCGTCGTCTGGTACGAAGTCTGGGTCTTCTTCTGTAAAAAGTAAGAGTGGGGTGAGTACAAACGTACTCAGCAAATCCAACCACACCCACGGAGGGGGGTTATAACAGAATAATATGCATAGGTAAATCAAGGATAAGGTTACGGTTTAATTTGCAAAAAAACGGTGTTTTATGCGGGGGTTTATTTTACAGAAACCTTTTAGAAATCAGTTTTTGCAGTAATACGGAGTTCAGGTTTTAAAACTGCTACCGGACTCCCCGTCCGTCGTAGCACACGGCACAACTGCCGGACACAAATCCAAAACAACTCACACCAGCCCATCCCAAGAAACACTAGTTATGTGACCACACCGTAACTCGCCCAATACCGTGGGCACGGCTATTCGAATAGATTCTTAACTCTGCAGAGGTGTGCAACTTTACCCACAAGTAGGATACCACAACTCAAACACCGTCGTGTCGGTGTAGATCCCAACATAGCCATTACCCACCATAGCTAAGCCTGACTTGCCATCACGGGATGCACCAAGGGGTCATCGACCGTTCACTTAGGTATGACCGGGCATAAGTCACTCGGGGCTTATCCCTTTTCCTTAGTCACCCGTTGCTCTCAGCTCTCCTGATGGCTATCACACCAACTAGTGGGATTTATGCTACGCCGTTGCCCATTCAACGGTCGAGTGATTTGCACGATAGTGGAGTTAGGTGAGATGACACACCAACTCGGTCCTTAGACACGACAAGATGGATATCTCCCTTCTTTTGCCCTGCCACATTGGCACGAGCACACCAAATGACAAATCCGTAGAAATGACATCCATCCCATCTACACTTTCTTTACAAAACACCACATTTATCCCATCCCACACGCACACATTTTCTTTATAATATAAATCGTATTATGAGTAAAGTCCTAAGCGTCCTAATATCGATTAACGTTCAAGCAAAATCAGACATTAATCTAGGTAGTCAAGGAATGGTCATCACAACTCAAGGGGTGGCTATCCAACCATATTTTCATGCAAGCAAAAACATATGCAGTTTTATAAAGCAGGCCATTGGGTTGTGTTTATAAAAATTAGGACACAATATGCATCAAAGGATGGGATTGAACTTGCCGTCTTCGTAGCCTTCGGGAAAGTCCTGTCCTTCGGGCTCGGGGTCGCGGAACTGGTCCTCGTTCTCCTGCTCACAGTACTGCTCGTTGACGGGCTCTCCCTCGTTCACTCCGTGGTCTACAGCACACACCAACAAGCATCCAATCAATATAAAGATCTATCGTTGAGCCCGAGTCAGAATCACATAAAATATGGAGATAGAAGTGGAATTTTTGAGTGGTTTCTTAATGGTAAGGCCAAAACTTGGTTAAGTGAGGCATGATAAAGTCCCGGGTTGTTTCGGGGTCGTTTGGTACATGAAATGATAGGTTTAGTAAAGGTTCGGGATCGGATAAAGGGTCAGGGGCCTAGTTGTAATTAATCTGGAGGAGGTAGGGGCCTGGTTGAGATTTTTGGAAATATCTGGGTTATTCTGGAAAGGTCTAGGATGTAATTAGAATTTTGTTTATATGGTGAAAAGGGTTTATTTGAGAATAGAAACTTAGACAGGGTTTCTTTCGTAAAAAGACCAAAAAGGTGGGAGGTCCCTTTCAGGAATAGAGGGAAGGGGGACGGGTTTTTGGCAAAATTGCCATCCCCTTCCTCCCTCCTCCACGGGAAACAGAGGAGGCGGCCCAGGGGTGTCAGCGGCGGCCAATCCGGCCGCTCCGGGCTCCGGGGGTGGCCGTGGACCGGGGAAAAAGGGGGAGGGGGGTACGGGGGACCGATCCCCGGCCTCACCTTGAGCTAGGGTGGCGCACAGAGGCGGCTCGGCGAGAGATGGCGGCGGCGATTGGGAGATGGCTGCGGCGGCGGCGCTGCGGGTTAGGAGGAGGGGCTAGGGCCGGTGAGTGATGTTGTGGGGGTGGCCAGGGAGCTCGGGGCTCTTTTATAGCCGAGCTAAGGCGGTGGAGCGGCGTGGGTGGGTGAGATGCGGCGGTGGCGGCCGGCGAGCGGCACGGGCCAGAGTAATGGTGCTCCAGCCGCGTCCGTTCGTCGTGGAGTTGCGTGTGGTGGTAGCGCGGGCGACGAGGCGGCGAGCAGTGCCGAACTGTGCAGCCAGACAGGGCAGCGACGGGCGTCGCGCGGCGCGGCCCAGCGCGCACGTGGGCTCGGCGGAGCTCACGTCGCTGCGGCCCGGCGCGTTCGCCACGGCCCGGTGCTCCGTGCGCGCGGGCGCGCAAGCGGGGCGAGGCGTAGCGGGGTGGCGCGGGCGGCGAGGCGGCGGCGCGCGTGTGCGGGCAGCCTGGCAGCGGCGGGCGGCGCGGCGGTGCTCCGAGCACGCGGTCCACGTGCGTGGACTGGCTCGGCGGGGCGTGCAGTGGCAAGCCCGTGTGCTTGCGGGCGTGCGCGCGTGGCGACGCCACGGCTCGGCGGTCGTGCGCGTTCGGGCGGCGGCGTCGCGGCTTGGCGTGGCGAGCCCGCGCCTGCGCGTGCGTGAGCACGGCCCGGAGTGGTCGGGCGCAGTGCGGTGCGCGGCCAGGGCGGTCGTGCAGGGCGAGCGGGATGCGGGGTGTGGCTCGGGGGCTAGCGGGGGAGGGAGCCGGCCTGGCGGGGCTCGGGGGCGAGCGGGGGAGGGAGCCGGCCTGGCGGGGCTCGGGGCGAGCGGGAGCGAGGCAGAGGAGGGAGAAAGGAAGAAGGGAGGGAGAGAAAAGAAAAAGAAAAAGAAAAAAGAGAAAAGGGGAAAAAGAAATGGGAAAAAGGAAAAAGAAATAGAGGAAAAGAAAATGGGAGGGAGGGAAAGGAAAAAAAAGAGGGAGGGGGGGCGGTGCGCGCCAGCGGCGACTGCGGCCACGGTCAGCCATGCGTGGCGTGCGGGCCGCGAGAGTGCGGACCACGGAGGAGAGAGGAAGAAGGAGAGGGGGAAAAAGAGGGGGCTGGATTCGCGGCGGCCGGTCACGACGCGTCGCGTTGGATGGGAAAGAGATGGGACGTGAATTGAATTCGGGTGTCGGGTTGTTCAGGTGAAATTCTAGGGCTAGGGTTCAGGGTTTAACGGGGAGTCGAGCTCAACGACAAAACAGTTTTAGCGCATGATTTGAATTAGTGAGTTTTTCGGGATGTTACAGTGGATGATCGCCCGGAAGTTTCGGTGGAGGAGCCAAGAATTCTCAAACCGAAAGCAAGCACTACGAGGGATTCTGGTGCTAGCAGTGAGGAGAAGGGGGACATGGTCCGAGCAGAAGCGTGTCAGAGAGGAGAGTGTGGTGTTAAGGAAGATTGCATCCCAATCCACGTTAACGAAACACCTATCGAGGCGTACCAGAGTAGGCTCGTCTCGTTTGTTGCTCCATGTGTAAGCCCGGTCAGTCAGCGGGATTTCAATTAGGCAGAGGGTGTTGATTAACTCGTTAAACTCATTTGCCTCGGTATAGTTGAAACGACCGTTGTTCTTGTCACCAGGACCACGAGTGAGGTTGAAGTCCCCCATTACCACCCAGGGACCATTCACGGAGGCAGCAACCGCAGCAAGTTCAGAGAAGAAGCATCGCTTGTCCTCGTGGTTGGCAGGAGTGTAGACATTCGTGAAAGTAAACTCAGTTGTGTCTTGCGCGAGGATGAACCTGGTGGTGAGGGTAAATTGTTCAGCACTGGAGGCACGGAGGCAGCAAGTATCATCGCTCCAAGCAGTGAGGATCCCCCCCGATGCACCGGTGGAGTCCCGAGCCACGCAGTGCCGCAGCCGGCTGGGGAGAAAGGATGCCGGCCGTTGCACCAAGAGGGAGGGGAGCTTGGTTTCCTGAAGCGCCGCAATAGTGGGCCGAACAGAGATGAGTTCGGCAAGCACATCGTCCCGACGGGAAACATGGCCGAGTCCACGAACGTTCCACGAGCAAATTGAGAGGTTCTTATTCATGGCGAGCATGAGCGGCACCAGAAGAACAAGGACAAGAACAAGGAGGAACGAAGCGCACAACACAAGCACAACACAGAACTGAGTTCACTAGACAAACAAGAGGCATACAAGTTACACCGGCCGCCACAATGCTGGGACCCCAACCACACATAACAAACCACCATACGCTCACGACCTAGTGCAGGGGGGGGGCGAGCAAAGCATCAGGCCAAGGACTCACAAGCTCACACAGCGGAGGAGGAGCAGTCCGGACATGAAGGACAGGTTCACGCCGGACAGTGAAGCGCCCTCTAGCAGGGTGTGCACAGTACTGATTATTGACTACACACAACATTAGGCCACCTCGGCCACCTCGTCGTCGTCGGAGAGGTCTGGGAGGCCGCACACACGCCCGAGACAGCGCAGCTTGTTGGAGGAGATGCGGCGAGGCGGAGGGCGCTCGAGAGCCCCAGACCGAGCGAGCGCCTCCCGCATGCGTGCGGAGGCACGCGCAAGATCCAGCTTGGCCGCCTTGACGCGAGTTGCCTTGGAAGTGGCGTCGACGTAGAGCGGGTCCTCCTTGGCAGCGAGGCGGAGGCTGTGGCGGCGCGTCCTGGCCATAGAGTCATGGGCCCGCTTGCGGCGAGCACGGCGACGGCGGATGCTAACCTCGTGTTCCTCGGCCGCCAAGAGATCGCTCAGGGAAGGTGCAAAAGACGGCGACCGACCGATCTCCCGCGCCCCCAGCAGCGGGGAAGGAGACAGTACGGGTGGCGGGAGATCACGGATCACCACCTGAGGCACAGCAGCAAGCGAGAGAGCACGCCCCAGTGCGCTAACAGCACCTGCGACAAATGACCAAATGGGAACAGAAGGGTACAAAGGGCGGCCCAACTCACGGCAGGCCGGTGGGGTAGGCCCAGGAGCACCAGCTGGAGGCCCAGATCCACCAAAGAGGGGGGACCCGTGCCCGCAGCAGGATAGCGGCCCACCAGCGGAAATGGGGGTTGCCCGGGTGGGGAAGTCCCTGGCGCCGGAGGGTTCCCGTCACCGCCGTCGTCGTCCCCCCAATCGGAGAAGTCCGCCTCGGCAGGGAGCGGCGCGCCGTCCGGGTGCGACCAGAAATGCACCACACGAACCTTGGCGATCCCAGCGAGGGAACCGCCCAGGTTGCGCACCATGAGGGAGGGCTTCACCTCGCACTCGTTGTCGAGAAGCACCAGCACCCGAACGACCGAGAAGTCGGCGATGTCCGCACCGGTGACCTCGTCGGCCGGGCGATCGTCTACCACCTTCAGGCACTCCTTGTCGATGCAGCAGACTTGGCCGTAGACCTGGATGGCACGCGTGATACGCGCCCTAGTCCAGTGCTCGGGGGG
Organism: Panicum virgatum; assembly: GCF_016808335.1. Classification (NCBI taxonomy): domain Eukaryota; kingdom Viridiplantae; phylum Streptophyta; class Magnoliopsida; order Poales; family Poaceae; genus Panicum; species Panicum virgatum. The sequence goes on from NC_053144.1 coordinate 18,999,806, forward strand.
GAAGTTCTTCGCCGCCAACACCGCGAGGCGGCGATAGCGGCAGACGAAGCGGAAGTCGGCCTCCTCGTGGCGCACCAGGCGGAGGAAGTGTCCATCGAGGCAGATCAGACCGCGACGAATGGTCTCTTCCCGGAAGAAAGGATGCCGGAAGACGACCATCATGGCCCCGTGGGAGGAGGGTGCCAGCCGGACTGGAGGGTCGCCGCCACGCTGCTCCAGAGCGGTTCGGATGAAGAGCCCTGGGTCAGCGCACTCAGGCTCGATGAAGGCGTAGGCGAGGCGGCGACATGGCCCCATGTCCACTGGGGGCATATGGACCTCAACAAAGTCGCCTCCGACGGCGAAGTTATCGCCAGAGGGTGCAGCAGCAGGAGCGGCGGGGAAAGGGGTGGCGGCACGCCAAGCATAGGGGCGGCGGTGGTGAACTGCGGCGAAGGCAGGAGAAAAGGCGGCATCGGCGAAGCGGATGGCTGGAGTGCGACGTCGGCCCCCGGGACCAGCTGTGGAGCCGGAGGAGGCCGGAGGTAGAGTGGGGGTGGCGGGGGCGCCCAGGATCGACGTCCGCTCGTCGAGCGTCGGCGATCGCCCGAGCGCCTCACGCCCAGGCGGGAGTGCACCGGATGGCGGGGGTGCCTGGGGGCGGGGAGGCGAGTCGGAGTCGTCGCTTGTCGGGAGCGCCGGCCTCCGGGCGACCCGCGCCCAGAGCGTGGCCCGGCCGGCCATCGAGCACGACGCGCTGCGGTGGCCGTAGCGGAGACACTGGCGACACCGAACCGGATCCCGGCTGGCGTCGACGAGGTGGTCAGCGGCTAAGCACCGGAAGCACTGAGTATGCAGGGAAGGCAGGGACTTGGCACGGCGAAGACGACTGCCATCCGCGGTTTTTAAAGGCGGGGAGGCAGGGGAGAGCAGAGCCATGAGGTATGGGCGAACCGCTCCTGGAGGGGACGTCGGCGTAGAGTCGTCGGCGAGCGGCGTAGAGGCGGTAGCCTGGGTGGTGTGACCGCCGTTCGGCGCGCGCGACGAGCGACATCCGTTCGGCGCGTGAGTTGACAGCACCGCCCTGGGAGTTGAATGCGGCACAGAGCTGCAGACAGTTCGGAGAGAGGGATAATCTGGAGCAGGCGAGCTCACCCCGATTTCCTGGAGATACGGGGCAGGAGCAACAATGGCGGCAAGCTGCCCCCCTGACAGGCGGGTGGGAGGGGAGTGAATACAGGGTGTGGAATCCACCCCGGGGTCGCGACATGGGCCGCACACGGCCGGCCCAAGAACGTTTGCAGTGGTGGCAGGCCCGCCCCCGCCCGCGGTTCCAGGATTTTCAAAATGAGGCATGACGTCACCGCCGCTCTTGCCGGGAGAAGCTCCGGCGGCCACGGCAGAGGCAAGGGTGGGGAAGAGAAGCAAGGAAATGCTCTCCACGACGCAGCGCCCGCGCGAGACGATGTAGTTCGCCATGTTCCTGTCCACTGCACGAGTGGAGAACAGATCCGGCGCAATACAAACGACATCGAAACGAATGTGCGGACGTGAAAAGCAGTAGTTCAGAACATTGGCAACTTGCACCCTGGAAGGGCTGCCGGCGGCAGCCGCCGGGCGGATCCAGAAGGTGCCGTCGGAGGAACTACGGAATCTGGCAACGGCGGGAACAGCAAGATGGTGGAAGTGAAGAAGCGCAAAATCGGAGAAGCACACACCTGGTGACTGGGATCCGAGGCGGTGCTGCCCCGCGCCCCGGCGGACAGCCGTCCTTGAACGCCGCGTCGGGCACTGGCACACCATGGCGCCGGCGGGGGGCGCACCAGTAGCGCGCTCCGAGAACACAGTCGCCGGATGCCGAGAAGCGCGACGACGGGGGGACTGGACAGTGGCACCAATGGGAGTGAAGTAGGGGAGGGTGGAGGTGGGTAGCGGGAGGAGAGGAGGAAGAGAGGAGCTCAGGTGAGGGAAGTATGGTGGGTCAGGGTGAGGTTCGTCGGCGGCAAGAGGTGCGCCGGCGGCGTCGCCTGTGGGAGCGCCAAGGGCGCTCCCAAAAGGACTACCCATCCCCCTTCCAACTGACACTTTGATTCTCGGCGTCCTGGATCTCGTCAAGGCCGTGGCCTCCGATCGCCGGAAGGCACGTGCCTGGATCCCCCCAAAACGGCACGGCCTCGACTCTTGATGAGTGTCCCGGCATCTCGCAGCGTTGACACTTGAAACCGAAACAACAGTGGTAGCCGAACTGCTGAAACCCTTGCGTTGCCTCGCGCAGCTGTTCTTGTGCTCAGATCAGAGAAGCAGCAGTGAAATCCTCCGACACAAAACCAGCGTCTCCCTCCGTCTCTGCACGGGTTCCGACGCCCGTGCCGTTAAAAAGTTCACCCGACGGCAGCATGATGGCTGATGGGGAGAGGAGCCTGCAGCCTGCTGGTGCCGTGCCACGGTCCGGCCTCCGCGACTCTGGCACCGGCAGGCGACCACCGAAATATGCTCGCCTTCGGCGGCAAGGTCGCACGGGAGTAAAGCCAACTCAAGGAATAACGGGCACGCGCTGCCGCTGCAGCGCGCCGCGCTGTGAGCCGCGGGGCGAGCACGACAGGAATTCGGGGCGCCCCGGCAAGCCATTTCCTGTGGCGAGGTCAGGTCAAAACCCAAAAAGGGTTGGCGCACGGGGACAGGGTCACAGGGCATCAGAGCCGACGCCCGAGCCTGCAGCCTCCGCCGGGGCGGCAGGCTGCTGGACTAAGGGTGTGTTTAGTTTATTTTGCAAAATTGTGTAAAGATGTAAATATGGCATTTGAAGTACTAAATGAAGTCTATTTGCAAAACTTTTTGCATAGATGGGTTGTAAATCGCGAGACGAATCTAATGATGCTAATTAATCCATGTTTAAACAATAATTAGCGGATGGTTACTGTAGCATCACTGTTGCAAATCATGGATTAAGTAGGCTCATTAGAATCGTCTCGCGATTTACAGCCCATCCATACAAAAAAATTTGTAAATAGACTTCATTTAGTACTTCAAATTAGCAAGATACCGTTTCACTTTAATGCGTTTACGACTTTTTTGCGTTTACACGCAAAGAACTAAACAGGGCCTAAAGCGGAAGCAACGAACATACCAGCCGGCAGCCCCCACACCGTTTACCTGTGCCTGTGACACTGCCTGTGCCTGTGCTTCAGACCACAGACCATTCCACAGAGCCAGCTAAGCTAGCGTCTCAGGCCCCGTTTAGTTCCCAAAATTTTTCCTACACTATCCGTCACATCGAATTTTTCGACACATGCATGAAGTATTAAATGTAGTTGGAAAAAATAACTAATTACACAGTCTAACTGATTAGCACGAGATGAATTTTTTAAGCCTAATTAGTTTATAATTGGATATTATTTGTCAAATAACAACGAAACGTGCTACAGTGACTTTTCACCCAACTTTTCGTGAACTAAACACGGCCTCAATCATGGCTCTCAAGCACAGGCCCTCATTCCGAGGCTGAATAGAAATTCGACGCGACACATTTCAGTTTTCGCAAGAATCTGGATTTTTTGCCTCGCTCCAAGCACAGACGCTTCTGAAACTGCCAAACTGAAGAGTGAGAGTTGTCACCGTTCAGCAAGCGACCGACCATGCTGCCGCAAGAGCGGAGCAGATGTATTCCTGTGGTTATCATTCAAGCGAAGCACACTCCAAGTTGCTGCTAATGTACTGGGCAGGTGACAGGATGCAGCAAGATTGGCTGGCCACGAGGGATCATGGTGATGGACTGATGGTAGCCCGGACCAGGGTTTTTTTTACCGACTGGTTTGACAAAACCGCCGCCCTCCGGTTCCGGTAAACCGGATCGGTTTGACCGGTTACGGAAAAAACCGGCCAAATTCAAATTTCAAACAAAAAACGGCAGTTCAACCGGTTTCTGCCGGTTAGCCGACCGGTTTGACCGGTTTATCGGTCCGGTTTGAGTGGTAACCGGTCAAATTTAATTTTTTTTTTTAGGTTTAAATTCAAATGCCCGCAAAGTATAATAACTGAATGTTTGTATAATATGTTTTAGCCTAAATGAACCCTCCAATTCTCTTTTGTACTACTTTTATATTAATATAATGTATAACATATTTTATATTGTATTTGTATATTTTTGTATGCACGTTTTTTTGTTTAACTTCAAATGCTCGCAAAGCATACTAAATGAACGAATATTTGAAAAAAATTGACATCATTAGATTCGTCGCAACTTGAAGTATTTTTAGAAAAAATTTAATTTTTTTTTATTTTTTTAAATTCAAATTTAAATTTTGAATTTGGACCGGTTTGACCTGTAACTGCCGTATCCGGACCGGTTCCGGTCGGGATTTAAAACCCTGGCCCGGACGGCTGTGCGGAGTCAAGGACGGGAATCAATGCCGAGTAGCTGCACGGGTACGAAACCTTTTCAATGGAAAAGAGAAAGGCGGGCGTGGAAAATTAGATCCGGGGGGCGTTGATGATCGTACGGCGCCATTCAACTGGCTTCCAGGGAGAACGGACGGAAGGAGGTACGGTAAAAGAAATGGGAGGCTGGACTGAAATGAAACCCACGGATCCAACTCAATCCTTTTCTTGCGGGTTAGAGGAGAGCGTGTGCCGCCTGAATGAGACCTGAATCCCTTTCTCATGTTCCAGAAGGCGTCAAGCATTTCTTGGGAGGCAGAAGGGGTTTGCGCGCCACCTGACTGGCTTCTGGACCCGAAATGATTTCGCAGGCATTATTTAGGATGTCCTGGGAAGAAGAACACACTGATGCAATGACAGTGCAGACGAGAAGCAATATTGAATGACTAAAAGGCTTATGCTACATTTCTGAATCGACCGGGCAACAATGGCAAGATAGCATTCAGTGAGACAACTCCTTATCTGGTTTACTGAATATGCAAGATATTAGCGAGCACATGCTCATAAATATACATTTACAGATGAAATCGAATTACACACAAATAAGTTACCGAAGATTAGATAATAACTCTTCTACGCTGTTAGAACACACAGCTATATGAACCTGACGACCTTTGTACAACACTGCCCCCTCCTTTCAGCCGAACAAAAAAAAACTAAAAGAAAAGATAAATAGCTTTCTTTATACTCATCATTGAGCAGCCGCTTTGATCCTCCAAGGTTATTCCGATACACTGTTCTTGATCGCCTTTACACAGCCTCCTTTTGTTTCCAAATGTACAGTTTGTTTTTTTCACTATATAGTCTCACTTCACCTCAAATTGAATCTATAACGTTGTCTTCCTCTTCCCTCTTCCCATGATCTAGATACACCCTACATTGGATCACTGTCCCTCCAAGCCTGAAGCCCGGCACAACTGTGAACCCAACCTTCGGCCGCCCTGGCTTCCCAAGCTCCCTGCTCCCTGAAAACCCCTTCGACCGGACAATGTTCTCCATGTACACTGTTGAGAAATCCGTGCCCCGGCTGACCTGGAATATGGCGACGGCCGGATCATATGCCCAAGCTAACCTGTGGAGTGTCCATATTGAGCTTGCCATTACAACAAACAGCTCATAGAGTGGGCCAGCCACACTCATCACTGGCAAAGCCCCGCAGTCTGAATTCGCAAACAGCGAGGACTCAATGCCAGGATGGATCAGCTGTTTGTACTTGCGGCCGCAAAATTGGGCAAACTCACAATCCGGGCTTGAATTCATGAGCTCCATGGGGTCTGCATCTGAGTGCTCGATGAATTGCTGCAGCGACTCGTTCCTACGGATTGCCAGCTCGATTCCTTCAAGCTCTGCGGAGTCAGCTGTGGCCCCAAATTCGTAGGAGTCGAATCCGTCGAACATGGAGAGGCAGACGCGGGAGAGCAGCGCGTAGCGGCAGTGGCCGGCCTTGGAGTAGGAAACGCCTGGGTAGGCAGCCGCCGCAGCCGCGGCCAGGTCCCACCCAGCGCACCGGAGGACCTCGGCGAGCGCGCGGGCGAATCGGTGTGCGACGCGGAGCGCGTCGCGGAGGACGGAGTCGAAGACGCCCGCGGAGAGCATGGCGCCGACGGCGTCGCCGCCCGGCGGCGGCGCGAGCGCGCGGTCGAGGCGAGCCGACAGCCGCGCGTTGGCGTCGTCGAGCGCCTCGAGGTCCAGCCGCAGCGCGGCGGCCGCGGAGTCCTTGGCGTCGAGCGCGGCCTGCAGGCGGTTGACCACGGCGTCGAAGGACCGCAGCAGCCCCTGGTTCTCGCGCACCTGCGCCTCGAGGTGCGCCGTGAGGGTCCCGCCCCCGTCCGGCCCCGGCGCGTCCGCCGGAGCGCCCCACGCGATCCGCTTGAGCTCCGACAGCCGCCGGAGGTGCGACACCGCGGCGGCGTCCGCGGCCGCCGCCGCCTCCGGCAGGAACGGCGCGTGGGCCGCCTGCAGGTGCAGGTACGCCGCCTGGAACGACGAGGCCGTCGCGAGCGCCGCCTCCACGGCGGCCTCCTGCCCGGACCCCGCCCGCCCGCCCCCGCCCCTGCCCCCGCCCGCGCTAGGGTTAGGGTTCAGCGGGTCGGGCTTCAGCACGACCACCCGCTGCCCCGCCAGGACCCCATCCGCGCCCGGCGCCGGGGAGCGCGCGAACCGGTCGGCGTCCTCGTACTCCTCGTCCTCGGCGAAGAACTCGATGGTCTTGGTCTTGAAAGCGAGCGCGAACTTGTGGAGCATTGCTGCGCCCGCCGCCGCGCCCCTCGGCCCACCCTCTCTGTCTCCGCCGCCGGGCGGGGCCGGGGATCGGCGACGCGAATTGCGGGAGCGCGGAGGTGGGGGGAGGAGGCGAGTGGTGGGTGGCGCGGGGCGGTGGGGCGGCGCGGGGTTGGGGGCGGTGTGGGGTGGAAGTGAGCGAGGAGTGGGGGGGATCTGGGAAGGAGAGCAAGAGAAGCAAGGCTGTCTCCGTCGGGAGAAGGGGGTGGTGGAATGGAAGGGGTGCGTGGAGGCAGGGTAGGTGTTCGGGGAAATATGCTTGTACGCTCGGGGAGGTCTCTGTTTTGCCATGGAAGAGATCGAGAGATGATGGGTGGGCGGTGGGGCAGGCGGGGGGCACTGGTCGACGCGCGTGCGTCGCCAGCCAACAGGGCCTTATTTGCTTTCAAAGCGCTACCTAGCGATACAAAAGAATCTCATATGTATAGTGTGCTAAATGAAGTCTATTTATAAAATTTTTTCAGAGATGAGTGTAATTTTTCGCGACGAATCTAATGATTTTAATTAATTAATGATTTGCTACAGTGATGCTACAGTAACCATCCTCTAATCGCGCGGTCAAATGCCTCGTTAGATTCTTCAGGGTCACTAGCACAGGGGTTCTGGAGTTAGTTTTGTAAACCGGCTTTAGTTGACACCGTAATTAACAGTCAAAGTGTCACTATTCACTAGCGCGCTACAAAACCAAACAGGGCCAGGTACGCTCCCGTTTTTTTTCCTTTCTCCGCCGCCCCCGCTGCCGACCGCCTCCTCCGACTCCGGCGGCCTCCGCTGCCTCCGCCACCGCCGCACTAACCAAGCACGCCACCGCGCCGCCGTCGCGCCATCCAGTCGCCCCCGCCGCCGGCCACCGCCCACCGGTTGTTCGGCACCGCCCGGCCGGCGGTGCGGGGCGCTCCCGCGCCGCCGCTCCCTCCGCCGGACAACCCGCCTCCACCGCCGGGCCGCGCCACCCCTAGCCCCTTCCTCTATGGCCGGTGGCCATGGGAGCCGGCGAGCCACCCCCACCCCCAGCAACCCGAATCATGAAGGCGGCCGCTCCGCCCACCTCCCACCCTCCCTGGCCGCCCCCTCCCCCCAAACCCTAGGTCGCAGCGGTGTCCAGAGGTTGAAGACGACGGGTTGGTCATGCCCGTTCGCCGCTTCCTCTAGCGGCGCACGAGCGTCGAATAAGAATTTCGGGGGCTGGCCCCATAGGTAAAAACACTAGCAGAAAACATTCCAGTTTCAGAGCCAGAAGTTTTGGAGTGTTTGCAAAAATTGGCAGAGCTCCTGCAATTTTAACTTTTGAAAAAGAAACAAGAGAAGATGTGAAGACTTGATTCATGCATAACATATGAAGATAAAAAAAAACTGCAATCCCACTAGATTTGTGCATTCAGAACCTCGAAGAAGAGCTTGATGACTATAGTGATGTGTTCAATTATGCAAACTTTAGATTCAGATTGAACCTCTTTGAAACCTGGGCAGGAGCTTGAACTCGTAATATTAAAACCTCACTAAACTTTAGCACTATCATATATAAACAGGAGTGTTAATGGGGTGAGCTAAATTTTGATCAAGACTTAAAAAATTTAGCAATAGTATGAATGTTAATTAGTGCTGAAGTTGTAAACTTCAATCCATCCAAATAGATCCTTATTACATCAAACATTCAAACCTATGTGAGATTAACTTTAAAAAAAAAACCTATGTGAGATTGAAACACTTGAATTGCTGCCTTACTAGTCACTACCATAGATGGTCAATGGTCCCGTTGACTAACTGGCCTGCCTGGCTGGCTGGCCCTTTCTCAGAAAGGTGAGTTGCCGCATCGGAATGAGCTGGTAGAAGGCCAGACCGCCAGAAGCACTGAAGCAAGCAGCGACCACGCGGTGGCCAGGGCAGCAGCGCACCTAACTGCCTCTCCGGCCCCACGCGTCATGCTCTACCGGTTCAACGCTTGGAGGCTACCGCGGCAGCTCGGGCGTTCTTTAGTTCGTCCGCTTGCCTGCCTTTGTGAAAAAAAAAACTTGACCTGCGGTGTGAATGGTGAAGTGGATGGCTTTGTTCCGTTGCGCTCGCAAGGATTCAACTGTCACGGGCACGGATTCGGCGAGGTGGCGGCCTGGGTTGTTAGTCGATGAAAGCGACTCACACTCACACTCATACACACGCGCGTGCGCACACACGCACGCACACACAAACAGGGTTGCGGCTAGGGCTGGAAAAAAACTTGTTAAGCTGGCTCTTTCTGCGAGCTTGGATCTAGCTTCCTTCTTCTTTGCTACGGGCGACCGCAGTAATTAGTAGGAGGGAATGGTACACGCACCTGTTTCCCTTAGGCCTCCTCCAACAGAGGTCGACGTCACCAGCTAAATTAGTTTTTTAATCGGTGAACAGAGGTTGCTAGCGGTACAGCTCGCGCTAGGCGAGAACAGGGTTTACTTTTTGTTTTTTTACCGAATCCCGCCAACTGCCGGAAACGAAATTTCGACCAAAATTTTACTAATTCCGAAAGGAAAGAGAATTTAAATTCAAAAAACGAAATTTCGATGAATTCCGACCGAAATTTCGGTGAATTCCGAACGAAATGGTGTCAGTTGTTATTTTTCTACTGCTTCGGAGGTCAAATGAAAAACTTTTGAATACCAACTTTGTTCAGTTTTTCGAGATCTACAACTTTTGTTTCAGAAACTTTTTCATTTGAGCAATGGTTTGAAAGTTATTTAATTATTTCAAAAATCACCAATTTAAAGTCTTGTCATTTCATGTGACAACTTCCATTTTCTCTCTTAGGTCTCAACTAGACTTTTATTATTTTTGTTATTGCGGATATGCCTATAAAATTTCAGGGACATTGGTTGATCCAATTGAAAGTTGTTTTAAATCCAGAACAAACATGATTTGAATTGGTTATCAATTCATGTGACAGTATTTGAATTTTTTTTGGATTCAATTTGTATAGAGAATTCCTAAAATGCAATTTATATAGAGCGAGGAGGGGTCTGGCGAAATGCCGAGCTGCGTCGGATACTAAAAAACTATAAATTCTACCTCATTAGACTACAAATAACCTTGTTTTTCCACTAAAATATAATTTTAGCCTAGCAAATGATCTTAGATTTGAGTGTGTTCTAATCCTATTTGCTCAGAAGAACACCTAGTTTTTTATCATATTTTTTTCGAATTTTTTATAAATATTTTTGAATTTTAAATTTGAAAACGAAAATGGCGAAAAGTACCGGAATTTCATTTCCCGGTAACTAGCGGAAACGAAAAAAAAACCGAAATTTCGGCGAAATTTCACCGAAAAGTTAAACCCTAGACGAGAACACTACCCGATGCAGCTCTCCTCACAAACACACATCCCAAGCTGCATTGCTGTTCTCCCTGCTACCCGTGATAATTGCGCATAGAGATGTCGTGGCCGATCTTGACAGAAGAAGATTTCTATATTCCTGTTTCGTTCGTTTTCTCTCTTTCTTTGGAGAAGTGACGAGGGTTTGCAAGTGGAATGGAAGAAGACGACACTAGCTAGCTACTCAGCTAGCAGCACAGGTGCCACATCCGCCTCACAAGCAATGTGAAAGATGCTTCCGTCTAATTGTCTCGGCCTGCAAACCGAGAGCGCAGTCTCTCCCTCCAAATCTCATCCCCAAGAAACGCTAATGATTCCCGAAGATTTGTTAGTGCAAGATGACAGCAGCATAGGTGCCACATCCTTCTCACGGCAGCAGTGCGTGCCGTGAGGATTCTCTTGTCTTCTCTGCAAATGGGCAGCGCACTCCTCTCTCTCTCTCTCTCTCTCTCTCTCTCTCTCTCTCTCTCTCTCTCTCTCTCTCTCTCCCTCCCTCTCCCCATCCAGGCAGCTGCTAGCTCCGGATCTCCAACCGTACTGCCTGCCTCACTGAGTAAACGGGAGACTGATAGATTACCAGTGGCGAGTAGTTTGTGGTTCGCAGCATCAAGCTCCGCACCTGTGAATTCAATGATTGTTAGGTAGGGATAGATCAGACACGCACTGCTTGGTGGCTTGGTGCTTGCTCTCCCTTTTGTGCGCGGCGTGTGTGCTTTTGACTTTTTGGTACTTGGTGGGGTTACTTTAGCAAGTGTTAATCTGGCGATGGCCATAATTAAAGGTGCGAGGACATGCCGTTGCAGAGCTGCAGAGCTTGGGAGACTCTGGATAGAAAAGAAAAGCTAACCCTTTGACCTGGGGATGTCTTGTTTAAGGCACGGCCTGCAGGGGTGCAGATCGGAAAGAGCGCTTTTCTATTCTGCGGTGATGGAGATGAAGTGGAGACAAATAGGAAAGTTCCATCAGCTCAACGGCGGCTGAGGGCCTGAGGTGTTGGGTGTCTAATTATGATTTAATTAAATTTATTAGATCTGTCTCGTAATTTACAAGCAAACTATACAATTAGATAATTATTTCGTTTAGATTTAATACTCATAAAATTTTTATTCGATGGGATAGTTTTGAAATTTTTAGTTTTGCAACTAAATAAACCGTCTGGAACTCTGGATCTGCTCGGAATGCAGTACTTTCAGATTTCCACGGAGCAGGCATTGGTGTACGGGCAAAACGAGCGGATGGAACACACCAACGGTATGGAAGGGATAAAAGCCTCGCGGCATGGGGAACTGGGGATCACCGATCAGGCGATCACCCAAGTGCCCAACGCGCGTTTTGCTTGTTTTTTTTTGTGTGAACTGGGCTGTATATGCGCCCAATGGGCCCTGCAAATAGATTATGACGAGCTCCTTTTTGCTTTGTTTTGCTTGGTCCACGAAACTTGCGGGCTTAAACCAGGATCCTCCTGAAAAGAAACCACTTACCAGTGCATTATTGGTTTCGTCCTGTCGTATAAATTAAGCACATTCAAAAATTTCTTGTCGACTAAATAACAGTGACCACAATTGGTTGTTACTGTCGTGTGAACGGCCGAGTTAGTAGGCAAGTACTCGTACCACCTTTGGCCGAGGCGACTCCTGAATCTGTCTCGCGCCCAGCCAGGAATTTCACGGTTTATTACCACCAGGGGAGACAGCCCCAACAGGGAGACGACAGACGCGGGCCATCACTGCGCGTTGTGCTGGTGTACCACTACTACTGGGCTTGGCCTGGCGACCGCGAGCCCAGACGAGCGGTGTGGTACCGTGAAAGTCGGGTCCGTCTAGCCGGTCAAATTTGCTGCGTCGGCTGTGTCTGCAGGCACCGCCTGTGCAGATCGCTGCATGCCTCCTGCTGCAGCAATCATCAGGGGATAAAAAAGCGACCGGCCCGGCGGCACAGGTAAATAAATACAGCAGGGTAAGAAAAGGAAACGGTAATTCGAAGTAGCCCCCGGCGGCAGATGCGCCGGATATAAGAACGGAGTTACGCAAGCGCTGGGTGTTGTGAAAAATTGCCTGCTTGGACCCAGATTCAGATACAGGGGCGAGGTCTGCAGTGCATGTGCCGCACTGATCCGATTCGTAACGGATTCCGTACGAAATGACTGCTGTCAAATCTGTTTGGATACTTCTAAGTTAGAGGTTAGAGTTAGTGACTCTGTTCATCTATATCCAGCCAATAGTATTTTTCTCTCACACCAAATCAGTACCAGCCACCAGTATCAACCAGTCAACAGTACTTTTCTCTCACAATAAATCAGCATCAGCCACCAGCCACAGCCAGTATCTAGCTTATCAGAATCTCTGAACTAACTCTAACTAACGAGGTGTTCAGATAAAAGAGTTAGATTGACAATAAATTCACATTTCTAATCATTTGGCCTGTTTCCAGCAGGTGTGAGAGAGCAGGGAAAATTAAAGGTGAAATAGCGGGCAAAATTATTTCGCGGAACCCCTTCCAAAAAGCTAAAAGAGCTATAGCGAAAGCTAAATCATTTAGCTGAATAATAAATAATCAATAATTACACTAGAAGCATCATTAGTCTAACTCTCTAAAATAGACTCAACACGTCTCTTGACTGCCCAACTGCGCCCGTGCTGTTTTTCTATGGTCCATCTTAGTTATATTAATTCTTTATTTCTTTTGACTACATCTTTAGCAAGCATAGCGGACATTTATTATCACTAAATTATGTAAAAAAAACCCTTTAGCGGACATATCGGACAAATATTGTATAGCGTAACGGTAGATCTCCTAAAAAGCTAATAGCGTGCTATAGCGGGCTATTTTGTACATTGGGTGGACTCCACCTCGTCTAATCCCAATAAACACCATTTGGGGGATAGTTTTTTTAGATGTATTAGATGCATCTAACCCAATTTAACTCTCCTATTTGGATGTTTTAGGATTAGATGAACCCCAAAAAATACTAAATCTAAGTCTAACTCGGGCATCCAAACATGGCCAATGTGTGCTTGTTTGCAAGACCAATGGTACTGTCGTCTACACAGTGTTATTTGAACATGTCTGTATTTCGTTTGCCCTGCTCCTGCTGTCACTGAACGGAAAAGCTCTGTCATATAAGAAGGATAAGAAAATGTAACAGTATATTACACGCCGAAGCGTACATCAACACCACACAAACAAACACACACAACACAATGCTACACCACCGCCACCTGGGAGAGGAGCTGAAAGTAAGCCGACGAAATCTGCACCGTCGTCGCCAATGCTATGCCACGCCAAAAACCGCAGCCCGCTGCAAGTCCGAGCGGCTACTAGTACTCCTCCACCACGGGGCCAACATCCGCAAGCCGCACACACATGACCATCGATCACCCAGTTCCAGCCTTGCATCAACAGAACACTCCCATCGCAGCATTATTGAAAAACACAGATTCTGGCCACTTTGCGTGGGGGCCTCGCCTCTCCCACCGCCTCATACTCCTCCGAGCAACCACCTTGAAGTGTACGGGGACTTCGCCACCCGCCACACTGGACACTGCTCTGCCAAGCATCCGAACATCCGAAAACGCTTTGAGAGCATCGCCTACGCTATGCCATCGCCGAGGCCACCACTGCACCATACGCGGCATCATGAGGCATGCAGTACCCATGGACCCTCTGCACCTCGCCATGACGCGGCGTCTCCAGGGACATCTCCGGTCCTTGAACTTGGCAGCGGGTGTCATTTCGATTCCCAAACTCCCAAAATTGCAAATCTAGATCCCCAAATTTGTTAATTGGTTCACAGAAGATCCAAATCACCATTGTCCTTGTTAAACCGCCAGCGTGTCAAGCTGACTGGACAATGACATGGACTTGACCTGTGGGACCCACATGTCAACACCTAATCGTGGTTGTGACGCTATATTACAGATAGACCCTTAGATCTAAAGTTTTCTTGCACCCATGTCCTTGAATCTCTCGTTTCCCTTCCCTCACTCCTCTGTACGCAGGGAACCATGCCGAGCTGCTCGATCGGAGTGTGGTTCCGGCCGGCGGCAGAGCGGTGGGGGCCCGTGGCTAGCATGGCCTAGAGGAGCAGGTGCGCGTGACGGCGCAGCGCAAGGCCGTGCGCCCGCAGTCCACGATGAGCAGCAGCATGGCGGCGGCGACGGCACCATGGATGAGCGCGGAAACTCGCGAACCGTGCAAGAACGAGGAGAGCACGAGCATCAGTGCATCACCTAGGTTTGATTTGAGCTGCGGGATGTGAAAAACAGTGGCCGAAGCTAGGAGTTTGATGGTGAGGTGGAGGTGGACCGATATTGGAGGCCGACGGACGGGGAATCCTCGATTCCTAGCGAGGACGGAGTCGGAGCTCGTGTATGAGAGGTTGGGGAGGGAGCTAGGGAGGTGAGCGAGCCTCGAGTGCGGGGGATTTGAAATCCATGGAAGGAATCGAGTGGATTCGGCCGGCAATGGTGAGCTGCTAGAGCTCTGTTAATGGTGGATGGAAGAAGAAAGGGGAGGGCACGGGAGAAGGAGAGGGCTCGGCTTACCGCACGAGGATGGCGAGGAAAGGGGGCCATACTCTGGCAGCCGAGTAAAGGTCGCCGTACTCGGTGCCAGTTCGACGGCATGGGCGCACGGGCGTGTCGCGCCGCCGGAGTCGCCGCTGCCGTGATTAGTCGTCGCCGGCGTGCAAGGCTACTGCGGTGAGGGCGCGGCGCGTGCAGGGCCCACGGGCGCTGCTGCGGCGTGAGGAGGCATGGCCTGGTCGTGCGCGAGAGGGCAGGCGCACGGGGCCAGCGGCCGGCGGCGGGTGCGTGCGGGTGCCGCGGGCTCGGCGAGAAAGCGGCGCACGGGCGTGTGGAGGAGCTGCGGCGGCCGGCGACTGTGAAGCGGGCGCCTAAGGCACCCGACGCGGGTACGATGCCGGCGGTGGTACAAGCGTGCCACCCCGCCGGGCTCCCCTGGATGCGGGCAAGGCCCCGCCGGCAAGGAATGCCTTGCCGCCGCCATGCCGGCCATGGTTGTGAAAGGTGGAAGGAGGGAGGTGGATCTGACGTGTGGGCCCCACATGGCAGATCCATCTCATCGTCCAGCCAGCTTGACATAGTAGCGGTTTAATAAGAGCAATAGTGATTTGGACCTCCCATGAACCAATTAACAAGTTTGGGATCTAAATTTAGAATTTTGAGATTTTGGGGACCGAAATGACACCTGCTGCCAAGTTCAGAGACCCGCAGAAGTAATGCACTATGGCGCGAGCATGACGGATCCGGCGAGGAGCAGCGCCGCGGACACCAGCCGGCTCACCGCGGACGGCGAGCGCGGCGCCGCGGCCGACACCCCCATCCTGTGATGCGGAGTTTGCTCCCTGAAACAGATCGGAACGGAGGAGCACGAGCAGAGAGCATCAGCAAACACGAGCAGGGTGTGGAGGAAGTTGAGCTGAATAAGAAGCTGGTGATCTGCGGGTGGGCCCATGCATACTTCTGGTACTTGTGGAGCTGGCCGCAGAAGAGGGCGTTGCCGGGGATGGCCATCTCGGTCTTGTTGCCGGCGTCCTCCGAGTTGACGACCCTGACGTAGACCTCCTGCCCCAGGTACCACGAGTCCAGGTTCTGGGACCGCACGTTCCAGACGCCGACGTTGTCCAGCGACACCAGCACCGCCGCCCACGCCCCCGGGTACACCTGGATCGTGCTCCGCGCCACGCCGTCGCCCTTGTTGTACGTGCCCCGGCTGTCCTCCGTCCACTCGCCGTAGTCCATCCTGCACGCGCCGCCGCAGACGACCACGAACACGGGTCGGGGCTTTAGTATCTCTACCATGCATCCAAGATCGGCAAGAGCGGCACGTCGATCGATATATAGATCGATCCATTACCCGACGACGAAGAAGGCGTATCCGTCCATGTGGTAGCTCTGCATCTTGGCGTCGTCGTTCTGGAAGATGAGCTCCATGAACCCGCGGTAGGTGCCGTTGATGACGGACCGCGCGACCCGGGGAGCGGCGCCCCGCGGCGGCGGCCGCTCCGGGAAGTCGAGCGTGTACACGCCCTCCACCCCGTACGCGTCCGCCAGCCGGAGCGGCGTCTCTGGCGGCACGAAGGAGAGCCCGTTCAGCGCCGCGCGCCGCCGCCGCCCGCCGCCGACCCGCGCCGGCGCCTCGCCCCGCAGCAGGTACGCCTGCGTCACGTTGATGGACGAGTACCGGAACGAGCCCTGCGGGTTGGGCCGCGCCGCGCCGGCGCTCAGGTTCCACCGGACGGACCGCGCCTGGTTCATGGAGAAGCTCCGGTCGTCCCGGTCCTGGGGCGGGTCTGGGAGCGGGCCGGCGGCGGGGCCCCGGGAGTTGGAGTAGCGGAGCACGGCGACGCCGGTGACGCGGCGCCAGAGGGACTCGTTCACCTGCCGGGCGCTGGCCACGACGTAGTAGTCGGAGCTGGCGTTCTGGTCCGTGGCGACGAGGAAGGAGTAGGACTGGCCGACGTGGACGTCCAGGCTGGTGTAGTTCTGCTGAGTGGTGTAGGAGCCCTCCGTCTCCACCAGCAGCATGGTGTGGCCCTGGACCCGGAAGTTGAGGCTCGTCGACGTGCCCACGTTGTGCACCCGGATGCGGTACGTCCTGCCTGCGCCATCAACCCAACCGGCCATTGTAAGTGGTTTTTGTAGCACTACTGAATTGTGCTTATCAGGCAACTCGATGCGATCTCGGTCGACAACTCGTCTTGTAAAAATGGTTGGCAATTTGTAGTCGCAATGGCAGCACAAAGCTTTGCTGCCCTTGGGAACAGGTCAGTACAGAGACGGTGCTGTTTCAGATGCGAATTTGTGCAGAAGCAAACACGGGAAAAACGCCTTGCTCTCAGTACAAGAGTCTGTGTAAGCCGGGACAGCTCTCGCCTCTCGGTACAATACAGGCTCGCGAGCGTTCAGGTGTATCTCTTCATGCTGCAACATCATTGTTGGATAAGCAGAAGCTTTCTCCAATAATTTAGTATAGTTCAAGTTTATGTGATTCATTGGGTTGGTTTCGTACTAGTGCCAATCTTCGGATCTAGCTAGCACTCCCTGTAGAATTCTTTTTTATGCTCCCTTAGATCCCAAATATATACTTACAAATTATATGAATTTTTACTACACCAAGAATCCTCGTTCTAATAGTCATCCAAATAAGAGGGTTAAAGTTTAGTCCTAGGACATAAATAAGACTAC
Source organism: Panicum virgatum (assembly GCF_016808335.1). NCBI lineage: Eukaryota > Viridiplantae > Streptophyta > Magnoliopsida > Poales > Poaceae > Panicum > Panicum virgatum. Next base: position 19,017,050 of record NC_053144.1, read on the forward strand.
TTACATAGTTTGGATGTACCGAGTATATACTTTTCCTAAAAGAAAGAGATATTTAGAAGCATCAGTAATGATAAAATCATACAATGTTTTGAAGAGATGAAAAAACACCGCATGCTAGTGCCTAACAAAAAAGTAGTGGTATGATTACCTCTATCTGAATTTAAGAGTTTTTAAAGTTATTGTTCTCCATGTCACTAATTTAATGTCCCTTGTGTAGATTACTCCTCGTGAAGAACACGACTAATGGAAATAGGCATAGGATTATCCATTAGTCTGGTATGGATCGGAATTCATATATGTCATTTTTACTTTTTCTTGTGATGTACTTTTTCTATGTTTTCACATGAAACTATTCTAGACTATTTCGTTAACATATTTTGGGAATAAGACATGTGTTGATGAGTGGGCTATAATAGCCAGCCTCCCCTAATTTTTATTTCCTGGATCCGCCCTGTCACGAACGAAAAATGCAGAGATTTCAGTATACAGTCACTTCGGATCTCCGTCTTCAGTTCGTTGTGTACCTTTCAGTTTCCCATTGTCAGCTACTTTATCAACTGGAAGCTATTTGCGTGGTAACAGAACTATATACCTATACTGACTGGCATTGATGCTTGAATGATGAATGAATCATTTTTTGTGCCATTTTTTCTCTCTCGAAAGATTGTGCCGTAAGTTGAACGGCACAATAGTTGAAGGGATCAAGGGAGTTTTTTTTTTGGGTTATATTGTGGCAGCATGTCAGCACTCTGCAATCTAACGACCTCTTGCTCCCAAGCTTCTGTCACTGTTATCTACCAAACATTTCTGTCACTGGATGATAAGACTACAGTAAGATGGCGTGGACTGTGCAGGACTGATATGATGGTAGTGTATAGTGTCAGTTCAGAACTAACAGGACAGAGTACTGCACCACCAGAGAGGACTGAAGTCAGCAAGAAAACTCTGAAGTTAACACGTCTTAACACTCTACAGACTAAAGGTGAGTGACCACCCCTTATTTTTATACCTGGAAAGTTACTAAGTTAGTACTATGAAACAGGGTGTCAAGATTCTTGTCCTAAGAGAAAACAATACTCTCGCTCTGCACAACTCAAAAGCCATGCAACCTGCTCCAGTTCTCCTCCACTTGCCCGCCCGTCAGTCTTACGGATTAATGCAGTAGTACAGTGGTAACACGAGCCTCACGAGGGGCCTGAACAATCGATTACCCGGATGCACATTGAAGGTCTCGTACTCGATGCCGGCCGGCACAAGGCTGTCGTTGTACCGGTACGGGCCCTTGCCGTTTATCAGCACGCCGTCCGTCATCCCCAGGTCCTTCCCTTTGTCCAGCATCTTCCTCAGGTCCTGCAATTCCAGAGCGAAACAGCTCACTTCAATTCCATACTTCTTCGGCACAGGCGGCGCCAAACGATAACGGTGGTGCTGAGGCCTTGTTTTTGAGCTAGTTAATTGGGGTGCAAGAGTGATTTATTTACCGTGTGGTTCTTGTTGTACCAGTCGCCGATGAGGATGGTGATGTCGCCGTCGGGGCGGCCGAAGGGCACGGCGATGACGTCGCGGTTGTTGACGACGATGCCGCCGTAGCCGCCGGCGGCGCGCTGCAGGCCGGTGGAGGGGAAGTAGAAGAAGCTGCCGATCTGGTCCTTGACCTGGAACTCGTACGTCCAGTTCCAGCCGGACGGGATGGGGCAGTTGGTGCCCAGCACCCCGTCCTGCCAGCAGTTCTTCCGGTGCTGGATCCCGTTCCTGCATGCGTTCCGAAATCACAACATGGATGGTACGATGCTCGCTTGCATTCGAAGGAGCGTGTGTGTGCTCACCAGGTGATGAGAAGCGGCTCGTCGAGGTCGTTGAGCACGTTGACGACGACGTTCCAGTTGGTGGTGATGTTCACGACGGGGCCCGGGAACTTGCCGTTGATGCCTATCACCTGCCGGCAGCCGCGGCTCGTCAGCACCAAACTAACATGCTCCGATGACTTGGAAGAATTAATGTGGAAGGAAAGTCTCAGGCCGGGATAGATGGCCGGCGCGGCGCGGGTGGCGCCGTACGTCGGCCGAGAACGCTAGCTTGCCTGCTGCTTGATGCCGAGCGGCGCCGCGGTGACATAGGAGACGTCCCAGTCGAAGAAGGCGTAGGGGTCGGTGGCCAGCGCCGCCCGCAGCGCCAGCAGGGACGCCGCCAGCGCGAGAAGCCGCCGCATCGCGAGGCTCTGGGCTTTCGTCCTGGGAAACGAGAGCGCTACGAGGACGTGGGGAGGAGAAAGTGGCGGGCAAAGCAAGGCGAGATGCCAAGCGGATTCACCTGCAGCTGCGGAAGACCGGCAGTGGGCAGCCGGCAGCGGCCTGGTGCTGGGGGCGGCCGGGCGGGCAAAGCAATCGATGGGTCACAGAGACTCACAGGGTGGCAGGCACAGCAGGATTGGGGTCGGGGACCGGCCTGGCCTGGCGTCGCGTCGCACGGGTCCTCCCGCGGCGGCCGCGGGTTTTGTACGGGTTTGCGCCAGCGCCTGCGGTGGGCGTTTCTGCGCGGCGCGGCGCGACGGGAGATTTGTCACTTGCAGGGCTTTTGCATGGCCGGGCGTCGCCGTGGGGTTTCCCCCGTTGCGAGATTTGCTGGCGGTTTTGGCGGCGTCATTCAGTTACCGTTTCCGTACGGATAAGATGGGCAGGGCAGTAGGGCAGCGTACCCTTTGCCGGCTACTTGCATCATGCAAGTTGAGAGGTTATGGAGCACGTTACGACGGAATGCAACGCAGCATGCAGTCTGACACGGGGCAACATGGGTGCTAGTGCAGATCAATACGCGCAGCATCTCACAGCAATGTGCACGTCGCAGTGCGCTCATCCATCTTAAATCGCAACTTCAAGTATTAAAACATCGCCGGCCGGAGGACTACGGTCGAGGCGAGCGAGCCCATGTTGCCCTGCTGCACTCGCGCACATGAGCCGAACTGGCGGCGCACGTCGCGGCGGCGCCGGCCGCCGCCGCCCGAGTCGCCAGCGAACGGCCGGCCACCAGACGATCGAGAGAGCCCGCGCGCCGGCCAGTTTGGGCTCTGTCCACTCCGGACTCCGCGCAGGGCCATTGGCCCATGGAGCGCGCGCGCGGCGTGGGGGATGCGGTGGCACGGGGAGCCGCGCGGGCCGCGGCGGTTGGTTCCGGCCGGTGCGCGCATGCGCAGCGCAACCGCGCGACACTGCACGTGCATGGGCCCCGTGGCCGCGCCCAGAATTATTACCCCCGAGCGAGGTGAGCGGGGACGGTAACGGAGCAAGACGTCAAACATAGTGAGTAGTGATGGGCACGGACGAACGGTGGATTCTGGTTTTACTACCGCAGCAGCCATCAGTGCGTACGATACTACGATCTAAGGATGAAAATGGTAAGAAAATAGATATATGGGATATCAAAATTCATTTTTATATGTATTCGAGCCGTATTCATCCTAGGGATGAGAGGAAGAAAATAGAAAAATGGATATCTAAAATATCCAAATCCGTTTTCATATAATCCAATTTGTTTCCATCCTTACTACGACCCGTAGTACCAAACCGTGGTGTTCCAAGCCTGCTCCCACCCATGACTCTTTTTCTACGGGGACGGAGAGCCAGCTCCGTCAACGTGGTCTGGGAGACGGGCACCGATGGGATGATGACGGACGCGCCGACGCGGGGGCGTCGAGCTCCGGCGAGCGGCGGCACTCGGAGCGGGACAGAAGCTACATGCGCGTGCGTGAGCGCCTGCCCGCTCCGTGATTTGTTCCCCGACACTCCGGTTGGTAATTCATTTTGGCGGACCCCACAGGTCGGTCGGTATTTCATTTCCGAACCCATGAGTCCTTTTTCAGGGGTTCCGAACCCAAAGAGCGTGGCCTGTTCGTTAGCTCACTTAGATACTTTTGGCCCAGCCATGAAAAATGGCCATAAGGATCCATGGGCTATGGCGATACGTGTAGACAGAGAGAGTGCCCAGACGGCCCACGCAGCGCTGTATCGCGCTGTGGTGTGGCCCGCTGTATCGTTGGGCCTCGATGGGCCGGTAGACCGGGTCGGTGGTGATGTGTGTGTCAGTGTCAGAGGATCCAAGGCATACAGCCCAGGAATGCGTTTCTGTGAGCAACGGGCTGGCTGGCGTAGTGAGGAAAACGGAAAGGAGGCAACCCTACACCCGGCTTCTTCTTGCAGCAGAAGTAGAAGAACCATTTCCTCCACACACACACACACACACACAAAAAGCAGAGCATCATTGCCGACAACGTAAGCAAAGCCCAAATCCGTCTGCCAGAGAACGGGGGAAAACAAAATTCTGCATAAACCCTCGCCTCCAGAATAAAAAATAAGTCCCTCCACGGGCCGCCGAGGGAGCAGCGAAGCCGCCACCGCCGCACGACGGGATGGCGTCGACGCCGGAGCCGGAGAACGGGAGGGAGCTCTACGCGCTGCTCCACCTCTCGCCCGACGCCTCCGACGAGGAAATCCGCAGGGCGTACCGCCAGTTCGCGCAAATCTACCACCCCGACAAGTACCAGGACCCCCAGGTAGAGCCCCGCCCTTTTTCTGTGCGATTCGATTGGCTCGAACTGCTTAGCAGCTTAGGGTCCCCGCGCCGTGCTCCGTTCGGAGCTGGGTTGTGGTGCGGCAATCGGGTTTAGCTAGCCCCAAGTGCTATGTTACTTTTGGGCTGCGGTTTGGTCAGCACACACTGGCATTGCTGTCATGCGATGCTTGTTCCAGGTTCTGCCTGTTAAATGTTTGCGATGATAGTTAGAAACCAAAAAGGATTTTCCTCTCTTCTGACACGAGATCAAGGGTGAGGGTTTGGCAATATGTGTAAGAATGCAATGTGGTTTTATTCTTTCATGTATCTATTTTATTGTGTCTGAAGATATGCCTAGTAGCATCAGAGTAGCGGTAGAAATAGACAGAGCAGTCTGGATAAGCGTGCACTTTGGCACTGGTTCTATGTCAGTTTTGTTCCCAAAATGCTGCAGGGCACTGGGAAATTGGAATGTATTGCAAGTTGTGGGCCATTTATGTTTCTCTTCCATGAGGAGCCCATGCTTTAATGGCTAGCACCATTGTTGGTTTCCTAGTCCGCTTGGGTTATTACATCTGTTCTTATTTATGAATCAGGAATTTCTTATTTAGTTAGAGAAGGAATTTCTTATTATGTGATCAAAAGAGAACTTTCATCTTTTCTCGGATACGATTCTATGAATATTATTAAGACGAATCCTGCATTCCTGATTGACATACTGTTTAGGTAACTTGGCAGATGCCATCAGGTGTTTCTAGTGCACTCCTCGCCTATATTTCAAGTAATAAAAAAAACATTATGCGGTTAGTTGGATTCTTACACACATGAATCTGTATTTTGTTGAACTAGTCATCTGCTGTTTGCATTAGTGCATACTGCTGAACTGACTAGTAACCTTCTTCATTTTCATCTGTGATTGTCCAGATGAAGGAAGTAGCAACTGAAAATTTCCAACGAATACGCGATGCATATGAGATACTATCCGATGAGAACAAAAGACATATTTATGACATCTATGGTATGGAAGGTTTAAATTCTGGCCTGGAACTTGGTCCGAAACTAACTAAACCGGAGGAAATTAGAGAACAGTTGGAACGACTGCGGCGGCGCAAGGAGGAAGAAAAACTTTTCGTGCATGCTCGACCCAATGGCTCAATCATTGCTAATTTCTCAGTGCCACAATATTTAGATGGTGATGGCATCATGAAAGGGTACATAGTTTATTCTATTTTAGTATATATGCCTGTAATCTTTTGTCTAGTCACATTGGTGGGAAGCTGCTAAGAATTATGATAATAATGTGCGACTATTCTCTTGTTTAATTCATGGTTGCATTATGGTAAAATGCTTAGTAATTTATTACTTGTTAACCTCAAATGTTAATGTAATTTTGATGATGAAATCAATACATGCTATTTTGCATCCTTCAGCATTTGTATTTGTGGACTATGTTTAGTCAGTATACATTTTTCATACTGGCACATATAAGTTCTTTTCTAACTGATTAGTAATGTTAACTAGTTTATGTGCATGACTACCACTTGTGCCTCTTTTGATAGCATTCCAGTATGAATGCTTAACTGCTTATATCTAAGTTAGAGTTATAGAAAACAGGGAAGCAAACCATTTATTAGGAGTTTGACCACTGGGTGCTGGGAACCAGCTATGGCTGACTGCCGCTTACCGTTCATGATTTATGTTTCTCATTTTTATTTCAGTGCTCAACATTTTTTTAAAACTTCCAACAACATATGATGCCACTTTAGCAATATGTTTGTACTTTAGAACCTCCTGACATATCCTGTCCTTCAATTACTTCTTTAGATATTATATGAATAATTTTAGATAGTACAGTTATTTAGTCGTTTGTTTTGGACATGGATAGAATGGGAATGTCTAGTGAAGTTGAATTGCCAGTGTCCAAGCAAAATACTGTCATTGTTGGTGGGAATTTGGTTGTCAATGGCTCAGCTGGAACTGGAGCAGCAAGCACTGTGCTGCGGCACCAGTTATCTTCTGTTTCCCATATTGATTTTATGGCAACAGCTGGACTACGCTCTGTTATTGGCGTGCAGACATTTCGGTAAGAATGTTATCCCATATCTTTTCATCCATTACTACTTTCTTGCATGCTTCAAATTGTAATTCATTAACATTGTGTACTTCAGTCAAATTTCACCACATTCTACAGCAACTTCTGGACTTGCTGTTTCTTTAAGAGATGGATCTATCAACCTGTCAAATGCTTGGACTCGCCGACTATCTGAAAATGCTGTTGGGAATGTATGAAACCTTACACTCAAATGCTTTTCTCATGTGCACAATACTTGTCTATGTAAAAGCTACTCGCCACTCTTTAATATAATGACGTTCTTAGGTACATGGTAGTGATCCATGATTTCAATAATAGATGCTGAAACAATGACTTCAGTTCTGTTACTTATATACATTATACTAATTACTATGTGAAGACTCATGTTCAGTCTAAAAGTAATTTTTTAGTTGAGATATAAAGCTTCCAGCTAAAAAGGATTGCTGAAGCTAGGCAAGCTTTTAGTATGAATTCAGGCATTATATTACATTTGATTCATGTCTAGAACGGACATCAACTGTTAACTTTACATTTACATAGTTAATGCATAAGTTTAGTCCTCATAGGTATGTCCAGAATAAGGGATTTCAGCACATATTGCACATTAGAATTTTTCAAGTGCTATAGATGTCCAAGATGTATCTTCCTTTAGATCATTCTTGTTCTCTTGTAAGGGATTTCAGCAAGATGTTTGTTACCTGCTATCTTTTTTTGTTACAGCTGTGATATTAGGAGTAGGGTGATAGTTTATCTACTGCACTTTTTTTTGTGTGCAGGTAAGCTGATATCATTTGCCCCTTGTGTCTATTGCTTTCTCTTTTCATCAAACTCCAGATACAGCTAGTCCTTGGTGATGATTCAAGTATTTCTGTTGGATGGCAAAAGAAGGATGAAAAAAGTACTGCAACAGGAGAAATAAAGGTAAATTTAAAGACAATTCAAACAATTTTTTAACTGTTGATAATTTTTTAGAAATGCATGTTTGACGCCAGATACATTTTAGTTTAGCTGTGATCTTAGTGTTCTGTACATAAGAATACATTATCTTACTTTCTTTTGAATAGCCGCGTCGATCTCTTTGGAACATTTGAAGAAGTTTACTTACTGTAGTTATTTCAAAAGCTTCCCATTCTGTTCTGAAACTAGCTGGTTGGTCAAAGTATCTATAAATATATGAGTAGGATTAAGGAGTGACTAGAAGTGTCCTTTGCCACCGTAAGTTCATTTCTTTAGGATAACAGTATGGTAGGTCCCTACTGAAATGGTCATATCATTGGTATAGGGTAATGCATACAAAGTATTTACAAAACAAATGGTTCAAAGATCTTCAAGACCAGGAACAAATAGTACTTACAGAAAGAAGCATATGCAATTTTCTATTTAACTTCAGCACTGCCTTGCATTTTTTTTTAGTGTGGAGCCTTGAAAACAAGAAACACATATTGTCTCGCTTGTATCCAGTGTGCGGCGTTCAGAACAAAAAACACATTTATTTCATGGTTGTAAATTTGTAATGCCTTCTGCTTTCAAGAGCTACCTGTTTCTTTTTTTCACCTCTAATGTCAGACCAACATCTGATGCTTTGCTTTTTAGGTTGTCTCAATTATTAATTACCTTTTCTTTTTCTTCCTCAGTTTGGAACTAATTTCTTTGGTGCATCTGCTCATTACATCCATCGCTTCTCCTCCAAGTCTCATGGTCGCATTGCCGGTAGAGTTGGAAGGTACCTAAGATTTTGATATCTCTTCTTTCGGGCTATAGAACATGCAATTTTATATGAGTTTGTAACCTACTGTTTTTTTTTTTGAACTGTTCCCTTGCAGCACGGCCCTTGATTTTGAAATTGGAGGAGGAAGGTGGATATCAGAATTTAGTACTGTAAGGATGATGTATAACATAGGAATTCAGGTGATTGCTTTTTTCTAAGGTCCCTTGTGCTATGTATTGTCAGTTTGTCACTTTACTTCTTGAACTTGTGCTATAGTGTTGGTGCAGACTGCATTAATGATATTTTCTACGAGATGATCTTACCATGCTTTTTTTAGGAGTAATCATGATGTAGTTTTTTCTTTGATGGTGTCTGTTGTCTCTAAATTGATAATCTTAACTAGTTTTCTTCTCATATGATATTATGTAGAAAACTTTTATTGCTTAACGAGTTAACGTGTTTCATCAAACTGACCTTTCCTTGTAGTTTGACAGCTTGTCATGTTCTTTTATCTATTTTGTGCTCTGAATTCCTTCATATCTGATGTAGGGTGTCTCTTGGAGATTTGAGTTACATCGTGCTGGTCAAAAGTTAATTATCCCAGTAAGTGGAGCTGTTCCACCTTGGAGTCTCTCCTGGCTTTCATGTGTTTTGTTTATCTGATAGAATATAACTATGGAAGAAAGATTGAAGCAATGCAACACGATTTTATTTGCTTTCAGTATCGAACTATTGATGCCTATGACACATCTGGAGGTTTTGTTACCATGTTTTTCTAATGTCATTCTCTGTTCAATTCTCACTGACTTCTGCTTGATTCTGCAGGTCTTGCTTTCGACTGATTTAAATGCATTATTTGTTACCAGTGCATTTGCTATTCCTTCAACACTATATTTTCTGCTTCAGGTTCTGTTCCTGACTTGGTTCTATTCTTGATGTCTTTCAGTTCTATATATATAGAGTAGTCCTGCTATCTTACCTTCTCCACCTTAATTGCACCTGTTAACTAAAGCCTAGTTGCGGCATCTTATGTTTTTTAACAGACATATGTTGTAAAGCCTTACTACCTTAAGCGAGAAAAGCAGAAGACACTTGAAAAGATGGAAGGCTTATCTACACAGGTAACCTGAGGTTATTGTGTGTATTCACATTCTTGCGTATCTTAAAAGGATGCACATAAAGGGATGAGGGACTCTTTGCACTTTCCTATTTGCACTTTAATGTATATTTTTGTTCCGGAACAATCACTGAAGTTTGGTTGCCACATGCTAGTTTAACTGGTATGCATATTTTACACATACAGGTAGCGTGCCTTTCACCTTTCTAACCAAATTGTGGTTTCTCACCTTGCAGTATATATGTTTGCAATAATTCACTGACTGCAATGCTTTTCCATCCTTAAGTGTTATAAAGAATGGACAAGTAACTGAAGATGTCTATTTCCTGTGTAGCTAACTGAAGCCAGAAAGGCAGCTAAAAAAGCTCAAAAATTGTTGGAACCTGTCTCCAACCGTAAGAAGAATAGACAGCTAGAGAACAATGGGTTGGTGATTACCAAGGCTCTTTATGGTAATCACAAAAAAATCAAAGAGAGCAGTGAATTGAATGAAATAAATGATGACGTCGCTTCACAAGTATTTGATGTGACCATCCCACTGAACTTCCTCGTTACCGAGGCTGACCAGCTCAAGGTACATTTGAGTTCCATTTCTGGCAAGTGTTTTTTTTTATCTGAGAGATGAACCTTTAACCTAGCAAGTTTGGTAATATGTCATAGTTGTTCTTTTGCATGGTATCTGTGCTATTATTTTACTGGTTACTGGTTCCATTGGATGACCAATATATTAGGGGCATTTGCAAACTTGCCATTGGTTTTGCGTCTTGCAAATAGGTTAAAACATACTCCCTTTTACTAGCTTCTTTTTCACGTTTCTGCAAGGAATGCTAGCAAATATCTGTCTCGTTATCTGACACTGAATGTTCTTTGTCTGCCACCAACAGCTTCACGAGGGGATAAAGAAGTCTGGAATAATGGGCTTCTACGATCCTTGTCCTGGAGATCCGAAGCTGTTACTTGTTGAGTACACATTTCATGGTCGGAAATACAAGGTTGATACAGCCATCACATACCATCTTGTCTTAACTTTTTTAGATTAAGGAAAAAATCCAGCCTCGATCATTCACAAGTGAATTGAATGTCTACAGCCGAAATTCACGATTGGTTGGTTTGTTGACAGGTCATGGTGGATGACTATGAGGCGCTGTTGATACCACAAGATATCCATCAATTTTGAAACTGTTATACTGATGTAAAGACGCACTGAAACAATTTTGAGTCACCATAGGGGCTCTTACTTTCCTCCCCCCCCCCCCCCCCCCCCTTTGATGAGCGATGATGTGTTGCTCCCAGTGTCACTTCATAGGGATTGTAATTTGTACATGGCAAACGAAAATGTGAAGATTTTGATGCCTGTCGCTTGGATGGCCTGAACGCCTTATGCCCCCTGATCAGTGTTTTGGACCCGTGTGCCGCCTCTGTCAACCGACTTCCCCTGCACAACACAGCCGGGTCACTGTTTGATTCCCCGACCGGTGTCTGCATCTCTCTTTCTGGCGCCTTCATCATTTTTCTGGACACGATCACCAACCACATGACCCGCCCTCGATCGAGTCAGTGCCCTGACGATGCAGATCGCCAGCAGCAACATGCAAGCTGCCGGCTCAGGCGAGGCTCCACGCACCTGTGCTGCCGGAGCCGTGCCCCTGCTTGGCTTCTGCCTCGGCGCGCGAAGAGGCTACCCCAGTGGGGCAGGGGCGCCCTTGCTCCCCTCCTCTCCCGAGGCCGGTGGAGCAGCCCTGCCGGGTGCCGGCGGCTGCTCGTGTAACGGACAAGATGATGCCGCACAAATTGCCGAGGCCGTCTGCATGTGCTTCGCAGCCCAGTCTGTTCCATGGCCGGTGCGGCGCACATTCTTTTTAGTTTGAAAAAAGTCTATATCACCCCTCGCCTATAGAAGATGGACTACATAACTCCCCAACCTATGAAACGGTCTATATCATCCCCTGAACTTTCCAAAAACGATCAAATTACTCCCTAAAGCAGTTTTGAAAAATCATAATAAATCACAGAAAAATCATAAAATAAAAAATCTAATTGTGTTGGACTCTAAATGAGTAGATCTACACAGTGAACATATAATATGGTATACTATATGTGATTTACTTTTTTAGTGAAGATGTGCTAGTCCTTAGACTTGGTGAGGTGGTGACCAGGGATTTTTTTACCGACCGGTCCTCTGAAACCGCCGGCCTCCGGTTCCGGTAAACCGGACCGGTTTGACCGGAAACCGATAAAAACCGGTCAAATTCAAATTTCAAACTATAGACGCCAGTTCAATCAGTTTCCACCGGTTAGCCTACCGGTTTGACCGGTAAACCGGTCCAGTTTGAGTGGAAACTGGTCCGTTGAACAAAAAAACCGACTTTAGTTCAAAATTTGAATTTTTGTATAATATGTTTTAAGCCTAAATGAACCTTTCAACCCTCTTTTGTACTACTTTTATATTAATATAATGTGTAACATATTTTACATTGTATTTGTATACTTTTGTATGCACGCTTTTTTTTGTTTAACTTCAAATACCTGCAAAGTATACTAAATGAACGAATATTTGAAAAAATTTTAACACCATTAGATTCATCGCAACTTAAAGTATTTTTAGAAATTTTTTGGGATTTTTTTTATTTTTTTGAATTCAAATTCAAATTTTAAATTTGGCCCGGTTTGAAACCGTCCCAAACCGGAACCGGTCCGGACCGGTTTGACCGGTTACCGCGGTATTCGGACCGGTTCCGGTCGGTAAATTTAACCCTAGTGGTTACCGATGACTTGGGGTTTAAGCAAGTAGTACGAGTAGCAGACAGCTTTAGTTTTATGCTGCGTAGTGTATTTAGTGCAAAAGTGGCATAAAAAGATGCCTTTTTACCATCACCTTTTTTTGTTTGGTCAATTTCACATCACATTGGATTCGATCCCTGGAGATCTTATGGCATGGCATGCTTTGTTGGTGGTTGACACACTCGGACGCTCACATTCGCATTGGTTACTCCATCATAAGCTACTAAACTTTGTAGCCATAAGGTCAAGCACAAAGCCGTGAAAAGTTGCTGCCGGGCGATCAGAGAGGCTTTTAAAATCGAATGGTCCATACGGAGCAACGTAGGCGCCGAACGCCTGGACCAAAAGCGTGTTCCATCCATCGAACAACCGATCATGCAGCCGCTTCGACTTTTTACAGAAGTGAGCAGTCAAAAGGATGCACAAACCCCTAGCTGTTTACTGCCACCACTGGGAGGCAGTGATGCACGGCACTGAACTACTGCATCTCCTGGAGCCGTAGTATCTGTAATCTGTTACGTACCACTTACACTCACATCGGGGCCGTAGTGCAGATCCAGTGAAATTTTAGTTATCGCAAATTCCATGAGCTAGCACGTACCAGCCTTGTAGTCACATTCGAGCACAAGGCCGTGAAAAAGTTGCACGCAGGATTTTGGTTAGCTGTCACGTCAACTTTACAAAAAAGATGAATGCATGCATGGAGTACTAAATGAAGTCTATTTACAAAACCTTTTCAGGAATAGATGTAACTTTTCGAGACAAATCTAATAACGGTAATTAAATATTAATTTGTTACAGCGATGCTACAGTAACTATCATCTAATCAAATGCCAAAGGCCTCATTAGATTCGTATTGCGATTTATACAGAGAATTGTGGAGGTAATTTTATAATTAGACTTCATTTAATACTTCTAATTAGAGGTCAAATAGACAAAAAAAAGTTTCCATAAAAATTTTTCCACACCAAACCAAACACGGCCCTAGCCTCCTATCGTCTCGATACGGACGGAAAGCAGACCGTGTACTAAACGTCCGGACCGCGTGTTTTGACAGGGAGCGGCTGGTTGCCTGGGAGCTCGAGGTCGTGGAGATCTAGCTTTGACGTCCTCGGTTCTCCCTCCGTACATGCAACCAGCTTTGACGTCGACCACGGTCAAATGCAGAGCTAGCAAGTATAGTGATTGGCGATGAGCCGGCTGGGATCCTACCTGAGTGGAGACTGGAGAGAGAGTGTGTGGGCGGCTAGCGAAACGCCCGCTGTGAGCCGGCGAAATCACCTACTCCTCTTACTGTGCACAATAAATACTGCTAGAGTGCGCTCTGACCTGGCACGATCTCAGCCGGCTACCGGCGAAATCCATTATCCATGCTCTCATCAGCCACGCACTCGGCAGCAGTGCAGCATTGTAGCAGCGCCCCTCTGTTCCTGGACCTGGAGTATTGTAGCACTCACCTGCTGCAAGCCCCACAACCATTCCGGAACCAGCAAACTTCTCCCCAATATGGATTTCCCCACATGGCCACATGGTCTTTGTTCCTCTGAGGATGCAGCATGCAAGATTGGTTATTGCTTTCTCAGATATTATCATACCCATGCCCGATAATCCAAAATGCTCGTTGATTGACGATCATCTTGTAGCGAGACCGCAAGAGTTTCTTTTTATTTTGTTTGGTTAAATTTTTTGAAATAAAATCTTTTCACATTTAAAGTATTAAACATAGACTAATGACAAAACTAATTACAAAACTCGTTTGTAAACTACGAGACGAATTTATAAGAACTAATTAATCCACCATTTGCGAATATTTATTGTAGCAATTTATTGTCTAATTACGACTAATTAGGTCTAAAAAGTTCGTCTCACAATTTGAAAGCCGATTTTTTTCGTCTACTTTTGATACGCAGTATCAATGTGTTCAGATATTGATGTGATTGAGTATAAAGTTTTTAACAGAAAACTAACAAGACCTGACAGGACAGCACAGCTGCACGCGCTGCAGTGCCCACTGCCCAGGACAGCATCCTCCTTGCATCCCACCCTCACCGAGACAATCTCCCCCGATGCCGACCTCCTCCCGTTCAACCATCCGACCAATCCAACAACAAGCAGGAGCAGGGCAGCAGACATCGCGTCGCGGCAGAATCCCGTCAACAACCAGCTCACCGCTCACCGCTCACCGTCTCCCTCAGATTCTCATGCGCCAGCCGGGGCACGAGACCTTGGTCCCCCTTGCTAGCTCATCGTCTTCCACGTCGCTCCCTCTGGTCTCCAGCCGCCCACTGCCGATATATATACACACCACACCCGCCCTCTCCTCAGTCCTCACACCCCTCACACAACTCTGTTCTTGAAGGGCAACCACCCATCACCAGGGTTCAATTTCCCGACCGGACCGGCCTAACCGCCGGGCTCCGGTACCGGTTTACCGGTCCGGTTAGGCCGGTTACCGGTCGGAACCGGTCAAATGTGAATTTGAATTCAAATTTTACCGTGGTGGCGGTTCCGACCGGTATACCGGCCGGTTTTGTGTTGCGGCTCACTGCGGTATACCGGCCGGTTTGGCCGGTATACCGGTTGTTTAGAGTATTTTTTCGCCGCTTGAAAAATTGATTCCCGGTGTGAAATAAAAGGAAATTTCGACATGAGCTATGCACATTTTAATGTAAATGACCCTACCAAAGCAATGAGTTATAATTATGCATACAAATACAATAGTAATAGGGTGCATACAAATACGGAGTCATACACTTATACACATGAAATGAAAAGTTCAACGTAGGAATGGGAAGACCCCCATTTGAGATGCGGTTTGGTATTCGGCGGTGGACATCAAAGCGATACCTCGCACTCTAAGCAGCTCAGCCTTGTAGTGTTGCCAAGTTTGGCCCGTCCACGCCGATGTTGTCTGCCATTCCTGAACTAACATAGTGTAAAAATGGGGGTCTTCCCATTCGTACACCCATCTCGTCGGTGGCTGCATGCTGATGTTAGGAATGGGATAGTGAAAAGAGTGCCTCGAATCGCTGTAGGAGGAAGAAGAGTTCTGTGGACTGTCATAGTCCGTCGGTCCACCTGTTCTCCTCTGCGATTGCGATGCTCCATGGTCGGTGTCCTGAGTAGCATGTGTGAACTGAGTTTCCCCTGCAATCAACCATATTTCATAATTAGTAGTCAATAGTCAGAAATATGTGTGTATTTATATGTGCAATATATACCTGTGAAACGAACACCACGAGCATGACCACTACCACCAGCAGCATCATCAGCACCACTACCTCCACCACCAGCATTAGGCTGAGCACCGTCACCATCATCACCATCATCGGCCGAGCTGCTATCCTCGGACTCCTGATACGGAGGACTACGCTCACCTTCGCCATCATCAGTCTCGGTGTCGCTGCTCACTGGTTTTGCTGTTCCTTTGCCTTTTCGACGCTTCGAGTCACCCTTCTTAGGCCCCTTGTGCAACTTTCTCTTCCCTAGGTGAGTGTTCATATATACCTATGAACACATCATCCAACCTCTCGTCCACCACCTCAACATACTCTTTCAGTGTGGAAACATTTGTTCCAAAGAAAGACTTCAGCTCCTGTTTCATAGTCTGGTAGGCCATCACGACTTCGCACATGTTCGGCTTCTTGTCCTGATCAGCGAAGTGGAGGAACTTGTATATTGGTTGAACTGTGTCGATGATATATTTCAATGCATCCCACCACTCCATACTTGAAAAACTTGCATGAGTAAATCTACCATCTTCGGTATTCGCCCATTTGCTGTGTTGGAACTCAGTAGATGCCATCCACTGCATGAAACGATCACGTTTCCGATAGATGCTCTCTAGGAACATGTAGTTGGTTCCAAATCGAGTGGCATTCCACTTGACCAACTCACCACCGATTGCGTTCCTCATCATTGTATTCAACTGACCATGATTGTGTAACCAATTTGAAATTCGCTTGCACTGCTTGATGATAACACCATGTTCAGGCCTTCGAGCTATATCCTTCAACATCAAATTGACGGTGTGTGCTAGACAAGGTGTCCAAGCTATGTGGTCATACACATCACTTAGTAGTTCATTGCATGCTTTTTTGTAATTCGAGCCGTTGTCGGTGACTACGTGCACGACATTCTCCGGTCCAATCTCTTCCACCACCTTTCGAATCTCCTGCAATGGAAGACGGATTTTTTAGTAACATGACAAAACATACACAATGTGAATGGAACAGGTTGAGGGACTACCTTGAACAAATATGCAGCATTTTGAATTCTTCCAGTCGCATCAATAGACTTATGGAACCACATGACCCCATTGCAATATATCAAAAAGTTGATGACACTCATCCTCGTCGGACCAGTCCATGAATCACACATTAACGTGATGCCAAATAAGGGCCAGTCTTTCTGAAACTTTACGTACCTCGTCTTCAAGTCTTGCTCATTCTGATCAAGGTATTTGCCATCAATATCCCGTCCAGTGGGTGATGCGATACCTTCACCTGCAACCGACGCTAATCGGCGGTTTACCGCCTCCCCATACCGGTAAACCGGCCTCCCCGGGCGGAAAACCGGACGGGACCGGTAGATCTGCTACCGGTCCGGCTTACCGGTGAGGGAGACCGGTTAGCCGGGATCTGAGAGCGGCTAACCGGCCTCGAGCGGCGGGCGGCGACTTCTGGCGGCGGACAGGAGTCAGTGAGGGGGGAGCGGGTGAGGGAGGCGCTGGTGAGGCTTCGGCTGAGGGACACGCGACGTTAAATGACCTCTGCCGCGCGATGGGCCTTAATGGGCCGCGGTTTTTTTCTTTTTCTTTTTTTATTTAACTTATAAATTCCGAAAACCATACTAAATGAACGAATTTTGGAGAAAATTTGACACCATTAGATTCATTGCACCTTGAAGTATTTTTAGGAATTTTTTGGGAATTTTTCATTTTTTTGAATTCAAATTTAAATTTTGAATTTGGACCGGTTTCATACCGGACCGAACCGGTACCGGTCCGGACCGGTTTGACCGGTAACCGGTCAAACCGGACCGGTTACCGACGGTTCGGTTAACCCTGCATACAACTCTGTTGAGTGGTGAACTCCAAATCTCATCAAAGGCGATACTCACGGAGCCTCTGCGCATGTGTCACCTCTCGAAGTTTTGAGGCCTCTGCCATCACGGAGCAGGACAGCTCTGAATCTCACCGGTCTAGTGGTCGTACTACTGAACTGTAGCGTAGCTCAGCGAGCGAGACCATTCATCAGTTGTACCACAAGAGTATGGGCCATGCGCCCGTCCCGCCATGCCCGGCGGCTTCGATTCATCAGAGCGTGCACGCGCAGCACAGTGCACACGCTGACACGCGCGTCCGGCAGCCGGAGAAATGTCCAAGGTCGTGTAAACCTCACCAATCTGTGCACCGGTGAGCAATCAAACCCAACCCAACCCAATCACGCCGGCTGGTACCAAACCGTCGCGATGCGGGGGGCGCGAGGTGAGACAGCGGCTCTGCTCCGGACATCCGGGATTGCGAGAACGCGTCTTCTGACCTGGCCGGCGTACGTGGCTGCGCTTCACCGCTTCTTGCTCCGGGAGCCAGGAGGGAGCCAGCTGCGCCCCAGCACGGCGTCCTCCGGCCCTCCCCGCCTGCCGCCGGCTGCCGGGAAATAAAGACGCCGCCGGCGCTCTGACGCTGACGCCGGTCAAACGCGGGGCCCACCTCCCGGGGAGCAGTGCTGTGCTGGGGCGTAGTACTACTGCCCGTGTGAGAGCCTTCCCCGGACGGGACGGATCGCTTCTCCGTGGATGCGGCATGCGTGCTTGGGCTTTGCTTTGCTTGTTTTGTGCAACACTTGGTTTTGTGCAGGGCAGTTTGGTAGTACGCATGACGTCAGCTAATCCAACTGGAACAAACATTCTCCTCGGTATCCTCACACATGACATACCGATGGGTGTGGTTGTATACTAGAGGTTTGATAACTCTTAATTCAAAAGGAGAGAGTTTTGATTCTTCTAGCACACTTGCTACAACCGCACCATTTCACCGAGCTCGCCAGCAAGAATAGCTTCTTCTTCCGGTAGTAGCACAACACAAGTACACAACCACTCCATGGTAAAGGCAAAGGACAGGAGTGGTAAGGGTATCAAACAGCCATGCCCATGCTTTGTTCGCTGCGCTGCCCCAATCAGGCGGCGCGCGGGCACGTCGTCCAGGTCCAGCCCTCCCCGAGACGATCTCCCCCGATCCCGACCTCCTCCCGTCCCGGGTCCCTTCCAACCAAACCACAACCAAACCAGCAGCGGTGAGCCGTGAGCGCAGCAGCGTCGCACCACAGTGGAGCAGAATTTTTGCCCAGTGACACCCAGCTTACCATCTCCCTCGGCCTCGATTCTCATGTGCCAGCCAGGCGCGAGACCACGGTCCCCCTAGGCTCCTGCTCCTGCTTGCCTCTTCCACCTCACTCCCTCAGCTCAGCTCGCTACGCTGCCCATATCAACCCCTCCCCCTCCACCACCCTTCTCACATTTTCCAATTGCCGCACAACTCTGGAGCGAGCCTTGAGAGAGGGAGGGAGGGAGGGAGGGAGTTGCATTGCAGACAGCTTTGCGGCGGTAGAATGGCTGGCCGCTGCGGCTTCTTGCCATTGGCAAGGCTGCTGCTCCTCCTGGTGGTTCTTCTTGGCGCTGCCCTTCACGGCGGTGGTGCTGCCGTGGCCAGGCCGCTACTGGGCATCGCCGAGCCGCCGGCCTCGCCGGGCGCCGCGGCGGCGGGACCGGCGGATGCTGTAGTGCAGGCCGGGGCAGGCGGCGGGCCCGACCGTTCCGAGGCCGGCGGGGAGGTGATCCTCGCCGGGTTCGCGGCCGCGTTGATCATCGTTATCGTCTGCTACATCAGGGTCACTAGGGAGAGAAGCAGCAGCAGTGGAGCCGGAGAGAAGCAGGGAAGCTTAGGAGGGTTCTAATGGACAGATGAACATCTTAACTTGATCGCCAAAAAAAAGATAGATGTAGTAGCAGCAGCAGCAGACTTCAGAGAGATCTGTAATTTGTAAAGAAGAGGGGACGAGAGGGTTGAAATCTATAGTTTAGCAGCTGTTTCAGGTTTGTCAGTTCACTGATCTTTGGGGTGTGTGTGTGTGTCCTGTACATACCTCTTGAGATGTGGTGAGATGCAGGGAGAGGAAGCGTCAAGTTTGGGGAACTCATTGCAAAATTCTCTGCATGACATTAATTGCCTGCCATTATTTCTAGGAAGAATCTGCAACAAAATTTAATTTGCTCCGGACCAATCTGCCGGTATGTTTCTAGGTCAGTAGCAGGAACTCTCACCACGGCTGTGTTTAGATCCGTAAAATGATGGTAAAAAAATTCACATCGGACACTGTAACATACTGTGACACTTTTCGTTTGTTTGTGGTAATTGTTGTCCTACCATGACCTAACTGCACTCAAAAGATTCGTCTCGTCGTGTACATCAAAACTCTGCAATTAGTTTTTTATTTATCTACATTTAATATTCTATGCATGAGGCAAAAGATTTGATGTGATAGACGAATAGTGAAATTTGGAGAAAGAAATTTTGGAACTAAACACAGCCCACGTAGAGTTCCTGTAAGTCAGTCTCTGTGCCAAGATACCAACACAGCGTAGAGAGATTCTTTCACCCTTTCACTGACGATCAATAAGTGCAAGTATGTTGCTCAAAAAAAAAAGTGCAAGTATGTATAAAACAAAAAACCAGGGATAGTCATGGCTCCCATGACTGTAAGTCAGTCTAAAGAGCATCTCCTGTAGTCTCCTTTTTCTTAATAAATAAATAATATTGGAAAGAAAATATACTGCAACAGTTTCCAAAACCTCTCTCTTCTCCCAATAATTATTGCATGTCCCAATATTTCACTCCAACTCTCTGGAAATATAGTGTGAATGCTGGCTCTCTCAATATTTTAGTTGTATTGAGATAAGGTTATCAAAGAACTATGAAATGCATCTCTCCCAATATTCTATAGATGTGCTATTAGAAATTTAGAATATTCGAGTACTACTCTATTAGAAGATATTTATTGGAAACGGGTGGAGATCGAGACAGAGGCTCCCCAACCATCTCCAATAATCATACGTTTTCTTGCCGTCACCAACAGAGCTGGATGCTAGTTTGCTGCTGGACCAGCAGCAGTTGTACCCTGCACAGTCTGTGCAGGCCCCAGGCCGCGCCCAGCAACAAAAACCCATCAGATCGTGCGCTCCCCAACCCAACCCCCGCATGCGCGGCGCCCGGAGACACGGCGCCGCCCTTTCAATGCTCGTCGTCGCCGGGGTCGGGGTCGGCGTGCACGCGTCTTCCCCTCCTGGGCCAGCCATCCGGCTCGGTGCTCTGCTCCTGGAGCAGCGGCCCGTTTGAATGCAAAGGGCCAGCGCGGCTGCGGCGTAGCAGAGCGCGATCGTGGTCGTGGTTAAGTCCGTCTCGGTGAAAGTATTATGGATACAGTTATCTATACTGAAATTTTAAGAACTGTGCTAATAAAATGTTATGATAATGATACTTCTCTCACATTTCATGACACTTCTCTCTTCTTTCTCCTCATACTATTGGTATATATTAGTAAATTTAATGTCCATGACATTCTTATGACAGTCCCACTGATATTAGCCTTAGGTGGATCTCAGTGGAAGTGTCGTAAGAATATTATGGGCATTAAATTTGATAACTGTACCAATAGTACGAGGAGAGAAGAGAGGAGTGTCATGAAATATAAGAGGAGTGTCATCACCATAACACTCCACTGACACAATTTTTAAGATTTCAGTCTAAATAATTACTGTCAATGACACTCTCATTGAGACTGGCCTTAGTGGTTACTCTCATCTGTTAGTTGACGCCTGCCGCGTGTCCATTTGCTGCCGGTCAGCGACGGTGGGTTGGGACGGTTCGCTTGTTGGATCGGGCTACTGAATTGGCTGCATGCCTTGCCCACCTGAATCGATTCAGAGCCGGATTGCCCTGCCAATCGATTCGGACCCGATATGTGCAGCGCGTCCTTAAAACGAGCCCGGCAGCCCGCCCTTATTGTTGGAAGTGAAGGAATAATCAAGAGCACACGTACACCCGATTCGGCACGGCAAGGCTCCTGCTCAACTAGTCAACTGGCAAGGCCGGCCAAAGGCCATAGCAGGATGGAGCGGCAGGTGGCGGACTTGGCGCGCCTGCACCCAATTCCTCTTCAGGCTCGGCTGCATGCCGAATCGATTCAGAGTCGAAGTTGTCTTGCCAATCGATTCGGACCCGATAGATGCAGCGGGCGTCCTTAAAACCCGCCCTTGTTGGAAGGAATCAAGATTCAAGAGCACACACCAGATTCGAGAGTCGAGATTGCTTTCCTGCTCAACTGACACGTGAACGAGCCACCAGGAAGGAGGGAGATAGCATAGCCATAGCACTAGCAGGATGGAACGGCAGGTGGACTTGGCGCGTCTGCTCCCCGACGACGTGCTCGCGGACGTCCTCCGCCGCTGCGTCTGCCGGGCGTGGCGCGCGCTCATCGACGACCGCGGCCTGCTGCGCGCGGACCTCCTCCCGCGCTCCCTGGCCGGGCTCTTCCTCAGCTACAACGATCTGCGGTCCGCCGAGTTCTTCGCCCGCCCTTCCGTCGACTACGACTACGACATCCCCAACGACACCGTCCGGGGCCACTCCAACGGCCTCCTCCTGCAATACGGCTGGGTGTGCAACCCTGTCACGGGCGAGTACGTTTCTCTCTGAAAAAAAAATGATTGACCAACATGACAGTAATGGCTTTGCTTAACGCTATTTCTCAATTTAATTTGCAGAATATCATCGTCAAATAGCACGTACCGAGTAATCAAACCCCCAGTAAGTGGTGCTGAAGTAACGGCAGACTTCTTTCTAGGAAGGTCTCAGAAGGGGATTTACTATGCATTACTTGATGATGACTGCCGTGCCCGTCTGAGGGTCTGGATCCTCGAGGAATCGTGTGATCAAACTGAGTGGAAATTGAGACAGGACACTGATCTGGGGCTTGCATTACGAAGTGTAAGCTGCGACCGTGGGTCCTGGGTTTTTGAAAATGATAGCTCTGATGATGAAAGTGAAGGCGAAGATGAAGAGCAGGTGGAAGAAGAATTTGAATGGAACTCCGATGATGACAATATTCCACCCACTAATGATACGGAAGGAAAGCGCCACGAATTGACTCAAATCCTTGGATTTCATCCCTACAAAGAGATTATCTTCTTCGATAGATCATCAAGAGGATTGGCGTATCATTTAAGTAGCTCTAAACTTGAAGCGTTGGGCAACTTGTTGCCAAACAAGTGCCTTTATTATAGTCAAATGCATATGTATGTATATCTGAACACTTCTGTTCCATACACGCCTTGTTGGATTCGAGGATTATTGCCTCAATCTTTTAGGTAATAAATCCAAGATCATCATGTATCAGGTTGAAGTTGTTTTATCTCTATCTCTTATACTACTAAAAAGAAGCTAAGGGTGACGTTTTTTTCGTCCTACCCTGCCGCCTGCGATTCTTTGGTTAAGCCTGTAACGGTGGGAGATCGCTCTCCGTGCGATCTGAGCGCTCCAAGTCCAGACCCTCACCCCCGACCCGCCTCCCACCCCGCACGCCCTCTCCCTCGCTAGCGAACCTGCCGCCTTCCCATTCAATCCGCCTTTCCCTCTCCGCGCCCCGGCCGCCGCTCCATCCCACCGCTCCATGCCCCACGTCTCCTTCATCGGCGTTGCCGCCTCTCCGCTCGGGCCACCGATCCGTCCTCGGCCTTCCCTGCATCGGCTGCCGCTCTGGCACTCGCTCTCCAGGTCCCAACCCTCACGTCGCTCCGTTCCCGGCCTGCCTACATCGGCCGCTGCCCTCCGGGTCCCAATCCTCACGTCGCTCCGTCCCCGGGTCACGGCCGCTCTGCCAGGGCCTCCGCTCCGTCCCCAGCCTGCCCTTCATCGCCCGCCGCTCCGGCACTGGCCCACCAGGTCCCGCCCCTCGCAGTTGTGTTCCCTCCCCTCCGTCTTAGCGCCGCGGTTCTCTCCCACCTACCCTGCCTGCGTCATGCGGCCGCTCCCTCCCTGGCGTCGCCGCTGCCCTACGTCACATGGCCGCTCCGTCCCCGGCTTCGCTGATCCGCTCTGTCCCCTGCATTGGCGTCGCTGCTACTCCCACACCGCTCCGCCGCCTCCCACCACAGCCCCTCCTACACGGATGCGGTCGCGGAGCCCGTGGATCCGCCGAGCCGCCACCATCATGGCCAACGGCGACCGCCTCCTTCGCCCCGGTGTCCACCCCTGCGCCATGCCGCAGCAGCATCCCGCCCTCTACCCATGATGCGACCCCGGCACCCAGTCACCCACCCCGCCATAGCTGCAGTGCAGGGGGCCACCGCCGCGTCCCTTCCCCCTCCCCCACGACCCTGTCCCGACGCCCATGCCATGGCGTCCGGCAACACCTGGCTCCGATCCAGGGTTTACAAACCGGTCCGGTTCCGGTTTGGGCCGGTATCAAACCGGCCCAAATTCAAAATTCAAATTTGAATTCAAAAAAATGAAAAATTCCTTAAAAAAATCCTAAAAATACTTCAATGTGCGACGAATCTAATGGTGTCAAATTTTCTCAAAAAATCATTCGTTTAACATACTTTTCGGGCATTTAAAGTTAAACTAAAAAAGAAAAGGAAAAAAAATGAGACGGCCCATTAAGACCCACTTGGTAAACCGGTCAAACCGACCGGTAAACCGGTCAAACCGACCGGTATACCGTTCCAAACCGATTACACATGCGATTTTAAATTTGGATTTGAATTCAAACCGGTCTAACCGGCCGGTATACCGGTACGAACCGGTTGAACTGAGTTTTTTGAATTCAAATTTGAATTTGACCGGTTTCTACCGGTTTCCGGCCGAACCGATCCGGTATACCGGTACCGGACCCCGCCGGTTTGACCGGACCGGTCGGTTAATTAAACCCTGGCGTCCACTAGCAAAGTCCCTCTCGCCTCGATTTCTCTGGTCACCAGGTCCCGGTAGAACTGGCGTATGCATGATGGATCATCTACATGGAATCCAAGGTACGATAGTGTATCTATCTGCCCAGATTAAGGTTATCTCCTGCCTCTTTTTATTTTTACCTTGCTGCTCCAGATCCACATAGGAGTATTTGATTCGATCTGATGTGTGTTAGGCTGATAGTGGCAGCCTCCAACATCGACGATTGTACGCTCTTCAATCTCCCTCTATTGACTATTGAGTTGATGTTGATATGTGCAATGCGGCTTCTAATATATGATTCTGGGTGATCAAATTTGCATAAACCTGCACAGACCCATGGTTTATCATGGATGGCCTCCTCACCAACTGAAGCTACAGACTTCTGTTCGATGATTGTTCTTGCTGTGACGATGCCTGACATCCAGGTAGCAAAATTGTATCTCCATCTGCCTTATTTTCTAATGGAAAAATAGGGCAGGACGTGTTGCGCCTGTCTTTCTAAAAAAAAATTGTATCTCCATGACAGCTCCTTATCGAATTCAGACACATGTGAATTTGTATTCTTACCAGAACGATGAGAGAAATTATGTGCATGAATGCGGCCTATATGACATCCAATACGATTCAACGTGATTTGCTGATTGTATATATCCTTCCACGTTAGGCATACATTTTAATTTAGCCATCTGTTTACCATAGCTACTAGGCTAACAGTTCATATCCTTTCTCATCAGGCATGCAACTAACTATAGTCTATAGTTGGTGTGCTGGCAAATTACTTATATGTAGTTTTTTCAGAATAGCATCTCTTCGTATGGTTTCAGATAAGAGTATGTTTGGATACCGTTATCAGATAATAGTATGTTTGGATACTTTTTTCACATCGGAGTATACCATTTGATAATTCTTCATATTATAGCATTACTTGATACTTTTTTCAGATTGCAGTATCCTTGATAATTTTTTTGATTGTATATAGTATTACATGCCACATTTTTTAGATCAGAGTATCACTTGATACTTTCAGCTTCAGAATCCAGATCACGGTATCTATTCATACATCATTCAAATTACCATATACCTTGATACTTTTTCAGGACATAGTACATTTTGCAAATTGGCATCCATGAATACATCATGATGATTATGCCAGCCAGACATCTATACTGCCTTTGCACACAATGCATACCCATGCTTGCTTTCTCATTTACGGCCTTATGATGTATGTATGTTTCAATGTTGTCCCAAGATTTAAACAGTGGATAATTGTTTGCTTGGCGGGGTTACAATCTAGAGGATGCAACGGAAATACCTTTGAAAGGAGACCTTGTTGTCTTCGCTGCTAATTTACCCACTTCTCCTCCTGGTTTTGCTCCACAGAGTTATGTCGAGATGTCTGAGTAGTGGAAAGCTTCACCATTACCAACTGAACCTATGGAGCTTTTTATTGGCATCCTTTCAGCTGCGGAAGCCTGGAGATTCCAAATGCAAAATAGCAGATTCTTTGAAATTGACCACGGCGGAAGTTCGAGCGACCATGGGACCTACCTTGCGGAATGTCCGGAACCACACGCGGCAACTGTTGCGAGGTACTATGATTCGTTTATCTTCTTTTCTTATTTAGTCTGACTATTTGCGTAATTGTGTGCCCCTACTATTATTTTTGTTCACCTCAAGGTCAATTTATCTCTAAAAGAATCTTGAATGTGTTAGTCAATAATGCAATGGATGTTTCGTTTTATTCTAGGTAACTAGCTTCCTGATGAATTTGCGTTGAACTGAAACAAGATTCGATTTTGCAAGTTTTAGCTACATATAATTGCACTTATTTAGAGAATAACACAAAATAGTTCATGTATTGCTTGGTTGATGACTCAACAGGAGTGAATGTTTACTTGTAGTCCTCATATACAGTGCATGCTTGGATATACTGTTCAGAAAATGCTTCACCATCAGATTGTTTACGTGCTACACCATTGATTATTTTTTAAAAGAAGCTATTCAATTGCAATCCAAGTCATGACCTATGGAATGTAAGAGACAAATGGAAAGAGCACGGTATGGAGCAATGTCTCTACAACAGAAGAACGATCGACGTGAAGCCTGCCCAAGAAAAAAATGGTGATACTTAGCCAATTTCTGGAGTTATAGTCATAATAAAATGGTGATTGTTCTTATGTCGTGTGGAAATATTTTGTAGAGGCTGGATACGCATATAACAAGGAAAATGAGGAACCAGATGAAAATAGTGATTGGTTCTATAGGAACGATTCATACTAGCCTAATCAGTGGCGGGCCCAATGGGTAGTCCGGGTAGGCCCAGGACTACCCAAAATTTTGGCCCAAAATTTTTTTAGAGCTTCAAAACATTGTCCGAAATTGGCCCAGACGCTCACTCAGCCCAATAACTCGTCACCTCTCCATCAGTCCATCTCCCTCAGCCGGTCAGCCCAAACCCTTCCAGTCCCAGACTCCCGTTTCCCCTCCCCGCGACCCCGACCCTGTGCACCGCCGCCACCCGCGCCCAGCGCCCGCAGGCTGCCGCCGCCCGCCGTCCGCCACTCTGTCCCCGACCCCCGTCCCCCGGTCTCATCCCGCCGGCACCGTCCCCCGGTCTCATCCCGCCGGCGCCGTGCCTGGCCCGCCCCTAGGCCCCTCCCCCGGCCTGTCCTCATTTCATTCCCCTCTCTTTCTCCCAGACAGGCAGTGTCCCGGCCGTCTCCCACCTGTAGATCTCCGGGCCGCCGCCGTATCCCCAATCCATCCCGCGTAGAACGCCCAGAGATGCTCCCAGACCTCGCTCACGCGCCGGATAGCTGCTAGCTTGATCTCCGACTTGATCCGGTTGAGCCCGGCCGGCCGGTTGATCGACGACCGGAGCAGGAGCTTGTGCCGTGCGCGGGCCGGAAAGCAGCCAGCCGCCGCTCGCCTCAGAGGAGACGACGCGCGCCGGTAGCTGTAACGGAGGTAAATCTCACTGGTAAATCTTTTTTTTCAGAAACATGAAGCCATTGTGATTTCATTAATCCATCATTTCATCTCAGATTGAGCGTGAAATTTTCTCTAATATAAGTGAGGATGACATAATCCATATTTTCATGGCCATGAGGAAGCGTAAAGCAGGAGCATTAGACTAGATTAGTATTGCAGTCTTCTATTTATAATTTATGTAAGGTTTTATTGATGTTGCAACAATTTATATTGTAAGTTATTCGAGTTCTCAACTAATTTGTTGAATTCAATGTATTAAGGGACCTTTTTTACTTATGTTATTGTAAATTTGATCGTTATATACCGTATTGTTACCGAAGTGCTATTAGATTATACCGGATTGCATTTTGAAATTTTTTCGCTAGGACTACCCTAGTTTCAATTCCTGGGTCCGCCACTGAGCCTAATAATCTTGAAAATGATATCATGGCCTCCCATTTACTAGGTATTGTTGTGTAATTTTAGGATGGTGAAGTGACTTGCTCTTTTTCTTCGTATTGTTCCATGCAGTTTGTGTTGAGAGGGGTAATGCGTTGAGCAACCCAGTGATGACTTAACTAAACTAAAAGAGCACTAAGGTATTTTTGTGATAGTTTCAGGACATTGCTTCTAATCTGAAAAAATTCTTTTCTTGTACTTCAATTCAAAATATGGCAAATAAACTATTATTTTCTGCTCATCAACAAAATGGATTGGCCATATTCATTTACTCCTTATTCTATCAAACAGGCTTACTCATATCTAGATGAGGCTCGTAGCATTGGTGCTGATGTAGACCTATGGGTTTCAGGTGATCAACGGTATTATTATCCACTAAAAGATTAATCAGGATCTGAGATATATGAGTTATCTTCAGAGTTGGTTGCTGAGTAGAGCTCATTTCAGCCATAATATGAAAAAGGTACACTTTAGATTTTGGCCCCTCTGATTACTGAAATGAAATGTCACAACATACTTTGTTTATATTTGGTAGTGGTGGAATATGATATTGAAAGAAGGTGCATTGTCTATTTTCTTTTTATGGTTTGCTGCATCTCTGTTAGGGTGGAGAAGAGAGAGCTAAAGGGGCTGAGAACCAAACTTCTATGCCATTAAGAAGTTTTAACCAAGTGTTGGTTGCTTGAGGCTGAGAATCAGACTTCTTCATCTTATTAAGCCATTGAAGTCACTTGAGAGAAGGCATTAGTTCACTGGAGTCACTTGCAACGAACATCCTTACTCATCCTTTTGCTCCTTTATACCCTGCATATAAGTGTATCCTAAATTTGATATTTGTTAGTCAGATTTTGGAGGGTTTTTGTTTACTCACTTTGTAAAATCCAGCTTTGGGAAATAAAAGTCAATACTTTGTGTAAAGTGTGTACTGGCTACTAAGTATTGGGAGAGGAGATAAATGATTCTCCGGTAAACGTTTTAGGATTGGGAGAACTTCCAGAGAGTAAGTTCCTTGCCGTGTCATTAACTCTTTTGATTGTTTGATTGCATTATCAAATATCACCGCAGTGTTATCACAGACATTATACTATTATGTAAAAAGTTGATGTTTCTGAATCTTAGTTTGCGTCAAAACATCAAGTTGCTAAGGTGGTCATGTTGCCCAAACTTTGTGTATTGTGCTAATTTTTTTTTGCCACCCGTAGCAACGCACAGGTATAAACCTAGTGAACAAAATGCCGTTGCGCCTTGCGGTCTCCAGCCTCTGCCTCGCAATGCGCCCACTCCGCCTGCTCCCGCACCACGCTACCCTGCCAGCAGAACTGTCCAACGAAGTCACGGCCACGACCCGTCTCGTCCGCCCCGTGACCCAAAACCCTAGCCTCCGCACCCCAGGATGTTACCACGTAGCCCCATCAACCACCACGCGCACCTAGTCCCACCGGCCAATCCTCGGCGTCCGTGCCCGATTATGCCCAGCCGCCAACTATAAAACACAAACCGCCATGCCTAGGAAACCCTATGCCCAGGAAACCTAATTAACTGCCATACAAAATAAAGGATGTAACCTTATATAATTGGCCTTGTTTGGTAACTCCTTAGAAGTCCCTAGAATAGACTTTGACCGCTAATTAGGTGTGTCAAACAAAGTCAATTTACAAAACCAACTCCAGAACTCTACACTAAGAACCTTGAAGAATCTAATGAAGTCTTTGATCTCGTGATTTGAAGATGGTTACTGTAGCATCACTGTAGCCAATCATCGATTAATTACCATCATCCAATTCATCGCGAAAAGTTGTACCGATCTCTGAAGAGATTTTACAAATAGACTTGACATAGTACTTCATGCTGAGCCTAGAAGTGGTTTCTAGAATTGGCACTGTAGAAATCAAACATGGTCAATACCTAGCTGCACAAATGCGCGGGTGGTCCACCTAGTTTTATTAGATATGAGAATAATTTTATCAACTAAAATCAACAAGATTAAAATTGAGCAATAAAAAAAATTTGACAGCATCATGACATAACTTGCATGTATAAAGTCTAGAACACATGCATAGCTAGGTAA
Source organism: Panicum virgatum (assembly GCF_016808335.1). NCBI lineage: Eukaryota > Viridiplantae > Streptophyta > Magnoliopsida > Poales > Poaceae > Panicum > Panicum virgatum. The sequence continues at coordinate 19,046,797 of NC_053144.1, forward strand.
CATCCATCATAGGTGCAACAAAAGCAATAGTAAAACACCAGATGATATCCACATGCATGTCCACCAAAAGCATTAACTAGTATAGATATATTACATGTCCATTGAGCATAAATTTATGCATCTATTTCTTAACTAGTTGAATGCCGTGTATTGCTATGGGTGGCAAAAAAAATTTAGCGCAATACACAACATAGGTAAAATGATGTTGATCTTAGCAAATATATTTTTTGAGGTTAATTTATGTACATAATAGTGTCAAAGCACAAACAAATCATGTGAAAATATGGACAATCAAGTATGTACGAAAGCACAAACAAGAGCTCCAGCCTCCAGCTAAACAGCACCCCCCCCCCCCCCCCGCCCCTCCCATAAATACCCATAGAAACGACGGCACTCGATGTCTTTAATCAAAATCCCCCCATCATCTTGTCAGCAACCCTATGCAGCTTCCATCCCTGTAGATTCTCCATCTCTATTTCAGTGACAACACACACATATCCAAGTAAACTGTACATATCTGTAGGCTGTTTCACAAACACATGATAAACAAGTTAGCATGCTACAATACCTGAACAAACACTTGACAATTAAGATCAGGTATCACTGAATTAGTGCCTCCTTTTCATACTGTACCAACAGTCCGTGTCATCACTAAATGACTGCAAAGCAAGCCGCTGAATCAAATACCTATCCTAATGGTCATGATGTATTGCATATCACTGATGGTGTGTTGAGGTATAGTACCAGCTGCTGCAAGTTCAATTTCCACCTCACGTACCATCCCAAAACAAAAGGATTGATTAGTCTCAGAACCTGTTTGATTAATTGCACGAGTGTCTCTTTTAGATTTCAGAACCAAACAATGTATTGCACCGTTAGTATGTTGCTTATGTTCCATAACTGAAGTATTCATTCTATTATTTTAATTTTTTAAGTAGCAAAAGGTAGCCCAGTTTAATTCATGTATAGGAAACAAGTCCAATTACCAATTGCAAAATGTTTATATCTATACTTCAAACTAAGGATCTTTGAGTATGATGGTAGAGATTTGGTTCTTCCTTTATAGTAGAAAATTGGTTGAACAACATCATAACCACTGAAAACTAAACATGTAATAGCTAAATGAAATGTAAATTTTCCAGTGGCATACAATTCACAAAAGAATATAATGGTCAATAGTATAGGTGAACTTTTAGGGGATAGGAGATATTTCAGAAGACTATTGTTATCTACCATGCAAATCTGAATTTTTCTGAATGGCATGAATTCAAAGACTGTTTTTTTAAACAAGTAAATGCTGCTGATGAATGTGAAATAGGTAAAGCACACTTACTTGTTATCCCTTATGTGCTAACATGCATTGAAGGTGAGAGGCCATTTGTGCTGGCTACAACAGCCTTTGCCTTTCTCGTCTGCAACTTCAGTTCTCGTAATTCAAGGATCTCCTGTCTCCTTTAGTGGTTATTATGGCACCCTCTTTGTTTTGTTATCATTACTTTGCACCTCTGATCAAACCAAGTATGAGACTATAGTCCCCTGTCTACCCCACTTTTCCCCCATCCCGTTAATGAACCCTACATTCCCATGGTACACACCTCGACCTGTGATTGATAGTGCTTTTATAAGATCATCAATGGACAAAACTAAACAGAATGAATGGTAAAAACTGGTGCTTACATTACATTGGTCACGTATACATAGCCCTTCATTACCACTGGAATCCTGTAGTATCAGTATCCATGTCCCCGAGAATCCCCATAATCAGATCAGTATAACTTCCATAAGTTTGAAGAGTAGCGTTGATTCTCTCTGTTAGCGCGCCCCACCTAGCCAACCCGACCATAAAACTCAGGTGTTATAGTGGGAGGGTGGGGGCCTTTATCCTTGGTCCAACATTCCCCCTACGGCGTGCGAGCCCGGCGTAGCCCGCAGCAGGTTCTAGTGCCCGGCGTAGCTCGCAGCAGGTCTCAGCACACGAGACGCAGGGGAAATCGCGCAGCGGAAATGCGTGGCCGGGAGGGATAGAACCCAGGACCTCGGCTCTGGTACCATGTTAGCGCGCCCCACCTAGCCAACCCGACCATAAAACCCAGGTGTTATAGTGGGAGGGGTGGGGGCCTTTATCCTTGGTCCAACACTCTCTGACAATGTCCATGTTGAACCAGTCAAGCCTTCCATTCGGACCAAATATACATGAAACCCTCATGGATTGACCGTAGAATAAATGTGCAGAGGGGGGATCAAACCACAGAAGACCAAGGTAACAGGCTAACAGCAGGGAACAACATTATGACTTAATTGAAACCATTAAAATATATTCAGTTAACTTATAATGCCAACATTTGACAGAAGTTCAACACAAATTGCTAGATAGAACTCTGAATGAATCAGATGCAAGTGAAGAGTGATGGCAGTGTACAAGCAAAATATTTTTTCACATTAGATGACAGCGCGCAATCAAAATAAATTTTCAAGTCAACTGAAACAAACCAACTTTACATGCAGACGCCAGATGCTGAATACGAATTAAAAAAATAAGCACTTCAAGTCAGGGCCCTTTTTTATTTGCAATAGAACTATAGAAGGGATTAGGATTAGAGCACCATGGAAAGGACCGTCGCAGGCTCCAGTATTGCCAAATATGTAAATATGGCTTATATTGGAACATTAAAATCTGATGAATGTGTCAACATTTAAGCAAAGAGGGCCACAGATTAGTGAAAAAACAAGATATCATCGAGCGGCAAGGAGGCACACCACAAGTGAAGGGCACCCATGATTATTGACTACACTACATGTCTATAGGTGATCATAGTAGACTACACTACATGTCTACAAGTGAAGTGGCTAGTAAACGATGTGACAAATATGTGAAGCAAGTAAATCGGTGATCATAGTAGAGATGGATCAACAATCAATATTCTTTACAGCTAGAAAAATTCATATGACAAGGCAAAATTAAAAATTCCTACCTCCGGTTGTTGTCGTCTTCCTTGCTGCCTTGCCGATTGCTTTTAAGCAGCCCTGCACTGGTGCCTTGTGTGTCACTGCATCTGAGAGGATCAGAGAGCGGACGTCGGGACGGGCAATGTTGTACATGATCAACAGCAGTTGCGAGAAGCTTTAGTTGGACAATCAAAATCATGACCATGGTGATAGAGTATGCAAGTAAGATGGACAACAATCAATATCATGCTAGATACTCTAGATCATGGAGATTAGACCATAAATGCCACTTCCCTGGTACAAAAGCCGATCTTATTTATCAAGAAATTCTAAGGAAGTGTGCGAGTATAGGATAAGGTCTCTATTAACCATTCTAACGAACACATGTGGAGCAGAAAACAATCTGGCTTTTGAGATCACAAATCACCCACAACTAACAACCATTGACTACAACTCAAATAAAGAAGATGAGCCAGAGCGAAGATCAATCTTTGGGAAGGCTCTTGCTCCAACTAATTGGTATTATTACTTATTAGAGAACAAAAGCAAGCAGTATACACAAGCATCTAATTGGGTAAAATTTCCCAATCATTTTGCCATTGAGCGTTAACAATGAGAAGGAAATATTAGATGCAGTGTCCAAGCTTTACTGCATATATACCAATCTGTATTTTCGTAATCATGTTCTCTAGTGCTTGCCCATTGCTCTACAGCTTGGATTTGGAGGTAGAAACAAAGGAGGTCGGGATGCAACGCTAGGCTCTGCTCTGATGCTGGGGGTGAGAAAGCATGGGAAGCGAACAGGATTAGATTTGGAGCCGTGCCTTGGAGTAGAAGCAGAGGAATGTAACGTGTTGCTGTTGGCTGGCTGCTTCGATTTGCATCTGAGGAAGGAAAGGGTGCTTGCAATGATTGATTTGCATCTGAGAGAAAACGGGTGCTTGCAACAATCGTCTGACCTTTCGGGAAAAGAGCGGAACTGGTCGCCGAGAAGCCGGCGGCCCCGAGCCCGAGCATGAGCCCTGCACCTCCAGTGTCTGCCGGCCGTCCCTATCCTCATCACCGTCTCGGTCGTGGATCCGGATTCGGACCTGCTCTGGCGAGTGAGGTGCCTATGAACCCGGAGGGAATCGGCCGTGCTGGAGTTTCCTCCTAGCCAATGATGGACTCCGGTGTGATGGGCGTGGTAGGTGGCGGCTGGCATCGCGGATGGGGGTGCCGAGCTCGCGTAGCGCCCCGGCGACGCGGTGGTGGAGGATTTGGAGTGGTGGGGGGCCTGGGGGCTGCAGCCCGGTGGCGCGGCAGAGGAGTCGAAGAGGATGGTGTGCGCCCCGGCAGCGTGGCGGAGAAGGAGTCGGAGAGGAGGGGCTGCGGCCTGGCGGCGCGGCGGGGGAGGGGGAGGGCGCCGGGCGTCAGTTATGGAAGGCGCTCAAGGGCGACGATGAGGGCCTCAGATCGGAGCGATTCGTCGTGGAAATGCCGGCTTGAGGGTGTTGCCGTGAACTTCAAGGGCGAGGCCGGCGTGAGGTGGTGCACGGAGCGCGGGGGAGCACGGGGATGGCGGTGGGGTCGGCAGAGAGGAACCGCCGGTAGGCGCAGGGTGGGAGGCGCGTGGGTGCGCGTCGGGGACGACAGCGACGATGAGGCTAGGTCCGAAACGAAAATGATGAGGCCGGGTCCGGTACGGTGTCTGAGGGGGGTACGGCATCGGCGACAAAGCCGTGGCTGGGGCGGCATCTGGGGTAGGGAAGAGACGGATCGCGTGGCCAGGGAGGTAGGAGACGGTGGGGTGGATCGGCGGTGGCGAGCGTGAGAGGGAGGCGAGGGGGACGACGGAGCGGCGGCGGCGGCGAGAGGGAGGCGAGGGGGCCGGATCCGTGTCCGGCGAGGGGGACGATGGAGCGAGATGCCGAAGCGGCACACAAGGTGGAAGAGGGAAGGTGGGGTAGGGGGTGGGGAGGGATACGCGCGTTTGAGCGGTGGGCCAGACTCACGGAGTACCGAGCGGAGAAGCATTGGCTGGCGGACACATTGACTGGCGGGCACACAGATAGGCGGACCCAACTTTCACTTCCTTCTTTTAGATAGGCTGTGTTTAGTTTCGCGAAAATTTCTTAAAATTTTTCACTATGTATATCACATCGAATTTTACGATACATACATAAAATATTAAATATAGTTAAAAAATATAACTAATTGCATAATTTGGTTGTAAATGACGAGACGAATCTTTTGAAACTAATTACTCTATGCTTGGACAATAGTTGCCAAATAAAACCGAAACGTGCTACAACAACTTTTTCGCGAACTTTTCGCGAACTAAACACACCCATAGTACGAGATAGCAGGAGATAATGCAGCCAAACAAGCTTTCTGATCTCCCTCTTCTTTTTCCTGATCGAGCATCTCTTGTTACTGTTTCACTTGCACTTGCACTCACTCTTCCCCTTCCTGATCCAGCAAATCTTATTTCTGCTGCACTCTTTTTCATGTTCTTCCACAAATGCCCCATGCACTCTCTATGTTCAACTCCAGGATACAAATAATCTATAGCCCCCTCTATTCCTTTCCCCACATCTGTACTAATGACCAAGCATGTAGGAGTGCCAGTAGCCTTCCTCAAGTTATTGACAAATCAAGTCCATCTTTACTTGGACTCGGTCTCAATCGCTCCACAAGCAACTATAAATAGCCAATCATGTCCATCCACTGCAACAACTGCTACTAACTGACCCCTTGATCCCTCTGTCAAGTGCCTAGCATCTATGGCAATGTAAGGCCTACAACCTTGCAAAAATTCATCAATGCATAGTTTAAGTGCAACAAAAGGACCTGGTGAAACACACAAAGTCATTTTCATCTTCTTCAGTGTTTATTTGAACAATGTTGCCAGATATCATTCTCAAAAGCTCAGCTTATAGGTAAGTAGCAAGTCATAACTATCAGCCCACTTCCCATATATGGTGTCCATTGCTCCCATCTTGCCTCTCATAACTCTATGATATGGAATTTCAGTTGAGTACTCGTTTTTTAGCCTATCTGACAACTCCCTTGGTTCCATTTTAGGGTCATCCCACCACAAGTCAACCACTCTTTCAGCTAGCCAATTATTGAGTACCTAGAGTTTTCTCCAAGATTGGAAAAATCCATAATCTGACCAGATTTCAGACCTTCCACGTGTGCCTCTCCCGTGCTTCAACGTGCCCCCACTACTCCTTAGCTGAGCCCAAACACCCCCGCTCCCAACCAAGCCCGCACGGTTCCAGCACCCCAGGCGGTGCCGCGCGCTCGCAGCCACGCCCTTAGTCGGGCAGCGCACTCGTGCTGACACCTCTTGCCGGGCTGCGCACTCGCGCCAGTGCCCCTAGCTAGGGTTGCACGCCTGGACCCGCTCGCTCGTGCCTAGCTCCGCCGCCTGGAGCCCCCGCTGCCTAGACAAGCCTGCCCGTGCTTGGCCTCGCCGCAATCCCTGCCTGGCGCCGCCGAGAGAGGTTAAATCGGGAGGAAGAGGAAGAAACAAGAGATTGGGAGAGAGAGAGAGAGAGGGGTGGGGAGATAGTTTGATAGATGCAAGATCTGACTCGAAGATCAATCCCAACAATGATGAAAGGTTCAAGAATGGCTCGTGCTTCGTTCAAGTCGGCCTCTGGAGGAGTGTTCCCCAAGATGAAGGATGGAGGAGCATTCCCCAAAATGTTCCCCAAGTCAAAGGATGGTTTTGCAACTTACCTACCACTTCTATTTTCTGTCTGTTTTGCTTTAGCCCAAGGGGCTTGTACTGGAATTTCATAACACAATCCTCTGGATTATGTAATCATTAAACCTATGTTATGATTTAAAGTGATTACCTTGATCCAGAGACTATTGCAATGATATAGGGAGTCGGATCCTCGTTTCGAAAACCCGGTTTGTTTCATGGTATAGTTACCCCCAATACCATGTGTTATCCATGGGGAGAAAATTGGGTGTGCCCTTGGGGCACAGCAGCGCTGGTGCGCCCCCGGCCCTGATGACCACCACCTCGTCACAGCCAGCTCGGCTCCAGCGCAGGTGCAGCGCCCGCTTGGCTCGCGACTTCACACGGCTCGACTCCTGTGGAGGACTACACACAAAAAAATCACCATCCGATTAAGGAGGTGTGTACAATTCACCGGGGTGCACCCGCGCTTTTGTGCGCCCAGGGCGCACCCCATTTTTTTATCCATGGTATCGATTAGTTCTCGTTAGAGTTTTATTATTGTTGTTCTTTGATTGTTGTATTGCTGGTGTCCTATGGAAACATGTGTCAAATATTTTTGAAATGCAAATTGGCTCTAACTTTTAATCTGTAGCCCGCTGGTGGGTGAGCAATAATAAGAATAGTGTCTTAAGCACTGTTGGTGCTGCTTTGATGTAGAGTTTATGGAAACTAAGAAATGAAATCTGCTTTCAGGGTAAGATTTGGAAGGACAAGCGAGTAGTTTTGAACAAGACAGTACAAGCACTGAAGAACTGTAGACCTTTATGCAAGGCGAGAAGCGAGGAGAAGTATGATCGGGCGATCAACAAGATAATGGAGAAAAGCTTGAGACCTTTGATGCTGATAGCAGGAAGCTTGGGGAACGTTGCGAATTCTTCATCAACATCGGCTCCACCATCATCAAAGTTGGAAACGTCGAGAGCAGTCTCCAGCGCCATGGCTGAAATCCTCTTCTGTTCCTAGAACGCTTGTTTAGTAAGCTTTCATGTTTGGACTTGTAGCGGGCGCACTTAGAATACACAAAAAACCTTGAACTTGTACAAGGCTGAACACCTCGAATGCTTTGTTCCTTTGGAATAAAGTGGGGAAATCTTTTCTCTAAAAAAATGGTATCGGTTAGTGATAGAAAAAGAAGCCCCGTCCTTTTACTCGGCCCAAGACAGTGAACGTCCAGTTGTCCGGCCCAAAATGGCAGTAGCATGCGGTGTGGGTGTTGTCTACCTTTATGTATCGCGCGTGTGTGAGCAGAGAGGAGTATGAACAATCTTGTAACAACTCTGAATTCCTATTCATTACTCTGCTCCTCGTCCCGACTCCAATTCTTCTAGCCCGATCCCCATTCTTCACACTATCCCCATTACCCTGTTGTTAACATCCACATTCCTCACTCAATCCCCATTACTCAGCTGCTAACATCCCAAGCCCTCCTGCCTCTTCCACCTCACTGTTGATGCTAAAACGCGCCGTCACACGCGCACATCACGTGCACCTGGCAGAGAGCTCCTTGCAGCGCCTCCGTGAGATCTGGTCAGACCGGTTTGGTGGCCGGTTAGACCAGTTTCACCGGGAAGCCCGACGAAGATCCAACGAACGCTCGTCCGAGAGGGACCCCGTCAGGGCAAGCGCACCTTGGGTTACCCTAGGCTCGGCAGGCCAGCTAGAGCGCCCCCTCACGCCATGGAGACGAGACATGAACATCACATAAGATTGGAAGATAAAAAGATAAAATGCGTTTGATAGATGCGATTGGATGCCTCAATCGGCCGTGACCCTTTATATTTATAGGGTGGGTGGACTTGCCCCGCAAGAAATTCAATTATAAGATCTAAATCTATTAAAATCTCTAGTTGTACTCGGACTCCGCTTGAACCGGTCAGACCCACCGGTCAGACCAGTCGGTCGTACCAGACCGGCTACAGACGCCTCGACCGGTCAGATCGCTTGGGCGTACCGGTTAGACCGGTCTGTTCATGTTGCTGCCAATTTTGGTTGTCAACACTCACTCTCTCAGCTCAGCTCACTGCGCATATATACCCATCCCACCCCATGCACCACCCTTCTCACATTTGCCCATCGCCACACAACTCTGGAGCAAGCTTGAGAGGAGGGAGGGAGTTTCGTCGCAGACAGCTTTGCAGCACTACAATGGCTGGCCGCCGCTGCTTCTTGCCATTGTCAAGGCTGGTCCTCCTGGTGGTTCTTCTTGGTGCTGCCCTTCACGGCGGTGGTGCCGTGGCCAGGCTGTGACAGACCCGCCGAGTTAAAACAATTAATTAAGCGTAACCGCCATCATTTGAACACATCAGGCGCATTAACTTAATTAAGTGTAACTTGACAGACTGTTTCCAACCCACAGGCCGATCGAAACACACCGAAGTCTCGCACGATGGCGAGCGCAGACGGTACCAGTATGATACAAATTTAAAAAAATTGTAAATAATATTAAGACTTTTACAAAACAGCTTTAAATTTAAAAATTACAAAAGAAGAGATAGCAGCGGAAGAGAATCTAACTTACAGAGCATTTTTACTAGAGAATAAATAAAACAAACTAAATAAGTCGAGAACTACCGAGATGTGAAGACAAGGCGCCATCGAGCCCACCGATGTGAAATCTAGTTAGCTCCTATATCTGAAATAGGGTAAACAACAAACCCGGAGCAACTAATACTCAGCCAGACTTACCCGACTATTGGATATACTTAGCCCACATATCTAGACATACAAAGCTTTCTAGCTGGTAGCTTGTTTTGCAGAAAAGCAACTAAAAGTGGATCCTTATTCTCCATATTTTAGCTCAAGGTTCTATATAAATTAATCATAAACTAGTATTTGCATAATATCTAGAGCACACATGGTAGAGTAAATATTTTATAATTCAATGTAACCATCATCATATAGGTATAATCCATGTTTCATATTATATTACTACGATGTGACGCAGTGATCAAGGTGCTCATATCCGAGAGCGACTGACGGCGAATCGATCCGATTTAACCTTGCAAGGTGGATCTAACCAACACTGCGCGCATAAGCCCCGTCGGACCACACGCACCAACCATTCCCCTCCCCGCCTCGAACTACAGAACCGCCCCACCTACTTATAGTCAGCCGAGCTCAACGAGAGACCACCAAAAGTAAATACATGCATCCCGTTTCTCTGCGACTACTCGACTCGCCCTAAGGAGTGGTGATGAAGTTCTGTACTTTCGAAGCAAGACAGTACTAGGCTTACCGGTTTCGACTACTTCCTACTCCCGGCATGTGGTTAGTACAATTCAAACATGATCAGCAGGGCCAACAACGGTACGGTCCTCAATCGACGCGGACGGGATTAAGACACCCAGAAACCTTGTCCTGCTGCCATACCTATATATCCTCATCATTTCCCATCCGGTCTCAATTCTCCATTCATTCCATCTCAAATTCAACAACTCATGTACTGGAATATAAATATATCCTATATCTCGCGAGTAACCAGAAATTACTCGACTTCTAAACATCCTATATCTCGCGAGTGGCAAGAAATCACTCGACTTCTACCGAGAACCATTACGCATAGCATTTCTATCGTCCTATACATACTAGTATAACTCAAGGAAACCTAGGGATCATGCAACTAGAGTTTCAAACAACTCCTGAAACGTAATGCACAAGTAATAAAGATATATAGTGAGTCATAATTTAAATAATAGGTTGTGCACCGGGGCTTGACTGAGGGTAACACTAAGTTAGTGTTAATACTAGCAAGGCCTTGGGCCCTTCTAACCATTGGGCCGGGTCTTCGGTTGCTTCACCGGGTCCTTCCATTTTCTGGAGATGTCCACCGAACACCGTCTTGTGGTTCGGCCCCAACACCACATGTTCCACGTCCAAACGTTGTACATATAGCGTACCTAAATGAGGTGCAATAATGCATATGTATAAACGCATGGACGATGCAACAAAAAGTGCAGCAATACAAGCACAAAGTCACTATTATCTAAACCTAAACAACTACATAAGCGGAAGTTAATTAAACCTTACACGAGTCTAACAAAGCTAACCCAACCGGTTTTACATTTTTAGCACTTTCCTAGCTCCGATTATGCATTTACAAACTATAGAAGCATTTTATCTAGGATAATTAAAACTACATAGTAAAAGTTGTCAAATAACACATTTTACGGTTCTATTATATAGAGAATAAAAATACGAAGCTAACAAAATTGGTTTTGTATTTTTTCCATTTTTCTACAATTTTTTACGTATTTTACAAACACTAAAGGTCTGTGCTGATCGGATGATCCGATCATAGGCCGGATGATCCGGCCCAACAGTACTTTTTGCCACTGGAAGGTGCCGGATGATCCGGCCATAGGCCAGATGATCCGGACCTGGGCGCGGGGGAGGCGTGTGGCAGTGCTCCGGTGAGGAAACTATGGAGAAAAGGGCGGGGAATGGGCGGGGAAGGTGGAGGAACTCACCAAGAACCCATTCTTGGGGTCGATTTGCGCGGAGAAGGACCGGAGAAGCGGATCAACGCGAAGGGATGGAGCTTGAGTGACTCCAATGGTGGTCGGCCGGGGGAGGATCGATTCCCGTTGATTCGGCCGGGGATGATCTCGGCCTGGGTTTAGGGAAGGTTGAGGGATGCATATAGAGACGATTGACCAAAAGAAAACACTTAGAACCTCCTAAAAAAGATAGATCAGGCCGGCACAAGTTGAAGTACCTTGAACGAGCTTTTCTTGCACGAAGAAATCAAAAATCGAAGGCTCCCCAGGGAGGAGCACACGGAGAGGAAGGTCCCCCACACCGATTTGAAGCTCCCTCGGCCTTGAGATCGAGTCGGAGTGGAGGATTTGAAGTGTAGGATTTTGGGGGAGAGGGAGAGCTCGTGAGGGAGAGTGTGACATCCCAAAAATTTACCAAATAAATCACATGCTAAAAACAATTTTTCAAAATTCTTTTCGTCGTTGAGCTCAGACCTTTCCCGCCCGATCTCCCGAAAAACCGGTCCTGACATCCGAATCCATCACTGTCCCATCTCCCTTTTCGCCCTCATCCCGCGCGTGGGCGCCCGGCCATGGTCGCCGCCGCGATTCCCGCCATCTCCCTCTCTATCTCTCTTCCTTTCCTTTTCCCCCCTTTTCTTTTTTTCCTTTTTCTTTTCTCCCTCCTTCTCCCTTCTTCTCCTTCCCTCTCTGCTCCCCGGCCACGCGGACGCGCGCGCCCGCCCAGCCCGGCCGCCTGCCCACGAGCGCACGCCTCCCCTAGCCCGTGCACCCCGCCGTGCCAAGCACCCCCTCCCCTGGGCCGTGCGCACGCGCTCGCGCACCGCCACTGCCTCCCTCTGCTCGCGCCGCGCGAGCCGCTGCTGCGCCCGCCCGCGCTCGCCGCGCGCGGCACGCCGAGCCGCGCACGCCGCGACACCCGCTCGCCCGCGCATGCGCCGCGTGCCCCGGCTTCCCTGCATCATCCATGCACGTCCAGCGTTCCACGCGGCCGTGCCGCTCGCCGTACCGCCCGGTGCACCGCCACCGCCTCCGTGTGCCGCCTCGCCGCTCGCACCGCCCTGCTCGTTGCCGAGCCCCACAGCCGGCCCCTCCACGTGCCTGCGCGCCGCTAGGACCTACCCGAGCCGTCGTGTCGTCCTGAGCCACCGCGAATCGCGCCGCCGCAGTGTCACGACACCAAACGCCATTAAAGGCGCCCCGCACCGCTCGCCGGACCGCCACCAACGCGGCCACCGCTCCACCGCCTTACTCGGCCTATAAAGGGACCCCTGCGCCGCACCCGAACCCCACAACATCGACCACCACCGCACAGCCCCTCTCTGAGCTTCCAGCGCCGCCACCACCACCGTAGCCGCCGAGCTCCGCCCGCCACCGTGGAGAGCTGTCCACAGGCCGCCACTGCCCACGGTGAGCAGGTGAATCGAATCCCCAGAGTCTCCTAGTGCTTTTCCCCTTCCCTTGACCGCCGCTGCACCTCTGGGACGCCGACCCAAGGCCATCACCACCCACCGCCCGCCGGTCGTCGTGGCCAGGCCGCCTCGGACCGCCTCCGCCCGAGCCACGGACGGGGATCGACCCGCGAGCCTTCCTCTCTCTTTCCCCCACTCCGTGGCCGCCATCGTGCCCCGAGCCGCAGGCCTAGGCGCCGCCAGCGTCATGCCGCCCCCTCCTTTGTTTCCCGGTCGGGAGGAAGAAGAGATGGGCACATTTGCCCAGAACCCCCTCCCCTCTCTCCTATTTGTTTAAGAGCCCTTCCACTCTTTAGCCTTTTTGCAAATTAAACCCTTCCCTTTATTATATTCCAAAATAAATCCTTCCCCCATATAAACATATTTCTAAATAAACCCCTGACCTTTTTCAGAATAACCCGGGTATTTTCTAAAATACCAATCAAGCCCCTGTCTTCTCAGAAATAATTACAAACAGGTCCCTGACTCCTTATTTAACCCCTAAACCTCTCTGTAACCTATCATTTAATGCGCCATACAATCTCCGATCGACCTGAAACTTTACCACGACATTTTTAACATAGTTTTGGCCATACCATTAGGAAACCGCCCAAAAATATTACTCCTATCTCCATATCTTAATTGTTTCCGATTTGAGCTCAACGATAAAACCTTTATTTCTTTTTCTTGATTGTGTGTTTGTTTGTATACGTCGTAGATCACGGTGTGAACGAGGGAGAACCCGTCGACGAGCAGTACTGCGAGCAAGTGAACGAGGACCAGTTCCACGATCCAGAACCCGAAGGATAGCACCTCGATCAGGACTTCCCGGAAGGCTTTGAAGACGGCAAGTTCAATCCCGCCCTTTGATGCATGTTTTGTCCTAGTTTTTATAAACACAACCTATTGGCCTGTTTTACAAAACTGCAAATGTTTTGACTGCTAAAAACATAGTTGGATTGCCACCCCTTGATTTGATATAACCATTCCTTAACCACCTAGATTAATGTCTGAATGTGATTTGTTTGGACGTTAATCGCTGCTAGAACGCTTAGGACCTTAAACACGGTACAACTTGTTTTATAAAAAGAAAATGTGTGAGTGTGTGTGGGAAGAGAAAACGTGGAATTTTCGAAAGATGAGTTTAGATGAGATGGATGGCACTTCTGTGTGATTTGCCGAACGGTGTGCTCGTACCTGTGTGGTTGAGCAAGGAAGGGAGATATCCATCTTGTCACAATTAAGGACCGAGTTGGTGTGTCATCTCACCTAACTCCATTATCGTGCAAACCACTCGACCGTTGTATGGGCAACGGCTTAGCATAAACCCCACTAGTTAGTCTGATAGTCATCAGGAGAGCTGAGAGAAACGGGTGACTAAGGAGAAGGGATATGCTCTGTGTGACTTATGCCCCGGTTATACCTCGGTGATAGGTCGATGACCCCTTGGTGGATCCCGTGGTGGCTAGTCAGGTCTAGCTAAGGTGAGTAATGGCTTTGTTGGGATCTGCACCGACACTAAGGTGATCGAGTTGTGGTACCCCGCTTGTGGATAAAGTTGCACACCTCTGTAGAGTATAAAATCTATTCGAATAGCCGTGCCCACGGTACTGAGTGAGTTACGGTGTGGTCACATAACTAGTGTTTCTTCTGGGAATGGATGTGTTGGCGTGAGTTGTTTTGGAAAGGTGTCCGGTAGTTATGCCGTATGCTATGGCGGATGAGGAGTCCGGTAGCAACTTAAAACTTGGATCCTATGTGGATCAACAATACGTGTTACCCGGTACAAGAAAAACTTGCTTTGGAAATCTTTTCTTTCAAACGAACCCCTGCATAAAAATTTGCTTTCCGCAAATCAAACTCTAGCCTTATCCTTGATTTACCCTGTGCATTATATTCTGTTTAAACCCCTCCGTGGGTGTGGTTGGACTTGCTGAATACGTTTGTACTCACCCCATTCTTAATTTTTTACAGAGGAAGATCCAGATTTCGTTTCCGAAGACGTTGAGTAGGGGTTCCGTCCTGCACCCAACCTTGCCTGTGGTTAGGGTCGCCCGCAGGAAGTTCCGTATGGCGCAAGACTCTGATGACCCACTCTTCGTAGTTAATATCGTTGTGTGGGTGTTAGTTGTTATCCTCGCGATAGTGGCGCTTCACTGCCCACTTCCGCGTAGAGTTGTACGGTGATGTACCATCTGATATAATAAAAGTGTTATCAGCCTCTTGAGACTGATATTGTATCACTTTTAAGTCTTCTATTATGAGAGGACGCTTCAGAGAGGGAGGGCACGGTGAGCGAGTGAGGGAGAGGGAGTGCACGTGGGAGGAGAGAGAGTGAGATGTGAGACAGATAAAGAGAGTGTGGTTGCTTTTTATTTTAATAACCGTGGGCCATTCAGAACAACCGGTCTGACCGGCGACTCACACCGGTCGAACCGGCCCGGCCCGAGTTAAACATCAAAGTTTTAACTAGGAGTTTTGTCGACTAAATTTAAAACTAACAACCATGATTAAAATTAATTATAGGTGTGTAACACCCGGCGTGTTACACAGGCCACTGCAGGTCATCACCGAGCCGCCTGGCGCCGTGGCAGAGGGACCGGGGGACGCTGCGCAGGCCGGAGCAGGTTGCGGGCCCGACCGTTCTGAGGCCGGCGGGGAGGTGATCCTCGCCGGGTTCGCGGCCGCGTTGATAATCGTTATCGTCTGCTACATCAGGATCACCCGGGAGAGCAGCAGCACTAGAGTCGGAGAGAAGCAGCAGGGAAGATTAGGAGGGTTCTAATGGGCAGATGAAGTAACTGATCGCCCAAAAAAAATGGATAGATGTAGTAGCAGCAGCAGACTGCAGAGGGACTTGTAATTTGTAAAGGAGAGGGGACGAGAGGGTTTAGCAGCTGTTTCAGGTTTGTCAGTTCACTGATTTCTTGTGTGTGTGTGTGTGTCCTGTACATACCTGCAGTTGAGATATGTGAGATGCAGGGAAGATCAGAGGAAGCGTCAACTCTTTGAAAAATTCTTTGCATCACGTTAATTGCCTGCCATTATTTCTGGGAAAAGTCCTCTACAAAATTTCATTTGCTCTTCTGCCTGTGTGATTCCTGATCGGTAGTACTATATATGCAGAATTTCCCATCACTGTTGCAAATCATGGATTAAGTAGGCTAATTAGATTCGTCTCGCGATTTACAGCCCATCCATGCAAAAAGTTTTGTAAATAGACTTCATTTAGTACTTCAAATTAGCAAGATTCCTTTGCAAAATTTTGCGTTTACGGGGTGGGAACTAAACAGGGCCTAAATCAACCCAACCATTCCCAATAATCATACGTTTTCTTGCCATCACCAACAGATCGAGCAGGATTGCTAGTTTGCTGCAGCATCGTCAGTTGTACTCCTACTGCAACACAACTGTAGCATTGCTCCACGCCTCCGCCGTGTCCGCCAAGTGCCAACCCAGCCGGACAGCTCACTCGACGCCATGCCAACACTGTTGCAGTTGCGTTCTGCTACCAGCAGCCAGCACAAGCACTGCTCTGCGCAGTCTTTTTTTTTTTTTTGAGAAAGAACGGGTTGGATTATTATCTCTACAACTAAAAAGAACAATTAGGAGTCCCAACTTTGGCCATGATTGGTTTACAACTAAAAAGAACAATTGGGAGTCCCAACTTTGGCCAAACAACATGTTTGATTTAGCTGTGAAAATATTTTCTTGAAAACTTTTTGTTACTTCGACCATTAATTAAGGGTATTAAATAAAGTCTAATTATAAAATTACCTTCACAGCTATGGTAATGTAGCAGTTACTCTAACTAATGAGGTATTTGACTGTACGATTAGTGAATAATTGAGCGCGGTCACTGTAGCATCACTGTAGCCAATCATGATGAAAGTTGAGTCATTGGATTCGTCTCGAAAAATTATACTCATCCCTGAAAAAAATTTACAAATAGACTTTATTTATTTAGTACTCTATGCAAACATTCGTCTTTCTTGTAATTCGTCTTTATTTAGTACCCTTAACCATGCCTTTCGTCATTCCCGTCTTCGGTTCACCCCACGATCGGGGCGGTTGCCGACGCCGGACGTGCGCACCCACGCCTCGAGCATTCCGACCATCTCTCACATCCCTAACTGCTCCGCCGCCGCGCCACTCCTACGCCCCCGCCGCACCACTTCTCCACCGCGCGCCCCTGCCTCCTATGCCGCCACGCCACGATCTCCTCCGCCCCGAAATGCTCCGCCCGAACCCGCTGGGCTGCCTCCAACTCCGCCTGCCGCAAACTGCTCCGCCCCGATCTGCTCCACCCCAAACGCGAGCCGAGGCGGAGGTGGCAGGAGAAGCGTTTGCTGTCGCGGCCTCACGTTTTGGGGTTCGTCCCCGCCCTCGCTCCCCAGCTCGAATCCCGTAGAATCCCCGGCGCTAACCCTAGCCCAATGCAGGAGGCGGATCGCCCGGGAGATCGCACGCGAGGTGGTGGTGGAGCGCCGGCGAAGATGACGGCGCCGTGCGGTGGTGGGGACGAGCCGTCGCCGCCGCCGGCTGCGGCAAGGAACGACAATGAAGTGGCTCAACCAGCGCGGCTAGAGGGGCGCGGTGGCGACCTTCTTCATGGAGGTCTTCGACAATGAAGTGGTGCCGTCCACGCTCGGCAGCATCGCCCCCATCCTGCGCGTCGCCGTCGAGATTGAGCCCGAGCGCCCCCGCGTGGCCTACCTCTGTACGTGTTTCAGTAAGACATACACAAGCTAATTCATCAATCCCCAATGATTGCAGCCAACTAAACTGGAGAAAATCAGTTCATCCGTGTTGTGATAAATTATTTGCAGTGAGTTCCTGTTCAAGCTATATCTTAATTCTGCTTCTATGTAAATATCTCTAATATTAAGTTGTCTTTTTCTAGCAGTCCTTTATGAACATGTTTTTATTGCAATTTTCAACATTTACTGGAAAATTTAGAATAATTTTTATTTGCTTAATTCAGGATTGAAGAAGGCTATTTTCAGTTGATAAAAGTTACTTATTAGGAGACTTTGTTTATAACCATACATGATCATTTCAGATTCCAAAAGGTGGGGAACATCCTGGATTCATCCATTAGCGATGTTTGGAATTTTTCTGCAGGTGCAGAGGGTACCTGCACGCCGAGAGCATATTGGAAAGGGGTTGGGAGTACTTGCATTGGCTCCAACAACAACATAGCCTTTTTTCCCAAGCAAGTTGGGGTAGGCTAAAGATGAAACCCAAAAGAAATAAAGATCATGATTCAGTCACATTGATAGCTAGTCTCCAAGCGCTCCTATCCAAAGCTATCTCTTTAGAGATATTTCAATCCTTAAGGTCTCTCTTAACCGACTCATCCCAAGTCAGTTTAGGTCTACATCTACCCCTCTTTACATTATCGACCCGCTCAAGAATCTCACTACGCACCGGCGCCTCAGGAGGCCTCCGTTGGACATGTCCAAACCATCTCAGCCGATGTTGGGTAAGTTTCTCCTCAATTGGTGCCACTCCGACCCTATCTCGAATAGCTTTGTTTCGGACTCTATCCCTCCTTGTGTGCCCGTAAAACCACCGCAACATGAAGCCAAACAGCGATGGACAAATGAAGCCTATCACCAGCAATAATATGATTATGAGCTCGACTGAGGTGAACTTCACAGTTTCCTTCTTCCTCTCTTTGTCTCCCTCCACTCACAACAGCTCCAGCAGTGATGGTCTATGAATTGTGATATATTTGGGTGAGGGATTCAAATGCCCACAACGTCCATAGCCTGGTCGATTTTGATCTTGTGGGATGCAGGTCTTAGGATGGCAATGTTCAATGTAGGTGTGGACATCTTTGAGACTATTACTCTATGCTCTGTTGTTGTATCACGTATTGATAACAATTAAAAGGTCTGAATAGTAGTTTATTTCTAGATGTGCAGCTGGTCTCAAAAGGAGACTCAATACGTCAAAGTGGCTGGAGAGATCTTGATTTGAATGCTTCACCAAGTTTTTTTTTTGAGTAGAATGCTTCACCAAGTTTTGGAAGTTAAAGATTTCATCCAAAAGATAATTTTTACTACTCCAACAAATTTTGGATGTCAAAAAGATCTATAAGGGATTAACTTCAGTATTGCACCGAGTTGTATTTGTCAAAGCTCTATGAGAAATGATTTTAATGCGGCAGCAATTCTGGAGGTCAAGCATTATTAGAAGATATATTGATATGAATCTGGAACTTTAAAAAATGGATATTGCTCTATGAATATGTTGATAGCTTTTAAAAAATCAGTAAAGAGCGTACGCCCGTTGGCGCCGACGAGCAATATGTGCGGACGAGTGGGGTCGCAGTCCCGGCACTCTCGGACACCCACTTCAATTGGTGACAGCCATTTTAAGTTGCTCTGCTTCACATGATTGTGAGGAAATGATTCTGAATAAATGGTTGTTTCTCTCGTCAAGCTCGACTACCCCACCAACCATCGGCAAGCACCTCACTGCTGAGGAGATTTCCGCACAGGTGACTTATAACTCTTCAATTCTCAGTTACTGGATATGCATTTTTATAGTGAGTTTGTTCTTAATGCAATTGGGTAAATGTGGTGTGGTTTACATAGACATTCTGCCAAGAGGGTATGGATAGATGCTATGTTTGTTGTTCACTTGTTCGTCAATTGTATATATATGGAAAAGTTATCATAGCTCTTGGACCTGGCCAATTACTTGTGTTGGTATACACCATACAGGATTTTGTTTGTCATGCGATGAGATAAAAGGTGTGTTTAGTTATGGAAAGATGTTTCAATTTAGAGACATTTTGATTTTGCAATGGATAGTCCATGTTAGAATCCTTAACATGCTCTGGAGTTTAATCTCTTGGAGAGTATTTTGATTGCAGTCTGACAAGTGGCATTGTGATATGATTTATGTCAGCGGCGACGATTGTTTGAAAATTCATTTGCTTCAGTTAAGCAATTGAGTTTTTGTATTCTGTATTTCTGTTTTGGAAGTGTGAACTTTTGAATGTGTATAGAAGATGACATCTTATCATATGCATGTTTACTTTGAGTACCCACCAGATAAATATATCCAGAATACTTATACTTGTAGTCTTAGTTGTTATACATTTGACTTATCCTGGTTAATTACCACGATAGGTTTTTGGGAAATTGGTGGAGGATGCCTCAAAGTTTCTTAATGGTTGAGGATGCCTCAAAGTTTCTTAATGGAAAAATTACAAAAGCAGTGATCACAGTCCCACCATACTTCAATGATTCACAAAGGGCAACAACAAAAGATGCTGGTCGTATTGCAGGACTGGAAGTTCTCCGTACGTATTATAAATGAACCAGTTGCTGCATCATTGGCCTATAGTTTCAATAAGAAAATAAGTTGTTAACCTAGAGGGACTAATTATTATATCTATATATAAACAGCTAAACGGGTTGCAGAGAGAAATAGAGATGATGTTACAGATCTGTTACATGGTTGGTGGGCAGTCTGTCACTGCAGCTGAAATAAAGTTTGTGATCCTGAAGATGAAGATCCAGTGTTCTAGCCACAACTCGTATAACTCTCTTCTTTGTTTGACAGTTTATCTATTTATTATACCAGTCACAATGTATTTTACTATTTGTCTCCTTTTCAGTCATTGATGTTAGCCCTTCACAAATTTAAAATATATTCAATTGATAGTAAGCCTATGCTTATATTCAGCTTAAGAAATTTAAAATTTTCTTTACAGAAGCTCAAGTATATCTTGCATCCGAGCATCAGTTACTTCAAATGGGAAAGCAGAGCTTGTGGTGCCAAAGCTACTGCAGAGCTCTGCAAAGGGTATCATAGAGGACTCTCTGCTTGCTAACTGAATTTGTTGTCATCTAACACTGGACCAAGTTGTTGCAGTCCAAGATATTTCATCGTTGGACAAGCAATTTTAGTCAGTACTGTTACAATGAGGGAAGGAAGGAGACTGAACTGTGTTATTATATTGAGAGAGGCCCAAAGTGCTATATATACAAGAGTTGACCCCAAACCCTAGACTAGTACAATGACTATAATACCCTTAACACCCCCTCTCAAATGCAACGTGAATGCAATGACGTTGCATTTGGAGAGTTGACACTAAGCACTAGATTAAAACATAAACATGAAAATGATACATCCAAAGTCCGAAATCGAAGATGTCATCAAAGCGTGCAACTCTTGAACTTGTCGATGTTGATGATCTCCTCCACAAGAGGGTATTGCCTTCACAACCGTACTTCAACAAATAGCCCGAGTCTTCACAAACCAGTACATCAACTCCTCAAATACGAGCCTTGCTTTGGAGACTCGAACTTGACAATAACTTGAGATGTGTCAAACCAACCAAACGGAGAGGAGAATGAGAGATCACTGCTGCAAGACGGCAAGCAGGAGGATGACATGAAGGTGATGACGACAAATAGACGGCCATTGGTCATGATGTGGAGCAAAACGGCTCCGAAAGGGACCAAGAGGGCAAAGGTCGCATCAACAACGATGAAGATAATTAGCTAAATCGACGTGATTTAACTAACCATAAAAATAAAAAAAGATATTGGCTGACTGGCAATGAAATTGTGGACATGCACGGCTTTAACGAACTGAATGAGTGTATGTGGACTTGGATCGACACTGACTTGGATGAATGCAACAGAAACACTAAGACGCTAGCAAGCAGACAGACAGTAGCAGCAGCAAAATATGGAGATGATCAAGCAGCAGTTAGCAATGACAGGATCACCAAATGCAGCAGAACAGAGCAGAGGCGCACAGCTTGGACACCACAGCACTGCAGCAGCAGAGCAGAGCAGAGACAGAGCAGCAATAGGTGGAGGGGCGGCGGCACGGGATGAACTGCAGCAGGTCCTCTGTAAACAGAGAGAACAGAGGAGGGCGGTGACGCAAGGACGAGCCGGCAGAGACAGGCGCCACGGAAGGGCGGTGAAGAGGACGACGGGCCGGCGGCGACGGGCGTGGACGGGTAGGGACGGCGTGGACAGGCGCCGCGCGATGGGCGCGGACGAGGGCCGCGCGACAGCCGATGGAGGCAGCGACAAGCTATTCCGAGCGCGAGGACGAAGACGGCCGACGGAGGAGGCAGAGGCGGCCAGATCCGCGACGGGCAGGGCTTGTTGCTCCCCTCCCGCGACCGGATCGACGACGGATCCACGACGGGGACGGCGTGGACGGGCGCAGACGGCGCGAACGGGCGCAGACGGCACTGGCGGGCGCTGCGCGACGGCGCGGATGGATCCGCCGCAACGGGCGGCGGACAGGATGGCGGCGACGGATCCATGACGGGCAGGGGCTGCTGCTCCCCTCCTACGAGCGGATCGACGACGGCGGGCGGCAAATGGCACCCAATGAGGGGAAAAAAGGGAAAGCTGCTCTCTGCTGCTGCTGTGACTCAATAACTAAGAAAGAATGGGTTTGGGGCTGGAGGATGCCACCCCCAGGAGCAAGACGAAGCTCCCAGGGGCAGCGCAGCGGCGATGACGAGGGTGGCGGACGGGTCTCAACGCTCTGTTACAATGAGGGAAGGAAGAAGACTGAACTGTGTTATTGTATTGAGAGAGGCCCAAAGGGCTATATATACAAGAGGTGACCCCAAACCCTAGACTAGTACAATGACTATAATACCCTTAACAAGTACATGTCTGATCCAATTTTTTATCACCTAGATCTTGATGTTTGCAGATGTGAGACCTACTGATATCTATAAACATTGACAAGGACGTTAAGTTCTTGTTACACCTGCGTGCAATTTTCAGCATTAGTTCCATTCAGTGCATTCTGGTTCAAGTAGTCGTAATTCATTAAGTATTTAGAGTCATAAGAATATTGATGGTGTTTTCATGGAGTCAGGTGCCACTTTCTTTTCTAATCTCACTTGGTACTGCTTCACGTTTCTTCATATTCAGAGCTTTGATCTACATCTCACCTTTCCTGAAAATGTTTATGGAGACCACTATACACATGAAGATTTGTGTTCTAAATGAATATAGTTAAGCTTTGGTGTCAATTTGTTTCTTTTGAGGAAGATGAGTCTTAACCCAAAATGATTTCCCAATGTTTTGTTTAACAAATATTGTTTTTAACTGATGAATTGAACTTTTTTCATCTCTGTCACCAGGATGTAGTCACTTTGCATCAATCCAAATGCTGTGCTGAGTTTGCTCCTTGTGATATCCCCCTCAACATTGTGCTGACCTCTGGCCCTTCATCAGTAGAGTTTATTTGGAGAACTAGAGTTCCAGCCAAGTGTTTTTTTTTTCTTCTACTGCTTTGTAGACACTGGACAGTGGTGAGGCTGCACATGCATGGTTTCCAAGACAATAGTGATTGTGCTTCATGTGCTCAAGACAGAGACAGTGGAACAATTATTCTGCATTGTCCATTCAGCAAAGAAGTCTGGTTCAGACTTCTCAGGATGGCAGGTTAGCAGATCCTAACTCTTACGACTGAAATCTGAAACCTCATTCACTAAGTGGTCGATAGCATCGGGGAGGCGTTGATAAGAATAACAGTAATGCTTCCAATTGCAGCTTTAATTACTACCAGTGTTAAAAAAGTGTTACTGAAACCATCTCTTGGGACCCCCTCCCAAGTCCCAGCAAGTCTAATCAAATCAGAAAGAAATACAGTATGCCTTATGCCATTTGGTAGCCATGACTTTAAAAATGTGTTTTCTACTCTGTATTTTTTTTTGTATTGGGAGCCATTATTTTAAACTATTCTTTTATATGCAGAAAGATATCTGGTTACAAGTTAAACCTTACTAAATTTCTTTAAACCATTTGGATGTTCATTTATTTTATGTCAATAGTTTGTTGTCATGAAGAAGAATATTTCTCATATATTAGAAGCTGAGCCTCATATATGTATGATTGGAATACTATGGTCAGATTTGAGCATCCTCCTCCTTTTCTGTATATAGAAGCAAGAGCTTTGCTCAAATGTGTTGAAGTGAGAAATATTCATATTGTGTCATCCGTGGAGGCATGAGGGGCCATGGCGGCAGCCTTGGTAGCTCTGATGCTGTTGCAATTGTGACTTGGGAGGGCAAAATAAGATAGTAATATTTTTTAATAAAAGAGAGAGATGGATTTATGTGTGAATAAATATTTTTTTAGTCTCACCTTGCTTTGTCATATTTTCCTTTTCTTTATCGATAGGATATTTGAAGTCAGGATACATGAAGCTTTTTTGTATTTTCAATTGATCTATACTAATATAAGAAGGAGAGAAGCATGCTTGGTCAGGCCTGCTAGCTTGCCCTGTAGGAAGAATCTAGATATATTCTTGTGTTTGAAATATTGACGATCGAGCAAACATGTTTTCTTTATATACTTGCATTGTACGTGTATGGTTCTTTCCAAACAAAAGTATGCTTCTTCGGTTGATCCATCAATAAATCTAATACACGTATTAGTTGCCTTGTTTCTTTTTCTTTATCAGTGACCGAGAAATTATAAATGTCATTTGTATTACCCTTTTCCTCTTATTTTACGTATTTGTACCTGTTTTCCTTGTTTAACTTCATTTTTCTCTAATAATGCTTCCTCTTATGATTTAGTTTAAGGTGTGTTGCACTTATCAATAACGCAACACACAGCATATACAATTTGAAAAGCTTGCTAGATGCTCTCGCAGCTGAATCGTGGACAACAGCAAGAGTATCTTGGAGCAAAGCTTCTCAATTGAAGAAACAAATGTATGGCCAGCACGCTCTAGCAAGTTGTGGGAAAGTTAAGCATACGGATCTATGAAAATTCTAAAATTGTATAATTTGGTGGTGTATATATTTTTGTGTTTTGTTTGATCTTGCCTTGGCGTGTTATCTAAAGCTTAATGCCTGTTACTCTTAATGACTCAAAATATATCAATGTTTGTGGAGTTTCATGGTTGAGATATAAGATAATGTTTGATGTAACTTTTTAGCAGCATTATGTAATAACAAAAAATATTTTAAAAATATTTTACTGCCTGTAGCAACGCACGGGCACTCCACTAGTTATATAAAAAGGAAGTTTACATCCATCCCCTTACAAAGGAGCCCTCCAAGAAAAAGAAAATTACATTGCAATCCTTTTAGAGAAACTCCCTTGGTCCTCGTCGTCGCTGACGGCTCCGCCGCTACTCGAATTCCTTTCCATCGCCGTGGACAGTGGAGAAGAACACCGAGGAGGAAGCTCGAAGCTGATACCCGTGCAGACGAAGCATCATCATTTTTGAAAGGCAATGAGTGGCGCAACCAACAAGTAGCCACACACTTGAGACGATGAACGCACCGGCATACTGCCAACCGCCTTAACCTCGCCACAACATTTGGGATCCGTCACCAGTCGCCTCCAAGGCAGATGCCAATCGACGAACACCAAAGAACCCAAACAGGGGAACGAAGATCCAACCCGAACATCCGAACCGGTAGAAAACAAACCTCACAAGGTCGTCGTCGGAGAACACGCCGTCGCCTTCGCCGGAGACGCCTTGGAGGGACAAAAGCACCGATGGCCACAAAAGCCACTGGGAGAACTATACTACTATCTAACTAGCATATTTAGTAGGAAAATACACAGATCCGCCGCCAATCCGTCCGATTCCCCTCCTTCTCCGACGCCACCAAGGATGCCGGAGCCGAGGGGGCAGTCGAATCGGCGGAGGAAACGTAAATCGTTCTGGATTCACCGAGAGGACTTTAGCAAGGGGAAAGAACGCTCCGCATGCGAATTAAGCCAGTCTCAGTGGGAGTTTTATGGACACAGATATCTAGACGGGAAACTAAGTACCTGTGCCAGATGAGTTTCATGGTGATGAAACTCTCCTGACATCCTATGAAACTCCATTCTTCTCTCTCCTTACCACGTCAGCAAAATTGATAATATTTAATATCATGAAATTCTTCATCTTTCTATCTCCTTACCATGCTAGCAAAATTAATAATATTTAATATCATAAAATTCTCCACGAGACCCGGCTAAAATTGACCTCAGCAGACCGAATCCTGCTCTGCGCAGTCTGCAGGCCCCAGGCCGCGCCCAGCAACAAAAACCCACCAGATCGCGCGCGCCCAGCCCAACCCCCGCATGCGTGCGGCGCGCCCGGGACACGGCACCGCCGGTTCAATGCACCGGTCGGGGTCGGGGTCGGGGTCGGCGCGCACGCGTCTTCCCTTCTGGGCCAGCCAGGGTTCGGTGCTCTGCTCCTGGAGCAGCGGGGCCTGTTTCAATGCAAAGGGCCAGCGCGGCGGCGGATCGTGGTCGTGATCGCGACTCGCCATGGCGTTAGAGTTGGATCTTGGATGGAGGTAGCGTGGTCAATCTAGTGCTAACGTGATGATGTGCCTACACAGACCATGCGATGGCAAGATATCAATGCATCTGCTGAGCCTCGGTTGCATATGATTGGGTTTCGAGCACACTAGCAATAGGTTTGTACTTTCTCAGTCCTAAATTTTTAATCGTTTTGATTTTTTAGACCTTATTTAGTTGCACCTCGTAAAGTTTTTGAAAGAGAATCTTTGCACATTTAAAATATTAAATATAGACTAATCACAAAACTAATTACAGAACTCGTTTGTGATCTACGATATGAATTTATTAAGACTAATTAATTTATCATTAGCACATATTTACTGTATAGCAATTTATTGTCTAATTATGGCTTAATTAGGCTCATTAGATTCGTCTAGTAATTTACAAGCAAACTATACAATTATGTTTCTTATTTCGTCTAGATTTAATACTCTATGCATGTGCCGCAAGATAGTTTTAAAACTTTGATTTTTGTATCTAAAAAGGGGTGTTAAATGCGTAGACTTTACCATGCACCTAAAAAACCTATGAATCTTAAAAAGCCAAAACTACTAATAATTTGAGACGGAGGCACAGTGGGAGAACTCTTATCATTTGTAATTTTTCTTTATTATGTCTAGGAGCCGTTTATAAGCTAAGAATACTGTAAAACTTAGCTATATCTTTTTTTTGAAACGAACTGGCAGGAGAGCTGCCTATTATATTAATTAGAAGGGAAAAGTCTACAACACTGTACAAAACGCAGCCTAAATACCGCGGAAGCAAAGCAAGACAAAACTTTACGCTTAGCACTTAAGCTCTGCTTATAAAACTTAGCTATATCAGTCGAATAACTCCGAGAGTTGGATTCTGATCTTTTTTTAAAACGAGACAGGACTGAGAAAGTTGGAAGTACACATAGGAGTATAGGACCCATCACAAATCATACTAGCACTAGTTCTTCAATATTGCTGCGAACGTGTTGTTCCTTCTTTTTTTTAAAAAAAATAGTTGTTTTATTAATTTTGAAATCCTTACACTGAGATGATTAAAAAAACCATGAAAATTCATTTCTTTATTAAAAAACAAACGAAATAAGAGAACTTGTGCTTGGGCTGTCCAATCAAACCTGAAGAAATAAATTTGGTCTGGTTTGCCAAATTGGGTCGGATGAGCTGAGAGGGGCCTCTGCTTCAGGTCTGCCGGGCCAGTGATGGGCCTCGCCTCTCTGCTTCCGCTGTTTTTAATTTTAATTGACCCGCAATATTTATTTTGGCCGGGCCTAATCTCCTTCTCCTTACGACGAAACTTTGCCGGAAACTCAAGCAGGGATTGGGCCACGTCGCCTAAAATCCTAGGCCGCTAGATCTTCCATCCATGGTGAAAACTAGGAGCGCAGACCAGCAGGGCTTTTGGCCTCTCTCGACGCTCCGCGTACGTCCCCTACATCTCATCGTCTCAGGCCGTCGGGCAGCCGGCAGACGAGCTTGTTCTTCGTCACGGCCCCTCCCTCCAATCTCGGAGATTCTCGCATCCTTCCGATCAGCAGAGCTCTCCGGTATGCCTCCGCCCCTGAGGCCTGAGCCACTTGCCACTTCCCTTGATCCCTTCTCATACGGGCCTGCGCGTTGCCGCCCCCGCAACTGGCCAACTACAACTATACAGGGAGGCGCGGGGAGGAGCTCTCCATGCTCCACTTAAATCATAAATTGACCCATCATTTCCTCGACTTGATACTTGACATAGAAGTGAATTAATTTCTTTGGTACAATATGTGACTACAATGGACTCATAAATCCTGCAAGTATTGACTTGTTTATGGCAATTCTGTGAACCAAATTTGCAGTTGCCTCGGGAGATTCATTTTAGTAATTTGCTGAATTTTCTCCGGTTCACTTAAGTATGTCATGGTTCTGTACTGCATCCTTTCCATTGCAACACTAATGCCGAAATTATAAAAATCAAATTGACAGTAATAACCTTAAGTTACTGGGAAGGCGCTGCAATTTGAATGGAATTTCTTTTTGAAACACCGATTTGAATGGAAATCATTTGTTGGAGATACAGGTATTTAATTATGATACAACTTTAATTGCTTACATCATCATCCTCAGAGCAAAACGGTTGAAAAAAGTACATGGCAAAAGTCATCTGAAGCTTTTTTTCCAAAAATTAAGTGACATGCTGCAAATTTGTTATACACACATATTTATGAAATAATGCCCTGAATTAAATATATTAGTAATTTTATTGTTCTGAGTTACTTCGTCACTATGCTTGCTACTCTGATTCTGAGAAAGTAAGGGGTAGGGTCGCAATAGGGCAAAACGCAACAGGAGACTTGCTATCGATTTGGTCCCCGAGATTCACCTCGCATCGACAGCCTGAATAAGATGATGAGATATCTTGCCAAATGTTCACGAATGATAGGAGAATATGCTATGCATGTATAACCTTTTTGTGTCTTGGCTGAACTGAATTTGGCTAAATCAAAGGGTGACCACCGCCCTGATCATTCTCCCTCTGTCGGCTGTCGCTGCAACATCAGGAGCTAGGGGTGCAAACCATTAGGTGCACCTCCAACCCTCTTTAGTTTAAAATATTGTGGTTGGAGGTGTCCCTAAGGGTCACACATTGGCACCCTTGTCTGGAGCTGCCAGAGCTAGCTAACATGCTTATATTCAGAATTGCTAACAGGTCGTTTCGGTGTCGATGTATGTACATGGGGTTCCATGATCTAAGCTAGCTCAAATTGTAAACCCAGCACGAACATCAACATTGGTTTAATGGTATCAACACTGGTTAGTTCAAAGGGTGGCGCGCCAACGCCGCGCCCTGGTTTTCTAGTCAATGCCGAAACTGACGGCACGCAGAGTAC
The DNA here is from genome assembly GCF_016808335.1 of Panicum virgatum. Classification (NCBI taxonomy): domain Eukaryota; kingdom Viridiplantae; phylum Streptophyta; class Magnoliopsida; order Poales; family Poaceae; genus Panicum; species Panicum virgatum. Next base: position 19,075,614 of record NC_053144.1, read on the forward strand.
CAAAGCGTGACCGCGAGGCAACATGGGGAGAGCGTGCATGTGGGATTGCAGAGGTTGAAGGAGCCTGTAAAGTGCTCGTTTCCTCACGTATGAACACCCGGCTGTCTGCTCTCCCCCTCTTGAGAGGACGTGTGAACACCCTCTGTATTTATTGCGAAATGCGATGCCGGCTTGGACGACAATGACAGCGCAACGACGAGATTGTATGCCCTTGATTTCGCTGACGAGTGGAAGCTAGCCTTGTTTCGATTTGTTCTAACTTCGACTTGTGGATTGGGATCATACAAATTTGCAGTGTCATCTTGGGAAATAGAGAAGGCAAATTTGCAGGCAGGCAATGGGCTGCACTTGCAGTGAATTAATAAGAAGAAAAAGGAGAGTAGTTTTTTTTTCCCGGTGTACAAGTAGATATACTAGCACGTGTTTCATGGCCGTGTCTTTTCTTTCTTTGTCTTGATTGAGACAGGAGAGATTGGTCAGTGTCCGCATGGTCAGGTATTCTAGGCTTGTGGGTACTTTCTCCTGTCTAAAGTACTACTCCCTCCATCCCAAATTAGAAGTCATTCCAAAAATTTTAGAGAGTCAAACTATCTCAAAGTTTGACAAAATTATAGTGAGAAATATAAAAAATTATGACATCAAATAGGTGCACTATAAAAATATAGCTAATAAAGAATCTAATGATACTTAATTGGTATCATAAATGTTATTATCTTATTATATAAATTTGGTCAAACTTAAAAAACTTTAACTCTCCAAGATTCTTGGAATGACTTATAATTTGAAATAGAGGAAGTATAAAGAAACAGAGATACGCACCCCATGAGGCCATGACCCATGAACTCTAAGCGTGGTAGTTGTCAAATATGCATGTGAAATAAGCAGAATAGATAAAAAAGAATTACACAATATGCATTCGCTATATATTTAATTACAAGATCGTTTCAAGGGAAAAGCTAATTGTATTTTAGAAGTCAACGGGAGATGACAGTTTCCCACCTGAATAATTGCATTGATACCAACAGAGTTGGAAATGGCGGGCACCAAGCACCAAAACTAACTAAATTAGATGTTATATTTAGATATAAACATAATCGTATTTATCAAAGAAAAGTCAGATACATTAAAAATAGGCTTTGTCGTCTACAAATTGATGCCCCACGATGGCCCCGGCGAAATACTGAAGTACTATTGGTAGATGACAAAGATAGACCACTCAATGCGGGAATTCTGAACTAAGCATCTTTCATAATCACACCATTAAAATGAAGTAACCGCCAGTACCTTGTACCACCTACAGTAAGTTTGAGCATTGACATGTTCTGTAAAATTGGAAGTACAACAAAGAAACTTCACTCGTAAGTCAAACTGGAGTGGAAATTGAAGTGGACTATTGTTCGTGCAAAAAAAAAAAACTGAAGTGGAAACATGGAAGAAAAAGAGCTCAGGTGTGATGTAAGAGTATTATATAAATGAATAATGGCTATGCAAATTCTTTCAATGGTAAAACCTTGAACATTGCTTACTGCTCCATTTTCTTAAAAAAAGGTGTATTCATTTTATTAGGGGACCCTGACTGGAAATTCAATACAATAACCATACTGACTAGGACCTTATCCCTGATAAAAAAAATTTAAATTTATACATAAGTTTTGTAGTATTGAAAATAAGTAGAGCTGCACCATAATAATCCCATTAAGAAATTTCCATTCTGCTTGTTTTTATTTGAGAAAAGTTCTCTCCTAGAAAAATCATCTGCCCAACCTACCTAGTGCTGATATTGGTCTTTTCTTTCCTCGAATACGCACGAGAATGCACATCTTTATATTAAAAAGTTGAAATAGTTTTGAGTACAACATGATGCAATCCAGTTGGATGCGCCACGCCCCACATGCCTAGGTTCTATTCATGAGCTCTTTCGTCAGTCATAGGGCAAATACTTTGCATAAGTACCAAGAATTTAATTAGTTATTAAAAATAGAATCTGAATTCACCTTGGCAATATCTCCGGAGCCAGAACAGAAACATCACTATCAAAAACTATTTTTTCACACAAGAAATAAAGCCAGCCCATACCAACATAAAACGTCCAGGAAACTTTTGCAGCCAAAAACAAAACCGAAAGAAAGTACGGCCCCAGTGCCTAACCTCAAAAAGTCCCCTTTTTCCCACCACTTCTCCGTTCTCCGCCCCCCCCCCCCCCCCCCCCCCCCCCCCCCCCCCCGAAAGCAGCAGCCGCCATGGCCGCCTCCTGCGACCTCCTCGACGTCGACCCGCTGGAGCTTCAGTTCCCGTGTAAGCTCCCTGCTCCTAGGGGGTTGCAGCCCTCCCTCACGGCTCTTCTCTCGTCTCAGATTATCTCCGACTTCCCTCCCTCAATTTTTCAGCTGATTCTTTCGTGACTTCTTGTGATTGCAGTCGTGCTCTACAAGCAGATCTCCTGCCCCCTGCGGCTCACCAACAGGACCGACAGTACCGTCGCCTTTAAGGTGGTTCACAGTTGATTTGCGGTGTAAAACCCTAGGGAATTTCTTTCTGGAATCGCGGGTGGCTTCATGAGGGATTCTTTTCTCTTATGCTTTTCTTGGCGCCCTTGTGATTTGTGTGGGTAGTAGGTCAAGACGACGAGCCCCAGGAAGTACTGCGTGCGGCCCAACAATGGCGTCGTACCCCCACGGTCCTCCTGCACAGTTGTAGGTAACGTGTTGCTGTTACTGGACTGGCCACAGTTCAAGAAACGGTTCAATTTGGGAGACTTTATCTTCGGTAAACTTTGCTGGAGAGCTTTCAATTTTTTTAAGATTTTTTATGCATCCTGTGCTCCTGCAGTTACGATGCAAGCACAGAAGGTGGTGCCTCCGGATTTGCAGTGCAAGGACAAATTCTTGGTGCAGAGCGCGATCGTCAGTGATGGCTTGTCAGCCAAGGACATAACCTCGCAGATGGTAGTACTAGGATGTATTCTTTTTAGTTTGATCTATGGCTATAGTTTGGTACTGAATCTGTGGTTTGGTGCCTGCTTCCTAGTTCGTGAAAGAAAGGGGTAATGTGGTTGAGGAGGTGAAGCTGAAGGTTGCTTATCTGATGCCACCTGAACCACAATCAGAGATTGCAGAGGAGCACGATGGTTTAGAGAGAATTTTAGTGCCTATGCAGAGGAATGTGGACGATGGTTCGAGTGACTCTGCATCTTTGAGATCAGCTGAGGTAGGGATAGCGAGCGTGTAGAATGTTCTTTTTCTGTCCAATATCTTTATTGCTGCAAGTTTATAAGAAATCGAACTAATGATTTTCCTAATATTTTTACAGGAGGTGGGATCACCTGTTGGACGAATTGTGAAGAGTGAGGAGTTCCTGAAGGCTGCAGGACCTGCTCTGGTATGTGATATATGCATATTCTTTGTTCTACACTTTATATTTTGTGCCATGATTATTAAAATTTTGGTTGTATCTGTCTCAATACTAGGAAACAAAAGTATATCCGAGACCTGCTGAACAATCCAATCAGGTGAGCTTGTATTCTGTGTTGACTGTGGAATACTGAAGGTTTTCCATACGTCTAGGTAGAATCCACATTTTACAATGGGATATTAAATAGGAGAAACCCGTTATGTCCCTTACTGACTCTTTCATTCTTTGAATTTTATTGCTCAGAAACAATGGGGGATGTAATAGCAGGTCTTGTGAACTATGTTTTACGAATTTTTTACAAATTCTATTTCAGTTCATTTTTATTGGAATTATCTACATGGAAGTTTTGCATTGCACATAGATAGCCACTTACAACGTTTATCTTGTTACTTACTCTAGTTACTTTTCTTGACTATAATTAGGGTTATTTGCTGAGAGCTTAATGTCATTTTATTTTCATTGTGTTTCACTGTTTTGTAGTTCGATACAAATCATGTAATTGATATTGGTAACACGGTGCTCTTTTAGTTTAGTGTGCGCTTGAAGTATTTTACTAGTGATTGTTTCAGGATTCAGTTATTTGTTTGATGTAAATTTGATATATTTGACATTTCTTGTGTAGTTTTTCTAAGCTGAATATACACTTGTTTCTCATCCCAGTTGTCAGCTATAATTGCAAAATTGACTGAAGAAAAGAATTCTGCACTTGAGCAAAATAGAAAGCTTCGAGATGAATTGGTGAGTATTCGGTTGAAATCGTGTGCTTTTTCGTGGGTTGCCATTGGCACCTTAAGTAGCAGGCTAATGTATGTGACAAAAATGCTCTCTTTTTTATTAACGGAAGATGAATACACACACAAATACATGTTCAACCTGTAAATAGCCATTCTCTAGGTCCCTTTCAAAAGGGCTTCAAGTTGCATAGCTGAAGCTGTATATGAACATTAGTTTACTTTAGTGCGTTCAACTATTACTTCTCTTGGTAAGGGATTCTTTGAAGGACGCTCATGTATATCAAAACATAGCTATTACTGGCGAAAGGGGCATATATTTGGACTTGAACACAGTCAAGGAACCATTCTAGACGATTAACCATTGGAATTGGTAATAGCCATTGAACACTTCAATTTGGAGCGAGTTTTATCACAAAAAAAGCTTGAATCAAACTAATTTGTGAATATTCATGTAGTAGTGGACAATCTTAACTAATTCATCTTAACGATGAATTAAAACTATTAACAAAATCTTCAGTGCTAAGGAAGGAACTAAGGAGATTTTCATATCAGATTTCATAACAATAAGAAGCCTTTCACCCTAATTGGTTGTAAATTTGTTTAAGGTTTTATGTGGAAGAAATATTATACTGAATTCTGAGTTTCTGAGAACTGCTATGAACTTTGTTGAACTCACTTGAAGATGGTTACATCTGTTGTTGTGACATGCAGGAACTTGTAAGGCGTGAAGCCAGTAAACAGCAAGGCAGCTTCTCGCTGGTTCTCTTAATAGCTATCGGGCTCCTGTGCATCATTCTGGGTTATCTTGTAAATAAATGAGAATTTCATAGTCTAATTGGGTACTAGATATGGTAAATAAAAGGTGACATATCATGTGATTCTTAGATTCGTCGGCCAGCTGCCAATGCTACGAGCCGTGCAACAGCACGAACGTCAAATTGACAAAAGTGGGTTGTGAGTTTGATCCTTGATGTATTTTAACTAATCACTGTAAAAGTGATTGCTCTTATTGTGTTTGATTTCTGTATCAATCCCCTTCAATTTATCAGCTACAATTTATCACCTCTAGTCTTGACTCTTGACCATTCTGCTGGGTCATGCCTGCATCATGCCAGCGGGGCACAGGTGCACGGCACAGCTTGTATATTACTTACTTTCAGGATACACGTAATAGATGTGTAAAACACTCAACAAGTTGCATATATCTAACACTGATAAGAGTTCAGAATTTCGTAAGTCTGTACGCCAGGAAGATTATGACGTCTGTTACATGAGCTGCTAGTTCGCTACATTCTTCGTTAGAAATAAATTTATGTGGAATCTACATTGTAAGCTCCCAAGGCACCCGAACATCATACAAACTCTTGCAGCCACATGCATCATGTGCTGTCTCAGGCCAACTTCACTATGTGACTTTTTCTAAGGGGGAAGTTCAGTTACAACCAAGCCAATTCAGAATAGATGCATAAACATTGCTAAATGGTTCAGCAGATGATTCAAGTAGCAGCAAACCTTCACCAAAAAAATTCAGTTCTAACGCCATCCACCAACTAATGGTAGAGCATGCTGTTGAGCCACAAGATGCTTAATATTTCTGAACCACAATACATAAAGACCGCTCAAACTATGAATTTTCAATTATGATTAAGAATAAATTGCTTCGTAATCAGCCATCACTATCAATATCCTTGTTTTCAGTAGAACCATGAACCAATGCATTCAATGGATTGCGAAGACTATCATCTTGCTAAAACAAATACTTCAAGAGTATGTCAGTTGATTACAACAGCACCATGAACCAATGCATTCAATGGAATGCAAAGACTATCATCTTGCTCAAACAAATACTTCAAGAGTATGTCAGTTGATTACAACAGCACAAGATTCTGCTGGGTTCGACATGATGAGAGAAAACTAGCACAGAACAACACACATATGAATAAAGAAAACAGAAAGCCTGAAAAGAAGCTTTACAGAAACACCAACCAACATGATTAGGGGCAGTCAGGAGCAGCAGATTAATAAGCAGAGCTGAAGTATCAGAAGTATAATGCTACCTCCACCCTGAAATATAACTAGCTAGAATCCTTTGTATTGCAGGGCAGAGGTAGTAATGTTTGCACTAGGATACAGGACCGAAGAAAAAGCAAATTACACATTTGACAAATCCATATTCATACACTCACTGCTCAATCAGAACATGACTTGGGTGCATAGACTTCTCAGTTTACTACATGTTATCCGTTGTGCTCCAGTCTAAACCTTGATGCCTGCCTGATGCATCATGAAGTGGCAAACTGCTCACAAAACAACACTCCTGGCAGTAGGATGCAACATAACTTGTAGATATGTTTTAGGATGCTCTAGATAGTACTCAACAAGTTGAAGTTATCTGACATTGATGAAACTACAAAAAAAGCAAACAAAGTCTTTACATCAGGAAAATGTAAATAGCTTTACAAGCAAACATCTCTAGTGTTACATGAGCTGCTAGCTTCACTGCATTTACCGTGAGTATTTTACAAAAGAGAATCCCACATAAATTGGTTTGTCAAAAAAAAAAAAAAATCTTGCTGTTACTAATCAAGATACTCTTTAATTGCTCACTGAGTATCCTTTCCTTGGCAAATGAACAGTGTAATTCTTGCTGCCACATGCAATCATCTACATCTACTTGATAACGTAGTCAGGTCATATCCAGTTCCATGAGTTATCCTGTGGAAGATGTTAGCGCGCCCCACTTAGCCAACCCGACCATAAAACCCAGGTGTTATAGTGGGAGGGGTGGGGGCTTTTATCCATAGTCCATCATTCCCCCTACGGCGTGCGAGCCCGGCGTAGCCCGCAGCAGGTTCTAGTGCCCGGCGTAGCCCGCAGCAGGTCTCAGCACACGAGAGGCGCAGGGGAAATCGCGCAGCGGAAATGCGTGGCCGGGTGGGTTCGAACCCGGGACCTCGGCTCTGGTACCATGTTAACGCGCCCCACCTAGCCAACCCGACCATAAAACCCAGGTGTTATAGTGGGAGGGGTGGGGGCTTTTATCCATAGTCCATCAGAAGAGAAAGATCAGTCACAAAAATAAGACAATATTTCTTTTCTTTTTGAAAAAAAAAGTTACGAAAATAGACTGTCGTTGTTACATAGTTCGATTGACCATTTAAGTACAAGTAATATTCTCAAAAACTTCAGTACAAACAAGTGTCAGTAAGAAAGTTGAATAAAGTTCTAACTCCAACTACCAGCAATCAAATTGTTCATTGTTGAAAGCACAGGATACTCGATAATTCTAAACCACAACACACAGCAAGCTATTCCAACCCAAGATGCAAAAGACCAACTACGAATTATAAAATTCGGTTCACGATCTGCTACCAATAACAATGTAGTATTACTTTTCAGCAATATCAACAGTATGTATTCTGGAATATGGAACACCCCCCCCCCCCGGCGTTCCAAATTATAGGTTGTTTTGACTTTTGTAGATCTAGATTCTAGACATGCACTCCCTCCGTTTAAAATTAGAGGTCGTTTTTTAATTTTCTAGATTCATAGTTTTAGCTATGCAACTAGATATAAAATTTCTAGATACATAGTAAAATCTATGTATTTAGAAAAACCAAAATGACTTATAATTTGAAATGGAGGGATTATCTAGGTGCATAGCAAATGTTATGTATCTAGAAAAGCTAAAACAACATATAATTTGGAAAGGATGGAGCATAAAACAAGGAAACAAATAGAAAGGAGTAAAATGCACTGGGGGTCCTTAAACTAGTGAGGGTGTGTCAAGTAGGTCCATGAACTCCGAAAGTGCAAATTGAGCCCCCTAATCTATTTAAGTGTGTCACTAGAGGTCCAATCGCCTTTAACCAGCGTTGATGGCCTACGTGGACTACCACGTTCGGTCCTACGTGGTCTTGGAAGTTGCAGGAGCGGGACATATATGCATATCACCCCCTCCCCTCCCACAAAAATACCCATTCCTCCAGTATGTTCCCTGCCCTTCATCTTCGTTGCCGTCGAGGCGGAAGGGGCGATTAGGGCTCCGGTGCAATCGAGGAGGCATCATGGGCCTTCTGTAGCCGCGACTGGGCTAGCTCTGCTCCCTTTTGATCTCCGATGTGAACTCTGGTGGTCGCCGCTCTCCGACCCTCGCCGATCACCAGAGCCCTAATCGCCCCTTCCGCCTTGACGGCAACGAAGATGAAGGGACAGACTGGAGGAATGGGTATTTTTGTGGGAGGGGGAGGGGGTGATATGCATATATGTCCCGCTCCTGCAACTTCCAAGACCACGTAGGACCGGAGGTGGCAGTCCACGTAGGCGATCAACGCTGGTCAAAGGCGATTGGACCTCTAGGGACACACTTAAATAGATTAGGGGGCTCAATCTGCACTTTCGGAGTTCATGGACCTACTCAACACACCCACTAGTTTAACCCCAGTGCATTTTACTCAATAGAAAGCACTATTTTTCAGGAACATCATCCAACCCAACATGATCAGGGGTTATCAAGAGCAGCAGAAAAAAAAATTAATCAGAAGAATGCTCATGTTTGAACAAAATCACATGATCAAATAAAATAATCAATCCAAAGTACACATGAGGCAAATCCATCTTTATACACTGAATCAGTAGAACCAAGAACATGCCAGTCATGACCAATCGGCCATCTATGTTGTCATTCAAATTTGAACAGCAGTTGGTATTGCACAATAGGTCAAAATTAATCGGGCACTGCAATACTTTTACCTTCAATAAGCATTCTCTGCAATCCTGCACATTATACCATGAAAATCCTCACATCACCGAGCCCATCTGCATAGACGGAACACAAAAAGATTATCATCATACAAGCATAAAAACAAGCCCAAAATGCTAACTAAAATCATCAGAACAAATCTTCCACCATGATGCTACCTCGACTGGCGCCCCCGATCAGCCTGCCTCTCCTTCCTCCCCGCAGCAGCCAGCACAGCACGCTCACGCTCCTTCTCCTTGGCCTCCCTCTTCCTTCTCTCCTCCCTCAGCTCCTCGATGCTCTTCTTCCCTCCACTCCTCTTTCCCCCGCTCCCTTCCCCTGCGTCTCTGGCCCTGCCCTCCTTGGCTGCTGCAGCCGCCGGGCTCGACATGTACCAGGGCACCGCGACGCCCTTGCCGGCGAGGCCGTAGCCCAACCTGTACTTCTCCTCGTCGGGCCCCACCGCCCTGACCTCCTCCTCCTCCTTCCTCTTCTTAGGGTTCTTCTGGTTAGGGTTGGCGTCGGGGTCCCGCTCACGCGCGGCGCCCCTCCCGCCGCTGGCCGAGGCGAGCGCGGCGAAGTCGGCGGCGGGGCCGGACCTCCCCGAAAACAGGTTGATGTGGTCTCCGTCGGAGACCGGGGACGGAAGGGCGTCCGCCGGACCCTCCGCCGCGGCGCCGTCGGGAGCAGGCGGGGCGGTGGTAGAGGGCGGCTCCGCCTGGACGAGGCCCCGGTTGCGGCGGAGCGCGGCGAGGCGGAGGTCCGACTCGCGGCGGCGCTCGGCCTCGCGCTGGAGCTGCTCCTCGCGGGCGGCGGTCGCCTCGTCGTTGCGGACCTTCTCGCGGTTGTCGAAGTTGTAGACGTTCCACCGCTTCTGCGGCAGGATGTTGAGGCCGCCATGCCCGCCCATGGCCGCCTGCGGAAATTCGCGATTGGGAGATTCCGGCTACTCCTCGCCGGTCGCCGCCGCCGCCGCCGGTGGGGAGAGATGGGTGAAACGAGGGATTATCTGCTGCCCCCCACTTGTTTCTCGCTATTTTTCCTGCGCGTGTCGTGTGTGGTTTGTCCGTTTGTGTCGTCTCGGTTTACGGAGGCCAAGCTGTTCGCTGCGGGTTGGGTCCCAGAAGCAGTTTCTTTCTTCTTCTTTTTTTATAATACGTTTCTGTATTCCATAGTCAAGGAAGACCTACAAGAACCCGTAGAAATACAGAACCATACGCGGAGGATACATGGATGGCTGTTTCCGCCAAACTACGGAAAGAACCCTAAAAAACAGAAAATTACAACGGCACCCCTGGATCCTTCTCAAAGCAGCCTGGCTCGTCGCCGCCGGCCGACGCCGCCAGAGAAGAAGCCGAGCGCCCCACGAACCGGAGGAGCCCCATCGCACGTTGGTTTTGTTGGAGTCGCAGTAGCAAAAGCCATCGGCGAACGCACGTCGACCGGGGGCACACCCCAACACCTCCGATTCCTGGATTGAACCACGCCGCTGACGACCGCCGCCGCCGAGGGGAAATCGGGCCAGATCCAGTCGCCAAACATCCGCGGCACCTGCAGCCATCGCTGCACCCTTAAAACAAAAGAAGGCCAGCAGCCACCCCATCAGGCAGAAAAGGGAAACTCACCGGCCTCAAGCTCCGAAACGGATCTCCCCCGACCTCGCCGGTCAAGCTGGAGCAGAGCCGCACCGGGGCGAGGAAGAAGCCGGGAGACTTTATTCCTCTGCGCCGCCGTCGCCATCGCCTCGCCGACGCCGCCAGGAACACCATGTCGCAGAGGACCACCACCCCCCCGGTGAAACCTAGCTGCGCCGCCGACCACCGACGGCAAGCACCACCTAGGACTAGGGTAGAAACTATCTATCCTATATACACCCGCACGTCGATTCCCCGGCCCCGCACCATCTCCGACGCCACTCTGGCCGCCGGAGACTGGGGAGGCCGGCGAAATCGCCGCTGGGAAAGCTTTCCGCCTCCCTTTCGCCTTGAGCAACTGTAGCTGGGGGAAAAGGATGGAAGGACCGAGAGAGGACGCGTAGCGGCTCCAGTTTTGATCCCCAGAAGCAGTTTCTCCCTCGTCTCTCGACGGCAGCCGGTAGCTATAGCTATAAATCGTGCCAATCCTTTTGAATTCCAAAAATAACCAATATAACATCAAAGAGGTGTTGATTAAGTATATGAGTTATTTGGATCGGTACCATTACAACTTTTAAAAATTGGAAATATGCTACTACAATTCACTATATTGGAGATATGGTATTAGGATACATCTTTTCCCCGCTTGGACCCACCTGCAGTGTATCTCTTCCTTGTATTTTACCGTATAGACATTTTTACCCCTGCATCTGGCGCCCTATTTCGCCGCAGCCGTTCGGCTTCGTCTGGAGGCCGCGCCCTCCCTGCCTCGCCGCCCGCACCCCACGTCTTCCATGTCCTCACGGGAGGCCCAGCGGCCTCGGGCAAGGTGGGCGCGTCCTCCAGGGCGGGGCGGCCCGGCGGTGCTGCTGCCGCCTGCCAGGAGTGGTGGTGCCGCGGCTGTCAGGTGTCATGGCCTCCAGGCGGCAGGCGCGGCAGCCAGGTGGGCCCGTGCGCGCGCAGCGTCCTCGCAGGAGGCGCGGGTGGCGGGGCAGGGGGCGCGGCCTCCAGACGAAGCCGAACGGCGGTGGCGAAACAGGGCACCAGATGCAGGGTAAAAATGTCTATACGGTAAAATACAAGAAAGAGATACACTGCAGGTGGGTCCAAGCAGGGGGAAGAGATATCCTAGTAGCATATCTCCAATATGATGAATTGTAGTAGCATATTTTCCACTTCTGAAAGTTGTAATGGTACTAATCCAAATAATTCTATGTATAGAAAGTTGTAACGGTACTAATCCAAATAATTCTATGTATATAGGTATATGAACTCATTCTCTTCTGGCGGATGAAAGGAAGGCTACAAAAGAGTGGCCCTTGTAGTACAGATCAGGATAAAATACCAAGGATACATGCCTACATATATACTTATGTATACAGCATGCATAGCATGAACTGATGATGAAAGCAGAAAGCCAGAAACCACGTCATCTTCGACGATACATTCACAAGGCATTTTCCCTTCACTTGGTCCGGTCGATCCCTTGGTGTATGCTCTTTGTTGATGATGTGGTACTAGTTGACGAGAGTAAGGTAGGGGTTAATAGGAAGTTAGAGCTGTGGAGACGCACGTTAGAGTCGAAAGGGTTCAGACTTAGTAGGACCAAGACCGAGTACATGATGTGCGATTTCAGCGCGACTAGGCATGAGGGGGGAGACGTTAGTTTAGATGTGCAAGTGGTGGTCCAGAAGGATACTTTTCGGTATTTAGGATCGGTGCTACAAAAAGATGGCAACATTGATGAAGATGTTAGGCAAAGAATTTCAGCTGGCTGGTTGAAATGGCGGCAAGCTTCTGGCATCCTTCGTGACAAGAGGGTGCCACAAAAGCTAAAAGTCAAATTCTATAGGACAACAATTCGTCCGGCGATGTTATACGGTGTGGAATGTTGGCCTACAAAAAGGCGACATGTCCAGTAACTGAGTGTAGCAGAGATGCGAATGTTGCGGTGGTTTTGCGGGCACACAAGGAGGGATAGAGTCCGGAACGAAATTATTCGGAATAGGGTCGGGGTGGCACCAATTGAGGAGGAACTAGCCCAACATCGGTTGAGATGGTTTGGACATGTCCAACGAAGTCCTCCTGATGCGCCGGTGCGTAATGGGGTTCTTGAGCGGGTCGATAATGTAAAGAGGGGTAGAGGTAGACCTAAACTGACGTGGGATGAGTCGGTTAAGAGAGACCTTAAGGATTGGAATATCTCTAAAGAGATAGTTTTGGATAGGAGCGCTTGGAGACTAGCTATCAATATGCCTGAACCTTGAACTTATTTCTTTTGGGTTTCATCTTTAGCCTACCACAACTTTTTTTAGGAAAAAAAGCTATGTTGTTGTTGTTGTTTGGTCCGGTCGTCACTTGAACATCGCCGGGTAGGCAGCCCTTGTTGCACTGGCGGAGCTTGATCGAAGAATGAGGGGGGGCACCCTTCTGCTTCAGCAATGAACAGTGTCAAAATCACTGTTCATCTAGTGTAAAATTTGCAAATCCAGAGGGGCTATGGCCCCTTTGGCCCTAATGAAGCTCCGCCTATAATGTTGGAGCCCTACAAACTGAAACTTAGATCACCACGAAAACATCCATCCAAAGCCTGATCACAACAATGCAATGGAGAACAAGGGGTTCTGCGTGATCACAAGAGTCTTCTTTGAAACTGACGCACAACAGAGAAACCTGAAAGTGGCAATACCAGGATCAGAAAGAGTATCTTTGGGATGCATGTATGCAGTAAGTACAGAAGAAGAGAAAGAACACGACATGACGTACCTTTTAATCTCTCTGGAGCTTTGGCAGGGCAACAAAGTGATGCTAGTTCACTAGTCAGCAAATGCGGACACTCTGTGGCCATCAATCCATAATAAGATGCTGCCACGATCTGCAATCCCCTGATTCCTACAAGACCGTGCAAGCAGAGGGCAGTTGTTAATGCTCACGACCTGCACTGAGCTAGGCAAGCCTCTATTTGGCAGGGACTGAACTGAACCACAGTCTGAAATCTCTAGCCTTATTAACGAACAAAGACCAATCATCTCCGGGAGGTAAGTAATCTGCTCACAAGCAACAATCTCCATGTCTTCCAATGCTTGCATGCGTTCTATGCCCAATGGCAGTTCACGAAGTTGGGGGCAATACCTTACAGAGAAGTGAGTCAGATTGCATGGTGGCCAATCCCCAGGTATGTACTGCAGTTGCTCACAGTGACTGATCTCAAGGCGTTGTAAAGATGTATGGAACAGTCCAAGCCCTGAGGGCAGGCATATTGTCGGCAATTTGCAAAGGGTGATAGATATAGGAGAAGAAAGGGAAGGCCATGATCTCAAAATCCACTCACCACTTGCATTTACATTCGAGTACTTCAGAGATGGGAAGCTCCAAAGGCCTTGGAAACCTGGTGACCCTTCCACTGTTAGCTTTGCCAGTGAAGGGAGATTGTGAGTGACTTGTTCCAGCTTGCAGCAATTCTCGATAACAAGCTCGAGAAGACTAGGGAAAGCACATCTCTCTTCCCCATCCCAGATCTCTAACATCTCCATCCTCTCCAAATGTAGCTTCTTCAGAGATTGGAAACTAGCCATACTTCTTCTACCGCAAAATCTGCTGCAATCTATGGAAACCAAGCTTTGCCAACCTTTCAGGTAGAGGTTTTCTAAAAGAGGCAGCATGCCAAGGGAAGGGAGAACACTGCAACTCTGAAAATCATAGAGGCACACAGTGAGGAGATTTGTGTACTCTGCAGAACCAAGCCAGCTAGGGCATGCCATGCCGGTGTAACCTGAAATGGTAAGCTCCTTAATCTTGGTGGGTGGCTTTAGGTTCTCTAGAATTTCGTCAGCTTTTTTGTTATTGTTTCCCCATGACAGCTCCAGCTTTTGAAGGAACTGCTTGGAAGCCAAATTTGCCAGGGCAGCATCTTGCACACCTTCAACATGGTGCAGATTTGAAATGAGAAGTTCCCCATGGAGATTGTTCAAGTTAGCCAACTCTGCAATACCACCTCTGTGAGTGCCGACACTAAGAGTGCTTCTATGGCTTACGACGAATCGTGACAGTGTCCGAAGATCAGTCAACAAACCTATATCCTTAGGCATGCACCTCAACCGGCAGACATTGCAGTAGGAATTACGAGACATTAACAGATCGATATGCCTTAGCATGCGAAGATTCTTTATTTTACGTGGCAACTCTTCAAGGTCATAGCAATTTGTAAGGCCCAGCGTTTGGAGATTGTAGAGATCACAAATTGATTTGGGCAGCCATCTGATCTTGGTGCTTCGCAATTGGAGACATCTAAGATGTTTCAATTCTCCAATCGATTCAGGCAGCTCAACTACGCAAAAGTTGCTCAAATCTAATGCACGTAGCCTTATAAATCTCCTTCCAATATCATTAGGAACCTTTTGCGTGAAATGTTCAGAGTGACCCACAACTATAAGTGTGTGCAAGCGCTCGCCTCCAGAAATCATCTTAAACATATCCCGACTGGTAGGCATGTTGAAGACTACCGTTAAATATCGGACCTTCTCAGGTATGTTGTAAGATCCTTCAACTGCACAACATTTACAGTCTTCACATGAGACATGTAAAGCAAGATCTTGCATCATTTCAGATAAGCTGTAACTGTGTCTTTCCCCAGTGCGATCAACACGTGCCCTCTGGAAAAAGGATCGGCTAACTAAAGATCTGAAGTAAGATCTTCCTGTGTCCTCAATTGTTTCACTGGACCTAGGATTAGGTTGAATGAAGCCCTGAGCCATCCAATGCTGGATAAGCCATTCCTCCTCAAACTGGAAGTTTTGTGGAACAATGGAGCTGTATGCAAAACAAGGCTTGAGATGGGAATCTAGCTCTGCATAGCTCAGTCGAAGGGCTCCAATCAAATGACCGGTAGAATCCCAATTCTCCCCATGCAGAGTAGATGTCCACTTGCTTCTGTCATTCTCTTGGCGCACTCTATGGCCTAAACCGACAGCTACGAAAGGTACACCATTGCACTTCCGTAGAACTTGTTCCTTCAATCTACAAAAACAATCATTACAACAAATGAAGCATAATGTTGCACATGATATAGAAAAACGCTTGGAGTAACAATAATAAGTAAGCGAAAGCATAGACAAGCAACAAGTATGACTAATGAAGAGGTGAAATGACGACCTGATGGCAGATCATCAAACACTTGTTGCATTAATTTGGCCTTTGTAAAAAAAATATTGTACAAATCATATGTCCTACGACACTTTCAAACATATTTACTTCGGCCTTCATTTGACATTTTGTTAAAAAAAATACAAATATTGAAGAAAAAAAGTCACTAATATGAAAGGGAAACTCTATTAGTTTCCCTAGTACCATCCTAATAAAAAATCCCCAATTTATTGACATCATGCTCCTAACCCCAATCAGTGATTCGTACACGCAGTCACCCATGCGATGCTTGCTTGACTAAAGTTCTTGCTCAGTGTCTCCTCAATTCCAGGAGGACACCAGATAGTTGGCAGCTCCACACAGTCCAACATGGAGGTTTCCTTGGCATTTGGCAACACCAAATGTGGACCGATAAACAGATTTTTAAGAGATAGTTTACATTAGGGTTCAAAATATAGGCCTCGTTTAATTTGATCTATGCAATAGAGTTCAGATCTGCAGTGACCAACATATCAGCTAGTTACAACCAGTGCAATTTTCCCTTTAGTATCAATAACCACTTCTATATGATTGGTAAGTTTTTGTTACAGAGTAGTGAAGCAAAACCTTTTTTAAACTATAACAATATAGTATCACTTCAGGAAAAGTAATTAATGCCCAAATTTCAATATGTCTGCTAAAAAATTACGAAATAAACTTGCAGTTAGGATTTAGAAAATACCTTGGAAGATCTTGAAAATTATATGTATGGATGTTTGCGCCTAGGGAAAAGTGGCAGAACAACAACCAGCAATCTTCATCTTGCAGACCCTGCAACTGATATGGAGCTGATGTACCAAGAACTCTAGCAACTTCCGCACTCCGTGTGTGTAACGCCCCGCCTCCCCGAGGCCGGGCCCGCTTACATCTGGCAGCTTTATAGGACATAGACTACCCTCACAGACCAACACATGTCTTTTCTGCGCACTTTGTCCTCACTCGTGCGCACCCGGAAAGAAGTTCCCGGTCGGTCACCCATCCCGAAATTGCTCCAAGCCAAGCACGCTTAACTTTTGAGTTCTTTGGAGACCGGCTTCCGGAAAAGAAGTTGCAATTTGTTGATATGAGTATTCTATCAATCCTATTAAACCCTTGGGCTGGGGTGTCACAGTGTGGTCACTATGATTTTGCTTCCTCCTGCTCCCTTGAGCAATGGCAGTTTGAGCTTGTCCCAGTCATGCCAGCTCTCTCTCCAATAGTCATCTAGGACAAGAAGGTACCTTGTTCCTTGTAACAGCTTTTCTAGACGCGTCTGGAGGGTGTTCAGGTTGCCAGAATGAAATGGACTGCCTTCTATGGATTCTATGATAGATGCAGTGATCCTTTCTATATTGAATTCATGCGACACATGAACCCACAGCTTCAGTTCAAAGTACACTTTTACACGCTCATGATTGAAGACTAGTTGAGTAACTGTCGTCTTCCCCATACAAGCCTCCCCGAGTATTGGCAAGACTCTAACACTGGGCTTCCGATCAGATTGAAGAAGCATCTTTACAATCTTCTCCTGATCATTATGTCTACCATAAACATAAGGGGGCGGAAAATAGCTGCTCTGTTGGAGGCTTCTGGTTTCCTGATGCTGCGCTGTATGGCCAACATCTATTTGGAAGGTCAAACGGTTTTCTTTTATAAGCAATTCTGTTAGCTATATCCTTGATCTTCTCTTCCATATCATGCATAAATATTTGACGCCTGATGCTTAATTGAGACAAAAATGAACTGTTGCGCACAGGGGCAAGATGGATCCCCTGATGGCGTTGAATTTCATAGGTGTATTCATCCAGCACATCCGTTGCCTCATAGCTGACATCTTTCAGCTCAATGAACCACAATTTCTGTAGCTCAGAAAGCTGCATCTTCTCAGCTCCTCTAATAACAGCTTGAATCATTTCAACATCAGAAATTAGACTTGTCTGCTCGTTCTGAAGACCACTGTGGGACTGCAGCTCCTTCCTGATCAAATCTGCTATGACCTGAAAAAGGACTTGCAGAAAGGCAGAGAGTACAACCTCACCCATTGAGAGGATACAGTTCCTGAGGTACAATGCTTACTGGTAAGCGAGAAAGATAGCTTCACCTACACAAGGACCTCATAAATAGGATAGCATTGAAGTTAACGCTATACTGGTCGATAACCAGTAGCCAGTAGGAAACTTGGAATAGGTCAAGGTCAACTGCAGCGAAAAGTGTAACAATCAACATTAACATCTAATACGACTTGAGGTCCAGCTTTTGAATGGAACCAAACATGTATACGGTGAATATCAATATTTATCACATGTACGTTTGAGAAGAAAAAGATATTATTAACTGACAAGTGTTGTCTGGAGGGCTATTTAACTGTGTTGGTCCAATGCATCTCTGTTGTATGCACATGTCAATTGTTTGCTCACATCAACTGCTCACAATCTTTCTTCTTTTAATTCTTTGGTTTCATTCATTTTTACAATAATAATTTATACTTTTTGTAACCCCAAAAGGCTATGTTGTTGTTGTTGTTGTAACCCCAAGTATTGTCCATTTGAAAGTATATACATCAAAATGCTATCTCCTTGACATGACAGCTCAACTTAATTTCTTGGTCCTTTGTGAGACCATAGCTTTCTTCA
Source organism: Panicum virgatum (assembly GCF_016808335.1). Classification (NCBI taxonomy): domain Eukaryota; kingdom Viridiplantae; phylum Streptophyta; class Magnoliopsida; order Poales; family Poaceae; genus Panicum; species Panicum virgatum. Next base: position 19,093,927 of record NC_053144.1, read on the forward strand.
ATACTAAAGTTCGCCCTATCTGTATTTTTCCATACATGATAAAGCTAAGCATGTGCTAACTAATTAAGGTAACAGGCTATTATAACAGTAAAAAGGTAAGTGCAGGAAAGGAAAGCTGTGACAAGAATACAACAGCCACCATAGAAATTTACTTTCAATGAGCAAGATGCTAATAAACTTATAGTTTATATATCAATAAGCATCAGCAAATGGAAGGACCAAAACTAACAGAATCACACAGTTTAACTGTTCAAGGACAAGCATTCACAATAACAGACTTAAATTATTGCAACCGTTGTCTAAAATCACCAGTTGTCTTGAACCAAGGACGAAGCATCTCAACAAGTGGAGCAACTTCTGCAAGGACAAAGCACCTCAACAAGTGGAGCAACTTGACTGCACCAAGGACAAAGCATCACTTTCAGTTTCAGCAGCAGACTTAGCTATGATTCTGTCACTGCTTGAATAATTACAAACTTCTAAAGCCCATCCTAGTCCTAGACCAAGTGTCTGAGTATTCCTATTAGCTGTGTTATTACGTGTTTTGTCTTCCTTCTGCACAATACCTTGCCAACTCCCAGCACCAAACATTGACCAAAAGCAAGAACTTCAAAAGACATGACAAGCACAGGAAAGGAAACAAAAGACAAGCAAAGGACAGGGACATGACAATTACTGGAAAGCCAACGAAAATTACATGAGGGATAAAAGACAAATCAAAAGATAGGGACATGATAGTTGGTTAGTTAGTTACTGGAAAGAAAACGGAAAGCAGAATTGGCTGAAACTTCTAAACTGCAATGTTGTTATCTATAAGACTATAACTTGTCAGCATCAACTAGATACTTTAGGGTCAGAATTAAGCACTACTACTATCTCCATATCTAAGCTGCACATCTAATATTACTGTCTTTCTTGTATGCTGCTAAAACTTAAATTAAACCAATTATCTGCTGGAAGCCTACAGCACTGGGTACGCCCTTTTTTATCTACTGGGATCCAACATGATGTGGTCTAGAATTTGGCAGAGTGAACTAGAAATTTTCTTCGTCAAAGATATTCAATGAACAAGTATCTTCATTTAAGATTCAAGACACAAACTCATTAGAAGAAATTATATGTGCAGATTTGAACAAAAGGACAGTTATTTTTTATTTACCTTGAAAAATAATATTGAACTACATGATTTAGTAGAATGGAGTTGGTGAGTGATTATAATATGTGATTTGACTTGTCAAGTTGATACACATCTTATTCAAAATTTATGTTAAGAAATCAAATTACAAGATAGCTAATCCACCCCACTGCACTATATAGCACTCTCCCCTTAGTCCAAAATCATAGGCAATCGCCAATCATTCCTTCATTAAGAAAAAACATAGGCAATAAACAAGGCGCCCATATTTTCAGCAAGTTGCTTACCGGCTCCAAAAAGAAGATTTTAGAAAACAGCCATAATGCTTGCAAACGGAAACATTTACAGATGGAACAGCTCAACAGCACAGGAGACTGGAGTGGCAGGGTTCATGTCGTGCAGGTGCAGCCCTTGACTATTCAGCGCAAGCACATATTGCAGCCAACCTACTTGTGCATCCTGGTGTGCCATCACACATTCACACTACACTAAACAAAATTTTGGAGTCAAACAAGACAAAATCCGAATCACAGGAACATGAACAAATAACAACTCAAAACTGTACAAATCGAATTGAATTCAACACAATACTAGACAAACCGTCAAATCAAATTCCGGTTACTTTTTTGCAGGAATAACTTGACAAATTACGCTTTCCCTCTACACTTTGTTTTTTAAGTCGGCTTAGCCTAAATAATTTGTTAGAAAGTTAAAAATCAGCAAGTAGTTTCATTATTTGGGTGGTCCTCGACAATTTTATATACCAATTGCACTAGTACAGTAAGGTGACAACAACATGAACTGTTAGCTGTTTAATTGTGTTCAACTACAGCAAGTTGATCACATGATCGTAACTTAACTGCGATAAAAAACAAATCTGAGCATTTAAATATGTTTGCATTGCTCAAATCCCTAACAATTCATTTTAGGTGAAATGAAATTATATTAGGCATGGAGGTTCTTAACAACCCTTTCTGTATATATATATAATTTGACTAGGCCAGGCGCAACCTTCTGCCCTGAGCACAAATGCACCCTTGTTTTACCACGCTAGCACTTGTGGCCCAGCAACACTATGCCATGTATCATCTCTTTAATATAAACCGAGTATTCTTTCCCACAACGTGTTTTTTTTGGTAAACCTAAGCTTTTTATTTAGAAACTCAAACTCAACACTGATTTAGTGATTTGGGACACTTCGTTTTTTTTTTGGCTACCCACCGTTTGCCTTCCATGGCGTTGTTCAACGCAGTATAAAAAACCCTCCGCCACTACTAGCAAACTAACGCGAAACCCATATACATATGACCAGATTACCAAACAAACTCGAAGGAACGTCACGATAATTCGAAAAGGCCGGTGGGAAGCCTACCCTTGTGAAGCGAACTAGTGTTGCGGCCTTCCCTCTCCGGCGATCCGGCCGCTTCGCGCACCGCGTCGTCGTCCATGGAGGCGGTCGTGGCCGGGAGGGCGGAAAGCACTGCCGGTCGACCGTGGCCGATTGTAGTAGTAGGGTAGGCAGTTTTCGGTGATTGGGGCCATGGATAGGGCTGACTTCCGTGACGAGATCGCCGCCGGCCTGATAGGATCAATTTTCTCAACTCGGAAGTCGAAAATGCTGCACCAATACGAGATGCTGGGCCAGTTCAGTCCAGCCCAACCCAAACTTTTGACTGGACCGTCAGGGTTCCAAAAATTGGGCCGAAATCGGCCCAGCACTCACGTCCTTTGGGTTTAAGGCTGACGTCACCCACCCACCCACCCTCCTCCCTCCCTTCCGCCACGGGTTCTCCATGGAGCGGCTCAAATCGGCGGTACCGGCAGAGCTCCGGCGGGCCGCCGGCGAGGGCACGGCCGCCGGCCTCCCAACCACCACCTCTCGCCTGCTTGCCTTCTTCGATAGCCTCCCTCTCTTCCACCAGGTAATAAGCACCCAGCCGCACCCTTGGTTTCTCGATGCCCCTCTATCCCAGGAGGCATGAGCGTGGCTGCTAGGCCGCTGGTCTGATTTGGTTGTTTTCCGCTGCGCAAGGTTATGCGAGAGCTGGCCGATCCGGAGCTTGCTTTGTGCCGCAAGGACAAGGGGAGGGCAGTCGAGTTAAAGGGCAAGGGCAATGCGTGCTTCTCAAGGAGAGACTTTAGTGAAGCTCTCGGGTTCTATTCACAGGTTTCCGTCTCTTCTTTTGAAACATGAGGATTGACTTTTCACTTTTGTTGGTGGAAATTGCGTAACTGCTGTAGAAATTGAGTGATATATAGTAATTTCTTACCGTGCCAAGAAAGCATATCAACTTGACAGCTAAAAGAATTATAGAGAAACAGTAGATGTGTGATAGGTTAGACCTTGAGCTAATCTAAGTGCAGCATTTCAGTGTTTGGTACCAATTATACAATCTTATGAATGTACTCCCTCCATTCTTAATTAGATGACGTTTAGGACAAGTTAATTAAACTAATTAACTTGTCCTAAACGTCATCTATTTAAGAATGGAGGGAGTATCATTTAATTCAAAATGTAGATGCCTCTGTAGTTATGATGAGCAGTTTCACCTATCGTAAATCCGTAACACCAAAATTAAGCAGTTACTTTTCCAGCATCCTATAATTTGCAGTTCTTAAGACTATAAGAGAAAATAACTTGTCAGTTGTGGCTAATTCGTTATAAATACACTTGTTCATTATGAATTTATGATTAGGTTCCAGTAGCTGACTTTTTGCAAACCAAGTTCAGAAGTTATTGTATTTTCATCGTCGAAGTTCTTGAGCAGTTAGGTTGTCAAAATAGTGGAATATTTAGTTATTTACACAAAACTGGTCCCCTCCCATCCATTTCTAACGATGAATTGATGATTTTTATGTGGCTGATTACGGATATTCTATCATGATAATAACATATTATTTACATCATACAGGCGTTGCGTCATGTCCCGCTTAATTTGGATGGCACGGATGCGGACTTGGTATCAGCAATATATGCGAATCGTGCTTCGACCATGCACGTTAGTCTTTTTATTGCCTGTTTCCTAAATATGGACAGTGGACGATGTGTTTCAAGTATTGGGTTTGGTAAATATTTGAGTCTATTGGGTTGAAATAAGATTTATACTTGTGGGAGGTGCAGCACAATTCTATATTCCACAAAACTTTAGAGAGAGGTGACCAAGATCTGTGAAAAATATTGGATAGCTTGGAATGGACCTACTAAATGTGTTTTCTGCTATTATTTTGATCTCTATTACTGAAACTAATACAGTTCTGTTGGTTTAAGAGTTTATGTATTCTAACCATTCTTTTCAAATATATGCAGAAATTAGGTCTATTTAAAGAGTCTCTAAGGGACTGTGACAGGGCCATTGCCGTTTCATCTAATTATTCTAAGGCATGGCATTTCTGTTTTGCATAATTATACTATGGTCCTTTGTTTTGGAGATTTCAAGCAAAAACATGGAGGCTACTCTTTTGATTTCACATGTTTCTACATTTCAGGCATGGTACAGGAAGGGAATGGTAAAGGCATCGCTTAAGAATTATTCATCTGCCATACATGATTTGGAGGTTGCATTGAGCATGGAAATGACTTCTGTAGGGAAGAGTAACATAGAACAAGAGCTAAAGTTATTGTTACAAAAACAAGAAAATGTCAATGAAGTTGGGACATCAGACTGTGATAGCAACGATGCAGATTTGCCATTTGCAGGTTATAATTATTTATTTGCATACTCCTTTCTTTTGTGGAATGCATACTAAGTGGGATATATTGTTTGGCTAACTGACAGAGCAACCTCAGAAGGTTATTATAGAGAGCATCTCAACGCCCAACAAAGGTAGAGGAATGGCTTCCACCAGTGATATCCCACCAGCTTCATTGATTCATGTTGAGGATCCTCTGGCTGCGGTATAATTAAGACTCATCCTTTTCTATATCAAATGATATTTCTCCATCTTCCTATAGGTTATATATATATATATATATATATATATATATATATATATATATATATATATATATATATATATATATATATATATATATATATATATATATATATATATATATATCCAATGGCCCTATATATGTGGTCAATGTGCATGCTAGATTGCTTTCTGAGGCCTTATCACATGTCTATGAACCCGTTCTTTCTGGTGCAAATGAATGAATAATTATTGCTTCTGATTTCAGTTTCCTCATTAGTATGAACTGAAGGTTTGTATGCTTCTTACTTGCAACAGTTGAATGCAGATTATCATGAAATCTTCCCGTGAAACACACTGCCACTTTTGCTTTAATGAAGCTCCAGCAGATGTTGTATTCTGTCCTTTGTGTACAATACCAATTTACTGTTCAAAAAGGTGCCAGAAGCAAGCTGTAGGAGATATTTCTTGTAATCAAGATACTTATATTGAGTATGATGGTCATGCAATGAGTCTTGCAAAACTGAGCGTAACTTCTAGTTGCAAGTCTCCAAGCTCTAAACTGTTTGCTGAACATAGGCATGAATGTGGAGGTGCCCACTGGGCAGCTGTTTTACCAGCTGATATAGTTTTAGCTGGACGAATGATGGCACAAGACATAGAAAAAAAGATGCTGTATGGAAAGAATGTTGCTATTTCTGGCCCAAATTTGGTAAATTCCTAATTTCTACATGAGCTTGCCATTCTCTTGCGCTGTTACCATTCAAATATTATAGCATAGGTAATGTCATATCACGAAATAATGAGCTAAGTTGACTAATGCAGGATCTGGTTCACCATTATGATCACCATTCGTCTGCTAACAAGTTGGAGTCTCAGATATATGCAATTGTCCTATTATTATGCCTCCAAAACCATTATAGGTCAGATCTTTCATGGACAGAAGATTCTTTATCACAGGTATATATGAAATTTATCTTTGAGATTCATATACTAATATATCTGGTTAAGGAGTATGGTCTGAATCTGAATTTGATGGCAGTTTCAGTTCCATAATTTTTTAATTATTGTATAATTAGTTAAATACTAAATTGGGTCAAACATCAAGATATGCATTCCACAAAAGAAAGATTAGCTCTCTCTATCATCATCATACTAAATACTAACTTATATCAAGATATCTGTTGGAGTATATTGAGCCCATGTATAGAGGCTCATCTAGAGGCCCATGTATAGGAACTATATATCCCACCCTTCTAGGGTTTGGAGTAATACATGGAGCGGGCTGGGATTGTAGAAGAATAGGATTGGTGTATAATGGATGGATTGTATTAGCTTGAGGCCTCGGCCGGTATATATAAGAGTACAAGACTTGGGGTGCAAGGCAACCCCACCGGATATGTATGGCAGTCCGGATACAATATCTAAACTACCAAATATACTCTAACATCCCCCCGCAGTCACAGCGGGAGCACTGCAGACGGAGAGACTGGAGGAGAAGCCGAAGGTAGGAACCGACGGACTGACATCCCTCCGCAGTTGTAGCGTCGGCGCAATGCGGATGCTGCGACTGGAGAGAACCGGCGAGAAACTCATGCGGATGGTAGCCCTTTGTGCCGATGTCGAGGTAGCCGAGCTGGAGGGCGAGGAGCCATGGTCGAAGATGCCGTGCTTAGAGTAGCCGAGGTCGATGTAGAGCTGTTGAGATTGCCGAAGACGAGGAAGCCGCACATGAAGCCGCGGGCGCACGAGGAGGCGCCATGGTGGTGGCGTAATGGAGAAAACGCCGGAGACGAAGATGGCGACGCGTCGAGGCAGTCGTAGAGGGAGCGATGCCAAAGTCGATGCAGTCAGGCCATCGGGCGACACATGCCCGAGTTTGCCAGGCTCGGGAACGCATCGGGGACGATGGACACGCACCGGTGTTGCCAATACCGAACGTGCAAGGGAGGATACACAACCAGACGCCGTCGCCGAGGGGGACCAGCAGAGAAGGCCTCCATGGCGGTCGCAGACGCAGAAGAAGGCGAGGTAGAAGGTGCCAACGCCTGCTGTTGCTGGAGTAGACGAAGTAGTCGGGGACGAGGTGGCGATGCTGGCGACGTGGTTGTGCTAGATGAAGTGAGGAAGGGAACCCAGATTTTCCAGCACAAGGCCGAATGATCCGGATTGCGCGGCGGCGGTGCTCGAAGGAGATGGCGAAGAACCCGTACAGCTTGACGAAGACCATGCGCGGGACGCGCAGCGATAAGTCGACGATGAGGTCGTGGACGTAGTCGGCGACAGTGAGGATGCAACGGCGAAGGAGGCCACGTGTGGCGCCGCGGCTGCCCGAAGAGGCGAAGCAGCGGCAGCCCTCCATACTCGGGGAAGAGGCGCGTAGTACGAGGACGGACATCACGGGAGCCGGGTGGATCACGCACATCGGCTGATCAGACCGAGTAGCGTGAGGCGAGACGACGGTGGGCGAAGTCGGTGAAGGCGTCCCGATCGGTGAAGACGACGACGAGCCGGCGAAGGTCGACGTGCGAACGAAGCGGCGAGGAGGGCAGTGCAGATGGGCGTCCCCTAGGGCACCGTCCATGTCACCATGTCGCATGTCGAAGACGAAGAAGAGGCCGGTGAAGTCGATGCCGACGTCGAAGTAGAGGCGCGAGGTCGACGGGCAGTGGGCGACTCAATCTCGATCAGTGATCGAGTAAAAATCAGAGAAACTAACCAAAAATAAATTAGCAGCAATGTCTCGTGTAGAACTCTTGGGTGCACGTAGCGCCTCACCCATCTCATCTTTTCTCCTCTCGGCACAACACGCCAGCACAGTCATCTTGCGCGCGAGAGAGAGAACAGAGGAGGCGGGGGGCACTAGGAGGAGTCGACGCCGGTGCGGTGGAATCCCCGCCAAGGAAGGGGCGTAGCCTGCCGCGGCCATGGGCCAGGGCTCGACGGGCGGCGGATCCCCGCCAGGAAGGAGCCGTGGGCGGAGGGAGGGAGACTGGCAGGACGGGGCGGAGAAGTGGGGCGCAGCCGGCCGCGGCCACCGACGGGGCAGTTCCCGGCGGGCGGAGCCAGTGCGCCGGTGGTGGAGGACCCCGGCGTGGATCCAGATCCATCGGGGCGGATCCCGCTGGCGGCGGAGATGGTCGGGGTAGGAGGCTGGGGCGGAGAGGGTCCGCCAGGAGAGAAGCAGAGGAGCCAGCCCGCCGCCGGCGGATTTCGCCAGGAGAGGTACAGGAGGGAGGCCAAGGCCAGCTCGTGGACAACACCGGGTGAGTTCTTCACGATCTGTTGCTGCTGGACGACCTTCTACGACGGCGGTGGATCGATTCGTTCGACCGCACAGATGGGGAGGGCGCTGCCCCCGGCGGAGGTCATGGGCGACCTCCCCGGGGGCGCGCTAGGAGGCCGTCGAGGTGGCGCGCAGGAGGCGCGCCGTGGAGGACGACCGGCAACGCGAGGAAGGCAGGGGCGTGGGTGGCGGCAGCGGAAGGTTTAGCCTAGGATCCCAAACCCTAATCTCGTGATACCATGTAGAAGAATAGGATTGGTGTATAATGGATGGATTGTATTAGCTTGAGGCCTCGGCCGGTATATATAAGAGTACAAGACTTGGGGTGCAAGGCAACCCCACCGGATATGTATGGCAGTCCGGATACAATATCTAAACTACCAAATATACTCTAACAGGGATGACTGATCGCAAGCCATGCTCCACTCCTGTCGATACTCAGGCGAAGCTGTCTGCTGATTTGGGTGATCCCGTGGCTGATCCCACTGCCTACCGGAGCCTTGCCGGTGCCTTGCAGTACCTGTCCTTCACCCGGCCGGATCTCACCTATGCCGTTCAGCAGGTCTGTCTTCACATGCATGATCCCAGGGAGTCTCACCTTACTGCGCTGAAGCGTCTCCTCCGGTACGTCCGTGGCACTATTGGCTTCGGCTTGGTTCTTCACCGCTCTCCCACCTCTGAGCTGGTGGTCTACACCGACGCTGACTGGGCTGGCTGCCCGGACACTCACCGCTCCACTTCCGGCTACGCCGTCTTCCTGGGCGGCAACCTGGTCTCCTGGTCGTCCAAGCGGTAGCCGGTTGTCTCCCGCTCCAGTGCTGAGGCGGAGTACCGGGCTGTCGCTAACGGCGTGGCGGAGGCGTCCTGGCTTCGACAGCTCTTGGCGGAGCTCCACAGTCCGCTCGCCAAGAGCACGCTCGTCTACTGCGACAACATCAGTGCCGTGTATCTCTCCACCAACCCCGTCCAGCACCAGCGGATGAAGCACGTGGAGATCGACTTGCACTTCGTGCGCGACAGAGTCGCCATCGGCGATGTTCGGGTACTCCATGTCCCGACCACCTCCCAGTTTGCTGACATCTTCACCAAAGGTCTGTCCTCCTCGACCTTCTCGCTCCAGCCTCAACGTAGCAGGTGGCTAGTTGTGGCTGCGGGGGGGGGGGGGTTGTATTTGCCCTTTGTACTTTCTTCTTGTCCAGTCTTGAACACCGCTGCGTCGGTAGTTCAGACTGCGGGGGGGTGTTAGTTTTCCTGTTGTCCAGTCTTGAACACCGCTGCGCCGGTAGTTCAGACTGCGGGGGTGTTGGAGTATATTGAGCCCATGTATAGAGGCCCATCTATAGGAATTATATATCTCACCCTTCTAGGGTTTGGAGTAATACAAGGCATTATTCTCTCCTATCCTCTCTCTTACAATATCCATACTGTCTCGGTGAACATTTGTTAAGTATATCAAGGCCCATGGTCCATGAGGATATCTCTCTCTCTCTATCATCATCATCGGTCCTAATGAACTTATATCCTCACAAATCATTCTAAGGTAAGATGGAATGAAAGCAAGGTTTAGGATAGGGTTAGGACTAATCAAACCCACCCACTATTCAAAATTTACGTTCTGTTTTTCTCTGTCTATCGCTGATCTGCCGTTCACCCTGAACCGTGCCGCCCGTCGTGGCTTTGCTGCTTGTCAGCTGCACCAATCTCCTTGGGGGATTGCCAGTTTCAGATTCTTCTGTAACCTTATGCACATCTCACCAATAACAGTATTAGTTGAACTTCTTTCTGCGCAGGACTCTTTAGCACATTTTTAATTTTTCTGATACATGGAAAACCAATTTTTTTTCATAACATGCAAGAATCTGTGACATTCTATTTAGAAGAACAAAAGTAGGTACAGAATGATAGGTCTTTTCACTTGCAGCTTATGTGTAACACATCAACCCAAACAAAATAAAGAAAGCAGACCAACGAGGATAGTACCGAACTTTTTCCCTGAATTATACAGAAATTATGGAGTAGTGCATTCACATTTTGTTGGAAAAGAAGAAACTGATTTGTTGATTATCATTTCAGCTGGTTCTTTTGATATTTCAAATTAAAGTCAATTCAATTGCTATTGTTCGTATGAAATCGATGGATGGAGGCCCAGAGCTCACAGTAAATAGAGGTGTTTCTGCAGCTGAAGGTGCAAACATGTGTAGTGTGGAGCAGGTCTGTCTTTCCAAAAGACTTTCTTTATGTGATTTTTTTGTGAGATTGGTCATCCTGTTATTAAAGTCTGCACTAGTTAGCATATGTTTCTCTCACGCTGATGGAAGTATAGATGGCAATTTTCAACCGAGCAGCTGAAAATTGGAAAAAATAACAAAATAAAAATGGAGAAACTGGTAGAATTCGAGGTTATTTCAAAATTATTATATCAACTATCAAGTAACTGCAAAGCATAAAAGGCACCTCACTCTAAATTGTTGTCTTTTGATTTTGATGTGATCTTGTGCCTGCTTATTTTAACCTTTGTCTTTTGTTTTGTTTGCATGCTGTTAGGTCAGGGTTGCTCAAGCTATTTATGCAACTGGTAGCCTGTTCAATCACTCATGTCGGCCCAATGTACATGCATATTTTCTTTCACGCACTCTCATTCTAAGATCTACAGAATTTATAAAATCCGGGAGCCCAGTTGAACTGTCATACGGTCCACAGGTTTCACTGAACTCTGCAGTTCACTCCATCTCTCTCTGGATCAGAGATGTAATGTCTTACGCTTCGAAATTTTTCTGCTTCTCATTTATAGGCTGGTGAGATGCATCTTCCAGACAGGCAGAAGTCACTTCAGGAGAATTACTACTTTAGTTGTCAATGTTCAGGTTGCTCAGAGCTAAATCTATCAGACCTTGTTATGAATTCATTTTGTTGTCCACAAAGAAACTGCCTTGGTGCCATATCAGAATCAACTTACTACAGATCCAAAGAGAATTTAGTCCATGTTTCCCTCGAAGGATCTTATATCTGCAAACTATCATTGCCTGTACGGTTATTTTCATACAGATATGGTTTTTAAAAATCTTCCCAATTATTTAATTGTTATGGATGAAATCATGCTGGGTCTTTTTTTTTAGGATGTATCAAAGGTTGGTAAGGACATGGAGAAAGTCGCTAGAGCTCTTTTCGGAAATAGTGGTGTCAGTCTGAACATAGATCCTGGATGCTGCATGAATTGTAGATCCCATATTGATGTGTCATCTGCTGCTGCTAAATCACACAGGGAAGTGTCAAAGATCAATAGGTATGTTCTTCATAATTTCTTGTGAAACTAGCAAATTTGATTGCATCTGTAAATGTTGGGCCTTCATCCGTACCAGAATGTAATAGCAATTGCACTTCACAGGTTGAAGGAGATTACATTGCTAGAAAAAACTCTCATCCCAGAGGCACTACAATCTCTAAAACAAGTCAAGAAGCTGAGACATCCATATAGCAAGGCTCTTGCCCAGGTTAGGTTGCTTAGTTACTCCCCTTTGTTCAAATTTCATATCCAAGTTCACCTTGTGCTTGCTTTACACATAAGTTGTGTGTTTATCAACATATGGAAATGTATAGGCTGAAGACACAATTGCAGAGGCCTTTGTAAAGGTAGGAGACCAAGAACAAGCACAAAAGCACTGTGAAGCATCAATTCAGGTAGCCCTTTTTCCTTATCCCAACTGTTACTCAAGATATTTAGGTGTCTAGGGCCGACTGATCAGCATCTTTATGCAAAGGAGAGGTGTATGTGCAAGTGCATTATTCTGAATAAGTGTCGTTATTCTGCAGGTCCTCGAGAAGCTGTACCACCCGAAACACATCACCATTGCACACGAGCTAATCAAGCTTGTTTCGATTCTTCTGTCCCTGGGAGATGGGGCAAGTGCAGCAGCCACATTCACACGAGCGGAGGCAATATTCTCTCTGTATTATGGGTCTCATATGGAGAAGATTTTAGCATACCTGGGTACCCTGAAGAGAGCTGTCCACTGCGAGTCCACCGGAGCATGCTGCCAATCTACAGTCGGAAATGATCCCCACGGTTCTGCGGAATAACATACTCCTATGTAACACTTACCAAGCGATGGTACTCTAGGAAAGAAAATACTACCATATACCGAGTACTGTATAATACTATTGCGTGATGCAGTTCTGTTTGATTCTGGACAGACGAAACTAAAACACAGATTAGCTCAAGCCAGTTCCTGGCTTCTGGATTTTCAGAAATGAGTTTCCGAGATTTTAGGAGTGCTCATCTTAATCAAGAGTTTCTGAATTTTATTGCATTCTGGTGCGAACTACTTGAGGCCGGCCTCCTGTAGTGTGGTTAGTGGATAGGCGCTTTTAGCAGTTAACGAGGGTGTATCACAAGCGAGCAGGACTGACGAGGATGTATCACAAGCGAGGACTGCTGGAGTGCATAAGAATAGAGTAGAAGGTAGAGTAGAGCACGTAACTAGCAAGTCAAATATTTATTTGCTACTACTATTGGCTTTGCACGTGCGCTGCTTGCTAGCTTGAGCGCTCGTTCGCTGCTTTATTGCCGCGGCGCACGATCGCCAATTAGCGCTCCCCGGACTGACGAGGATGTATCACAAGCGAGGACTGCTGGAGTGCATACCATTTGCTGTAACGAAGACATTGAGGAGCCCAGAAGTACATGTACATAGCTCGGATGATAAACAGTGATAGGCGCAGACATCAGATGACAAAATAACGACAAGCACCATAACAAATGTTATTTACAGGGCCCTAAGGAAAACTATTTACAGATTGGAGGTACTTTTATCTCGCAAACTTCATGAGCGTAGACTTGTGAGATCTTATCACCCATCCAAATGGATGCAAATCTATGTCAGTTATTCCTCTAGTTCCTTCAGAAGAGAAGGCTGATGTGTCAAGCGTCTAAAACTTCGTCAGTTGTTGGCGTCTAGCTTACTCTCAGCCTCGTCCACGATCTCAAGTTCGCCCAACAAAGCAGCCAGTTTCCTTGTATCCTCGTCTTGCTTGCTCTGCGGGGCCTTCTCGCGGTATCCCGAAGCATTCATGTTCTGTGACAGGGCATCGTGTTGCCTGCAATTTTAATGGAAAAGCGCGCGACGTTACCACTGAATACCACCGTGGAAGCTACTTCTTCGATACAGTGATGATTGAACAGCAGCGATATTCCGACTGCTCTTACCTTTGTATCCCCTCCTTCTCCTTAGCTTCTCACGCTCAGCTTTAGTGTCCAGGGCTCCCCGGAGCTGGAGGTACACGGATAGATCCTTGTTGACGATATGTGTGGCGCAATCAAGAGGAGTTGGGTCATCTTCGAACAGGATCTGGTAGAACACCATTAGGATGAGCGCTTTGTCTTACTTACCGGTGCCTTTGACTTCGACAGATTAGTAATATAAATACAGGGAGCAACAAATGGATGATGTATCGAACCTTAAGAGATGATACAGAAGCAAGTGTTGTAATATAAGAATGGTAGGAGCGTATGGTGGCAGTAGTCTCCAAGCCTCGGCAAAGCACAAAAGCAGGACGTCTGTTCAGGTGCAAACAGAAAACACGGAATTAGATTCAAATGAATCAGAAGAATCAAATGAAATGGCACGTCATCTGTCACGCAATGCTAACACAGATAGCACATGTCATGGACTGTACAAACCTTTCATACGCATCTGTTGATGGCCGAAGTGATCGTAGCTTGTTCACAGTATCTAACACAATCTCCACTTCATTTTCGATTTGATCATTTGTCCATTCCTGCCAACCAAAAGAAAAGGTTTCCCTTGAGATCTATTGCAGGATGCAGAGTTGCTCAATCTCCCAAATTGATGCAGATGCCATATCCTATTCTTCATTTGTATTTCATTAAACAGGTTCTAACTATTATCTCACAAATAAATTAACAAATCAAATTAGAATCCCAAAAAAGAAAAAAACGAGACGGGAAGAGGCAGACCGCCTCCCCGCATTTTACTCAAATTAGAGTTCAGAACATCGAATTCCTGGAACATCAAGCTTGTCCTTAAAAGTAGTAACTTACCTGTACAACTGTGGGGTATTCTGATATCATAATGGAATCTTTCGTACAGGCTTGTTTAGGTTGAGGAAGACGCTGCCAAAGCTCCTCAGTTATGTAAGGCATGAATGGATGGAGCAGGCGCAAACCCATGTCCAAGCATACCCATAGTGTGTCTCTAGAGGCACCTCTTGCAGATTCAAACTCTTGAGATTCATTGAAATAAGGTTTTATTGCTTCAATATATACATCGCAAAGCTGGTACTGCCACCATGAGTATATAGAGGACGTAGCCTCAGAGAATTTATACGCTTCTAGTGATGACTCAGTCTTGCCAACAGCCTTGTTAGGTACTGAGAGTATCCATTTGCAGACAGGTGGCAAAGAACACACTGCAATAGTTGCTGGTGGGACATACTGATTTCCAAGCTTGTTCATGGCAAAACGAATGGCATTCCACAGCTTATTGCACCACTGTCGATACCCATGCACTCTTTTGATATCCAGGTTTATCTTGTCAGACTGCAATACAAGAGAACTTTTACTACAAGAAGTTGACAAGGACTGTCGGTACCTCTGGACTAGGGTACTCCCTCTTGCTGTGTCAAGACTCGCATAGTTATCCGTAACTACGCCCTAAGGGGCTAAGCAGCCGGACCCATGGGGTCCGGCTCCATCTCACCGACGGTCCCGGACCCGCTTCCCGCTCGGGAACAGGTCCGGTGTCACCACGTGTCCTAGAGGTGTTGCTGTGTCTAGGCGAGAGCCTCGTAGTTATCCTTGACTACGCGCTGACGGCCTGAGCAGCCAGGCCCTCGCGGTCCGAGGCCTTTCTCACCTGGTTAGCGGCCCCGGACCCGTCCCTTGCTAGGGAAGGGTCCGGAGACGCCACGTGTCCCGGAGAAGGGAGCACTCAGCCAAAACAGCCGGGGGCCCCGGACCGCCCACGGGGTCCCGGATCCCTCAGCGGGGAGGGAACAGACACCCCGCCTAGGGGGTCCGGAGCCGCCACGTATCCGCAGGCGCAGCCACGCGTGCGGCTGCAAGGCTTCCTCGGGAAGACTCGCCCACCTACCGCATTTAATGCGGGAGGCGTTAAGTGCGCTTTGCCACAGCAGAGCCCGATGTGACTTTTGCCAGGCTGTACTGTTGATCGCGCGTTACCAAGACGCACAGTGCAGCCGCTGGCACCACCCACGCCACGCGCGTCAGTCTGCAACGCTAGTTAGACACGACAGCTCGGCGACGGAGTATCATGACGCCTACGCGGTAGACCCAACAGTCTACGCCGCAACCTACACCGCCTCAACGGGCACCTCGCCGATGGGACAGGTGAAGACCCCCCCTCGGTCAGAGAGTCTACAAGGCGATGAAGCGTATCCGGCAAGAGATTCACAAAGCACTGTTAAATGTCTTTTTCGTGGTATACTATACATCCTCGTTGGGCCCACCTGACGGGGTCCAACACCTGTGTACGCGCCTCCCTTGCGCTATAAAAGGGAGACGCCCGTTAGAGAAGAACTCAAGTCTCAAAAGGGGACTTGGAGGCAGAGGGTAGACTCATCCACGAACACAAGAGCAATAAAACTCTCAGTAGACGTAGGGTATTACGCTCCGGCGGCCCGAACCACTCTAAATCCCCGTGTGTTCTTGTGTGCTTACTTCATGAGTAGATCTGTAGAATCGCTTGCACTTCCTCGAGTAACCACCCTCTGGGATTAGGCGGGTGCACTACTCCACCCGGCTGTGGGCCTCCTCCTTGAGCCACGACATCTGGCGCCGTCCGTGGGGAGCGCGCAAGCGTTGGCCAGATCTTCGCTCACCTCCTGGCTTCTGAGGTTGAGCTCATCCTCTGCAACGACGACGAGAAGATGAATGGTGGCATGGAGTCACCTACGCCGCATGCCCTGACACCGAGGCAGCAGTGTCCTCGGTGCAGTGGCGCACGGCAGCGGCCCCTGCTGTGCGTCGCCACTACGACACCTCAGAGCCGGCACGGTGGCACGCAGGGGCGACGCCTGCTGCGCGTCACCCTGCGACACCTTAGCATCGGCTCAAGGTTTTCTCTCAAGCAACCCCCGGGGGTCCCCTGCGGCGGCACGGCATCGGCTCAAGGTTTCCTCTCAAAATGGAGCCTGGAGCCGACGGCTGTGGCTCGGAAAGGATGTCTATCGCCTTCTTCCACGCCTGGCTCAAGCCTCCCTTGGAGCTACTGCAGACAGGCGTCGACCCCCACCGCAAGGCCCGGGGGCCCTGTGCCAGCACCAAGGTGGAGCCGGCGAACGACCGCCCTTCTCCACGCTCCGTGCTCGTCCAAACGAGCACCCGTCCTTCCGCTGCGCCAGGGTGACAAGCTGGCTTCAGCTCAATATGAGCGGCCATCGGGCTGGCTTCCGACGGCAGCTGGCAACGGCAAGGCCACTCCCATTCAAAGCTAAAGAAGTTGTTCTCATGCTATCTGAGCATGAAACAGCTCTTGTGCTGAGGAGGGCCCTGCAAGCTCCCGAGGTGATGCTGGATGATGCTGTATAGGCACGTCCAGGGCGCCTTCGCCCCCAACGACTGAGAGGAACCTCCAAGGTGGCAGTTCCACTCCGGCCAGGAACGTGCATGCCTTACGGGGCGACGGCTGTAGGTTACCACTAGATAGGATTGAGTGTGTTTCTCCTTTGTAATGATATGGTGCCTACGTGTGGTCCAGAGCGGTAAAGATCCGCCCTTGTAAACCCGACCTCTGGCTTCATCGCACAAACAGGCGACACCAGCGAGTGGTCCAGAGCGGTAGAGGTCCGCCCTCGTAATCCCGACCTCTGATGTACACCACGAATCACGTAATAAAGGAGATTTGCTTTCTCAGTCTTATCTTTACATTAACCTAATTGCACTCATCCGTTCAGCTTGCATGTTTTTCCCTCTCCCGTGCGGAGTCTTTTTTCTTTTCGCTAACGATCCAAATTGAGTTGTTGGCTTGTGGTCAGGTCGGGACACCCCTTCTAGCTGGAAGGCGGTTCAAACTTCTAGGGACCTGCTCCGGGGAAGTGGTGCTTGTATCCTGGGGCGGAGAAGATCTGCGTAGTCGCTTAGCCTGGTAATGTACCCTAAGCCTACGCACTTCACCGCCCTGTTACAAGTACCCTAGTATCCGAGGCTGCCGTACCTAGAGGTCCGGACTCCTTTCTAGTATAAGGCGTGGTTTCCTATGCCCTACCGCGAAGTCCGGTGACGTATCTCGTTGGATCGATGGCGACAACTCAAGTCCACTCCGGTGGCCCGCTCCGGCGGAGACCGCTCGCCACGGTCGATCAAGTCCACTCCGGTGCCCCGCTCCGGCGGAGACCGCTCGCCACGGTCGCTCAAGTCCACTCCGGTGGCCCGCTCCGGCGGAGACCGCTCGCCACGGTCGCTCAAGTCCACTCCGGTGGCCCGCTCCGGCGGAGACCGCTCGCCACGGTCGCTCAAAGTCCACTCCGGTGGCCCGCTCCGGCGGAGACCGCTCCCACGGTCGCTCAAGTCCACTCCGGTGGCCCACTCCGGCGGAGACCGCTCGCCACGGTCGCTCAAGTCCACTCCGGTGGCCCGCTCCACGGTCGCCTGGAGCCGGGTCCGGGGAAGTGGTGCTTGCTCCCTGGGTGGTTCGAGGTCCGTGCAGCCGCTTAGCTTGGTTCCGTACCCTAAGCCTGCACCTTCGCCGCCCTGCAGAGAGCGCTCTAGTACCTGAACCTGGCAACAAGTGCTACGGACTTTAGGGGGGTCCGGAGCACCCGCTCGCAACATGAGCACACCAACACAGCCAAGTTGCGCTAGAACACATCACGATAATGGCCCCACCTGCGGGTTCGTACCTCCCCCGAGGTGGGCCCGGGGGCCACTGTCGGTACCTCTGGACTAGGGTACCCCCTCTTGCTGTGTCAAGACTCGCGTAGTTATCCGTAACTACGCCCTAAGGGACTAAGCAGCCAGACCCCTAGGGTCCGACTCCATCTCACTGACGGTCCCGGACCCGCTTCCCGCTCGGGGACAGGTCCGGTGTCACCACGTGTCCTAGAGGTGTTGCTGTGTCTAGGTGAGAGCCTCGTAGTTATCCTTGACTACGCGCTGACGGCCTGAGCAGCCAGGCCCTCGCGGTCCGAGGCCTTTCTCACCCGGTCAGCGGCCCCGGACCCGTCCCTTGCTAGGGAAGGGTCCGGAGACGCCACGTGTCCCGGAGAAGGGAGCACTCAGCCAAAACAGCCGGGGGCTCTGGACCCCCCACGGGGTCCCGGACCCCCATATACTATCCGGACCCCTCAGCGGGGAGGGAACAGACACCCCGCCTGGGGGGGGTCCGGAGCCGCCACGTATCCGCAGGCGCAGGCACGCGCGCGGCTGCGAGGCTTCCTCGGGAAGACTCGCCCACCTACCGCATTTAATGCGGGTGGCGTTAAGCGCGCTCTGCCGCAGCAGAGCCCGAGGTGACTTTTGCCAGGCTGTACTGTTGATCGCGCGTTACCAAGGCACACAGTGCAGCCGCTGGCGCCACCCACGCCACGCGTGTCAGTCTGCAACGCCAGTTAGACACGACAGCTCGACGATGGAGTATCATGACGCCTACGCGGTAGACCCAACAGTCTACACCGCAACCTACACCGCCTCAACGGGCACCTCGCCGATGGGACAAGTGAAGACCCCCCCTCGGTTAGAGAGTCTACAGGGCGATGAAGCGTATCCGGAAAGATATTCACAAAGCACTGTTAAATGTCTTTTTCGTGGTATACTATACATCCTCATTGGGCCCACCTGACGGGGTCCAACACATGTGTACGCGTCTCCCTTGCGCTATAAAAGGGAGACGCCCGTTAGAGAAGAACTCAAGTCTCAAAAGGGGACTTGGAGGCAGAGGGTAGACTCATCCACGAACACAAGAGCAATAAAACTCTCAGTGGACGTAGGGTATTATGCTCCGGCGGCCCGAACCACTCTAAATCCCAGTGTGTTCTTGTGTGCTTGCTTCATGAGTAGATCTGTAGAATCGCTTGCACTTCCTCGAGTAACCACCCTCTGGGATTAGACGGGTGCACTACGCCACCCGGCTGTGGCCCTCCTTCTTGAGCCACGACAAGGACAATAGGAAGAAAAAAAATTTAGCATTAGTAACCTGAGTGTAGGAAATCAGGGCAAAGCGAAGGGCATTGGTACCCCACTCTGGAATGCCATTAGGGAAATCCTTCCTCTGCCCTTCTTTTGCTTTCTCTATCTCTTTTGGATCCAGGTTGCCATCTTCTAACTTTTTCTGAAGATTTTCCAGTGATATGCCATTTATTACATCAATGGGATCGATGACATTTCCCAGTGACTTGGCCATTTTACGGCCATGTGCATCACGAATAATTGGATGCAAATAAACCTGATAAACAGATAAGATATTAAACACTCATCAGGGTTTCATCTTTTAATTTTGAAGGCGTCATTCCTACTATGTGTGCCAACTGGAGTTTCTAACTTGGACCCAGAAGTCAGGTTAATGTCTATAGGTGATCATAGTGGACTACACTACATGTCTATATTAATATGCAGGTAAAAGATGTGACAAATATGTGAAGCAAGTAAATCAGTAATGCAGAGAAATAAATGGTTGAGAGTAGTTTAAGACGACCAAGAGTACCATGTGATAGTACCATGTGAGATTTAAAAGCCGGCTGATTTCGGCTGATTTAATAGTACCATATGAGAAGAAATAAGCCAAAACAAGCCGAAATAAGCCGGGAAAAGAGAAGCGAACAGGGCCTCAGGTGTTCTATAACAGGTCAAACCGATGGAAGCTAAATAGTTCAAGCACCATGCATGGGTTTGGCCTCAAGAAAGTGTTGGTGTATATTGAGCTCATATGTATAGAGGCTCATCTAGAGGCCCATGTATAAGAATTATATATACCCACCCTTCTAGGGTTTGAGTAATACATCTATTATTCCCTCCTACATGGTATCATTAGCCTAGGGTTAGCCTCTCTCTCCTCTCTCCTCCCTCTCCTGCCAGCTGCCGCCGCCGCCGGCAGCCATGGCCGGCCGCCGGCGCCTCCCCCCTCCTCTTTCCCTCCCCTCCCCTCCCCTCCTCCACTGCTGCTGCTGCCGCCGCCGGCCCTGCGCCGGGCGCGTGGCTCGTGCCGGCCGCCGGCCCAGCCGCCTGTGAAGCATCCCCTCATAAGAGAAGACTTGAAAGTGATACAATATCAGTCTCAGGAGGCTGGTAACACTTTTATTACATCAGATGGTACATCACCGTACAACTCTACGCGGAAGTGGGCAGTGAAGTGCCACTATCGCGAGGATAACAACTAACACCCACACAACGATATTAACTACGAAGAGGGGGTCATAAGAGCCTTGCGCCATACGGAACTTCCTGCGGGCGACCCTAACCACAGGCAAGGTTGGGTGCAGGACGGAACCCCTACTCAACGTCTTCGAGAATGAAGTCTGGATCTTCCTCTGTAAAAATTAAGAATGGGGTGAGTACAAACATACTCAGCAAGTCCAAACACACCCACGGAGGGGTTTAAATAGAATATAATGCACAGGGTAAATCAAGGATAAGGATAGGGTTTAATTTGCGAAAAGCAAATTTTTATGCAGGGGTTCGTTTGAAAGAAAAGATTTCCAAAGCAAGTTTTTCTTGTACCGGGTAACACGTAGTGTTGATCCACACAGGATCCAAGTTTTAAGTTGCTACCGGACTCCTCATCCGCCGTAGCATACGGCACAACTGCCGGACACCTTTCCAAAACAACTCACGCCAACCCATCCATTCCCAGAAGAAACACTAGTTATGTGACCACACCGTAACTCACCCAGTACCGTGGGTATAGCTATTCGAATAGATTTTATACTCTGCAGAGGTGTGCAACTTTACCCACAAGCGGGGTACCACAACTCGACCTGTGGACATCTCCTGTACTCAGCATGTCTGGCTACAAATATTATCTGGTTATTGTTGATGATTTTTCTCATTACTCTTGGACTTTCCCTTTGCGCGCCAAGTCTGAGACCTTCCCCACCCTCCTCCACTTCTTTGCCTGGGTGTCCACTCAGTTCGGCCTCACCGTTAAGGCCGTCCAGTGCGACAACGGGCGAGAGTTCGATAACTCCACCTCCCATTCCTTCTTCCTGTCTCGGGGTGTTCAACTGCGTATGTCTTGTCCGTATACCTCTCCTCAGAACGGCAAGGCTGAGCGGATGATTCGCACGACGAACGACATCGTGCGCACCCTTCTGATCCAAGCCTCTCTGCCCCCGCGCTTCTGGGCTGAGAGCCTCCACACCGCCACCTACCTGCTCAACCACCTTCCGTCCACTGCTTCCCCTGCTCCCACTCCACACCACGCTCTCTTCGGTACCCCTCCTCGCTACGACCACCTTCGGGTCTTCGGGTGTGCGTGTTACCCTAACACCTCCGCCACCGCTTCTCACAAGCTGGCGCCCCGCTCGACTCGTTGTGTGTTCCTCGGGTACTCCCCTGACCACAAGGGGTACCGATGCTTCGACCTCACATCTCGCCGCGTCCTGATCTCCCGACACGTCGTCTTTGAAGAGTCGGATTTCCCCTACTCCACCTCCTCCACACCTTCTCCTGACCCCGAGCTGGAGTATCTGTTTCCGACTGACCCGGTGGTTCAGCCACCATTAACTGTATGTTCTTTCCCTGCAGGTTTTCCCGGCGCACCGGCACCGCTTCCGCTAATCCCTGCTACGCCGAGCGCGGCCCCGGTGCCTGCGGTCGCGCCACGCGTGGCACCCGGACCTCCGGTCGTGCCGCGCGCAGACCCGGTGTCTCCCGCTGCGCCACACGCGGCCCCGGTGCCTTCTCCTGCACCTGTGCGGTACGCTCAGCCAGTGCAGGTGTACCGGCGTCGGTCGGCGTCGACACCGGCGCCGCCTCTCGCTCCGGAGGCTCCTGCGATGCCTACACCGGAGCCGTCGCCGACGCCGCCTCCTCCGGCTCCCTCTTGAGCCGAGCCGGAGGTGTACCACCCACCAGTCATCCATCGGGATCCTTGGCATATTCATCCCATGGTGACTCGGCAGATGGCGTCTCAGGCCGCGACTCTCACCGCCACCGAGGGAGAGCCGCGAGTCTCTCCGGTACCCTCATCTGTTCGCGACGCCTTGGCGGATCCTCACTGGTGTCGAGCGATGGAAGAGGAGTACGCGGCTCTCCTCACCAACCAGGCGTGGGACCTCGTGCCGCGTCCGTCTGGTTGCAATGTGGTGACTAGCAAGTGGATATGGACGTATAAGCGTCGGGCTGACGGCACACTGGAGCGCTACAAGGCTCGCTGGGTTCTCCGAGGGTTCACCCAGCGGCATGGTGTGGACTATGATGAGACCTTCAGTCCAGTGGTGAAGCCGCTACAGTGCGCACGGTCCTCTCGCTTGCGCTCTCGCGCTCTTGGCCTGTGCACTAGCTGGACGTGAAGAATGCGTTTCTTCACAGCACTCTGTCAGAGACTGTCTACTGCTCTCAGCCAGCGGGATTTGTGGACTCGAGTCGTTCGGATATGGTCTGCCGGCTCAACAAGTCTCTCTATGGTCTGAAGCAGGCTCCTCGGGTTTGGTACTCTCGGTTCGCCACGTTCTTGCAAACATTGGGGTTCACCGAGGCCAAGTCTGACACGTCTCTCTTCGTCTACCGCCGTGGGGTTGAGGCTGCATATCTGCTGCTCTATGTCGATGACATTGTGCTCACCGCCTCCAGTAAGCAGTTGCTTCAGAGTGTCATCTTCTCTTTGCAGCAGGAGTTCTCTATGAAGGATCTTGGTCAGCTCCACCACTTCTTGGGCTTCACTGTTGAGCCTCGCCCGTCTGGTCTTCTTCTTCACCAGCGGCAGTACGCACTTGATATCTTGGAGCGGGCTAAGATGACTGATTGCAAGCCCTGCTCCACTCCTATCAACACTCAGGCGAAGCTGTCTGCTGATCTGGGTGATCCGGTGGCTGATCATACTGCCTACCGGAGTCTGGCCGGCGCTTTGCAGTACCTCACCTTCACTAGGCCGGACCTCACCTACGTTGTCCAGCAGGTCTGTCTCCATATGCATGATCCCCGGGAGTCACACCTTGCTGCGCTGAAGCGTCTCCTCCGCTACGTCCGTGGCACAGTGGACCTCGGCCTGTTGCTTCACCGCTCGTCCTCTGCTGAGCTGGTGGTCTACACTGACGCTGACTGGGCTGGCTTCCTGGACACTCGTCGCTCCACTTCCGGCTACGCCGTCTTCCTGGGCGGCAACCTGGTCTCCTGGTCGTCCAAGCGGCAGCCGGTTGTCTCCCGCTCCAGTGCTGAGGCAGAGTACCAGGCTATCGCTAACGGCGTGGCGGAGGCGTCCTGGCTACGACAGTTCTTGGCGGAGCTCCACAGCCCGCTCGCCAAGAGCACGCTCGTCTACTGCGACAACGTCAGTGCCGTGTATCTCTCCACCAACCCCGTCCAGCATCAGCGGACGAAGCATGTGGATATTGACCTGCACTTCGTGCGCGACAGAGTCGCCATCTGCGATATTCGGGTACTCCATGTCCCGACTACCTCCCAGTTTGCTGACATCTTCACCAAGGGGCTGCCCTCCTCGACCTTCTCAGAGTTTCGCTCCAGCCTCAACGTAGCCGGTGGCTAGTTGTGGCTGCGGGGGGGGGGTATTAGTCCTTTGTACTCTCTTCTTGTCCAGTCTTAAACACCGCTGCGCCGGTTGTTCAGACTGCGGGGGGGGGGGGGGGGTGTTGGCTTTCTTGTTGTCCAATCTTGAACACCGCTGTGCCGGTAGTTCAGACTGCGGGGGGGGTGTTGGTGTATATTGAGCTCATGTGTATAGATGTCCATGTATAGGAATTATATATACCCACCCTTCTAGGGTTGGAGGAATACATCCATTATTCACTCCTACATAAAGAACCTATAAATTTCTATTTAATTTACAATTAAACATTAGGAAACTGTTACAGTGTTAATGTGGCAGAAACGTTAACAGGACAGCTATTGACAAGATAAGAACTTGGCACAGTTGCAATTTTCTATTACCTTTTGAAATGGCACATCACCACCAAGTTGCATTCCCATCATCACCATCCGTGCTACCCAAAAGAAGAGGATATCTGATCCAGTTTCAAGGACAGAACTAGGGTAGAATGTACTAAGATCAGGTTTATCATCTGGCCAACCGAGTACGCTTAATGGAAAGAGGCCAGATGAAAACCATGTATCTAGTACATCAGGATCTTGATATAACTGATATTTCTTCCCTGGATACCTCTGGTTTGCCTCCAGGATTGCATCATTTTCACCCCTTGCGATAATCCAGTGGTCACTGTAAGAACCCATGTCTTTCTCTTCATCATCTTCTAATGTCACATACCAAGCAGGTATGCGGTGTCCCCCACCAAAGTTGTCTTGAAATACACCAATCATGTATGTTTTCAAGCCATCTGCAACACAGACAAAACTCATGCGGCATTTATCATTTGTCTACTAATTCAAGGAGAATGAACACGACATATACTTAAAAGGTATGCACTCCAGAAGTAAGAAAATATATATTACCTATACCAGTCTTGCTCATATTGTGGAGGAATGATCTCAATTTTTTTGGACTTTACAGCATCAAGAGCTCCCTTTGCCATAGAGTTACAACTAACAAACCATTGTGGCTTCATCATTGGCTCCACGACATCTTTAGACCTTGAACACAGACTCAAGCTCATCACATTACTTTTTGTGCCGCGGTAGAGTCCCTTGATTGATAAGTGCAAACTGATTATAATTTTGCAATCACAATTACAATAATAACAAAATACAGGAAAACATGGATGGTAGCAGCAAGATGTATAGGCAACAAGTTTCAACTACAAATAAGAAAAGGAAAAAGTCTAATTTTGGCCCCTCAACTCTTTACAAAGTCTAGTTTTGACCCTCAACTACAAACCGTCCAGTACCAGTACCCCAACTACCAAAACCGTTCACTTTTAGCACCTGACTCTGATTTTGGTGGTTTTCATCTGACATGGCACATGTTGACCGGTATTGACCCGATGACGTGGACAAACAGGGCACATGTTCTCTAGCTCGTCACCGACGTCCGGTCCCCGCACAACCACATCCGCGTCGCCGACGTGTCCCCGCGCGCCGCGGGCCACCCGCTGGCCGGCGCCCGCCTCCTCCTCCTCGACGACCCCGGCAACATCCACTCCCTCTCGTTCCCCCGCTGCGCCCGCCGCTGCCCGCTCACCGCCACCTACCTCGACGCCTTCGCCACGCTCCCGCCGCTCCTCCCGCGCTGTCCTCGGCTTCGGCGCCGGCTCCGCGGCCCGCGCGCTCCTCCACTTCCACCCAGACCTCTCCGTGGCTCCACCCAGATGTCCTGGCCGTCGCCCGTGACTTCTTCGGCCTCGCTGAGCTCAAGAAGGACCACGCGGCGCGCTTGTCCGTGCACGTCGGCGAGCCGAGCTCGAGAAGGACCACGTGGCGCCGGAATTGAAGGGGAAAGGGACCAGGGAGGCCGAGGGGCTCACCACGAACTCATTTTGGGGGTTGATTTGGGCGGAGGAGGGCCGGAGAAGTAGATCGACGTGAGGGGGCAGAGCTCGTGGTGCTCCAATGGCGGCCGGCGGCAGGGCCACTAATTCCGACCGATTCAACTGTAGTTCGTCGACACCACAGTGCCCAGGAAGGAGCACGCCGCCGATGCGTTCCAGAGCATGTACGCACAGATGGCCTGCAGGCTTTGCCAGCGCCACGCTGTGCTCCGCGTGGGCGCTGTCTTCGCGTCGGGCCTCCTCCGCGCCATCCACTTCCTGCAGCTCCACTGGGAGCATGTACGCTATGCTCCGATGCCTCGCCGGTTCAACCGGTGCTGAAGACTTGGCTCCTGCGCGCTTGACATCGTCTCTGGAACATGGTACGTTGAATGCACCGATGCCTATCTTGAAGCCGTCGGTTCAACCGGTGCTTCACTTGATCTTCACATGATCTCCAGAGGCGCACAGACTTGTGCCAATAGCCAGACCGTCGGATCACCCGACAACCATCGGATGCACCGATGCTAGGGGCATCGGTTCTTCCAGTACTACTGATTTCAGTAGAACTCGTCCAATTCAGCGTTTCTTTGAGTTCTTTCTTCGTGTTTTGCTTTGCATGGCCTTTCTACTTCATCCCTGGGATCTAGAAATGTTCACTTAACAAAAGCATTAATCCCATTGATTGCGTTGTCATTCGATCACCAAAAACACTTGAAATGGCATAAATGGTGCCATGTTCATTACAATCTCTCCCTTTTTGGTGATTGATGACAACACAATCAAAGCAAGCATAATATTTGCAAAAATTGACAAATTTAATCGCTTGATATCAATTGAAACCAATTGAAACCACTTACACTTGCTTGGATGCTTACCACCATCCAATGATGGCTTGGCCTCCCCCTAAAGCCATGATTTCCCCCTTTGTTCCTCCCCCTATCTTGATACTTCTCCCTCATGACTTGATTCACTTAGGTATTTCTCCCCCTTTGGGATATGCTTCTTCTCCTTGAGAAAATACCTTGCTTTGATCCACATTTCTCCCCCTTTGGAATCAAATCACCTAAAAGGTCTTGCTCCTAAAAAAAGTCTTGCAAAACAATATAGCTCCAGAGAAGATTAGTAGTCTAGAGAGTTAGTTCCATGACTCATGATTCAATTGTATGATATCAATGAAGATACCAATTGAAAAATTTCACTATGGTGGATCACAAAATCACGAAACTAGCATGATATGAGCTAAGCTCTCCATCAGTATGTGCACAAAAAGATAATGTGAAAATCAAGTGCACAACTAGATGTTATAACTAGAGAGCTTAGATCATATCATGCACGGAGGTAGCTCTAAAAATTATAAGGAAATGACAATGATATCAATTGAATGAATTTAGAACCTTGCATACCCCCGGGGATAATTTGTTTACCTTGCATGTATCAATTTGAAAGTGACATGCAAATGATACCAAATGAAGTTGAATACCAATTGAAAGTCTTTGAGGTCAAGGAAATTTGATACACCAAGGTTAAGCAAATGTATGAGCACATAGCCTATGAACTTAGATATGAGCATTTAAGTTCAATAGAGCATGGCTCAATATGCATGAAAGCACAATTTATCTAATCACTCTTATAGAGTTGTTTGTTCACATTGATCGTGAGAAACATTCTCTTAGAGTGTTAACTCCATCGTGAGACTACAAAAGATAAACTTGGAAACATGTTAGTCTCAGAATTACAAACCATAGGATGAACTCCCCCTAAATGTGTGCATTTAGTGTTTGAATCACCAAGTAAAAGTATGCACATTGATTTTGACACAATTAGGAAGTTTACCCTATAGCTTGTGTTCATGATACATATATGAAATACCCCATGCAGAGGCATCGGTTCATCCGATGGTACGCAGATTTTTACTGACCGTTGGAACAACGGCTCCACGACTTGGAGGCCTATATATATGGCATCCCCCGGCCATTTGAAGCTTGCTGGAGTTGTTAGAAGTCACACACACACACACCCAATATCATCTCCAATCCATACAAGAGCTCATTGATCATATCCTTAGCCTTTAGCACTAGCCTTGTAAAGTGTGAGTGCTAGATTAGCTCTTAGTGAGTGAGATTGCAAGGCCTTGAGCCTTTGTGCTGTGGTTCTTTAGTGAACCAAAATAAGAGCTTGGTGCGCCGGCCCCTTGGAGCTGTGAAGCTCGCCGGCAACGTCATCGACCCTCCGACTTGGTGTGGAGCGGCGACGACACTTTGTGCGGGGACGTGGAGACCCCCATCCTTCGTAGAGAAGCTCCTTAGTGGAACCCGGGGCCAAGGTGACCGTGATTGTGTTCACAGAAGAGACTTGGTGGCCGAGTAGTAATACTCTTAGTGAGTGCTACAACAACGTGGATGTATGTGTGCCTTTGTGGCCAACCGAACCACGGGATAAACACCCGCGTCAAGAGTTTGCTATCTCCTATCCCGCTCATTAAGCTTCCGCATTTCATACTAGCAATTTGTATGCCTTTACTTTCATAGAGTAGCTTTTTGATAGGAAAGGCTATAAGTTGCTAAACTCTTTTGGGATAGGGGTTTCACACTAGAACAACCATAGTTGCACATCTAGATAGCTTATTTTAGTTTAAGTTTTGTGCAAACTAGTTGGAGCCATAGGTCTAAGTTTTTTTAAGTGCCTAATTCACCCCCTCCCCGTCTTAGGCTAGAGCACCCGATCCTTTCACCACGTCACCTCAAAACCACCAAAACCAGCCTCGAGGGTGAAAATTGAACGGTTTTAACAGTTGAGGTACCAAACTTACCCGGTTTTAGAGTTGGGGGTTAAAGTTGGACTTAGACAAGAGTTGAGGTGCCAAAAATGGACTTTTTCCATAAGAAAATGATTAGTAATCTACACACAAATGCCTCATATAGTATTGTCAGTCCATTGGTTCCTATCTTCGGCATCTTCTCCAGTCTCACCGTCTGCAGTGCTCCCGCTGTGACTGCGGGGGGATATTAGAGTATATTTGGGATATCTCTATAATATAGATAGGTTAGGATTGTATCCGGACTCTACCATACCATAGGAGAGGCTTGCCCTCCAAGTCATGTACCCCAATATATACCGGCTAGTCCCTGCGACATCATCAACCGTGTTTGCCGAGACATCGACGCCTAGATGTGCAGATACAAGAAGTACACACTGTCTGTTAGGGAATGGCGGGCATGGCTCGGCCTTCTTACCTCTCCTTAACTCATTCTGAATCCCTCTCCTGTACCTCTCTCCTGGAATGCCGGGAGTAATATTTTGTAATACTAACTATAAAAGTTAATGGTAGGTGGAGATCCCCCCCCCGATGTTGCTCGAAAAAAAAAAACCGGTTAGGCCTCAATGCAATATATCACCCACGCATTATACAGAATCCTATTTTGTATAATGCCAAGATCCACGTTGCTCTGGGGCAGGAAAACTACCCAGATTATGACAATGCAGCACAAGAACAAAGCTGAGGCAGGAAAAGACTATGATGGAATTACACTAGTAGATATAACGTCACTCCGAGGAAAGGAAAATTTTGATGTCATTCTTTTCCCATTTCAGCTATAAGGAAAGCGAATTGAACAAATGAAGACAGGAATGCTAACATGTAACAACAAAGTACACACACAATTACTTTTTGTAATAACTGCTAAGCTTCAGGTTCCAGGAAATCAAATTATGTGCAGAATTACTCTATGTATCTATGTAATGTATAAGTCAACAGTATTGCACTATAGAAATTTTTTCAAGTTGATTCAATTCAATTGTGAATTCTGAGTAACAATAAGATGGTTAAAATATCTAAATAAAAATGAATGCAAGGCAGCTACAAGATTGAGGTAGGATTAACTGGAATGAAATAGCAGCAAAAATAAATAATATAGCAACACCTTATTTTTCAAAGCATCAATAACAGCAGTTCGAGCAGAAAAACGTGGCATCCCTTCAAATTGCGAGCCTCCCATTTCATTTATTTTCCCATCATCTGTGAAAATATTAATGAACTCAAGGTTATGCCGTTCCCCAACCTTGAAGTCATTGGGATCATGAGCTGGTGTAATCTGCAAGATAGCAATAAAGTCCAAATCCAAAGTAGATATAAGAGAACAGTTTCAAAAAAAGTAGATATAAGAGTGGATACTTATAGCAATATGTAAATAGCCCCAATAGGAAAAATCGAAACCAACATATTCAAAACAGCATTTTGGGTGAGCAAACTAACCTTGACAGCACCAGTACCAAAATTAGGATCCACTAACTCAGCGTCACAAATTATTTTTAGCTTCCGGCCATTGAAAGGGTGTAGGGCATATTTTCCATGTAAGTGCTTATATCTTCCATGCTGCGGATGAACAGCTATGGCAGTATCACCAAGCATTGTTTCTATCCGTGTTGTTGCGACAATAATTTCACCTAAACCTTCCTCTAGAGGATAGGCGAAAGATACCAAAACACCAAATTGCACTGGAGACTTATAACCAGGAACCTCTAATGGAGTTTCCCCTGCAAGATCCTCATGGTCAACCTGAAAAGCAGTGATGGAAACATAACAATATCATACTGAAACATAATATTGGATGCTAACCAATTATGCCAGGAGCCAAACTGTCCACTGTATTGTTAATGTGGAATCCTTGTCTACCTCAATATCAGAAACTGCTGTTCGAAGTGTGCAATCCCAGTTCACAAGACGATGAGCTCTGCAAAAGAGTAACCCGTCAAGAAGATATATCGAGCAAAGATGGGACAACTCAAAATTTGTCACATAAATACACGCACAATGTTGATGTAGAATCAAAATACCACAAAGCAACATAACTTTCAACGAGAAAACTAACCTATAAATCAAACCATCCTTATACAGCCTAACAAAATCCTCAGTCACAGATTTTTATCTCAGCTCATCCATTGTAAAACACTGTACATAGATTGAAAAACTCGAAGTTTTAAAAAAAAAATAGTAACATAGATGTAGATATTCCAAGCTAAACCAACGAGAAAAACAAAAAGGAATACCTCGCGTGACCAATCAAGTGAGGCCCCAAGTATGCGAAGTTGTTTCAGAATGGCGCCACCATGCTGCTCTTTCCATTTGAGGACCTATGAAACAAATTATTATTCAACAAAGGGAACAAAGAAATGTGATAGTGAACCAGAAAACAAATTATTCAACAAAGGGAACAAAGAAATATGAGAATGAACCAGCAATTTATAATATGGAATGACAACCTGTTTCGTTTTTGCAAATACATGTGTGAATTGACATATAACATGTGAGTCCAGAGCCATTTTGTTAGGCTTATGGTTTTTTTTAAAAAAAAAATATTGCAGTATGGATATCAGTGTTCACTGACATGATTTATAGAACAAATATTTGGGCACTAAATCCTACATAGGTATTGAAACAATGCTTGTCAATGTGGCAATATAATACTTGACATATTACTACTGAAGATGAATTGGTCAGTGTAAGAAATAAAGCACCTACCTCACATAAAAACTTCTCACGTCCTACATCATGCCTTGATAGATTCTTCTCACGCATCAGTTTTTTCTCAACTACCACCTGATGGTGCAAAAACAAATAATTTAGCTGATATACTTGCTATCATATAAAATATTGATGAAGAGATAATCATGACACTCCCATACTTGTATACTACAACGAACAGCAAAATCTACCATAAGCGATATTTGATAACACAGAAAGCCTCATGCAGAGGAACATCTTGGGATCCCACATTTGTTTATGCACTGAACTTATCAGCCTAGTAAACAGAAAAATACCTGGGTTGCTATGCCAGCATGGTCCATTCCAGGAACCCATAAAGCATTGTAGCCTGACATCCTCCGCCAGCGAATTATAGCATCCTGAATCAAAATACAGGGAATCAATGATAGAAAATGATAACACACAATGAAGAAAAGGGCATATAATAAATAGTCAATACCTCAATAGCTGCCGTGATCGCATGGCCTATGTGAAGCACCCCAGTCACATTAGGGGGTGGCTGGACCTGAAAGCAAGTTGGTAAATTAAGAATAGATACATCAAACGATTCTTATTTGCATATTCTCTTACCCCCAAAAATGTTGTGTGAGATCAGATAACCGAGCAGCAACACACAGAGAGTGTGAGCTAGCAAATGTTTTAACTCTTTAGAAAATGAAGGCACTTACTATTACAAACGGTAGCTTTGAGCTTGCTGCATCTGCTTCAAAATATCGAGATGATTCCCACCAAGCATACCAGCTGCATGAAAAAAAGGGAGGGAAGGTAAATAGAAAAAATTATCCACATATTTCTTATATTGAGTTATAAAAAAGTTCTGATGATAAAAGTAGATGGAGATTGGAGAAACAAAAGCAGCATACGATTTCTCAACAGTTGCAGGGCTATATTGTTTTGCCATTTGAGGCGCCAGCAGTTTTTTCTGTCCAGCAGGAGTCTCCGGATCAATGAAATCCTCAGGGCTCTCATCCGTAGCACCTTTCTTTCTCAGCTTCTTATCACTCTTCTTAGCTCCGCCTCCATCAGGTACTGCTTGTGCCTACAGATAACCCACATCAACACTGCGGCGAAGATACAAAACAAAATCCATCACTTGAAGTTGAGCATTAAGCCGTTGCAGCCACCTGGAGCCTGGCTGCTTCCTTCTGTTTTGCTTTGATCTTCTTCTCCTCCTTCTCTCTCGCCTGTCAGAGAACAAGTCTGACAGCATTGATTAAAACTGGGCATCCACGGTCCACACAACTCGACCAAATTTCCAGTTACATCGTGTAAGCACAGGATATTCCAATTGGACTGTTAATACCTTCTGATCCTTCTTCAATTTCCGCTCCAACTCCTTCGCATCCAGCGGCTGCAGACACATGCCAAAACCACCAAAATGGATCAGATCGATAAAAGTCTAAACAAACGATACATTCACTGTACATGTCAGCATGGTGCAAAAACCAACCAGTGCAGTATGCTCTCTCAAAAGCAAGCCGAATCCTAAAAGGAAAAAAAAAACAAGACTAGAACATCGCGCCTCCCTAATGACCAAAACGGCACTAGCCACTAGGCTGCCGTCGCCCAAAACCGATGCAAATGCCCCTCTGAAAACGCGGCCCAAGCAGCCGCATCGAATTCGCGCACCGAATCGTATCAAACACTTCAATCGGCGGTAGTCCCTCAACTCCCATAGTACCATTTGAACGCCTTTTAAACCAGGATTGAAACCAAATAGCTTGACAACATTTGCATCATCTTTTTTTTAACACTAGGCATAAGGTGAACACGAACTTTGCTTTACATCCCCGATTCGCGAAATTGAGGGAGAGTGAGGAAAAGCAACACAATTATATTAATTTTACCTCTGATCCAGCAGAACTTGGGAACCAAGTTGATTGATAGCAAACTTGACAGCCAAGTTTGCTTGAAAAGGAGACCTTTTCCGTTCCGTCTCTATGTAACCAGCATCGGTGCAGCGAAGTGCATTTTAACATCGGTGCAGCAGTCTCAACTTTGTTTGTGTCATGCAACGTTTCGACGACAAAATACTCTTGCAACTTGCAAAGCCTCAACTTCTCGAGGTCGCATACTTGGATGCTGATCTGTCTGATAATGATAAGCCAGCCCATATGCCAACATTTCTTTTTGCTGCTGCCACTGGGCCAGCCTAAAAGTGCATCGGTCTCGACGCGGGGCTCACAGACACGCTCGGCCCGGCCCAATTGAGAACCTACGACTAATTTCCTTTTGCTTTCTTTTTTCCGAGGACCAACTCAGGAAATTTAGAGAGTTTGTACTAGAAAATTGGCGAAATTTCCAAGCCACAAAGTGAGTGCGTTGTTTGGAACCAAAGATTCCCAAAAAAGGAATTTCACATAATTTGCCACTTACGAATGGAGTACATCCTTTCATGTGCCAAGCATCTCTCAACCGCATATGGCCCATTGGCATGCACTGCAAAGGGAAGGGAACTCATATGATATGAACAGCTCCTCTTGGATGATGTTGCTAAACAGTCTTCCAGTTTTCTTTCCCTACTTCCACCGCACCATCGGACGCCCGAGTCACATCACGCGCTCGGGATGGAGCCGGATAAAGAAGAATCGTATCAGGCGTAGTGCCACCGTCCACACCGTCACGACCCTGTCACGCCGACGCCGACGCCATCGACCGTGACGGCCCGGCGTCCTTTCGCGCGTCCGGTGGCGTGGTCGGTTGGCGTCGCGTTGTCACGGGCACACAGATTCGGACCTCAGAACGAGAGGACCTTCCACAGCAGGTGCCCAGGAAGAATGTATTCGCTTCCTTCATAAAAAAGAAAGAGCGGTAAAAATTATCAAACATCCCGATGTTAAAATGAATTAGGATTGGCACTTTGACAGTTCCGTACCTCTCCTTGGATGCAGAAGTCGGCGATGGCGAGGTGGAATTATTAGTCACTTGTCAACACAAAAGTGATGCAAGTCTGAATCATCACGCATCAACCAGCCGCACGTATGCGAAAGTATAATATAGTTCCCTTAAAAAAGAAGAAGAAAAGCTGAATATATAGAAGTATAGTTGGCGAAATAAACAACCACACCCAGTGTCAACCAAAACAGTCCCCCTGGCCTATTAGGCCACTCAGCACCAAGAACAGACAGGCAAGCTCACTCGCACCTTTATATAAAGCAACCCACCAGAAGCATCAGCTTTGGTTTCATCTCCTTGTACATAGCCCATTGCAAGGCATTCTCAAGCATAGCCTGTGCCTTTCCCTTCCTCTCCTCCGCTCTGTCTTCCAGAGCTTTGAGATGGCTCAGGTATGCAGACCACTCACTTCTGATTTTGTTCTTCAGTTCTTTTGATTGCTCATACCTCTGTGTTGCTTGATCGGTTTGCAGCAGAAGGTGGTGCTGAGGGTTCCAACCATGACTGATGACAAGATCAAGCAGAAGGCCATTGAAGCTGTTGCGGACATTTACGGTCATATTTTGTACCCTCTGATCAATGTTTTCTGGATAATGGATTGTTTTGCCGTTGAGACTAGATATGGTATTTGCACAAACTAGCATATTGTTTACCCATCGTTGAATCTTTAAGACACGTCCTTTGAATGATTAGCATCAGTTTTAGTTGGATTGAGAGGATAAATCACGTTAGGTGGCGTTCGTTTATCACACGCTAACACAAAGGTGAGGACCAGTGGACCACTCAATATACAATGTGGTCGAAAGGGCTCTTCTTTATGCCTGAAAGCTGTTATATGTGCCCCTTGCAGGTGAACAGTCATACATGAGGTTGGTATATGTTTACAAAAGAAATGGATTTTAAAACTCCAGTACATAAACATTTGAAAAAGCATGATTGAAGAAAATTTGGCATACTGTCTATTCGATTCTAATTGCTATGGGATATTCTTCCTGTTAGCTATATGCCAATTATATCTTCAAAAGAAATGTTTTCTGAATCAGGTTTTCTTCACGACATAACACAAGTACAGCACATAAATTGGAAAATAAAATACTTGTAGGAAGGGGTGATCAAGAAATAAACAAAAGAACAACAATTATTGTCTCAACAACAAAAATTGATCATACATACCTCATTTTGTGCACAGGTATTGACTCCATAGCAGCAGATCTGAAGGAGAACAAGATGACCATCATAGGCGAAATGGATGCTGTTGCAATTGCCAAGAAATTAAAGAAGATTGGGAAGATTGACATTGTGTCCATTGGACCTGCAAAGGAAGAAAAGAAGGAAGAAAAGAAAGAGGAGAAAAAAGAAGAAAAGAAAGAAGAGAAGAAAGAGGAGAAGAAAGAGGAAAAGAAAGAAGAGAAGAAATGATAAAAATATAAAGCATATACTATCTATCATTGTGTGACCTCTCTCTTATCTGCAGTTGCAATAGTTTTGAGCCTTTGACTTTGTACTGATGTTTCTATGTGAAGTTACTATGTAAAATTTATACTACAGAGTACAAATTAGTTAAAAATAAAAGCATGATTTGTGCATCTTTTAGCATACATGCTCCCTACCTCAACAACTTGTGTTCATAAATGACTAGATGCTCAACCAAATAATATTTATCAGGGAACTCAAAAACACAGAAAGGATGGCAATTATGGAGAATCCTGGCAGACCTGTATCTAAAAAATGAATCATATGAATACTCTCTTGACATCAGAAGTAATGGAGGGCTGGTCAAACTGAATCTTGAAAACTACTTGAATAATATTTAATACTTAAACTGCCATGTTGCACGGATCCCTATCCATTAAAGAAAAGGGAAACTTTTCAACTGATATGAATATTGATAAAGCCAGAAAAGGTAAACTTTTTAACATCAATAGTGAATAGATATTGCCACTGTCTTAAAGAGCACCAGAAAGTGGCAATAGTGCATAAACATCCACCCCTTAGTGCTCAAAGATAATTCACATTGCATTCTCAGATCTTATCTGATTTCTGACATGTAATCTACTAATCCTAGGCTAGGGTTGGCAGAAATGACTTTCAGTGCGGAGCCAGACTGGGGAAAGACACAAGTTACTGCGGTGATGTTACTTGTCAATTGGCTAAAAGATGATGCAACTAGATATGTATGCTTTCTTGAGCACATCAGGTTGACGGAGCAATATAAGTCTTTTCATGCTATCAAATCAGTGGAGCAGTAAAAGTTTAAAGGTGGATGAATTAATACCCTAATGTTCATTGTGTTCTCCATTTAGTAGAAAAAACAATTGCCTGATAATTTACTTTGTGCGTTATTGACACTGAAACAGTGTAATGACAACAAGCAATCGGATGTCATCTGGCTTGGGAGGCTAGGACCTAGGATTAGCAATAAAACTACTCTTGTGTATACACCAGTGCAACAAAAAGAAGATTGGGTGTCCTATCTAGGGCTGGTGAATCAGGATTTATTCATTACTCATGACTAGTGTCCACTATCCTATCTCATTTGGATGTTACAAAAAATAATAATAGCATACAACACTACACTTCTGTACTTCATCAACAGATAAATAATCCCATGGGCTACATCAAGTATATAAATTATAGTGTAACTAGTTTCAAGAGTCCTTCCCTCTTAATCCATCTTTCCAAAATGGAAACAGATGAAAGGAATGAACTACTCTGCATCTAATTATGGAGCATCTCATCTCAGCATCTTTTGTATCCCCCAAACCTTGACAGCAGATGAAGATAATGACCCCTATCTGTCATGTACTTAATGACATTATTAGCTTGAGATTCCTTCCCAGCATTACGCAGTCTACTCACTAGACTACTATACACTGAGAAATTTGGTGTGCATCCATGCAACTCCATGTCTTTCAGCATAGAGAATGCTTTATCAAACTCCCCTACTGTGCAAAGCCCCCCTATCATGGAAGTGTATGTGTACACATTCGGAAGCTGCCCTCTCACCAGCATATCATCAAAAAACCTCTGGGCTTCCTCAAATTCCCCAGCTGCCACATAGCTTGTGATCATAACGGTATAGCAGACAACATCTGGTTCACAACCTTTCTTGACCATCTCATCAAAGAAATATCTGCAAGCTTCTAGGTTGCCAGCACGGCCAAGACCATCAATCAAATTCGTGAAATGAAGCACATTTGGTACACACCCAACATCACTCATGTAGTTCAGCAAATTGAGAGCTGCGAGGGGTTTGTCTCCCTTACCAAGCACATGAAGCAACAGACTGTATGTATGGAGGTCTGGCGTAAACCCATTTTTCCCCATCTCATCAAGTAAACGATGGAATTGATCCAACTTACCAAGCATATACTTTGCACGCATCACTATGTTGTATGTCAAGATGTCAGGCGAGTGCCCCTCAAGGATCATTTTCTCGTGAACCCACTCAATCAGAGAGTACTGATCTATCGTCAGAAGCGTGTGCAGTATCGCATTGAATGCATTCCTAAATGGGCGGTACCTGAAAGTACTCAACTTGATGAACCTCTCCACCAGCCTCCGCCTCAACCCAACCTTCCCAGATGCGCATATCAGGAGGTGGAACGTCCGGGCAGAGACAGGCAGCCCCTTTTCCGCCATCTCCTCCAACAGCCGCCACATCGCCTTCACCTCCCCACACTCAGCAAAAACCTTCATGACCAGGTTGTACATGCTCGTGTTGTGTCGATACCCTTCCTGCTGCCCTGCCCACAGGAGGAACTTGTACGCAAGCTTCGGGTACCTTTCACGGTTCACACTGTCCACGGACACAACAATCCTGAACATCACCTCCCTTATCAGCGCGTTGGACACCTTCGGGCGCATTTCATCGAGCGCCTGGCGGGCGCTGAACCCTGGGCCGTCCTGCAGCAGGATCCTGAAGATCCTGTCAGCTTCCAGCCTCACATCCTCGGAGAACCGTCTCCTCGGACCGTGCCGAGGAGAAAAATTTTCGCCGTCATCGTCGTCGCTCTCCGGCGGGCCTCCTGGAGGCGGCAGCCGGAGGAGCATTTCCCGCGGGAAGCGGCCCGCATCCAGACCTGTCATCTCCTCTCCTCCCTCACGGAAACCGTCACCATTGATCTGTACAGTGCCCGAGGGACTCTCGCCGCCGTTTCTGGAACCGCCGCTGCAGAGATGCCGCGACGGGCAGAGCCGGGCGGAGAGTGCCCGGGCTGCTCGGAACGGAGGTAGGTGAGCGCCCGGGATCATAGGGAGAGCGCGCCGGAGCGCATGGCGAGTGAGCTGCTCCGCGGGAAGATAGTGCCGAGCTTTTGTTCGAAGTGTGGCGATGGCCGATGGCGACGCCAATGGCTGGGTGGTGCGGCGGCTCTCAAACGGGGAAAGGACTGAAGGAGAGGACAGAGGTGTGAGAGGAGAGAGGTGCTTGCTGCCGTCATGCGCTCGATTCCGCCCACGAAATGAGAACTCGTGCCTGGGCCGAATTTTCTTTGCTTGCTTATTAGGCCTTTTCTGGACACATTCTGGTCTCCTCGCCTTTGAAGCACCCCATACAATGCTTTCTGGTCCCCGCGCCAAAAGTCTCCTAGTTTTTCCTTTTTTGATTTTTTAAAAAACTTTTTTCCTAACCTTTTATTTTTATAGTTAATAACCTATGCATACGAATCTCTAACCTATGCATAGGAATCTCTATGTATCCTCATATAATAACTTTTCAGAATAATTTTCAAAAGAACTTAATGCACAACTTTTTCTTGGGATAACTTTTAAGTACAACTTCTACAAGAAATTGTAGAATTTTGAGAGATGTTTCCATTTTTGAAAAAAATTCTAGATAGCTTATACACATAGATATTTATTATTTTCAGAAAAATATTTTATGAGAGTATTGTCAAGCAGAATTGTCACATAACTTTTATTCATATCCTCTCCAGAAATCTTCTTCGAAAATATGATTTATAACACAAATTATTTAACTAAATTTGTACAAAATTTGTTTACAATAACTCGATCAACTAATTTATCTACCATAGTAAGCATGATAAATACAAGTGGTGTGGGAAAAAAGAAAAGATTTTTTTTATAGAAGATAAAAAATCTCTGAAAGAAAAAATAATTAGTCCCACAGGCCTGTCACATGCAAGCACGATGGCTATGCATGAATCTGGATTTGAATTGCAAGCAAAAGATGTTTTTTACAAAAAGGTTCATGTATCTGAGTCCATGCATTTTGCATTTTTCTTCACCATTCACCTACTTCTCAACTCATGGAGACATACTTTTAGTACATCGTGTAAATGTCTACTAACCTCCAATCTTATATACCAAAACACGTTTCCCATCGTGTTGCATGCTTGTCAAGTGTCAACCCACTGTTCTTTTTTTTCCCACAAATGTGGTGTGTATATGATGAGCCTACCACCTCGACTCCAATTCTTATAGACCAATAACTGGAGTTTTCTTTTATCCTGCATATATTTCTCCATTCATCATCTATGGCTTACCTACGTGCGTATACTGGATAACCCCCTTCAATTGTAAAACCTTTACTGTTGCTTGTTAACCTCTCTTGTATGTTCTTGGCAACAAATTTTGTCCAACAGTAACGTATGCTCTAGGTGAACTCATAGCAAAAATATTTGGTTTATTTCAAGAAAAGAATGTAACTTCTGGAAAAAAAAATTGTGCAACAACATTACTGACATGTGAAATATGTATATAGCACTTTTTATTAAATGAATTATACGTAGTTCTTACCTACTTCATGGAAGAGAACATAAAATTCCTTCACTATTTAAGGTTTAAATAAATATATGCATATGGGCTAGATTAAAAGTTTGTATTATTGCATAGAATCTATTATGAAATATATTCATTCACAATGATATTATTTGTTTAAAGTGATGTAGATTATACAATAATTACATCATTACATTTATCCATAGCATAGCAGTAAAATCATATTTGAAGTTCAGGCCTAGTAGACCACTGCTCATAGCCAGGGCACAAATGAAAAGAACAATCTTATATATTATTTTTGTAGCACACACACTAGATCATCTTGCATAGAATGGTTCTACGTAATCTTCTCTAACAACACAATTAGTACTTAACCAAACAATAAGAATTAACATTCACAAAAAAAATAACACTA
Source organism: Panicum virgatum (assembly GCF_016808335.1). Lineage (NCBI taxonomy): Eukaryota > Viridiplantae > Streptophyta > Magnoliopsida > Poales > Poaceae > Panicum > Panicum virgatum. The sequence continues at coordinate 19,134,422 of NC_053144.1, forward strand.
CATAGAATGGTTAATTGAATTTGAATCTTGAGGCTAAAATCTGAAATTAAGGACCTACACTTAGATGCTTTTTGGCAAAACAAATTCCTCATGCCAAAAAGCCTTGCATGTCTAGATAGTGGGCTAAATATACCTATAGTTGGGTAAACCTTACTGAGTATTAGTATACTCAGTCTTGCTTGTGGCTTTGTTTACAGGTGAGACTTTTGAGGACATGGTTGCTAGCCTGACTTGACCGTGTACATACTCTTCCTTCTGGTTGGTCGGTTGAATAGGAGGTGCCCCTGGCCAATAATGATAATGTTGAATGATGTTATGTATGGGCTTCATCATAATATCTTGTATCGTCGTTTAGAATTATCGCTTATTTTTTACTGCACTTGAACTCTGAAGTACCTTTATGAATTTCAAACTTAGTTTGTAATAATTTAGTTTAAGACTTTATGATGTAAGAATTTGTGAAATGTTGTAATCTCTGGACTCGCCTTCGTACAGGTTTTATGTTGCTTTGTTCAATCCAAGTTCCAGTGGTTTCATCGGGATATTACCTGACAGACTGTCCAATTACTTTGTTTGAAATGTGTTTTAGCCCTGATTGCCTTTATGGTGATGGTTATCAAACTTGAACTGGATTAATTCGGACAGTTCTGCCACAATGTTGCCCCAAATATGGATTGTGAGTTTAGGAATATGTTCCTGTATACTTGCTAAGAAAGGTATAAACTTCATGTTGAAGATAGAAATGGTTGAACTTGATAGAACATCAACCAGTGTGAGACTGCTAGTTAAACATGCTGCTAGTGGATGTAAGGTAGCATTAGAAGATAATCTTCTTGTTGTATCCTGTGATGAGCCAGACATGGGGCGGGCTCAGAATTTGGGATTTGGGTATTCAAAATTTTCAAAGGGTAGAATTTTTTTCAGTCTAAAGTATATATTGATAGCACATAATTAAGTATCAAAATTATAGCATTTATCATAGCATATAATTTGAAATTGTTCTAGATATACAAAATGATTAACATATCCAAGTTGCAACATACAAAATCATGGTAATCATCGCTCATCAGTGCTTCATTCCATGTCCCCGCTCACCTTTTTTTTAAACGTCCTGCACTCCAGCTTTTGCCCTGCCCAAAGCCCGCAACCCGCCTCGCGCTAGCTGTCGCTGCCCACTATCTAGGCGCTGAGGCGCAGCTGCCCCGCAGCTGGCGCCGTGCCAAGCGCTGCCGCTGGGCACTGACCCCTACCGCTGCCGGCCTGCCCCCTACCTACCCGGCAGTCGCGCCGGCGCGCCGCGCGCACTAGGCCAACTGTACCACTGTCGGCCTGCCCCCTTCCTACCTGGTTGCGCTGTCGCATAGCGCCTGACGCCTTGGCCCTTGCCGGTGTCGCGCCACCGCTCGCTAGGGTTAGCAGCATTCGTGCACTGCCTACACTGGTCGGATGGATGGGGAAGGGGAATAGAGTATGGGGAATTGAGGCTGGGCTAAGGGGGAGCACTGAGTGGGAGGGGGGAGTTGGGCCGGCCTGCAAGCCGTTGGATAATAGGTCAATTGAGTCTAAGATGTCCAGTGCAGCTAAGGCCTGTTTTGTGGTGGTATTTTTGTATTCTACGATACATATATATGTTATATACTTTATGTATAAATTTTTTTGTTAGAAATTTTGAATACCCATGAATACATATGGGGTCCGCCCCTGCAAACATTGATTGTCTTGGACCGGACGATGTGAGCATCAAGAAAGACCTGACCGGGAATATTGCAGTTAATGATCGTGACAACTTTTCCGGGCGTATATGCCATTGGCAACTATGTTAATGGCCCCCTAATCCCTCATAAAGTCGATGAGGATGGGATTTGTTGTGCCAATATACTTGCTGGGAGGCTAGCATCTGTTGACTACAGTTGTATGCCATCGGTTATCTATGCAGTGCCTGAGCTAGCATATGTTGGGCCACTGAGAAAAAGCTTAAGGCCACTGGTGTACAGTATACAGTGTCGAAGTTTTAGCTGCAACCAAATGTCATATTTGAATAGGCTCATCCAAAGACATTGAAGTACATTGTGAAAAAAAATCTAACCAAGCTATTGTGACCAAGCCGAGCCCCAGCAGGACGACGTGGTTGTGCAGCCGTTGTAGTGGCAACCAGCCGACAAACAGTTGAGCAACACCAACAAAAACATGTGTTCTCCAAATTTAAGAAAACATACGTGCAAGTCTCGCTCACATATGTTTGGAAAATATAGGATGTAATCTAGTGGAAAGTAGGCCTGCAATTTTTTTCAACACCAAGATATATATCTTATATTGAAAGAGTTGGTGTTGATAGATTAAGTGGAGTAGCTATAAGTACATTTTTGAGTTTTTGCTCTTTGTTGTAAGTTGTTTCATTCATTTCTACCATAGATACTTGCTCTCTCTGTTGTAGCCTACCACATGAAACCAAAAAAATACATGTAAATAGTTGTGGTTGAAAAATTCATACGTAGCTATGCTTTTTGTATAGACCTTTACTGCTTGATGCAGGGTGAGCAGAGTAGTTTTTTTTAGCTGCACAGTAGAGTTGGTGTTCAGTGGGGGATCCACTTGACGAAAATATGACTAGTACCTCTATATAAATACTGCAGTTCTATAAATACTTTTTCGCGATGGTGCGGTGTGCAGCCAGTGGATATTTTTTCGGATGAAAATATTTTTTCACCGCGAGGTCATGAATGAGGAAATTCGCTGCCTTCTATTTTGGAACCAACAATAGATAGGGGTAGTAATGAGTCATGGCCAGTAGTAATGAGTCATGGCCATCGTGGCCTATTTAGAGCCCATCAAAATCCTTAAATTTTTTAACTTAAAATTGTATAAGATTAAAGTTCAGCCTTTTTAGAACCCAGTCTCTAAATTTTTAAATTTTCTAGTTCAAAATTTTGGACACCTCTAGATGCAAATTTTTTATAACCCTAGATGCAGATTTTTTATAACAACGTGGCCAGCCTGCCCTCGGGCCTCTCTATATAGAAAAAATGGCTCCTTCCCATCCTCGCACTCGATCAGGTGTTCATCAGTCGCTGATTTCTACATGAAGTACGAAATAGAGTAGCATGAGAATTGTACCTAGCAAGTTAAGAAGACATTGCTTAGGGGACACATAGTACCTAGAAGTAGAACACAGGTAGCAGAGCAAAGGAACTGAACAACTTTGAACAGACATTCGGACAGATTACAGGCACGCGTATGCATACTTACACGAGACCATTATCACATAAACAGAGTCAAGACCAAGCCCAAAATTACACTCAGAAGTAAAGAGCCCACACCGGTGCACGGCGCACCAAACCAGTGCGCTTATTCCAGACGTCAGACGAGACTCCACGGAACATAATCACCATCACACACGTATCGACACATTCACAAAATCACACAGAGCATCCGTCCTCTCGCGACGACGCACTTCACATTGTGTTCGTGTTCAGCCTCGCGCCGCCGACCTCCTCGCCGTGGATCACCGGCGCTTCCGCCGCGTAGCCTTCCTTCACCTCCTCCCCTGCATCGCAGAGCTCGTCTCTTGTCAGCTCGGGATCCAATGCAACGGTCCAGTGTTTCCTCTCTTCTTTTTGGTTTCTTCCTATAAGATTATGGAGCAGAATAGGATTCAGTAGGTGGTACCTGTGGCTGTGCTTGGCTGCACGGTCTCGGAGACGCGGTTCCCGCCGGTGAGCGACGTGACGGCCTCGCGCGCCTTGGCCACCACCTGCCCGGGCGCCGGCACGCGCTGCGCCAACGTGCCGCCGACGTCCTCCTTGCGCCGCTGCACGGCGCCGGAGATCGCCTCGCTGAGCGCGCGGTCCTCGTCGCCCGGCCGCAGCTTCTCGGCGATGTACCCCGTCATGGTCACCCCCTTGTCCTGCCCGCCGGCGCCGCCGGGCGCCGCCGCCGCGGCGCTAGTGTCCTGCTGCCGCGCCCCGACCCCGGGCGTGGCCTGCTGGACCTTGCCCACTACGGCGGTGCCGACGCCCGCGACCTTCTCGTACACTGTGCTCGCCAGCTGCTTGCCGTACTCCGTGGTGCCGGCGGCCGCGGACTTGATCTTGTCCGCGTAGCCCGGGCCCGACGCGCTGTTACCGGTCGCGTCCGTGGCCGCGGGGGCGGGCGCCTCTGTCCACTCCTCAGCCTCGGCGCCGGTGTCCGACACCGGCATTGCCTCGCTGCGTGCGTCCTCCGGCTTCCCCGCGCCCACCTGCGGACGGAGGTTGGGCGCGACGGCGGTGCCGACGCCGGCGACCTTCTCGTACACGGTGGACGCCAGCTGCTTGCCGTACTCGGTGGTGCCCGAGGCCGCCGACTTGATCTTGTCCGTGTAGCCCGCGCCGCCGGTCGAGCCGTTCGTCGCCTCCGTGGCTGCGGGGGCGTCTCCCCGCTCCTCCGTGCCGGCGTTCGGCGCCGGCGCCAGCGCCGCCTCTGTGCGTTCGCCGTCGCGCTTCCCCGCGCCAACGGCCGTGCCGGCGCCGGCAACCTTCTCGTACACCGTGCTCGCCAGCTTCTTGCCGTACTCCGTGGTGCCCGCGGCCGCGCTCTTGAGCTTGTCCGTGTAGCTCGCGCCACCCATCTTGTCCGCGGCCGTGTCCTTCCACTCCGCTTTGGCGTCCTTCTTCCCCGCGCCCACGTGCGCCGGGTCGCCGGACAGGTTCATGGTCTCGAACTGCTGCACGACGGGCGTCGTGCCGATGTCCTCGCCCTCTGCAAATCAGCACATTGACGAGAAAGACAAGTGTAACGAGTGGGTGAATGAACATGAGCAGAGTGACAAGGACGACATGATCGCGTCGTGTCCGGTTTGCCGTACCTCTAGCCGCGGGCGTCGTGGAGCGCGGCGCTGCCGGATCCTCGACGAGGGGGGCGCCGAGGTCGCCGAGCCGCACCGCGGGTGCGCCTTGGCCCTCCAACTCCTGCCCGGCGGGTTTCCGCGCCGGGTCGTACTTCGCGACGAGGTCCTGCACGGCCGGTGCCCGCGCCGACTCGTACACTGCAACCGTGTCGGGGGCGCACCATGTGATGTGAGTACCAAGCCTCAGGCATACGTAACCAGATCAACCTCTCCGTGACCGTGAACAGGTAGCATAGCACTTACTCGGCGCGCCGTGGACCTCGGGGTCGGACTCCGCGACGACGGGCTTGTCCTCGACGTCCTCCATGTACCCGCCCTTCTCCAGCGCGGCCTCCCTCTCCGCCGCGTCCTCCTCCGCTTCCTCGCTGCTGGTACTGCCGGCGGCGGCGTCCCCCGGGCCGCGCTCGTCGCCGCCGTGCTCCCCGCCGTGCCCGTGGCCGGCGAGCGTGTGCTTGATCTTCTTCACCTTCTCCTTGACCTTCTTCAGCACCGGCTTGTGCTGCTTCTCCTCGCGGTGCAGCTGCCCCTGGCCCCCGGCCGCCGCCTCGCCCTCCCCTGCACGCGCGTCATCACCGAGAGCAAGGTAAGAGACACTACCGTGGCAGTCGCGATACAGAACGTGTAGTGGTGGTAGGCAGAGCAGCGGCGGTCGGCTCGGTCGCCGGCGGGGTACTCACCGGCGTTGCGGAGGCCGACGTCCTCGGGGACGTGCTTGCGCGTGACCATGGCGGGCGCGTCCATACCGCTCGCCGTCGACGCCGCGCCCTCGCTGCTACCGGCTGATCGGGCTGCGATCGCGATCGAGAAGATGACAGAGCTGGATCGTGATCCTGAATCTCTGGCTGCTTAGCTTTGCTGAGTGGCAGAGTTGTTGTGGCGGCGAGAGGCTCGACGGGGATATAATAGGAGCGAGCCGGGGGGAGGCGAGCGCCACCTCGACGCACACGTGGTTACGGCGGGGAGGCCGGTGGACGCGTGGCGGGCTGAGGCGCTGCCGTGCCGCGCTTCGGTTGGGGAGGGAGAAGCAACTGGAAGGTGGTCCACCTATGGGAGAAGAAGCCCCCGGCCGACGAGGAATGATCAGGCCTGATCAGGTGGCGGGGTTTGGACGCGGGCGGGTGCGCTTGGCAACCCCGTCGAATCGCGTCGCGCGCTGCCCGTTTGGTCGGCGGACCGTGTAACTGTAACCGTCTTCCGGGGGTTCTATTTGGGTGTCGTATGGCCTAAGGCCCATAGGCCCGTAGGCTTCCTGAGATGGATGTGATGTGTAGTGAGAGGCCCGGGAATGATGTGCGGTCAATAGGCCCACGGGCCATTTCAGCAGGCAATCTCTTAGTCCGTATTTTCTTTTGAAGGAAAGTAGTCCGTATCTTACAGTACCACTGGTTCTAATTATACCATCCGCTCCATATCTATAAAACCTATAAAGTTAGTCCCCACTAAGAGTTATTAATTTTATTTCTCTCAACATGCAAGTTATCTATGTCATCATCAACTAGAATCTTCTATTTATGCCTTCTACAGATTTTCTGTGCACAACCGCAGGTCACTATTGTAAGCCATCAATTCTAGCACAAATGATTCCTCCACCACAACAAACACACCTGAAAGGAGCTGAAGAAAACCAAAGGTCGACACTGCAATACAAAGAAACCCAAATATCATCCCTACAATCGAGTTTAAATAACTCCACTCCACCTCTGGCATGCCCTTTCCTGCTCGGCACGGCTGTAGCTAAGGGCACCATCGACTTTATCATCGGCAACGTCGCCGCCTGCTGCAGGATTGCAACCTCCATGCCCGTCGTTCGCTCCCCAACCAGAGCAGCATCTAGAAAAAAGAGAGGAAAAGTCTTTGGTGGTGTTTACGCTCATCTTCAAGGTGTTTGGTATTCAATCTCTTTTTTTATGGTTTTCTGATGGGGAGGAAAAGAAGTGGACAAAGAATAATGCATTAATAAGAATACAAGGATAAAGATTAAAGGAAAAAAAAGGAAAAGATGAAAAAGAAAGGAGAAAAGGAAAAGGTAGAGAAAATAAACAGAAACAAATAAAATGAGAGAGAAAAAGAAAAAAGTATAAAGAAATAAAAAGAAAATTTTATCTCATACTTTACGAGTGCTATTTTATCATTAATCTTTTATTTAGCTAAAATAATCTTCATTTTATGTATCAAGTCCCGCAGCAACGCGCGGGGAATCACCTAGTTACTGTCCGTGCATTTTTTTATTACATATGTACAATTTAAACACTAACAACACACACAGTCCACTCCTATAAACGCACGTACACAAATTTTATCCCTACGAATATCTTCGAGATTGAACTGACAAATCCTCGAGATTGACCAAGTGTGCGTTGCTACGAGTATATAGTAGACTTACATAAAATCACCAACTTTGTACTCTTTCATTTCGTGTACCGGCCGTGCCGTGATTGTGCGAGGTATTAATTGTCCAGGTTCCGATTGATTTGTCTGGGTTCTGATTGACGGACCGAGGAGTCATAGTTGCTTTAGAAATATTATAGAGAAGAGATAGAGATTATAAGTTGAATCTCTTTTACTCTTATCAAGTTTATAGAAAAATATTTTAATTTCCACAATATCAAATAAATATATTACCAATACATGTTATGAGTTGTTTGATGAAACTGCTTTTAATGTCATAGATTTGGAACAAATCTAAAGTGACAGGTAATTGAAACGGTGGAGTAGCATATTGATTGTTCTCATAACATTGTACAACTATTTCAGGGTATATTTGGATAGTTCAAGCATTGCAATATTATTGATCCTAAAATAAAATAAAATTGCTTCTAAGTGGTCTTCAAAATGATCCATATTATATTTCGAGTTCTTCTTTTGAAATTTGAATGCTTTTGGTTAAGAGTATTAAATAACTAATCCTGGCCAAAGATTAATTGTCATATTCATATAATCATTTTGTCATAGATCAATTAAATTAAACTGCTGGATTAAATACTCCAAATGCTGAGTGTACTTACGTGAACGCGAGATCTGTGCCTGTACTGTGTTTTTTTAAAAAAAAATACTCCAAATACTTCATCTGTGCCTGTACTGCGTTTTGAAAAAAAAACTCCAAATACTTCTTTTCAAAACAAAATGCTTGCTAACCCAACTATTACACATGAATCAAGGTGTCATCGTACACATGACCCATCCATGAAGTGCCAATTTTGGTGATGGGTCTAATGTTCTGAATGAGTATCACTACTACAATAATCTTTACCGAGGTGGGCAAATTAGATTTTCTGAGGCGGGCAACAAAAATGCCTCAGAGCAAAGGTCAAGTAAATAATGGAGTATTTTTTGAAGCAGTTTGGTGCCCTCCTTGGTTAATCAAATAAAAAATCAAAAAAGGAAAACTCGTGGATGAGTGCGCCGAGCCCAAATCCACAGGCCGTCGTTGCCGCCACTCGCCAGAGGAGGAAGATGAGGCGACTGCCACGCCGGAGGAGGAAGAGGAGGCGGCCGCGTTGTAACACCCATGTGTTAATCCTTGGTAATTAAGTTAATTAAAGTCATTAGTTTTAAACTCACACGGCAAAGTACAAAACCAAAACATCTCCTGTCAGCCTGGGCCGAACCGGTCTGACCGGTCTCGGCAACCGGTCTGACCGATGTCAACCGTTTTGGGCCCCACAACATTTAAATCTCTCTCTCTCACTCCCAACGACCCACTCACCCTTCCCAGCTCTCTCAGCTCGCCCTCCCGAGCTCTCCCCCTCTCATTTCTCACCCCAAACCCTAGGACCCAAATCCATCCATCCTCCATTGATCCAAGGCTTGAATTGGGCGGGGAATCATCTTGAATTGGGTGGGGAATCATCTTCTCCGCGTGCTCCCTCCCTGGTTGGCTTGGATTCAAGCTCTTGGTGCAAGGACCCCAAGGTAAATAATATAGGGGTTGGGATTGATCTCTTGTTCTAGGGGGATTTGGGTGGTTCCCTTCGGTCATGAACCTCCACTTGCATTCTAAGCTAGAGCCTAGATAGAACTTATGCTGTGGAATCAAGTCCTTGTGGGGGGAAGGACTCATTCAAGGTAATTTAGGGGTTTGGATCGATCTCTTGTTCTAGATGGTTTTAGGTGATTTCCTCTGGTCAAAAGCATCCACATGAACCCCTTAACTAGATCCTAGAAGGTATTTGGAGTGGGTGGGCGATTTTCGCCGCGCCAAGGTTTTTAGGTTCTGGTCTGACTAGGACCGGTCTGACCGGTCGGAGGGACCGGTCTGACCGGTGTCACGGTAGGTTGAGTAGGACCGGTCTGACCGGTCGGGTGGACCGGTCTGACCGGTGGTAGCAGAGCTGACATAGTTCAATTAGGGTTAGTTGGTGCAAATAGTTAGAATTTAATTTGGCTATTGGTTACTTGTAACTTGAATGAAATCATGCATACATTTCTCATGTCACATGCATATGCATATGTATAGCAGCCGCGGCAGAGGAGGTCGTATACGAGGTTGTTGCGGAGCCACAGGAGCCCAGGGGCAAGCCCCGCAGCAGGAGGATCGTGGGGAGTCTGCCCAAGGCCCCACTCACCCCAGTGTGGTGCAGCAGACGCAAGGCAAGCCCCGGTGCACATCCTTTTATTTCAAACTATGACACCTATATTTATGTTGCTATTACTTGTGCATTAGGTTTAGGAATTGTTTGGAACCCTAGTTGCATGATCCCTAGGTTTCCTCGAGTTATACTAGTATGTAGAGGACGATAGAAATGCTATGCTTAATAGAACTCGGTAGAAGACGAGTGATTTCGGGTCACTCGCGAGATATAGGGTATTTAATTATTTTGAATATATGGAATATTGAATTAGGTAAGAAAGGAAAAGAATTTGGAGACCGGGCGGGGAAAAGTTAGCCCCGTCTGTGTCGGTTAAGGACCGTTCGCTGTCTGGCCCTGTGATTGAGTTTGAACAGTACTAACCGCATACCGGGAGTAGGAGGTAGTCGAAACTGGTAAGCCGAGTACTGCTTTGCTTCGAAAGTACATGAACCCGCACCCAACTCCTGGGGCGAGTCGAGTAGTCGCGGAGAATTGGGATGCATATGTTTATTTTTGGTGGTCTCACGTTGAGCTCGGCTGACCATATGTCGTTGGGCTGGTTCCTATAGTTCGAGGCGAGGAGGGGAAAGGTTGGTGCGTGGGGTCTGACGGGGCTTTTGCGTGCCGTGTTGGTTAGGTCCACCTTGCAAGGTTAAATCGGATCGATTCACCGTCAGTCGCTCTCGGATATGAGCACCTTGATCGCAGCACCGCATCGTAGTAATGCTATATGGAATTTTAAGTGATGTTTGGAAATGACTATCATGAATTATTATCTCATGTTTGACATGATTTGCTTAGCAGGTGCAAATACTAGTTAATGATTTTTGTATATTAAATTTGGAGCTAAAAGTGGGAAAATAAGGACTTATTTTAGAAGCTTTTTATGCAAATTAACCACCAGCCAGAAAGCTTTGCATGTCTAGTTATGTGGGCTAAGTTATACCCACTGGTCGGGTAAGCCTTGCTGAGTATTAGAATACTCAGGGTTTATTGCCACATTTATTATTACAGGACACCCGGACGTCGACTTCTGCCCCTGTTGTGTCAAGTTCATCCGCCGGATGTAGAGGGGTGGCAGGTCGAGGAGCGGGATCCTTAGGTTAGGGCGCTGTCGAGTTGTACACTTGTGGGCTAAGTGTGCAGCCTTTCTGTTTTGCGTAGACCGGTCTGACCGGTGGAGTTGGCAGCGGGGTGCCGACCGGTTCGACCGGTTGGGTGAACCGGTCCGACCGGTAGGGGTGGATCAGAACTGATGTAAGCTAGAGTAGTTGTAGGATCTTTGTATTCGACTTCAGCCATGTCTATGTAAGTGTTAATCTTGTAAATTATTTATGTATTTGAACTCGGTTTGTAAAACTAAATGTTTCGTGTCGTGATCACTCTTGTATTTTCAAGTATTGAGTCGTGCTTGTACCATCTGCGCCCTCCATCGCGTGGGTTGAGAAAGGATCGCCAAATTAAGCTGTTAAGCTAATGCGCCCGATGTATTCAAATGACGGCCATTACGCTTAATTAGAGTTTTAATTTGGCGGTTCCGTCACACGCGTCGCCCCCGAATGGATCCGGGCTTCCCACCGCCGAATCTGCGTCGCCACCGCCGCAGGGGAGATGGCCGGGCTGAGGGATCACCGGCGCCCGGCCCGGCCGCCGTAGCAGCTCCTCGCGCCCAGACTCCGCCCCCGCCACGCTCCGCCCTCCCATGCATTGCTCTGCCCGTGGCCGCGTTCCGCCCGCGCCACGCTCGTGCTCAGCCCCCCGCCACGCCACCGCAGCAGCTATTGCCGCGGATCTGGCCACCCCGGAGGCCCGCTGTCGCGCCGCCGTGCAGCCCTGAGGGAGAGGGAGAGGCCAGGGTGGTGCCATTCGGTGGAGAGGGAGATGGAGAGGCGCGCTGTGTAGTGGAGAGAAGGAGAAGGAGAAGGGAGAGGGGCGCCGTCTGTTGGCAGGTAGAGTGGAGAAGGGAGAGGGGCGTCGTCGGCTGGCTGGTAGAGAGGAGAAGGGAGAGAGATGTGAGACTCCAAACTCTAAGAGGTATATATACACTAAGTGGGATATCGGGCCAAGATGGGCTCTTTGGGCTCCAAGTTGGACCTGTATTTTTTGAGGCGGGCCTTATAGTGTTCCCGCCTCCATAAATCGATTAACCGAGGCGTTTGCTTTAGAACAACCGCTTCGGTTAATCAATATTAATCGAGGCGATCATTTTAAGAGTACCCGCCTCAGTTAATCAATTTTGTGAGGTAGTTTCTATAACCACCTCGGTTAATAAAAAGTGATCGTCTCGGTTAATGCTGGCTATTAATCGAGACGGTTATTTTTTCTTCTCGCCTTCAAGAGCTTTTTTAAAGGTCACGGTTAATGTTTTTTAGTAGTGTATATGCATACAGAATCATTGGTATCTTTTTTTTCCAACTAACCAGTGGCAGATGCAGAGTTTGAACTTAAGGAGGGACTTGGTTCTTCCTTCTCTATATCTCCACTTATTTCTTCTCTTTTTCTTCACCTTTTTTCTCTTTTCTTCTCATCTTTCTCCTTTGATTTCAAAAGAGGTTTTGGGGAGTAGGGGGGCTAGAGCCCCCCCTGTAAATCCGCCCGTATGGTCTAATTAACTTTCGGCCGTTCGTATGACCAAGTTACCTTAGCTTAAATTCAAATAAGAAGCATTGTCTTCGGCTCTTTGCTTGCAACGGCCTACAAATTTGAATACCACGTTGAACGGTGGCAGATCTGTCGTCGTCGTCTTCTTCCTACTCTTTTTCCTCCTCCTCCTCTTGCCCCCATGCTGGATTATTCCTCCTCCTCCTCCTCCTCCCCCGCCCCCATGCTGGATCCGTCCCTACGCATGAACAAGGTTCCCATATGTGCACGGTGCACCACCTGGCCCACACGCTGTTCGGCTGCCCTATGCAGTGCCGCTACAGTATCCTGTGATAGGAGAAAAACCGGCTGCAATGCAACACTGCGGCCTCCTCTCATGGAGCACTATAGTCGCAACGGCAACAAGCATAGCTGAACTTTGACTAGGACAAGAAGAATAAGAGATGGCGATGGTGGTGACGATGTTACTCCTATAATAGTCGTGACACCTCTCCTACAAGCAACAACCAGTTGGTTGCTTTTTTAATTACACAATACAATCCATACACTCACAATGCACGCACACTCATCCCTGTGAACACACGAGAGTAAACCTTACCCCTTATCTTTGAAGATTGAACCGACAAACCATTGAGATTGACAAAGTCACCATAGGTGCTTTACTATCGACATAAACATCGCATACTACTGACACTTAAGAATATTTGCTAGAGTTGAACTCAGGACCAGGTGCTAGCAAGACTTCTGTATCCACTTGCCACGCCGCAGCAGTTGTTTGATGTGTGGATGCGGTTGGTGCGCTAGGCCTGGGCCACCAGGTGCCAGCGGCCCAGCGCGAAGGGCCCGTTTCCTCGGCCTTTCTGGCTCGGCTTCGCGGCCCATATTGATAGCACATATATAGCAGCCCACTGCGCCGGTCCCCTGGTACAATCAACCTTGGAAATTCGTCTACAAAAATTGCTCCATCGCTGCCTTAAGTTTCAGCATCAACACAGTGTATACACTACAGTCTCAGCCAAGACGAAGCCCTCAAACGCAGAGTGATCCTTGTTCCTTCAGGAACTGCAGGCATGTGGACAGACAGGGCCTTTCAGACAATCAGAGATCAAACTGCCCCACCATGCACCACCTCCTTCCAGTTTCCTTCCTACTCTTCGTAACACAAGCACTCTAGAGAGGGTACGAGTATGACAGCTCCAGCCAATGTTGGAAATATTGGAACATCTAGGAGTAGATCCAGTGGGGAAGAACTTTACAGAGGGAAAAACCTTGCCGATTTCCATGACTTCGTGGAAGTCGAAGTCCGTCGGGGTAGTGGAAGCAGTGGCGGCGACAAGCTGCGACGGTCGGTGTGGTGGTCGCCACGAGTTGCCGGCGTCGTACAGGATGATGGCGGCAGAGTCGTGAATGAGTCGGAGAGGTTCAAGGTCGAGGGCGTTGGCGACGTGGCGCAGGGGCGGCGACGTCGCGGTGGTGACGGCTCTCCGGCGATGGCGTGGTGGCGCTTCCCGATGCTGTCAGCCCTCCCTCTCGATCAGTCTAGGGTTTGAAGTGGAGAACGGTGGCGGTAGCGACGAACCTCCTACCCCGAGCTGCCAGTCCCCACCTCCTCTTTATAGGGCTGCGCGACGGGGGCCCACCAGCCTCTTCTTGGGCTAGGCGCCCCTGATCAGGGCGCGAGTCAAGGGCCCAAACATGGCCGTTGGGCCAAGTCTGGTGGAGATCAACTTAACATTCTCCCTCTTGATCTCCTCTTATACTTTCAACTTTATATCTTTTACTTTTTTTCATATTTCATCACAGATTAATGCATAGAGCAGCTTCATCGTCACGATCAGTTGCCGATAGATTCAACAGCTACAATACATGTCTCTGTTCTGAAATAGATACTTTAACTTTGGGGCCCTTTATTATCCGGAATATATAGGCTATACCATAAACCCATGTCGACTGTGTGTTCTCTGTACACACTGGGCGGCAAGCCTTCAATAAGTGGATCCAAAAACACATGTCTGTCATTCTTTTACTCAATGCATTTCAACATAATTCCGGACTTTCTCATTTACAACATATAACTTTGTGTCAATGTGTTTGGCACCACACTTGACTCGTTGTCATAGGAGCAAACTACTTAAATGGTTATCGCTGTTGTCAACCATTATCAACTCCGGGTGTAGGTTCCCTTGACCATTTTGCCTGTCCCTTGGCCTCGTATCATGCTATACCATGTATTTGCATCACATTGATGTTAATTGTTTTATTTTGGAGATTTTTCACACAAAAACTCCAAGTGTGAAAGTTAGCGACAATTGTGGATTTCGCTACATATTTCACAATCTCTACTTTCGTACTCACAACCCTTTTGAGAGCACTAGTTATTTCCTTCTTAGCATGAGGTCGATATTCTCAATTCCATTCCAGTGATTTATATCTGGATTGAACTTTTGCCAAAATGACCCGGATGCACGAACTATGTCAGGGTAAATTCTTTACTTGCGCGCTGATAAAGCTTCCAACAGCTGAAGTATATGTAACTATTTCCATCTCACATTGGTTCCTGGAACACTAAAGTTCCCAAAACTATTACCCTTGACGATATGAACAGGCGTAGGTTTACTCATATGCATACTTCATCTCTTTAGAATCTTTTCTAAGTATGTCTTTGTTGTAACTATAATACCCCTTTCTTTTTATCTCGATAAGTTTCAATTCTTAGAACGAAAACCAACCACCGAGATCAAAAACTTGAGGACAAAAATTCTTTATCTGAAAAAGCATATTAACACCACCACTAGTGGGTAGGGTGTTATCTTTAAGTTGTGGAAATAAAATTTCCCATTTTTTAACTTTCCTTAAAACTATTGTCCTCCTCAATCTCTTTAAACCCAAATTTTCTTACTATTTCTATGAACTTTAGACACCACCATCTCAAGACTTTAAATGGGTTTCTTCTTGTGGTATCTTATATATTCCTTCTTTCCATGACAAAACGTCAAGTAGTGTCATGTAAATATTTCTTCTCTTTGTGTGAAACTTTTGTCACAAGCCTTGCGTTATATCTTTCACCATTCCCTCTAAAGTCACATTTCTCTTTGTAGGTCCATTACAACCTACTGTGATGACTCTTTTAGGAATCATTTTCCTTTTCCATGGACTTAGTCCATAGAATTCTCGTGACTTCTTCAAATGAGGTGGAATCAACCTCCATTTCTTTTCTTGGCACATTGTTTTCTGTATAGGGCTGTTGTTGCTCTTTGCCAAAAGGCAATTGACTCTATAGTCTCTTGCATAACAAGACCCTTCTTTATATTATTCATCTTCTTTAAAAAGCTAACAGGTGTTGTATACAACATCAACAAGTATGAGAAACTTATTGCTCCTGAATCATCGAAGTGGACACGCATTCCTACTTCTCTTCGAGGCTTAGGTCTCTACATACCATGCTCCCCCAGACTATTCCATCTTCTGTAAAGATGGCATATCAGTAAATCTCTTGTTTGGGTTCCATCTGTTAGAGACTTTATATATGCTCTGAAGCACCGTCTTACTATCTTTGAGGGTTGTCCAGTATGAATACTTAGGGCTAAGTCACTATCTTCCTTTTAGAACTGTAAAAAGGTCCTGGAATTTAGCTATTTCTTTACATAGGGGTATCAATATAGTGACCGTTGTACTCCCCCTGGCGATCACATTTATCTTTGATAGATCATCTTTTGCTTTTAATGCATAGTACGCATCATAAGTGCAGGGAAGCATCTTTCTTAACTGTTTCACATTTCTCCCCCTTGAAATATGGTATGAACTTTTCTGCCACAATTTCGAAATCTATTCATAACTCTTGTGAATGAGGGAACTTTTATTACTTCATCCACATGATTACGTCATGCAGGACAAAGTAATTTCTTAATTCGTATGGGAGCACTTTTTCCACATTTCACTTCGAGAACTCAACAGAATCCTTTATGACCAGTAATTTAGCGAGTCACGCTCGCGTATCATCCTTATCTTGAGGTTCATATGTAACTTTCCATTCTTCTTAAACTCATTAAGTGCTTAATCACCGTGACACAATAGAAGTGTCCGATCAATTTTAGAATAACATAAGAGCTACTCCAAAAGTTCTCTCCCAGTATGGGATGCACCAAAAGCACATGAGTCATCACAACTTTCTCCCGCCATGCAGGATAAAACTATGCCAATTTTAACCGCAATGCGGGCATTATTCCATACTCTTTCTGGACATAAATGCCAAGATTAGATCGTGTTCAATCATTAATTTAGAAATTAATCCGAATATTCCATGACACACATGCTTAGTCTGACGTTGGTCAAATTAGCCGTGCATGCCTTATTACATCTCTGACTAAACTCAAAATAATTTTTTTTGATAGAAAGTACATAAGAGACATTTCTCAAACTAAACTCTTATTACTATATCTTCTTTTCTTCGATCAATATCCATGAGTATTTTTTCTTTTAAGCCATTCTTTTATAGAGAATACATTTTCTGATGCAATGACTTTCTTTCTTTCTTTCTGAGTCACAAGTACCCCGTTCATTTTCTTTTGTCCCTTCAAGAAGGACTACATGCAAAATTTTGTCTGAAAAGACAATAATCACAACTTTAAGTTCTGTTCTATATCACCGTTGGACAGAAATAGAATAAAACATCTTTCCTCTACATCAAAATTGCATCACCGTTGGGCAGAAACAGAATTAATGTATAGAAAACACAATTATCTTTAAAACCATATATCTGTTCCTCAAAATTAAATTCTTCCGATGGTTCGAATTTAATTAGAGGATGATTAACTTTATTGCAGCAGAAACAAAACAAAAAAACATTTCTTTAGTTTAACATCAATTCTTTATGTATTCTCTCAAAAAGGTCACTTTGATGCAACATTTACAAAAGACTTTAAACTTTAAGCTATGACTCATGAAATTATAATATTGTTATCATCAACGTTGGTAAGAAAATAACAATACTATAATTAACTTTAAATTTCTCTTCTTTGAGAATTTTCTTTATGATTCCTGTTGTAAGGACAAACCAATGCTCAACCTTGAGACTTCAATTGGCGAAATGATGCCAAAACTTAACTTTAATTTAAGACAGCAGAAGCTTTTTTGAGACTTTAATCTTTAAATGTGTCTTTGACCCACAGGGAAAAACTCATTTAAGACCTTTAAACTATTCTTCCAATTAAATCTTCTCGTTGGTTCCGACTTAATTGAAAGATAACATCATTGTGGCAGCGGAAATCCTTTTCTTTACAGATACAATACTTTGTACTCATTTTCTTTCTAAACAAGTTATCTCGTTGGTTCAAAATTGAATAGAGAAAGTTGTACAAAACTTACTCAAAGTAAGATCTTTAATCATGCCCTTAAAAATAATTCTCCCGTTGGTTTGAATTAAAATTAAGAGTAACAACTTTAAAACTTTGCAGCGGAAACATGTAAACATACTCATGTTCAGAAGCAATATCACTTTAAAACTTTACTATTCTCTATGACAAATTATCTCGTTGGTTCAAATTTGAATAGAGAGTCAAAACTATACAAGAAACCATCAAGGAATTGCTTCTAAAAAAATGAAAAACTCTTTACTGTGCTCTTGGCCCGGCCTGCAAAACCGGCCTGAGGCCCATGCGCGCGCCCCTCCCCCGCGCCCAGGCCGCAACCTGGGCCTGGGCCGGGAAAATGGCCCACGCTCGGTTCCCACCTTGGCCGGATCTGGCCTGTTTGGGCGCCGGCCGTCCCTAGCCGTCGAATCTGCATCCAACGGCCGGCCGCAATCGTCGCAGGAATAAAACCGGCGAGCGCCGGTTCTCCCCAAACCCTAGCATCATTTTTCCCTCCCCTTTCTCTCTCCACGCAATGGCGGCGGCCACCGAGCAGAGGAGGAGGCGACCGATGGTTGCCGGCGGAGGAGGTGACTGCGCCGCCGCAGGCCCACTCGCCGGCGTGCATGTTCGCCCTCGCGCGAGCGCGCCGCCGTCGAGCGGGTGCTCGAGCACGCGCGCGCGCCCCCGGCGTCCCGGCGATCGAGCGGCGGCTCCAGTGTCCATCCCGCGTGGCGGCGGTCGTGTGCCGGCGAGCCGGCACCTCTGGGTACGGATACGCACGGCGATGGCCGGTAGTAGTCCCGGCAGCGAGACCCTGGTAAGTCCCAGCCGCCTCTTTGCTTTACTAGGGTTAGGATTTGCCATTTTCGATTCAAGATCGATGTTCTTTTCTCTGATTCTTTCGATTCGAAGTCGAATCCTGCTTTCCCCATCTCAATCTACACTCTAGTGTAGGCTCTTGATACCATTGTTGGAAATATTGGAACATCTAGGAGGAGATCCAGTGGGGAAGAACTTTACAGAGGGAAAAACCTTGCCGATTTCCATGACTTCGTGGAAGTCGAAGTCCGTCGGGGTAGTGGAAGCGACGAGCTGCGACGGTCGGTGTGGTGGTCGCCACGAGTTGCCGGCATCGTACAGGATGACGGCGGCGGAGTCGTGGACGAGCCGGAGAGGTTCAAGATCGAGGGCGTTGGCGACGTGGCGCAGGGGCGGCGACGTCGCGGTGGTGACGACTCTCCGGCGATGGCGTGGTGGTGCTTCCCGACGCTGTCAGCCCTCCCTCTCGATCAGTCTAGGGTTTGAAGTGGGGAACGGTGGCGGCAGCGACGAACCTCATACCCCGAGCTGCCAGTCCCCACCTCTTTTTTATAGGACTGCGCGACGGGGCCCACCAGCCTCTTCTTGGACGGGCGCCCCTGATCAGGGCGCGAGTCAAGGGCCCAAACATGGCCGTTGGGCCAAGTCTGGTGGAGATCAACCTAACAGATCGTAGTAGCAAATGTGTTGGATCTCATCAAGTAGACAGCTGCGCGACCTGTACATGTACACTGCCGATCATCAAAGAGGACTGTGGCGTGATTCTCCCAATCATTCTTCGTCCTGGATCTGGCCGCGGAATTTCAGTCTGCAACTGCCTTGTGGTTCTTGTACCAATTCTAGCCTCCGTTCACCTGAACTTTCACTCTTTCAGAGATCTGACCGGTCTGGTGCAATGTACTCCAGCGAACTTCCTCTCTCGATCACGCGTCGCCAACTGCCCTAGGCTCTAGCCCTGGCATGGCATCGTGCGCCATTTCCGTTCGCATACCAACACGCACACATGGACGTCCGGACTTCACGATTACCCTTCCCTTCACTGCCGGTGTCGTGCCAGGCCCAACTGACAACCACCGAGCCTCAGATGCGACTCGATGCCACCTCTCCCGGACGGATAGATCGAGTAAGAGTGTTGCCAAACTCGACAGAACGCCAGGGGCAGCGCGGAACCACACGCAGACACGGCGCAGGGACGGTTTCGATCCAAGTTTGTTAGAATTCTATACTGGCAATCTGGCACTGCCAGTATAATCCTCCAAAGTTTGAAGTCCCGTTTCGATCATGAAAGCTAGGTTACCTGTTGCGGGCTTTTTCGAAGAATTTATTTCTTTGCTTCGGCGGCCCGTCTGTAGGAACAACGCAATGCAAGCCTATGGATTCAGATTCGTGCAGTGACTGAACCCACCCATGAGCTCCGGGATCAGACGTGTTATTGT
The DNA here is from genome assembly GCF_016808335.1 of Panicum virgatum. Classification (NCBI taxonomy): domain Eukaryota; kingdom Viridiplantae; phylum Streptophyta; class Magnoliopsida; order Poales; family Poaceae; genus Panicum; species Panicum virgatum. Next base: position 19,154,085 of record NC_053144.1, read on the forward strand.
AGCTTATCCAGTTGATCGCTGTTCAGACGGAACTGGGTGTCGCGTTCGCGGTGTGGCAATGATCTGGACATCGCATCAGAATGATAGGGTCTGTCAGATCAGCTTTCATTTCGTACACAGCTATAGCTTGGCAGGTCATGATCGATCTCGTAAGCCGATTCAGGACAGATCATTAGAGACCACGCATTCTCATCACAGGACACAGGTATGGGCACGGGCACGCGACGTCGAACCGCACCATTGTGTGTACGTACGTACTGCGCGCTAATTCCTTCTCGCTTCTCAGGCTGACTATGCACAGGGCGCTCCTCCGTCTGTGGCGAGTAGCGGTCGAGCATAAGCAACAGCTACAGAGAACCGCGCGTAGCGCGGGTGGCAGGAGCCGGTGGGTGGCTTCCTGCCCACCAGGGTTCCAGCCTCGGGCTCGCCTGGTCTCTCACCGAGGTTTTCCCTAATTTTCCCCGCTGCAGGTTCTGTAGCTGTTGCCTTACGCGTGGATGTGCCACAATGGTCAGGGTGATGTGCCCGTCACGTTCAAAGCCTGGTTAACTTCGGATACCTCTCAGCCATATGCACGTGCAGCCTCTTCGTATAGGGGTAGATCTAGCTTGCGCACTAGGGTGTGTGAGTGTGTGTGTGGTGGTGTGAGTTAGTGCGTGAGTTCAGATACTACAGCTTGTATTGAAGAATTAAGGCATCAAAATAAGCAACAGCTACAATCACTTCAACACGTACTGAAACTGTCAGATGTAACCATCCGGCGGTCCAGCGCATGTGGACGTGGCAGGATCATTATTACGTCAAGCTCTCTCGCACAAACTAGCAACAACGACTCCTCCATCATCTTTAGTGCAAAGCCACAAAGGGTTTCTATTTTGACAGCAGCTACCGGACTCAGCTAGCGGTTAATTAGATTTAGAATTTTAGACCCTTTTGATCCAAACTGCTAATACTTGCTTCTAGCTAGTTGTGGCTTGTCCTGTTTGAATCATCTGGCTATTCCTTATTCATATATTTGCAATTTTTTATATTTTATATTGTGTTTGAATCATCCTGTTTGAATCATCCGGCTAATAACTAGAGATAATTAAGCTGTGGAACTGAAAGCCAACTTATAGTTCACTATATCTTCTCAGATTCCCGTTTTTGATGAGTTAAAAGTGAGGAACTAAAAATTATTCCTAATTAATTCTAGGCTAATAGGAATTTTTTTCATTAGAGTTAGAGCACCTCCAATAGTTCTCTATTTCTCTTCCCTATTTTTATTAAAAAAACCAAAAAAATAGACTCCAATGATTTTCGGTCCTAATTTCCCATCTCCTAACAATTGGCAAATTAGCCTATTCTGTGCGTAAAAATACGCACCCCTTCCGACTCCCTATCCCCCTCTCTTGCGTCGCTTTTTTTTCTGTCGCGCGGGTTTCTTCCTCGCGCCGCCACTTCCTCGCGCCATCGTCGTCGAGAACAGCTACGCCGCGCGCCGCCGCGGCTGCCGCCGCCGCCGTTCAAGTATCCAATACCATTCGTTTTCCATTTTCTCAGCCTGTGGCAGCCGCCGGCGCCGTAGGCCTGGGCCTGGCGGACCTGCCCTGACGCGCCTTGGCCTGGCCGGCGAGCGATTCCTGGCCTGCGCCTAGTCCTCGCGTGGCCCGTGTGTGTGTGGCCTGCCCGCCTGCCGCTTTTCCTTTGTCTGTTCTGCACCTTGGCTTGGCTTGGCGTGGCCTATGGCCTGTCTGCTTGGCCGCCGGCACGCTGTTTCATCGTCATCTGAAGATGACGAATTTAGGGCCTGTTTGGCTCCAGGACTTTTTCCAAAAGTCCCTATCACATCAAAAGGAATCTTACTATTTTATATTATTAAATAAAATCTGTTTATAAATGTTTTTTGATAGCTGAGTGCTTTTTCGCGAGACGAATCTAATGAGCCTAATTAATCGATGATTGGCTACAGTGATGCTACAGTAACCATTCGCTAATCATAGATTAAGATACATCATTAGATTCGTCTCGCAGTGTAGCCCCAGGGTTCTGCAGTTAGTTTTATAATTAATATTTATTTAATACTTCTAAATACTAAAAAGTCCCTGGGACTTTTTTGAAGTCCCTGTTTCTAAACACCCCCTTAGTTTTCTTTGTAAAAGAGATTTTCTAGCAGCCATGGAGGGGTGGCGGCAGGTGCTGGCTTTGATGAGGACTTGAGGAGGGTCGGCGGCGGCAGCTACTGGTATGGCTGGGCATTCGGGTAGCCCGAAAATTTCGGGTCGGGCTTTTCGGGTATTTGAAATTTCGGGTTTTGAAAATCGATACCCGAAATTTGCCCGAAATAACAAAAACCCGACATTTCGGGTACCCGAAAATTCGGGTTCGGGTTCGGGTAATCCCCGAACTACCCGATATCAAGAGGGCCGACAAAGGGCGGGCGTCGGCGGCGCGGTGAAGGCGGGCCGCGGGGGCGTCGGCGGCGGGGCCGGGGGCCGGGCGTCGGCGGCGCGGTGGGGGCGGGCTGCGGGGGCGTCGACGGGCCGTGGGGGCATCCGTGGCGTGGCGGGGGCGACGGCACCGACGGGGCAGGGGCGGCGGACCGTCGGGGGTGGAGGCGCCGAGGGAGACGGGCGGGGCGGAGGCTTCAGCGGGCGGCCGGCGGGGGCGGGGGCGGGGGCGGGGCGGGACCAGGCCGCAGGGGCCTCTGCACGCCACCGCGGCTGGGATCCGCTCGCCCCGCGCCCCTTGGAGCAGGGGAGGCTTGCCCCACCCCACGCCCACGCCGGCCGGCGCAGCTCCTCGGCCCGGCGCAGGTGAGGAGGCCGCAGCTCCTCGCCCGCCGGCCTGGCGCAGAGGGAGCCGATGAGGCGGCCGCCCCGACTGCCACTGCGGCGAGGGCGAGATCCGGAGCCGGCTCGCCTGCTCGCCGGGGAGGGAGAGGAAGGAGCGGGAGGCGCCTGATGCCTCCATGGATCCGGTCGGAGAAGAGGAGAGGGGGGCCGGCACTGGATCCAGCCGCCGGGCCGAGGAGCTGCGCCGGCCTGGGGGGCGGTGGTCGAGGGGAGGTGCAGGGGATCTGCGCGAGCGGCGCGCAGGCGCAGTGGCTCTGGGCTCTGGCAGTGGTGGCGGGAGGTCGCGCGGTGGCGGACTGGGGGCGGGCGGCGGACGCCTGTGCGGCTGTGCGGTGGCGCGGTCGGCGACGGCGCAGGCGGTGGCGGCTGGGGAGTGGGGAGGGGGTGTGTCGTGTGGTTGGGGGCTGGGGCGCTGGGCAGCTGGGTTAGGGCTAAGGGGTTCGGTTTGGTGGGCTGGGCCACAATCAATGAATAAACATACATGGGCTGGGTTGTATTTCGGATAGTTCGGGTAGTTCGGGTACCGTGGCCCAATACCCGAACTACCCGTAATAATTTCGGGTACCGTGGGTTAGAACCCGAATTAGGGTTCGGGTTTTTTGGGTTCGGGTAGTTCGGGTTCGGTCTCGGGTTTTTCGGGTTCGGGCTTCGGGTTTCGGGTATTTTGCCCACCCATAGCTACTGGCTTCGATCAGCAAGGGCAGCGGCGGCAACCATTCTCAGGGAGGGGCATCGGCAGCCGCTAGATTTGGGCATAACAGTCACGTCACAATTTCACTAAAAGACAAATGCCCGCATGCAGTACTAAATGAAGTCTATTTGTAAAATCTTTTTAGGAATGAGTGTAAATTTTCGAGACGAATCTAATGAGCCAAATTTCATCATGATTGGCTACAGTGATGCTACAGTAACCGCGCCCAATCATCCTCTAATCGTGCGGTCAAAGGCCTCATTAACTAGAGCAACTGCTACAGTACCATAGTTGTGGAGATAATTTTATAATTAGACTTTATTTAATACTCCTAATTAATAATCAAAGCATCGTTTCTCTCATCAAAACAATTTCACGCCACAACCAAACATGGCCTCGATGAGAGGCGGCGGCGGCAGCTGCTGGCTTCGACCAGCAGGGGAGGCAGCGGCAAGTGCTGGCACCAGTCAAGAAGGGGCGTCGGCAGGTGCCGGTGGCAGGGAGGATCGGCGGGTGGCACGATGCAGGCGGCGGCCGGAAGAGTACGACGATAGGATAGGTTTCGCGGGAGCTTTCCGGTGGGCATTAATCAAGTGGGGCCACAATTTCAGATTTTTAGGAGTAAAATTGGAGGATTATTGGAGATGAATTTTTTTTCTTCTCCCCATATCTATTTGAGGAATTGACAAACAATAAAATTTGGGAAGAAAATACGAGAAACTATTGGAGATGCTCTTAGCAGCTAAAATTAGCATGTGGTACCAAAACAGACCGGCCAACTATTAGCAACTCACCATTCTAACTTTTTTTTTATATAATGGAATTTTCCGGCCTCTACGGTTTACGGTTTAGCGTACACAACCTACCATTCTAACATTTAGTCTATATACCTACTTGGTGACTACTATTAATTTGTGCTAATAGTTCAAGACAAACAATCCAACCACATTTTAGCAGATGGATCCAAACAACTGACGCTAACATTGAGTAAACTATTTACTAGACAGCAAACTATTAGTCTATACTATAGGATCCAAAGAAATTGAAAATCACTTCCACCAAAAAAATTACCCTCACCCTCTCACGGAGGGCCCACAAATCAGAAAGTTTTTCGTCGCTCCTAGTCTCGACAGGATTGCCTATCGCGAAAACTACAGCTTCGGCGCTGTTTCTGCCGTCCGACCCTTTTTTTTTTCACCGCAAAACCTACCCGCGGCGACTTCCTCCGTAGTTGCTGGGCACATCGTCGACGTCCTGCCCCTCCTCCTTAACCTCCCTTGCCCTTTCCCCATGCTAATCCCTTGTGGAGCCGTCGGGAACGGCAGTTTTTTGTGATTGCTTTCCTCCGTGATTTTCGTCCATGGAGCTTCGGCCTCATCGTCGACAACCCTCCGCCGCCCCTCCTCCTTGCCCACCGACGGAAAAAAAGGAACCCCAGTGAGCTACTCTCCCTCCCTTGCCCTTTCCCCATGCTAATCCCTTGTGGAGCCGTCGGGAACGGCAGTGCCGCCAATTGCGCCGGCACCGCCCGGCCGCGCCACCCTGCGCGGCCGCCGGTCGGCCTTGTCGACGGTAAAAACAGCGCGCCACACCGACGACCATGGCCCTGGATGGCCATAGCGTGGTCTGGGCTGGCCTGCACGAGCTCCCCTTGACCCTGGTTGCCGACCGCTACATGGTTGATGGCCCTTCTGTGATTGCAGGTTAGCTTCCTGGTTTGCTGCGTTTCCTCGATCGACGTGGTGGACAGGCGGCGGCCAGGCGTATTCTGGTTCTGCTATGGATCGCCGGTGATGGATTATTGACGTCCATTATATGAAGTTTGGTGAACACTGCTTCGTTGCGCGAACAAAGAACCCGCTTGGGCGACGAGGCGGCCAGACAGGTTTTGATTCTGTTCCCCGTCGATGGATAGTCGCCGGCCATTGTCTGATCTGACCAACACCTCTATCACTCGTGGGGTCCGAAAATGATCAAGAACAGATGCTGGGTTGCATGATGGTCTGAACACAAACCCTGACGAACGAGGTAACTTGTTTCAGTCGTGTGTGATCGTCTTGTGTTTTCGTCAGTTCCATTCAGATATGTTCAATGCCCTAACATACAACCTGACTCAGGAGGTAACCTGTTCCGTTCGTGCGTTGTAGTTTGGTGTTTTCATTTGCCCATAATATGTGTTTCATCTGTGCCATACAGGATTGGCTTTTGGTGATGAAAACACTCCATGCCCGAATGAACGAACGAGGTCAAGTTCTAGGCAAAGACATGCTTCCATGTCTGAGGACAAAAGGGCCGCGCTTAACGCCAAGCGCCGGGAGAACTACCATCGTAAGAAGGCTGAAGTCCTTGCGGCATCAGGTATCGATGTTACAATTTTGCTATGGCGTACGTGCACCAAAGGGATATTGATGTTGCTTACGGTTTTTGTAATGAGCAGATGCTTCACCCGTGGGTGTCGTGCCGTTACCGACTCCGCTATCTGGACAGTCGGCGGTATATTTGACCCTCGGTGAAGTTACACCTGGATCAAGAGGTGTCGTTCCGTTATCTACTCCGATCCCATGACTGGACTGTCAGCGGTATATTTGAACCAGGGCGAAGTGACAAACGGTTAGTATTTGTTTTCTTGTGCAGAGCATTAATTATGGATATATTCCGTAAGTATAATATGCGCGTATGATGTCTATTTCGCGTTTGCATTGTAAAAGGTGTGCCGAGCATGCTCGCAACTGCTGAGAACAGTCCATTGATCAACTTAACCGGACTGTCTACGGTCTCTACTAATCAAGCGCAAGATTCACCAACAAACAAAATCTTGACACCGAAAGGTTAGTTAATGGATGAAGAATCACCTCAAGGTCAGACAAGCAATTTTGGAGAACTAAACTCTGAGAATGATAAAAGGATAAGAGAGAGAGTCAGATACAACAACTTATCGCCTTTGGCCAAACAGCATAGGATTTCCAAGATAGCTGAAGCTCGTGTGAACAGAAATAGGAATACTATTCATGAGGGTGAAGGTACATTAATCATGCCTTGGTTTATGTGGTCATACTTTTGTATGGATGTAACTTTAAACACATGTTTGTTAAATGTCATCGCAGGTTTACATGAAACAGGGCAAACCTGCGTGACCCAGACATGTAATGTTCCGGTTACTAGAGGTATTGTGATCTGGAATTTTCTAAATTGTGTGTTGACGTATGTTAACCATTGTGATGTGTTGACTCCTGTTTATTGCTTGATAGCAGCTAGGAACAATGAACAATATAACCGTGTACACATTTTGACTATGGTATATGGGAGCCAGACAATCCGGATCAAACCAACGAAGGTAGCATAATAAGTTTGAAGACGGTGATGAACGGTACGCTGAATCTGAAAACAACCATTGACTTTAACTAATTTGTATATGACAGAAGAAGATTTGGACTGCTTGGAGCCTGATGAGATATTCACGGAAGTTTGTGAAGATGATGATGCAAGCACTACTAGAAAACAGGCCAAAGTTCGTGTCCAAAGGTACCAGCTGCTGTTGCAACCGTTACTAATGCCACGCATCAGTACCGGCTGCAAAAGCAGCTGGTACCTTTGGCCAGCGGCGATCAAAGGTAAGGGGTTTGGTACCGCGTTAAAGCATCACCCGGTACCAAAACTTCAATATAGAAACCGGTTAGTTCCACCAACCGGTACCAAAAGCACAAGGAGGAATAGGTACCGGTTGGTGGAACCAACCGGTGCCTAAAGGGTGGACAATGGCACCGGGTTTTGCCATGGCCCGGTGCCGCCACGTGCCCACAATAAAGGCACCGATTGGTAACATCAACCGGTGCCTATGCCTTTTGTTTGGCACCGGTTGTTGAGCACCAACCGGTGCCTTTGAGCCACGCCTATAAATACCCCAACCCCTCCCCCTCCAAGCTGCCGTGAACTCACTGTTCATGGCAGCTGAGTGAGGGGAGGGGAGGCAAATTTTTGTTTTTTTTCAGAAAAGGTTAGTTATTTTTCTCCATAACTTAGCAATTGGTTTTTAGAAGCAGTTATCATTTAATTTATTTGATAAGTGAATAGTATCTATTTATTATAGTTATATGCATTATCAATTATATATTTGAATTCAAATTTATTATAGTATGAATGAACTATTTGTACACTACAATGATGTATATAAATGTATTGTGGACCTAGATGAGTCGGCAATGGATGTACATGGCCGATCGGCGTTCAAAGGAGTTCATTGATGGCGTGCATGAATTCATAGAAGCGACCGAGAAACACAAGTATGGCGGTTTCGTTCGTTGTCCATGCAAATTCTGTAAGAATGAGAAGGATTACTCATCATCAAGAACCATCTATAGTCACTTGTTCAATAGTGGTTTCATGCCGAACTACTATGTTTGGACCAAGCATGGCAAAAGAGGAATTGTGCTGGATAATAATGTAGAAGAAGAGGACAGGATTCCTGACTTTGCAGCCAATTATAATTCCTTTTTCAATGACACTGCAATGGGTGAGCCTGAAGAAGATACTGAAGGATACGTTGTAGAAGATGATCTTGGTCAGATACTGCGTGAAGCTGAGGAAGGTTGCGAAACAGAAAAGGAATCGAGAGATCTGAAGCGTATGTTGGAGGACTACAGAACATTGTTGTGCCCTGATTGCAAACAAGACCAAAAGAAGTTGGGTACCACATTGGAATTATTGCAATGGGAGGCATCAAATGGTTTGTCTGATAAGGGATTCGAGGAGTTGCTGAAACTTATAAAAAACTTACTCCCTGAGGGTAACACCTTGCCGGAGACAACATACAAGGCAAAAAAAATTGTTTGTCCTTTAGGATTAGAGGCACAGAAGATACATGCCTGTCCTAATGACTGCATCCTATATCGAGGTGAGTATGAAAATTTGGATTCATGCGCTGTATGCAATGCATGCCGGTATAAGATCCCTCGAGATGATCCAGGCGACGTTGAGGGGATGCGTGTCAAGAAGAGGGTGCCTGCCAAGGTGATGTGGTATTTTTCTCTAATACCACGTCTGAAACGTTTGTTCATGAACAAAACGAATGCTAAATTGATGCGATGGCACAAAGAAGAACGTAAGCAATACAATATGTTGAGACACCCCGTTGATGGGTCGCAGTGGAGAAAAGTGGACAGAACATTCCCAACATTTGCAAATGAAGCGAGGAATATAAGGTTCGGCTTAAGTACGGATGGCATGAATCCTTTCGGTGAGCAGAGCAGTGGTCATAGTACTTGGCCTGTAACACTCTGTATATACAACCTTCCTCCCTGGTTTTGTATGAAGCGGAAATTCATTATGATGCCGGTGCTTATCCCCGGCCCGAAGCAACCCGGTAACGATATAGATGTGTATCTGAAACCACTGATTGAGGATCTTCTATTGTTGTGGAAAGATGAGGGTGTTCGTATGTGGGATGCGCACGCAGAGGATCATTTTAACCTTCGTGCATTGCTTTTCGTAACCACCAACGATTGGCCAGCACTAAGTAACCTCTCCGGACAATCCAATAAGGGTTATAGGGCATGCACCCATTGTTTAGAAGAAACCGACATCATGTACCTCAAGCACTGTAGGAAGATCGTGTATATGGGTCATCGTCGATTTCTTCCGATCAAGCACCCATTAAGGAGGAGGCATGCTCACTACGATGGAAAGGCAGATCATTGTACCAAGCCTAGGCACCGTTGTGGGAAAATGGTGTTTGAAATGGTCAAAGATATAAAAGTAGTATTCTGAAAAGGACCCAGCAGCAAATCAGTGCAGAGTGATGACGGACGTGCACCTATGTGGAAGAAGAAGAGTATTTTTTGGGAGTTAACTTATTGGGAAGTCTTAGACGTCCGCCACGCAATTGATGTGATGCACCTAACAAAAAATCTTTGTGTGAACCTTATAGGGTTCCTTGGTGTCTACGGTAAGGCAAAGGATACATTGGAAGCGCGGCAAGATCTTCAACGTATGAAACAACGGGCCGCCCTACATCCAGAAAAAAGGGATAAAGGACGTCATTATCTAGGTCCTGCGTGCTACACTCTTAGTAAGGAAGAGAAGCAAAGTATGTTCGACTGTTTGAACAGTATCAAGATCCCATCAGGCTACTCTTCGAATATAAAGAGGCTACTGAACTTGAAAGCGAAGAAATTCGCACACGTAAAGTCCTATGACTGTCACGTGTTGATGACGCAATTGATTCCAATTGCACTTAGAGGTATTCTACCAGCTAATGTTCGAGTAACAATCATAAAGCTATGCGCATTTCTCAACACAATTTCTCAGAAGGCAATCGATCCATTGAGTTTAAGCAGGCTACAAGAGGATGTTGTCCAAAGTTTAGTCAGTCTTGAAATAATATTTCCTCCATCATTCTTCAATATTATGACACATCTTCTAGTTCACCTGGTCAAAGAGATTGGTATTCTCGGTCCTGTTTTCCTTCATAATATGTTCCCTTTTGAACGATACTTTGCAGTACTAAAGAAATACGTTCTTAATCGGGCTCGTCCAGAAGGAAGCATTGCGAAGGGTTACGTCACAGAGGAGGTCGTTGAATTTTGTGTTGACTATGTGGAAGAACTCTGCCCAATTGGGATTCCAGTATCATGTCATAAGGGGCGGCTGATTGGAAAGGGCACACTTGGAAGAAAATTAGTAAATGCCACAGATCATGCCACGTTGAGCAAAGCACATCTCACAGTTCTACAATAATCATCCTTGGTGGCTCCATACATGGAGGAGCACATGCAAATTGTGCGAAGTACCCTTTGAAGTCTGAGACATGGATTACAAAACATCATAACGATACATTCGCAACCTGGTTGCAGAAGGAAGTCATGGCCAACGATCAAATTCATGAGCAGCTAGCTTGGCTGGCCAGGGGTCCGGCAAATTCAATCCTGATGTACCAAGGATATGAAATTAATGGTTACACATTTTATACAAGAGCCCAAGATAACAAGAGCACCAATCAAAATAGTGGTGTCCATATAGATGCCACCGACTCTAGTGGCCAAACGAACTCATATTTTGGTTACATTGAAGAGATCTGGGAACTCGACTATGGGCCGTTGAAGATACCTCTATTTCGTTGTCAATGGGTTAAACTCACAGGAAAAGGTGTCGATATCGACGAGTACGGAATGACAACGGTAGACCTCAAAGAGCTTGGCTATTGAGACGAACCATTCGTCCTAGCTAAAGATGTCACTCGAGTTTTCTATGTGCAGGACATGTCTAGCAAAACGAGAAAGGACAAGTCCAGGAATAAATCAAGTTTTGTAGGTGCCGGAGATGAGGTAAAGCGCCATATTGTTCTGGCGGGGAAAAAAAATTGTGGGAGTCGACGATGTCACAGATGAAGAAGAATACAATAAGGTTGAAGATATGACTCCGTTCGCAGTGGAGGTTGACACAAGTATTCTTTTAGCCGAAGAGGAGGCTCCGTACGCACGTCATGATCATAATGAAGGGACGATTGTAAAGCGAACCATCGTTAATATTCCCTTAGTTGAATGATTATGTCTTGTAATATTTTCTGTGAACATTATTAGATTTCTTATGCAATGAATTGATTTATTGGACAATTAAATGATTTATTATGCAATTAAAATGATTAGTTATGCACCTAAATGATTTATCATGTAGTATTTAGAATTATATTGTATTTAAATAATTTATTATGCAATTATTTGATTTATTATGTAATTAAAATAATTAGTTATGCACCTAAATGATTTATTATGTAGTAATTAAAATTATTGTACATTTAAATGATTTATTATTGTGCACCTTAAACCACAGTTAATATTTTCTTAGTTGAATGATTTACTAGACAGTTAATAAATTTATTGAGCAAATAACAAATTTATTTGACAATTATTTTAACTATTAGACAATTATTTAAATTATTAGATAATTATCAAATTTTCTAGGCAATTATCAGATTTATTATGCAAATATCATATTTATTACGAATTATGAGGCAATTAATAGATTTACAAGAGAAAAAGAAAGGGGAAAAGAAAAGATAACCTTTGGTACCGGTTGGAAAATCCAACCGGTACCTTAGGGTCCTATTTGGGTAAAAAAAAGTGGGGTGTCGCGCGGGAGTCGAACCGTGGCCGCGAAGCCCAAATTTCCGCGAGTTACCATTGAGATACAGACGAATTCCGCTCAAAGGGGGTCAAAGAAGAGTGAAAAGTGAACTTCAAAAGGCCTAAGGTACCAGTTTTGTTAATCCACCCGGTACCATAGGGTCTTTTCATTTCCAGCCCGTTGGGCCCTAAGCCACCGGGTGTACGGAGAACCGGTACCTAAGGCCTCGCCTAAGGCACCGGTTGGAGATACAACCGGTACCTAAGGCCTACATAGGTACCGGCTGAATTTTTGACCCGGTACCCTTGGCCAGGGGTATTTAACCGTTGCCTTCTTCCTCCCAATTCTCCACTGCTCCTCAATTCCTCCGGTCGACCGCCGCCGCCCTCCATCTCCGCGCGCGCACCGCCGACCTCCCTGACCCCTCCACCGGCTTCGCAGCTCGATCCCGAAGTTCCCCGTGGAGTCCAGAGGCCCGGAGGACCCCTGCATCGACCCGTCCACGAGCACCGCGCACGGGATTTTCCCTGGAACTCCGCGCTGGTGAGTTCTATGCGTCGCCGCGATTACTCGCCTCTGGCGATCCCCCGGCCACGCTGACCCCTTGTACACATCCGCAGCAACACACCGCATTGATTCGAGGAGACCGGAGGCCCGGAGCAAGCCCTGCAGCGCCCCTTCCCCGAGCTCCGCACCATCCTCACCGCCGGAGCTCGCCGCCAACCCTGCTGCGTCACGCCCCCGGCCGTTTCAAGCCTCGGTGAGCACCCTCTAGTCCCCGCCATGCTTTTACGCTAGATTGCTTTAGCCCGTAGCGCACCCCAGCAGCCTGCACGCCACGCGCCGGCGAACCCCGCCGCGCAGGGCCGTCGCCGTCGTAGCACACGCCGCCATGGACCTCCCCGAGGCCCGCAAAGGCCTCAAGTGGACTACGCATGTCGCGTAGTACCTTCCCGACCCAAACCCCAGCTCGATTCACCCCGGAAACACCGAGTTCGAACAACTCCGGCCGTGGTCCGCCACGGAGCAAGGCCGCCGGCGAGCCCCACCGCCGCCCCGCGCGCCCAGTCGATCCCAGCCACCCGATCCTCAGCCCACGGACGAGATTAGATCACATCCGGATCTAATCTGAGCCTCGGGATCGTGATCCAACGGATCAGATCTGCGCGTACCCCTTCGGCCTGGACATTTTGCTAAAGAGCCCCTGCACTTTCTGAGTATCAACCCGCGCTCCTATCCTATTCAAAAGTATTTGCAGTTCAGCCCAAAATCTTGCACGGACCCCCCTGAACTTTCCAGTAATAGAACCTGCCGTCCAGCCCTTGTAGTTTTGCGAGTTAGACCCTATATCTATGCTATTGTTTGCATGTATGTTTATGTTGTGTATTGTTTTTGGCCATGTGTTCGTGAGTAGACGTTGATCCATCTGAGTAGCCCCAGTACCAGTACCCGAAGCAGCCATCTTCTGAGCAGTTTGAGCAGCAGGAGCAGTTTGAGGAAGGCAAGTATTTATGTATTTACTGTACGCCTATAAGGACTTTCCTAGCCACTTTATATCCTTTATATATAGTGTATAATTTATTTATAGAATTTAGTTATTAGAGAGACTTTATTTAATCATGTATTTAAATAGAGAGTGAATAATGCTTGTATGTATTTATCATGTATTTCTGTAACTCATGTATTTATCATGTAACTCGTGTAACGACGACGAGTAACGACGACGAGTAATTTCGTATTCGCTCTCTAACTCGCAACCCCGTTCCTCGACCCGGTTCCTCGACACACACACACACACACACTCTGTCTAATACACTCTAACACACACACACACTAACACACACACACACACACACACACTCACTAACTCTCTCTCTTTCTCTGTCCCTCTAACATACACACACACACTCTCTCAAACACGCATATTCGTTCAAAGAATTGAATTCTCCTGCTTCATTTAAGTATGGACACATACTCTAACACATTTTTACGGTTTCATTAAGGATGGACCCCTTCAGTGATGGGCAGGCTGCCGGGCAATACATGTTGGACGCAATAAACGAAGATACGAGGGCTAACACCACCCAGCCAATCGCTGAAGAAGATGCTCGGACAGCTAATTCATTCCTGAATATGTGTGGAGATACCGATGAAGAAGATGATGACTTTGCGCCGCCGCCCAATCAACAGCATCATGTTCCAGTACGAATCTAAAAACTATATGCATGGTGACTTCAGTAGATTAGTTTTGCGATTAACATATCTTTTCTGTAATTTAGTGGACCTCCGCATCGACTTCGTTGAGCCAGTCAAAAGGGAGACGCCGGCCAACCAAGAAAATGGAGGGAAGACAGGTCGTCAGAGAAGTGGACGCAGAGGGTTGTCCAAGTGCTCCAGAGAATGCTAGCACAAAATTTGTCAACCAATGTGGGGTTATTGTTCGGGCAAGAATTCCGATCACCACAAGACTATGGAAAACGGCCAAACCTGAAGAACAGCAACACGCCATGCCTGCACATCAGAAGGAAATGCTATGGGCAGAACTCAAGGATATGTTCACTCTTTCTGAAGGAGTTGACCAAGAACTTGTGAAGAAATGTGCCTTGAGAAAGATGGCCCTTGCCTTTGCAACTTTCAAGAAGAAGTTGTACACCAATTACATCAAGAAGGATATGGAGCCGAACTGGAACGATCTTCCTCAGGTTAAACCATACTGGGAGGAGTTCAAACAATACAAACTATCAGAGGAAGCCCAAAAAAATCTGAACAAGCCAAGTTGAATGCAGCAAATAAGAAGTACAGCCACCACATTGGAGCTGGCGGGTATAAGAAGTCAGTTAAAAAATGGCAGAAGATGGAGCAGGACCTTATAGATAGAGGCATCAGGCCGATGACTTGGGATTGGCCGGATAGATCCAAGTGGTGGTTATTTGCTAATGGCGTGACACTAAACCAGTTGGATGGAAGTTTGATCGTGCCCGAGCATATGCAAGAAGTGTCCCGCGATCTAGTCGCTGCAATAGATGAGAGTCAACACGGAACATTCCATCCTCAAAGGGAGAATGATGAGCTGACAAGGGCATTAAAGAATCCGGAACACCCTGGACGAGCCCGCGGCATCGGCGTGGTACCATGGAAAGTTGCTTGGGCCGGAGATCCCTCTTACAAGACTCACCGAAAGAGCAAAGCCAAACAGAAAGAGAAACTTCGTGCCATAGAAGAAAAGATGAACAAGAAGGTTGCGTCCTTGGAATCTCAGATGGACGCCATGGTCAATGAGGCGGTGCAGTTAGCTCTGAGCCAAAGGGGCACTGCTGGGTCGCACCCGGATGTTGTGATAAGCCCGGCCTCTCAGCGACGCAGCAGCTGTGCATCCACGGCGGCGCCCGACGTACAAGCGGAATAGCAACCCCAGATTGAGCCAACGGCGGTAGATGACCAGAGGTATCCAGTGGATGATGTTACCATGCCGACACCGTCCGAGCTTCATGTGCGAGCAAGAAATATATCCATTCATGTCGCATATGGGTCAGCCCTGCCCCTGAATCCTTCTACTACAATTCATGGAAGGCCGATACCTCCTGGCTACACCTCCGTCACAGTCGAGCAGATAGTTGGAAACAATGAGGATCTTGAGCTCGACTTCGTTGGAGGGGATGGAGAGAAGACATTGGGAGACGCACTGCACGGGGTCGTTCTATGGCGCAAGGCCGACATCAAACTTACTGCAAGCACAACGGCTCCCGTGCAGACCGATCGCCCGTCTCCACGGCCTACCTCACCGCCGTCCCCACTACCACCTCCTTCTCCGCCGGCGCAAAGGGCCACGAGTACTCCAACTCCTCCTACACTAGAAAAGGGAAAGAAAAAGACAGCATCCCTCCCAGCGGCTGGACCCTCAAAGAAGAAGCAGAAAACAGTCGAAAAACAATTAACCTACGAGAAAACCGCTGAGGAGTTGGAAGAGGAGACTGCTCGATATATAAAAGAACAATTGAAGCCTAAAGTCCCCCCGCCGAAGGAAAAGGTACCTCTAGAACTAGGGAAAAAGCTTCTCGCAAACCTAGACAACCCACCAAAACCGAAAAGCTTACCCTCATACTATGATCGTACTCTGACAAAGGCACACAAGGTGAGAAATCTGAAGAAAAAATGTGGCAAGACCATTCCTCAGCTTGGCACACAACAAAAAGAACTCGAGCCCCTCCGGGTGCCAGGGTTGCCACTCCTACACCCGACGGACGTACAACTCCAGGCGGACCTACAGGCCGCAATATTTCTTTTTGAAACTGGATTAACGCTAGAGGAGGCAACGGGGCATGTGGAGGCAAAAATCCCTGTCGCTCGCACTATTACTCCATTCCAGCATGGAAAACCGTTTGTCACTGAGGAAGAGGAGAAAAGTCTAGGCACGTAGATGTTCAATTTGCAAAGATGGTACCTGCGAATGGCGAAAGACGAAGGGAAAATGTTTGGAGTCAAGTATCGTGACCATGATTTCTTCCGCGGGGAGGACGACTTCTGGGTGTACTTCCAAAATTATATCACATTTACCATCGACAAGCCCTCGACGCCTCTATCATCACCATTTGGGTTTTGTAAGTATCACTTACCTCTACATTAATACTTTTTGTTAACAAGAACATAATTATATGTGTGCATTATAAAATTTCTATTGCATCGTTTAGACAGGAGATCCAAAGAAGCCGAAAACATGGATGGCACCATCAGATCGGCTTCATGTCTCCTTTGCTAGTCAACCAGAAATTGATCAACGAAAGTTACAAAGAAACGTGCGAAAACATGTACGATTCATTGACTAGGCAAAGTTACAAATCCTATATATTCATACCATACAACTTTGGGTAAGCCTTGATCGACTCAAACCTCTGTTATATTACTAAATAAATACTAAGTTGTCTAATACATTTATGTATATATCCTATCTATATCTGCAGTTATCATTGGATTTTACTCATACTTTCCGTAGAGACCGGCAATCTTATAGTCTTTGACTCAATGAGAAATCCAAAGTCCGCAATCCAACATATCATAGACCCCTTGAACAGGTAAGTTCAGTTTGCACAATCAAATCTTTTTTCTGTTAATAACAATTCCAGAATATCAAACTTAACTTTGAGCGCAGGGTTTGGAAAAAATTTGTGAAAAATAACAAAGGACGTGGTCAATGGAGGCCCGAACTGAACGTTAACATGGATTATCCGGTATGTTCATTCATAAAGATTTGTCTAGTTAAGTATATAATTCCAAATTGTTCTAAATTGAGTAATTTATTTGTTTCTCCTTAAGTGTGCGAGACAACAACAAGGAACTGATTGGTGCGGGTACTACGTATGCGACTACTTGCACATTATGACTCCATGCGGGAAGGCTACTGATGAAGAAACGAGAGTACGTCCAAACCGTTCACTAGTATATTTTCATAATTGTACTAACGCACATAATGTTAATGCTTTTTTCCTAAATGATAGATGTCTCAAATGGGGGATGAATGTTACTCTACTGATCGGATCAACGCCGTGTGCGAGCAGCTCGCCGGATTCATTTTGAACGAGATCTTGGATCCTAGAAGCGAGTTCTACCACGACGGTCACATCTATAGAGGACTTCCATCGACATCCTGAGGGGACTAGTAGTTGGACGGCTAACATGACTTGTACATTTGTAAATGTTTTTAAACATTATGCCTTGATGTTTGTAAATTTGTAAATATATTAGTTCATCTAATTAGCTTAATTATATGCTCGCATTTCTCTGAAAACGAACACGAACAACCAATGAACGTAGAGTACCGTAGAGCTTGAGTGCGTTTAGCAATTATAAAAGAATAAACAGTAATAAATATAACAAACAAAACTGGATTTGGGAAAAAAGGGAAAAGGTCATTGGTACCGGTTGGAAATACCAACCGGTACCAAAGGGGCTGCCACCTTACGTCATCGTGGAAGCCTCTTTGGTACCGGCTGGTATTTCCAACCGGTACCAATGGAAGCCTAAGGCACCGGTTGAAAAACCCGGTGTCTTAAGTAGAGGCCAATGGTCGTGGTTGCGGGGCACCGGTTGGGAAACCGGTGCCTTTGGCCTTTCTCAGCCGGTGCCCAAGGCCCGTTTTCTAGTAGTGAAGGTGAAGCGTCCCTACATAAGTAGAGACTAAATGTGATACAAATATCAGTCCCAGGAGGCTGATACACATTTATTACATCAGATGGTACATCACCGTACAATCCTCCGAGGAGGTGGACACTCGAGACAGACAATAACTAGAAGTAAAAAGGCTACGGTGATACACCAAAGCATGACCCACATGGGATCCAGCTCGGGCTCAGAGTATCGCGCCAGCGGAAACATCCTGAACAGGGCCAACACCAGAGGCAGAGTTGGGTGCGGACGCAACCTCTACTCAACGTCTTCAACCACGAAGTCCGGATCTTCCTCTGAAGCAACAACATATATCGAGGTGAGTACAAAAGTACTCAGCAAGTCCAACTGCACCTACGGAGGGGGTATAAACAGAGTATATGCACAGGATTAATCAAGGATAAGGCTATCGGTTAATTTGTGGTAAAGCTAATTTTTATGCACGGGTTCATTTGAAAGAACAGGATTTTCAAAGCAATTATCTTGACACGTAGGGTTGATCCACATATGATCCAAGTTTTAAATTGCTACCGGACTCCTCATCCGCCGTAGCACACGGCACAGCTGCCGGACACTTTACCAAAACAACACACGCCATCCCAACCATTCCCAGAAGAAACACTAGTTATGTGACCAAACCGTAACCCGCTCAATACCGTGAGCATGGCTATTCGAATAGTTTTTAACTCTATAGATGTGTACACTTTACCCACAAGCAGGGTACCATAGCACAATCACCTTAGTGTCGGTGCAGATCCCATCGAAGCCATTACCCACCTTAGCTAGACCTGAGTAGCCAACACGGGATCCACCGAGGGGTCGTTGACCTACCAATGAGGCCCAACCGGGGTATAATTCACAAAGATCTTATCCCGTCTCCTTGATCACCCGCTGCTCACCAGCTCTCCTGATGACGAACAGACTAACTAGTGGGATTTATACTAAGCCGTTGCCACACACAACGGTCGAGTGGTTGTACAATAAGTTGAGTTAGGTGAGATGACATATCAACTCGGTCCTTATTTGTGACAAGATGGATATCTCCCAACCTTGCTCAACCATGCAAGTACGAGCACACCTTCTGGCAATTCACACAGAAATGTCATCCATCTCATCGAGACACGTCTTTCATTTATTTTCCGCAAATCCACCTTTTTCCCTTCCCACACACTCACACATTTTCTTTTATAAATCATCACATTTGATGTGTAGTAGAACGAATATAAGGCCCTGAGCAATTCTAGCAGTGACTAACATCCACACAAAACGAATCATATGTAGACATCAATCTAGGTGGTCAAGGAATGGTTATAACAAATCAAGGGGTGGCTATCCAATCATGTTTTAGCAGTAAAAGCATATGCAATTTTATAAAACAGGCCAGTATGTTGTGTTTATAAAATTGGGATAAAATATGCATCAAAGGATGAGATTAAACTTGTCGTTCGCAAAGCCTTCTGGGAAGTCCTGATCGAGGTACTGTCCTTCGGGTTCGGGCTCGCGGTATTGGTCCTCGCACACCTACTCGCAGTACTGCTCATCGATGGGTTCTCCCCCATTCACACCGTGATCTACGCCGCACACAAACAAACACACAATAAAGAAAAAAAATAAATGTTTTATCGTCGAGCTCGAGTCGGAAGAAATTAAAATATGGAGATGGGAGTAATATTTTTGGGTGGTTCTCTAATGGCATGGCCAGAATTATGTTAGAAATGGCGTGGTACAGTTTCGGGGCGAACGGGGAATTTTTGGCGCATGAAATGATAGGCCGAAGAGGGGTTTAGGGGCTAAATAAGGATCTGGGGGCCTATTTGTAATTATTTCTGGGAGTGACAGGACTTGAATAGAATTTTTGAAAAGGTTCGGGCTACTCTGTAAATTAGGCAGGGACCTACTCATAAATATTTTATATTGTGGAGGGGCTTATTCATTAAAAGAAATAAGAGAGGGGCTTCTTTGTAATTATTTTTGGGATGGCAAGGGCTTGATTGGAATTTTAAAAAATATCCGGGCTACTCTAAAAATGGGCAGGGGTCTATCTGGAATTATTTTTATATGGTGCAGGGGGTTATTTCCTAAATGGGGAAACATGGAGGGTTTATTTGGAAAAAGGACATAAGAGGGGGAGGGTTCTTAAAAGAATAGAAAGGAAGGGAGGGGGCTGGGAGGGTACAACACTAGGATGGCGTCGGACATTCTACTCATGGGGCGAGCCTTCTTCTGGGGCGGAGTGTGTGAGTAGTCCTTGCTCGCCGTCCTCTAGGTTTTCATTTTCCAAAGGTTGCGTAGCAGCTTCTCTTTCAACGGAGGCAGTAGACCTTTCAGGGTTCTCGGGTGGGGCTTGTGGGGTTCTCAAGAGTGGTCCCCATCCTATGACGGGCGTCCCGAGTAGAATATGGTCTTCCCCAATTGCTGGGACTAGCGTTCCACTTCTGGTCCATTCTTGCATACGCCGGTCTCGGGCTTGCCTGAGGCTCTCCTGAGCAACCGCTTCGCTGCTGACCGCGGCTGCGGCTCTTGCCTCGGCTTGGGCTGCCCGGGTCTGCTGCAGTCTTACTGCGAGCTCTGCTTGCTCGGCTCGATGGGTCTACTCCCTCAGGATGTTGGCATGCTCATCAAAGAGCTGATCCAAAGAGGCTAGGTAGGTAGCCACTTGGTACAGGGAGTCTTCTTCATGGCGGCACCGTTCTATGCTTCTCATACGAGCTTCCCAAACTGGGGTTCTGATGGCCGGCAGGAAGCTCATTGGTGCGGGGGCGAGGTGTCTTTCAAAAATCCGGCATAGATAACGGAGCGCCTTCCTGACGGCCAAGGGATAGGTGTCCTGGTGCCTAAACCCTGTGGCGGTCACTTGCCATGGCTAGATGTCGGGGTAGCAGTCACTTCTGGCAATGACCAGGATCACCCTGCAGCGGAGGGTACCATGATGCTCATACTCTCTACTGTAGTACCTTGGGCGTTCCGTAACACCAAGGCTTTCTAGGGCATTGGTCAAGAGGCTGGGGAAGCCAGGTGCGGCTTGGCAAAAGCCCTGGGTCCATCCTTCCTCAGCCATCTGAAAGCAAAGATAGAGTGAACACGTTTTGCACAAGTATTTAGGTACAAAGGGGATAGATGGTCCTAATGTCGAAAGGCTTGGAAAAAAAGGTCTCGATCCTAGGGGTCACGTCCTACGGCCAACCTACGGCTATGATACCACCTGAAGCGTCCCCTCATAAGAGAAGACTTAAAAGTGATACAATATCAGTCCCAGGAGGCTGATAACACTTTTATTACATCAGATGGTACATCACCGTACAACTCTACGCGGAAGTGGGCAGTGATGCGCCACTATCACGAGAATAACAACTAAATCCACACAATGATATTAACTACGAAGAGGGGGTCATCAGAGTCTTGCGCCATGCGAAACTTCCTGCGGGTGACCCTATCCACAGGCAAGGTTGGGTGCAGGACTGGACCTCTACTCAACGTCTTCGGGAACGAAGTCTGGATCTTCTTCTGTAAAAATTAAGAATGGGCGCACTCAGCAAGTCCAACCACACCCACGGAGGGGGTATAAATAGAATATAATGCACGGATAAACCAAGGATAAGGCTAGGGTTTAATTTGCGGAAAGCTAATTTTTATGCAGGGGTTCATTTAAAAAAAGGATTTTCAAAGCAAGTTTTCTTGTACCGAGTAACACGTAGTGTTGATCCATACATGATCTAAGTTTTAAATTGCTACCGGACTCCTCATCCGCCGTAGCACACGACACAACTGCCAGACACTTTTCCAAAACCACCCACGCCAACTCATCCATTCCCAAAAGAAACACTAGTTATGTGACCACACTGTAACTCGCCCAGTACCGTGGGCACGGCTATTCGAATAGATTTTTACTCTGCAGAGGTGTGCAACTTTACCCACAAGCGGGGTACCACAGCACGATCACCGTAGTGTCGATGCAGATCCCAACAAAGCCATTACCCACCTTAGGTAGACCTGACTAGCCATCACGGGATGCACCAAGGGGTCATCGACCTATCACAAAGGTTTTAACCGGGGCATAAGTCATACTGAGCTAATCCCTTCTCCTTGATCACCCGTTGCTCTCAGCTCTCCTGATGGCTATCAAATTAACTAGTGGGGTTTATGCTAAGCCATTGCCCATTCAACGATCGAGTGGTTTGCACGTGAGTGGAGTTAGGTGAGATGACACACCAACTCAGTCCTTAAACACGACAAGATGGATATCTCCCTTCTTTGCCCTGCCACACTAGCACGAGCATACCAAATGCTAAATCCGTAGAAATGCCATCCATCCCGTCTAAACTTTCTTTACAAAAACACCACATTTATCTCATCCCACATACGCACACATTTTCTTTATGAAATAAATCGTATTATGAGTAAAGTCCTAAGCATTCTAATATCGATCAACGTCCAAGCAAAAATCAGACATTAATCTAGGTGGTCAAGGAATGGTCATCACAAATCAAGGGGTGGCTATCCAACCATGTTTTTATGCAAGCAAAACATATGCAATTTTTAAAAAAACAGGCCATTGGGTTGTGTTTATAAAAACTAGGACAGAAACATGCATCAAAGGATGGGATTGAACTTGCCGTCTTCGTAGCCTTCGGGGAGGTTCTGTCCTTCGGGCTCGGGGTCGTGGAATGGGTCCTCGTTCACCTGCTCGCAGTACTGCCCGTTGACGGGCTCACCTTCGTTCACTCCGTGGTCTACAACGCACACAAACAAGCACACAATCAATACAGAAAACAAAGATCTATCGTTGAGCTCGAATCGGGAACACATAAGATAAGAGGTACGGAGTAATATCTTTGGGTGGATTCCTAATGGCATGGTCAAAACTATGTTATGAAAGGTGTGGTAAAATTTTAGGGTGATACGAGGTCGTTTGGCGCATGAAATGATAGGTTAATCAAAGGTTTAGGGGTTAAATCAGGGTCCAGGGGCCTATTTGTAATTAAATTTAAGAAGGTAGGGGCTTGGTTTGTATTTTAGAAATCATTTGGGTTATTCTAAAAGAGTCAGGGGTTTATTTGTAATTATGTTTATAAGGTGGGAGGGTCTGTTTTGAAATATAATAAAAGGAGGGGTTTCTTTTGCAAAAAGGCCAAGAGGTGGGAGGTTTCTTTACTAAAAAGGGGAAAGGCTAGGGGGTTTTGGGCATATTGCCATGTCCTCTTCCTCCCCCACGCTAGGAAACAGGGGAGGGGGCCGGCGCTCGTCGGCAGCGCCAAATCCTGCGGCCCCGGGGCTTGGGGGTGGTCTGAGGTAGAGGGGAAAGGGAGAGGGTGAGGCGGCGGTTTGATTCCCCCACCTGGCTCGGCTCGAGGTGGAGCGAGGCGGCGGGTCGTCGAGAGCGGGTGGCGGCGGCGCTAGGCTACTCCAGTGGCGGCGTTAGGGAGCTCGGGGAGAGGCGGCACGGGGTTGTGAATCTCGGAGTGGGGGCTGTGGAGCTCGGGGGGTGCCCCTCGGCCCTATTTATAGGCGGCCAAGGCGGTGGAGGTGGGAGTGTGGTGGCGACGGCCTGGCGGCCCTGCGGTCGGCTTTAATGGCGGTGGGGGGGGCTGGCTCGGCGCTGTGCGTCACTGGCGCGGCGTCAACGGCTGCGGTGGTGCGGTCGGCGAAGCGAGTGCTGGTGACGCGATGCCTCGGGCGACCGGCGCAGGCGGCGCTGTGCCAAGGTTGCCGGCGCTGTGCGTGCACCGAGCGACGGCGCGTGTGTCGAGGCTGGACGTGATGCGTCGGGCAGGCGGCGACCTGGTGCAGGCGGTGCTGTGCGGCCGTCAACGGTGGCGGTGTGCGTGTGCGCGGGCGGGCCGGTGTGCGTGCGTGCAGGCGGGCCGGTGCCGCTGCTCGGCGCACCGCGGCGCGGCGAGCTCGCGCGCCCGGGCGCGGGCGCGGCCTACCTTGGCGTGGCGCGTCGCTCGGCCAGGGAGGGGAGGCCGGGGTGGAACGCGCGGGCGAGCGGCGTTCGGGGCCGGCGGGCGCGTACCGCGTGCGCGTGCGGGAGTGGGGTCGGCGGCACGCGGCTCTGCAGCAAGGGGGCGATTTCGGGGCCGTGCCGGGCGGCGTGCGCGCAGCCGAGCGGCTGCGGAGCAGGGGCGAGGGGGAGGAACGCCGGGTCGGGCGGCGCTCGGGAGCGAGGCAGAGCGGGCCGGGACGGGGAGGGTGGCGCGGTCGGGCCGCGCGGCAGAGGAAGAGGGAAGGAGAGAGGAAAAGAAAAGGAAAAAGCAAAAATGGGGGAGAGAAAAAGAAAAGGAGGGGAGAGAGAAAAAGAGGGAGGGAGAGGGAATCGCGCCGGAACCGGCGCCCGGTCGGCTACGCGCGGTGCTTGGGCGCGCGTGAGCGCGACGCGTGGGTCGAGGGAGAAACGGGGTGGTGGATTTGGTTGTCGGGGTTGGGTCCAACAGGGATCGGGAGATCGGGCGGAAAAAAGGGAGAGTTCCTGACACAAAAAGGGGTTATGGAAAACTTTGAGCTCAACGATGAACACTTGGTTTTGAAACTAATTATCGCACGATTTAATTTAGCGGATTTTTGGAGTGTTACAAACCTACCCCACTTAAAATGAATCTCGTCCTCGAGAATCGGCTGGCTCCTAAACAGGTGGGGAAACACCTTCTTTAGACCGTCTTCGCGTTCCCACGTAGCTTCTTCTACTCCGTGTCTGCTCCACTGGACTCTGCAAATCCGTACTTTGGAATTTCTCGTTCTCTTGGTTACAGTATCCAGAATCTTGACCGGTATCTCCTGATATCGCAAGTCTGGCTGTAGATCTATTGTTTCTTCTGGCACGTGTTCTGCCTCGGGTACCCTCAAACACCTTCTTAATTGCGAGACATGAAACACTGGGTGGATATCCGACATTTCCTCCGGTAGCTCTAGGCGGTATGCTACTGCTCCAACTTTCTTCAGAACTCGTTATGGCCCAATGTATCGAGGGGCTAACTTTCCTTGCACTTGAAATCTCCGAGTTCCACGGATGGGTGAAACCTTGAGATAGACGAAGTCTCCTGGGTTGAAACTTATTTCCCGTCTTTTTTTGTCGGCGTAGCTCTTCTGCCTTGACTGGGCTGCCTTCAATTTTTCCCTAATCTCAGCAACTCTTTCTTCCGCTTCTTTTATAAGTGCAGGCCCAACTAGGGCATGTTCTCCAACTTCTGACCACATCAGCGGTGTTCTGCACTTCCTTCCGTAGAGAGCTTCGAACGGTGACATGCCTAGACTTGCTTGATAACCGTTGTTGTATGAAAATTCTGCATAGGGTAAACTTTATTCCCAGTCCTTGCCATAGGTGAGAACACATGCTCTCAACATATCCTCCATAATCTGATTCACTCTTTCTGTCTGGCCATCCGTCTGTGGGTGATAAGCGGAGCTGAAATCCAACTTGGTGCCCATGGCTTTATGCAGACTTTTCCAAAATCTAGAGGTGAACTGGGTCCCTCTATCTGAAACAATTCGACTGGGCACACCATGCAACTTCACTATGTTTTCCACATAGAGCTTGGCTAGCTTTTCTCCACCATAGTTGGTTCGTACGGGTATGAAGTGAGCCGATTTAGTGAGTCGGTCCACTATTACCCATATGGAGTCATGTCCTTTCTGGGTCCTAGGCAGACCTACCACAAAATCCATTCCTACCTCGTCCCATTTCCAAACCGGGATGGGTAAGGGTTGCAACAACCCTGCTAGTTTCTAATGTTCGGCCTTGATCCTTTGACAAGTATCGCACCGGGCGACAAATCGCGCAATATTTGCCTTCATCCCGTTCCACCAATACCTTTGTTTTAAGTCCATATACATTTTGGTGGATCCTGGGTGGATGGAGTAGGCTGAGTTATGGGCTTCGTTCATGATTATCTACCTGAAGTCTCCCTTCTGGGGCACACAAATCCTATCTTTATACCATAACGTCCCCTTATTATCCACCCTAAAGTCTGGCGCCTTATTTTCTCCAGTCTGCTTTCGGATTTCCATTAGCCCCTTATCCGAACTTTGTGCCTTTCGGATTCTGTCCTCTAGGGTGGATTGGACATTCAGCACTTGGCTGGAGCCTCGAGGGACAATGTGCACATTTAATCGTGCCATCTCCTCGCGCAGGTGGTCATCCTTGGGTCCATAGGATTTCCGGCTTAGGGCATCGGCTACTACGTTTGCTTTCCCTGGGTGGTAATGGATTTCCAAGTTATAATCCTTAACAAATTCCAGCCATCTTCTCTGCCTTAGGTTCAGATCCGGCTGGGTGAAGATGTATTTCAGGCTCTTATGGTCAGTATAGATTTCGCACTTATTCCCGATCAAATAATGTCTCCAAATTTTAAGAGCGTGCACTACGGCTGCAAGTTCCAAATCATGGGTCGGATAGTTCTGCTCATGAGACCTGAGCTGGCGGGAAGCATATGCAACGACTTTCCCGTCTTGCATCAGTACACAACCCAATCCTTGTCGGGATGCATCACAATAGATGACAAAATCCCGATGAATATCTGGTAGGGTCAGTACTGGAGCGGTGGTCAATCTTTGCTTCAGTTCCTGGAAACTCCTTTCACATGACTCTGTCCAGGTGAATTTCTTTTCCTTCTTGAGCAGCTCTGTCATGGGGCGGGCTATCTTGGAAAATCCTTCAATGAATCTCCGATAATACCCAGCTAATCCAAGAAAACTTCTGATCTCACTGACGTTGGTCGGTGGTTGCCAGTTGGAGACTGCTTCGACCTTCTCGGGATCCACTGCTACTCCTTCTGCGGTCAGAATATGACCAAGGTAGCCTACTTTCTCTAGCCAAAACTCACACTTACTGAATTTGGCGTATAGCCTATGCACCCTTAGCTTTTCCAATACTACCCTCAGGTGTTGCTCGTGCTCCTGAATACTCTTCGAGTAAATAAGTATGTCATCGATGAAGACTATGACAAACTTATCTAACTCGTCCATAAACACTTGGTTCATGAGGTTCATGAAATAGGCAGGTGCATTTGTCAGCTCAAAAGACATTACTGTAAACTCAAACTGCCCGTATCGGGTGACAAAGGCTGTCTTCGGGATATCGCTTTCCCTAATCTTGAGCTGAAAATATCCAGACCTCAGATCAATCTTGGAGAAGTACTTGGCTCCTTTTAACTGATCAAAAAGGTCATCGATCCTGGAAAGGGGGTACTTGTTCTTGATAGTGACTTCGTTTAGTGCCCGATAGTCTACACACAACCTCATACTTCTGTCCTTCTTCTTGACAAATAGAACCGGGGCTCCCCAAGGTGACGAACTTGGCCTGATGAAGCCAATTTGTTGTAACTCCTCTAGTTGTTTCTTTAACTCTGCCAACTCGGAGGCTGCCATCCTATAAGGTCTCTTGGCTATAGGGGCAGTTCCAGGGACAAGGTCAATAACAAACTCCACATCCCTATCTGGTGGCATACCAGGAAGTTCTTCCGGGAAGACATCTGGGTACTCATTCACTACTAGGACTTCTTCCAAGGACTTGGCTTCCATGCTGAATAACATTGGGTTCGCTCCACTTTCCCGGGTGTGACAGGTCACTCGTACTCCTTCAGGGTTTGTTAGGTGTACCACTCTGTCAGTACAGCCTATGAGACCATTATGTCGGCTTAACCAATCCATTCCAAGGATCACGTCTATCCCTTCTGACTTAAGTACTACTAGGTCCGCTAGAAATTCTACCCCACTTAAATTGATCCTTACCCGTAGACAACCCAGTTGACACCTGATGTCACCTCCGGGTGTTCGGGTTAATAGGGGCATTTTTAGTAGTACTGTTGGTATTTTATGTTTCCCCACAAAACTTGAGGATATGAATGAGTGTGATGCTCCAGAATCAAACAGTACTGTTGCGAGGGTTGAGCTGACTAGATACTCACCGAGTACTACGCCCTAAGCTCCTTGAGCTTCCTGTGCGTCGATGTGGTTTACGCGGGCTCGTCCAAACGACTGCTGAGGCTGCCTCATCTGTTGACTGTTGTTGTTGACGTTGCTGTTGTTGTGGATGGGCACTCGGTTGGCACCGGTCAGGACTGGCTTTGGTCCGTTCACCGTGTTGGAGAAGGCTGACGTAGCGGGCTTGTTCTTGGCATAGGGACAGTCGGCGATTAAATGTCCCGTCTCGCGGCAGTTGAAGCAGGCCCTCACATTGCTGTTGTTGGTGGTGACCTAGCTTGCATTACTCTGTGGGGCCCTCATGGTGTTCTGGCTTCTGAGCTGGGTGTTAGGGGCCCGTGGTCCTGTCACTTGAGACTGGGTTATGTACTGCATTGGAGCTTGGGACCTTGGTGCGTTGTAGCTGAAGCTTCTGGGCTTCTGAAAACGATCCTGCTGGCGTGACTTGCTCTCCAGAAACTTGCGCTTGTTATCCTTTCTTTCATCAATCTTGGCCTTCTTCGTGAGAATTGCCTTGTTCATCAAGGTGTTGAAATCAGGATAGATCTGAGGGGTGAGTAGGGTCCTGAGTTCTGGGTTCAGTCCCTTCTTGAACATATCCTGCTTCTTCTCATCGTCGTTCACTTCTTTCGGTGCATAATGAGCCAGTTCCATAAACTGGTGGGTATATTCTTCCACCGACATACTCCCCTGCTGAAGTGCGCGGAATTCATCTGCCTTGCGCTTCATGGTGGCCAAGGGGATGTGATAACGGCGGAACTCCTTCACGAATTCATTCCAAGTGATGGTGGAGGCATCTCTGGCAGCAGCACAGTAATTCTCCCACCAGGCTAAGGCGGACCCGGTGAGTTGATGTGCTGCCAGCAGAACTTTATCCCGATCATGGCACTCGAACGGCTCAAGCTTCCTCTGGATCACACGCAGCCAGTCATCTGCATCCAAAGGGTTGCTGGATCCAGCATAGGTGGGCGGCTTGGTCCTCAGGAAAGCTGTCAGCTTGTCATTCATGGTTTGTCCTCGTGGCTGCCGATTGACAAGGGCATTGGCCAGTGTTTCTAGGATGAGGGTCTGATTGTGGATTATTTGTGCCAGGTCCCCGAGGGGTGGTGGTGGTGGCAGTGGCACTTCTTGATTTTCTCCTCGGTTCTGGCTCACTTCTTGTTCATCCTGGGGAGGGTTCTGTCCATCCGGCTGCACTCCCATATCAGCGACTGGAGGGTTCCGAATGCGGGAGGCCCTCGTGACGCTCCGGGAAACCATCTGCAGATCGAGTGGATTGGGACTAAGATTAGGTGATGTTTAAGTTGTTCAATTCGTATTTTTTAAAAGGCAGTATCTAACTACTGCCGAAGCACACAACTTACAATCAAACAACAAGCACAACAACTTTATTACAGCAAGGGTGGTACAACACGGGGCAAGGCTAAATGCATACTACACGTCCGAGGTACACAACTTCAAAAGAAAAAGGGGGGCACAGAACTTCTTCGGACCACACGGCTTCATCCCCTGACGGTTGCTCGCGCTTCAGGCAGACTCATTGGCTTGAGTGGGTTCCTCCCTCAGAAGAGAACTCACGTCTTCTAGGGGAATGAGTGGTCCATGCTCGCCGTCCTCTAGATCTCCATTTTCCCGGGGTTGCGTAGTGGTTCCTCTTGCGGCGGCGGCCGTAGACCTTCCAGGGTTCTCAGGTGGGGCCTGTGGGTGTCCAACGAGTGGTCCCCATCCTAAGATGGCCGTTCCGAGCAGAACATGGTCTTCTTCTATTGCCGGGACTGGGGTTCCACTTCTAGCCCATTCTTGCATACGCCGGTCCCGGGCTTGCCTAAGGCTCCCCTGAGCAACTGCTTCACTGCTGACCGCGGCTGCGGCTCTTGCCTCGGCTTGAACTGCTCGGATCTGTTGCAGTCTTAGCGCGAGCTCTACTTGCTCGGCTTGATGAGTCTGCTCCCTCAGCAAGTTGGCTTGCTCGTCAAAGAGCTGATCTAGGGAGGCTAGGTAGGTAGCCACTTGGTACAGGGGGCCTTCTTCATGGCGGCGCCGTTCCAAGCTTCTCATTCGAGCTTCCCAAACTGGAGTTCTGATGGCCAGTGGAAAGAACCTCATTGGTGTGGGGGCGAGGTGTCTTTCAAAAATCCGGCACAGGTAACGGAGTGCTTTCCTGACGGCTAAGGGATAGGTGTCCTGGTGCCTAAACCCTATAGTGGTCACTTGCCATGGCTGGATGTCGGGGTAGCAGTCACTTCTGGCGATGACTAGGATCACCCTGCAGCGGAGAGTGCCATGATGCTCGTACTCTCTGCTGTAGTACCTTGGGCGTTCCGTGATGCCAAGGCTTTCCAGGGCGTTGATCAAGAGGCTGGGGAAGCCAGGTGCAGCTTGGCAGTCGCCCTGGGTCCATCCTTCCTCAGCCATCTGAAAACAAATATAGGGTGAAGAACTTGCACAAATATTTGAGGTACACAAAGGGAGTAGATGATATTTATTATTGCAACATGGTGGGGTACAACTTCATGGTTACACGATTATTAGGGCAAAGGCTCTAGCTTGGGGTACAACTCCTATCATGGACACTGTTCCTCGATCCTAAGAGGGCGCTTCTTCAGTGGGAGATACTGATCCATCAAGTCATCCTCGGTCTAAGTACCTTTATCCCAATGGGTTTCTTCGGGTTCTTCTTCTTCGGTCTGAGTACCAACATCCCAATGGGTTTCCATGGGTTCTTCTTCTTCTTCTTCTATCCATCCACCTATTCCTCTGCGAGCCTCGTACTCTCGCATTCGGGCTTGGAGAGCGGCTAGGGAATTCTCGGCGCGTGTGACTCTTGTCTGTTGTTCTTCCAGTTCCGCCTCTTTTTCTTCCATTTGGACTTGGAGAGCGGCTAGGGAATACTCGGTGTGTACGGTTCTTGTCCGTTGTTCATCCAGCTCTTGGGTTGCCTTCTCTGCTCTGTGGACTTGTTGCTTCAATTGTGCCGCTTGTTCGCGGTAGAGCTCATCCAGGCCGGTGAGATAGATGGATAGGTGAGAAACCGTGTCTTCTAGGTCTTCTTCCTCTCTTCCAAGTCCTCTCATCCGGGCAATCCATGTGCATCCTCTTCCTTCAGTCGGTGGGGAAAAATCCCATAGGAGTCCGCTGGAGGTAATGCCTGTAGATCACGCGTAAACATCGCAGGGCTTTACGGGCAGCTTTTCGATAGGTGTCCGGAAGATGAAAACCAGTGGTGGAGATGAACCAGGGATCCACATCTGGGTAGCGGGTGCTCCTTGCCACGAAGATCATCAGGTCGCACCGAAGAGTGCCCTTGGAGTCGTACTCCCGGTAGAGAAACTCTGGTGGGTCCACAACTCCGATGCGTTCCAGGCTGAGTATCAATAACTTAGGAAGGCCGGGCTCTACGTGACAGATTTCGCCGATCCACCCATTGTCAGCCATCTGGAACAGGGCAAGAACCAGCGGTGAGTGTTGGTGTGAAAGAAGGATCAAGGAAGGAAAAGTCCTAGTGAAAAGGGCCAGAAAAAGGGTTTCGATCCTAGGGTCACATCCTACGGCCAACCTATGGCTCTGATACCACCTGAAACGTCCCCTCATAGGAGAGAACTTAATTGTGATACAAACATCAGTCCCAGGAGGCTGATGCCACATTTATTACATCAGATGGTTCATTACCATACAAACCTCCGAGGAGGACACTCGATACAGATGATAATAAAAAGTAACCAAGCTACGACATAACACCAGAGCGCGACCCACATGGGATCTAGCTCAGGCTCAGAGTACTGCGTCAGCGAAATCATCTCGACAGGGCCGGTTCCACAGGCAAGGTTGGGTGTAGAACGATAACCCTACTCGGCGTCGTCTGGTACAAAGTCTGGGTCTTCCTCTGTAAAAAGTAAGAATGGGGTGAGTACAAACGTACTCAGCAAGTCCAACCACACCCACGGAGGGGGTTATATCAGAATAATATGCACAGGTAAATCAAGGGTAAGGTTACGGTTTAGTTTGCAGAAAGCTAAATTTTATGCAGGGGTTTGTTTAGCTAAAAACATTTCAGAAACCAGTTTTTACATTGAGTAACACGGGGTTCAAGCTTTTAAACTGCTACCGGACTCCCCATCCATCGTAGCACACGGCACAACTGCCGGACACAATTCCAAAACAACTCACACCAGTACATTCCCAAAACCACCCACGCCAACTCATCCATTCACAAAAGAAACACTAGTTATGTGACCACACCGTAACTCGCCCAGTACCGTGGGCACGGCTATTCGAATAGATTTTTACTCTGCAGAGGTGTGCAACTTTACCCACAAGCGGGGTACCACAGCACGATCACCGTAGTGTCGATGCAGATCCCAACAAAGCCATTACCCACCTTAGCTAGACCTGACTAGCCATCACGGGATGCACCAAGGGGTCATCGACCTATCACAGAGGTTTTAACCGGGGCATAAGTCACACTAAGCTAATCCCTTCTCCTTGATCACCTGTTGCTCTCAGCTCTCCTGATGGCTATCAAATTAACTAGTGGGGTTTATGCTAAGCCGTTGCCCATTCAACGGTCGAGTGGTTTGCACGTGAGTGGAGTTAGGTGAGATGACACACCAACTCGGTCCTTAAACACGACAAGACGGATATCTCCCTTCTTTGCCCTGCCACACTGGCACGAGCACACCAAATGTCAAATCCGTAGAAATGCCATCCATCCTGTCTAAACTTTCTTTACAAAAACACCACATTTATCCCATCCCACATACGCACACATTTTCTTTATGAAATAAATCGTATTATGAGTAAAGTCATAAGCATTCTAATATCGATCAACGTCCAAGCAAAAATCAGACATTAATCTAGGTGGTCAAGGAATGGTCATCACAAATCAAGGGGTGGCTATCCAACCGTGTTTTTATGCAAGAAAAACATATGCAATTTTTAAAAAAAACAGGCCATTGGGTTGTGTTTATAAAAACTAGGACAGAAACATGCATCAAAGGATGGGATTGAACTTGTCGTCTTCGTAGCCTTCGGGGAGGTCCTGTCCTTCGGGCTCGGGGTCGCGGAACGGGTCCTCGTTCACCTACTCACAGTACTGCTCGTTGACGGGCTCACCTTCATTCACTCCGTGGTCTACAACGCACACAAACAAGCACACAATCAATACAGAAAACAAAGATCTATCGTTGAGCTCGAATCGGGAACACATAAGATAAGGGGTACGGAGTAATATCTTTGGGTGGATTCCTAATGGCATGGTCAAAACTATGTTATGAAAGGTGTGGTAAAATTTTAGGGTGATCTGAGGTCGTTTGGCGCATGAAATGATAGGTTAATCAAAGGTTTAAGGGTTAAATCAGGGTCCAGGGGCCTATTTGTAATTAAATTTAAGAAGGCAGGGGCTTGGTTTGTATTTTAGAAATCATTTGGGTTATTCTAAAAGAGTTAGGGGTTTATTTGTAATTATGTTTATAAGGTGGGAGGGTCTGTTTTGAAATATAATAAAAGGAGGGGTTTCTTTTGCAGAAAGGTCAAGAGGTGGGAGGTTTCTTTACTAAAAAGGGGAAAGGCTAGGGGGTTTTGGGCATATTGCCCTGTCCTCTTCCTCCCCCGCGCTGGGAAACAGGGGAGGGGGGCCGACGCTCGGCGGCGGCGCCAAATCCGGCGGCCCCGGGGCTCGGGGGTGGTCCGGGGTAGAGGGGAAAGGGAGAGGGTGAGGCGGCGGTTTGATTCCCCCACCTGGCTCGGCTCGAGGTGGAGCGAGGCGGCGGGTCGTCGAGAGCGGGCGGCGGCGGCGCTAGGCTACTCCGGTGGCGGCGTTAGGGAGCTCGGGGAGAGGCGGCCCGGCCTTGTGAAGCTCGGAGTGGGGGCTGTGGAGCTCGGGGGGGTGCCCCTCGGCCCTATTTGTAGGCGGCCAAGGCGGTGGAGGTGGGAGTGTGGTGGCGACGGCCTGGCGGCCCTGCGGCCGGCTTTAATGGCAGTGGGGGGGCTGGCTCGGCGCTGTGCGTCACTGGCGCGGCGTCAACGGCGGCGGTGGTGCGGTCGGCGAAGCGAGTGCTGGTGACGCGACGCCTCGGGCGACCGGCGCAGGCGGCGCTGTGCCAAGGTCGCCGGCGGTGTGCGTGCGTGCAGGCGGGCCGGTGCCGCGGCTCGGCGCACCGCATCGCGGCGAGCTCGCGCGCCCGGGGGCAGGCGCGGCCAACCTTGGCGTGGCGCGTCGCTCGGCCAGGGAGGGGAGGCCGGGGTGGAACGCGCGGGCGAGCGGCGTTCGGGGCCGGCGGGCGCATACCGTGTGCGCGTGCGTGCGTGGGGTCGGCGGCACGCGGCTCTGCAGCGAGGGGGCGAGGTCGGGGCCGGGCCGGGCGGCGTGCGCACAGCCGAGCGGCTGCGGAGCAGGGGCGAGGGGGAGGAACGCCGGGTCGGGCGGCGCTCGGGAGCGGGGCAAAGCGGGCCGGGGCGGGGAGGGTGGCGCGGTCGGGCCACGCGGCAGAGGAAGAGGGAACTGGCGCCCGGTCGGCTACGCGCGGTGCTTGGGCGCGCGTGAGCGCGACGCGCGGGTCGAGGGAGAAACAGGGCGGTGGATTTGGTTGTCGGGGTTGGGTCCAACAGGGATCGGGAGATCGAGCGGGAAAAAGGGAGAGTTCCCGACACAAGAAGGGGTTATGGAAAACTTTGAGCTCAACGATGAACACTTGGTTTTGAAACTAATTATCGCACGATTTAATTTAGCGGATTTTTGGGGTGTTACAGACGGGGCGAGCAGTTGGCGGCCGCGCGAGTGGGGAAGGCGGTGGCCGGGCATCGCGGCGAACGGCGCGGCCGCATGGTGTACGCGCGGCCAGGGGCGCACGCATGAGCAGTAGACGCGCTCGTGCAGCACGTGGGGACGGACGGGAGCGGGGGTGCGCGCGCACGTCTAGGAGGCCAGCGGCGGTGGTGCAGGCAGGGGTGAGGGCAGGGAGCCGGGAGCCGGGCGTGCTTGGGCCGAGCGGCGCTCGGGTGCGCGCGGCAGGGAGGAGAGGGAGGAGGGAGAGAGAAGGAGGGAAAAAAGAAAAAGAAAAGGAAAAAGGAAATGGAGAAAAATAAAAGAGAGAGAGAGAGAGAGAGAAAGAGAGAAAGAGGGATAGATTCGTGGCGGCGACCGCGGCCGGACTCTCACGCGCGCTGGTCGGGCGTGACGCGCGGGACGAGGGCGAACAGGGAGACGGGACAGCTGTTGGATTCGGGTGTCGGGACCGGTTTTTCGGGAGATCAGGCGGAAAACGATTTCAAAAAGTCTGAGCTCAACGATGCAAATTATTTTTAGCGTTGTGATTTAACTTGGCGAATTTTTCAGGGTGTTACAGGCGTCTATGGCGGCGGCGCTGCAAGCCGGGGAGGGAGCTAGCGGTGGCGAGCGGGGTTGTGGTGGCCGAGGGCTGCGTAGAGCCCCTATTTATAGGCAGGGTGACACAGGGAGAGGGGAGGGCGCCGATGGCCGGCGGCCGGCAATCTCTGCGGCGCCTTCAATGGTGTGGGGGCAGTTCGGTGGTGCTGAGGCGACGCTGGGCGGTGGTGTGTAGCGCGGTGAGGTGACGGGCGGCGCAGAGAAGGACGGCAAGTGGGGTGGGCGGCGCAAGGGGGTACGACGGCCTGGGAGCTCGGGCTCGGTGTGCTCCGAGCTCGCGCGGCCGGTGGCGCTGTGCTGCGCGGACTCCGAGGCGAGCAGGGGGAGAGGCCGGTGGCGCGTAGCGGCAAGTGGCCGGTGGGGGCAGCGCAGGTGGGTGGGGCAGCGCAGAGGGACGGCCGGCGTCGAGCTCTGCTCGGCGTCGTGCTGCGCGTGGGAGGAAAGGAGAGAGGGAAGGAGAAGGGAAGGAGGGAGAAAAAGGAAAGAGAAAAAGGAAAAAGGAAAAAAAGAAAAGAAAAGAGAGAGAGCTGTCGGCGGGATTCGCGGCGGTGGTCGGCCACGCGCGCACTGCGGCATTCGGTCGGTCAGCGATGAGCACGCGGAACGAGAGAAAGGGAAAGGGAAAAGGACGGCGATTGGTATTGGTGTCGGGACGATGGATCGCCGAGAAAAAAACAGGATCTCGGATAGAAAAGGATTTTGGATGATTTGAGCTCAATCGACGAAAAATATTTTGAAAACGATTTTTAGCGAGTGATTTGTTTTGGTGAATTTTCCGGGATGTCACACTAGGGTTCATCATCAAAAAGGTAACGGTCATCCTAATACCCCTGACAAGTTATGCATGCATGCAGAATTGATCACGCATATATTTTCACAATGCATATGTTTTCAAATATTAATAGGATCAAAATCAAAATATTTGCAGATGTACCCTTCAGAACATTGAGGGATCCTAAGGTGGTAATGATGGAAAATGATCCATATGATCGAGTATACAAGGATCTGCCCTCGAAACATCTTGTTCTGAGAAAGGTGCCAATATGCGAGTATTGTGGTGCTATAAGGATTCCAAGTGAAGGACCTAGTTTTTGCTGCAGACAAGGAAAGGTTAATATAGTGAACACAAGCATACCTGATGAGCTGCGACGCTTGTTTACAAGCCAGACAGACAGAGATGCGTTGTATTTTAGAAAGAATATTCGGTACTTCAACTCACATTTCTCTTTCACTAGCTTTGGAGCCACAGTTGATCAACGGGTTGCTACTGCTGCTGGTGAATATTTCTTCTCGATTCTTATTAGTGTTCCTTCTACAAAAAATGAGTTACTTCATATATTCTTAATTTAATATATTAATTGATAATTAGATGCTTTATGTGTATATATATACATGTACTGGTATTTATACTTACAAAGTGCACGGCCAGATTTATCACAGATTGGACCAGCTAAGTCCGGGAAGGAAAGGACCGCGTCATATGCAGTTGTACTTTTATGACACCGATGAGACACTGACACAGCGTATCAAACGATCGCCCCATCTTGATGCAAATTTGATTAGGGCGATTCTACAAATCCTTGAGAACAATCCATATGTTCGTGTCTTCAGGAGTGTTGGACAAATGCAAAATTTGGATGAATTCAAAATTGAATTAAACACAAGTATTTCTGTTGATCAAAGAAGATACAATGCACCTGCTATGGAGCAGGTTGCGGCTATCTGGCAGAATGGATCCGATGAAAAAAAGTAAATTTGATCGAAGTATTATGGTTTATTCAAATTCTAGATGGCCACAATTTATACGGGCGTACTATGGGTGTTACGATCCCTTAGCTTACCCTATCCTTTATCCCAGTGGTGAAACCGGCTAGGAAGACAAGAGTATATTGTCGGAGGAAACACCAACAATACGATTTCCACGAACCAAAAGAAAATATACAAAGCGTAAAGTTGAAGGTATGACATCTACGTGTCCTTCACGATTATTAATTGTTTGCAAATTTATTTTTATTTTTCTTCCAACATATTGTAATGCACACTTATATGCATAGATATAAATGTAGATTTATATGTATACATACTATCTCGTGCACAAACAGGTAATTCTCAAGTGGCAAATAGATCGGCTGTTAAGCAAAAACATGTGCTGGCAATAAGTCAGATGACACAATCAGGTTGACAGATCACGCGACTGCACTTTTATTCCCTTTCTTCAATTTCAACCATAAGGATTATTGCCTGTGTTTAAGACGCACTTATCAAGAGAACCATAATTTGCAGCTCATGATCTTTGTGAGGACGATGGCGACTGTGACGACAACGTGGACGAAGAATGTGAAGGAGGTATCATTGTTCTTTTTCCCTAATTTTTCACTTAATGTAATGATTTTTTATTATCTGTTCTTAATTTTTTACTTTTCATCTAAAAAATAGACAGAGGGGGGTCACGGTTGCATGTGAGTGCTAGAGAGTATTACTGCTACCTTACGCAAATCCGCAATGGTGTTTTTAGTATTTTTTTTCATGGTGATCGGCTTTTCCAGCAATAGATAGTGGGTGTATATGTCAAAATAGAGAGTATGCGACTAGATTGGTACTCTAATCCAAAACACCAGAAGATTATTAGGGCAGATCTTTATTAGGTTGATTAAATAAATATCGTTTACCAGTACACTCCAGTTTTTTGTATATTGTGTTGTTGGATTCATGTAAAATCTGTTTTCAATGTCAGGGTTTACTGGACACCCTTGTTGCCGGTGAGCATAGGGGTTTGAAAGCTGGAAAATTGGTCGTGTTATCTAAGAATTTTCCTGGAAGTGATAGAGATGTGCAGTGCAGATTCATGGACGCAATGTCATTAGTTGCTAGATATGGAAGGCCAGATTACTTTTGTACTATGACTTGCAATCCCTACTAGTTGGAGGTAACAGAACTTTTGTTGCCAGGACAGACACCTCAAGATAGGCCTGATATTGTGGCGAGGGTTTACCATGCCAAGCTCATTGATTTTCATGACTTTGTGATTAAGAAGGGTTTTTTTGGAAAAGTTGCAGCCTGGTCACATGGTCACACGTCACTGAGTTTCAGAAGAGAGGTTTACACATGAACATTTTTTTTGCTTATAATGGAGAACGGTTCAAAGCTTAGTGGGCCTGATGATTTTGACAAATATATTTCAGCAGAACTACCTGATGAAAAAAAAAATCCTCTTCTCCACGAGCTTGTCTGCAAACACATGATGCATGGTCCCTGTGGAGTTCTTAATACAAAGTGTGCTTGCATGCAAGACGGTGCATGCCGGTTCAAGTACCCTAGGCAATTCAGTGAGAGCACAGAGCAAGGAAAGGATGCATACCCTATATATAGAAGAAGGAATGATGGTCACAAAGTATTTGTGCGTAAGAAGTGGCTGGATAACAGATGGGTTGCACCATATAATCCAACACTCCTGATGCGATATAACTGCCACATCAATGTTGAAGTTTGTAACACTATCAAATGCTGCAAGTATATCTATAAATATATATACAAGGGCACTGACTGTGCATCATTTGCAATTGGGAATCATGATCAGCATGAAGAGATAGAGATCAATGAAATTAAACACTACAGGAAGGCACGATATATTACGTCTATTGAAGCAATATACCGGCTCTATAGATTCCCTATGTATTCTATGAACCCCTCTGTTTTGCAAATGCAAGTTCACCTTCCTGGAATACACATGGTCCCATTCAATGATGATGACAACATTGAAGATGTGCTAGAACGCGCTAGGAACCAGAGATCGATGCTAACAGAGTTCTTTAGAATGAATAGTGAAGATCCAAATGCGCAGAAATACTTGTACAGAGAATTTCCAGAATGGGAAAAGAAAGTTTCAAATTGGAAGGTTGGTGTATGCGTACCCATCTGAGGGAGAAAGATTTTATCTTAGAGTTCTTCTAAATCATGTTCGAGGTCCAACATCATTCATATCAATCAGAACAGTCCGTGATGTGGTGAGTCCTACCTTTAGAAAATGCTGTGAGAAACTTGGACTGGTTGAAACTGATGGCTCACTTGACAGTGCACTTCGCGAAGCTGTAAATTTTCAGATGCCAATTGCTCTCAGAAGAATGTTTGCCACTATTATGATTTTTTGCGAGTACAGGAACATTCGTGCTCTTTGGGACAAACATTTTGAATCAATGGCTGATGACTATTGTCGTGTGTCTCGTGTTCATGGAAGCTCTTCAAGTGTTGAACAATTTGTCCTTAGAGACATTGCAGCTATTCTCTCCTCGATGGGTAAAGACATTAGAAATTATGGGCTCCCAATCATGCGGCAATCTGGTAAGAAAAATTATCAATTGTTTTTGCTATTTTTCTTTGCACATTAATGTAGTTTATTGCATTTAATGTATTGTCTGTAGTATACCTTTACTAAAATTAAAATTTGGTGCAGATGAGATGAGCAGAGATTATTATAGGGAACTAACTGAGGAGAGAAAAATTGTTGTGACAGAGGAAGATATTAAATTAGCCGAGTCACTCAATGCTGAGCAAATGGAAGCTTTCAATGAAATTTTTTGTCATGTTATTAAAAATATAGGGAGAGTTTTTTTTTGTGGATCGTCCTGGTGGCACCCGGAAGACTTATCTTTACAGGGCACTTTTGGCCAGAGTTCGAACCACAGATCGCATTGCAGTAGCTACAGCTACATCTGGAATTGTAGCATCCATCATTCCTGGAGGTCGGACAGCACATTCGAGGTTCAAAATTCCCATAAAAATTGCAGATAATTTTGTGTGCAACTTTACCAAACAAAGTGGTACTGCTGCACTATTGCGTGAGACATCTTTAATTATATGGGATGAGGTTGCGATGACACGAAGAGAGTCTGTAGAGACACTTGATAGATCGTTACAGTATATTACTGGATGTGATCTACCATTTGGGGGTAAAGTAATAGTATTCGGAGGGGATTTCAGACAAGTTCTGCCTGTTGTTCCCAGAGGTACTAGAGCACAAATTTGTGACGCCACTTTACTTCGATCCTATATATGGGATAATATAAAGATAGTACGGTTGAAGCAGAACATGAGAGCCCAGAATGATCCATGGTTCTCGCAATTTCTATTAAGAATTGGTGATGGAATAGAGAAGACCTTCCCAAATGACTATGTGGATCTGCCGGATGACATTATGCTTGAGTATAATGATGATCAGTCTATTGATACTCTTATCGACTATGTGTTTCCGGATCTAGCTAAGAATTGCACCTCCGTCAGTTACATGTGCGAGCGTGCTATCTTGTCAACATGAAATGAGTATGTTGATAGCCTCAACGCGATGATGATTGAAATTTTTTCTAGAAATGAAAAGGTTTACTACAATCATGATTCCGTAGATGATGACTCAACTAATAACTATCCTTTTGATTTTCTGAACTCAATTACTCCAAATGGTCTTCCTCCGCATGAGCTTAAAATTAAGAAGAACTGTCATGTCATACTCCTTCGAAATTTGGACCCTCATCATGAAATGTGCAATGGAACTCGACTTATAGTGAAGGCTTTTGAGGACAATGCAATTGATTGTGAAATTATAAATGGACAGCATGCTAGTAATCGAGTTTTTATACCAAGAATTCCTTTGTCTCCATCAGAAGATATTTCACTACCTTTCAAGTTCAAGAGAAAATAATTTCCAATAAGAGTCAGTTTTGCAATGACTATAAATAAAGCTCAGGGTTAAACTATACTAAATGTTGGGATCTATCTTCCAGAGCCTGTTTTTTCTCATGGACAGTTATATGTTGCCTTATCAAGAGGTGTTTCCCGTTCAACTACATGGATGCTGGGTAAACCGAACAAAGACCTTGATCCCACCGGCAGAAGAACCAAAAATATTGTTTTTAGAGATATTCTACAGTGTTCAAAATAGAGCCATTTTATATTTTAATGAAGGTATCTCATACTTTTTTTAATGTCAATCCTGTTGGTTATCACTAATACAGCCAATCTGATTTGTTTTTTTATACTTCATTTAGAGGAGTCTTCGCATTCATCAATTACTTTTATCCAAAGCGGTACCCATGGCTTGTACACCTTGAAGGTTAAATTTGGTACTCTTATTCTTTTTTCACAATTATAAATGTAATTAATATTTTTAAATGTACTGTTCAAAAATTCGAAGTGGATTGCGAATGGAAATTGTGCGACAAGATGGAATAAAAATTGCACTTGCTTCATGAGATGATGAGATTAGAAAGTTAGAATCAAACTCATACAACTATCTTTGGTGCGCCGGTTCGTTGCTGGATGTGCATGAGTACATGCTTAATAGTCTCCAACTCCAGGGCATGAATAAGATATAATATTTGTTTACGTGTCGTGGTCGTATCAAGTTAGATAACAATGTTAACATCTATATATATTTCGAATTCGAATATTTTGTCTACTTCGCGTTGCTTATTTTCACCATATAAATATAAATACTTTTTTAAAAATGCTTGTTCCAACTAAATTTTATTATAAATCATATTTTTAATAACATTGTTCTTGAAACACGTGTGTGCCTCATGTGCACCCTACAGTTTTAATAAGTTCCCTTCCCGATATGAGCGAACAGGGGTTTAATGGGCATGTAGCTCGAAGCCTCGAAGTGAAAATTTAGCAGCCAGTCAAAGGTAGAGAGGAGTACACTCACGCAAGAAGCGTTGCCTCGCAACGGCGTGCCGACGTCGCCCTCTCCGCCCAGCTAGCAAGCGCGCCTCAGCAGTGGCTGCCTATAAATACCGCGCCAGGACGCGCTCCATCCCGTGCACCACCGGCCCACACACCTCACTCCGCCTGCGCTTGTGACGAGAGCCAGAGATCTAGGAGGAAGGCAGCAAACGAAGGAAGCGGGAGGAGTCCGTACGAGACAAGAGCGCGCCATGGCGAAGGCGGTGGCGGTACTGGTGGCGGTGCTGGTGGTGGCGGCGGCGGGCGCGGGCGGGGCGGCGGCGCAGCAGTGCGACGCGTCGGGGCTGGCGGTGTGCGCGCGGGCGATCATCGGCGGGGCGGCGCCCACGGCGGCGTGCTGCTCCGGCCTGCGCGCGCAGCAGGGGTGCTTCTGCCGGTACGCGCGCAACCCGGCGTACAGCCGCTACATCAACAGCCCCGCCGCCCGCGGCGCGCTCACCGCCTGCGGCATCGCCATCCCGCGCTGCTAGAGGCGCCGGGGCGCCGTGTCCCCGCGCGTTCCGCCTCGCTTGCTCGCGCGAGTGCGAGTCGATCTGTCTGGGTTTCCCTTGTCCGTGTCGTGGTGTGGCGTGTGGATTGAATCAATGAAAATTGTGTGAACCGGTTGATCGTGCAGTGTGTGCTGTAGCTTAGCCGATGGATGCATGTCGATCGGCGGCCTATTGTATCTGTTGTGCTTGAGATGGAGAGTACTTTAATTACTGCAGAGTGATGAACTGGTGCTACTGTTCTTTCTT
The DNA here is from genome assembly GCF_016808335.1 of Panicum virgatum. Classification (NCBI taxonomy): domain Eukaryota; kingdom Viridiplantae; phylum Streptophyta; class Magnoliopsida; order Poales; family Poaceae; genus Panicum; species Panicum virgatum. The sequence goes on from NC_053144.1 coordinate 19,196,658, forward strand.
AGTGTTACTGTACGTGCAAACTCGCCTTCCTGGCCAAAGATTACCGACCGTCTTGTACTGGCTAAAGATCAGAGTACCACCGTAACTTTGTATTTTGAGCAGTAATAGCAGTGCAGCACAACTGCACAAAGATGCTAGAGCCGGAACTGGAACCGGAATGCAGAGAGACAATGAAGCTGAGTCGCTGACTGAGCCTGTGCCGTTGTTTTGCTGTTACGGTCTACGGTCTTTCAGATCGTTGTCTCACCTCACGTGAAAGATGTTCTTCTTTCGCCGGGGCCCGGGGGGCAGTCATGGCAGACGGCGATGGCGGCGCCACAGCAAAGCATTGAAGATTTCATTTAACACCAAATAGAATCCTGTCCATGAGCCACTCGTTATGATCATATTCGTAGAATTGGGGAACTACTGAATCCACGTCCAACTTCAGAAAACTCGAGACCGTCAGCGTCGGAAGGCATGCCATGGAGGATCAGCGAAAGAAGAAGAAAAAACAACCCCGCTAAGCACATCGTGTCGTGTGCTTTATTTCATCTGAACCTGATGGAAGGCACCGATAACACGAACGTCGAACCCGTTAGCAGTTAGCATCAGACCAGCAGTAGTAGGATGCCAGGAGTAGCAGGAACTGGTCAGCGCCAGTTGCCGGAAGGAGGAAGCCAAAGGAAGGCACACCGCGACGGCGCGCGGAAGAGGACGAAACGAAACGGACGCGGTTACTGGCGCTGGGCTGCTGGCCCCGGGCGGGCCGGTCGCATGTGCGTACGCGGACGCGGCGCTAAGTAAAGGGGCCGCTCGGTGGGCTCTGCGTAGGCCTTTTTTATCTAGGTTTACGGCCCATGTTCACAGCGGTGGTGCTCGGAAGAAGCAGCTAGCCATGCCGGCATCCGTGATGCTCGCACGGAAATCCATCTGCAAAAAAATGCTGCCAGTTTGAGTGGAGTTTTATGAGAATTTTATGGACATTTAATTTATTGATGTGGCAGAATATTTATGAGGAAAGAAGACAAAGTTTTGTGAGAGGAGTTTCATCCCCATAAAACTCATCTCATCCGACTCGGTTACCTAGTTTTTGATCTATATAACTGTGCAATAAAATCATGCATTAAGACTGGCCTTATCAACCAGCCTTATCAACCAGGACGATTTGCGCGAAGCACCAAAATCCACACTGATTATTGTAGTCAGGAACTTGGGTGTTGGAACAAGAAGCAGGAAATATGGGTAGACAGGCGCTAGGGCCTTTTTGAGATCAAACTGTCACACCACTCTTCTCATTTTCCTTTTCTTCACAGCAGTTATCAGATACCGTGAGAATTATACAGCACAACACACTCTAGAGAAGGTAACACGACTATTGCAACTTATATTACTGCACGCACACCAATGGGAGATGAAGAAAACAAAAAAAAAGAATATTATTGTGACGAGATCTACATGCTGTGTACTGTGACTCTGACCGACCACACCACCGGCACCCCCTGCTACCCGGGGTGTGCCTGCCAGTATGGCCTCCGCGAAGCTCTGGACTCTCCGTCTTCCAGTCGCCCGCCTGTACAACGTCCTTCGGGGTACCGTCTAAATCTTTGTAGCTACAGTGTGAGTGAGCTCGGTTGAGCGGCGTTGCCAGCTGTCACCGCTGGGAGTTCTTCAGCGACCGCACCGTCATCACGAGCTGCTGCCGCTCGCCCTCCACCTCCGCGAACCGCAGGCTGATCTCGGAGTAGCGCTCATGCAGCTCCTTCAGCTCCTCCTCCATGGCTTTGTTCCTCTCTTTCAGAGAAGCCAGCTCTTTTGATGACTGCTCGGCCGCGTTCCTGAAATTGTGTGAATGGTTGCCGGTTCCAGGGCATGTGAGTCATGCATCATGTGTTTCTGAACTGAAATGGCATGGTCAGATTTTTGCTGTACCTCATGGCTTGCCCGTTGCAGTTGCAGTCACCTTCCGCGTTGTGTCTGTTGGTGCCTGCCAGCGCAGTAGTGCTCCCAGTGGAGCTGGTATTGTGCTTGACACGCTTATGATTAGTGTGTTGATTGTCCTACGAAAGTACAAAACAGAGCACTTTGTAAAACTTTCTAGACAATAATTTATCATTACGGTCTAAGCCATTCTATGTAAAGGTCCAATAGCTCAATAACGAAAAGTAATATATCATGTTCTCGTCAGTGGGGACCTCTATTTGAAAAGCTATTCCCCAGCCTATGATGACAAGGAGGCTGGTCCGCTGGTGGATAATAGAACTAAAGCAAAATTTGTCTTCCCATGTGCATAAAGACAGGAATCATGAGAATTCTTCATGACAGGTGCCGATTGTTACTTTTCATGAGTTTCACAGGATGCTCACCCTGCTGCTGACTTAAATGCCTACTCGTTTGGATGAGTGCTCAGCAAGCAAATGTTCTAAGAGTTGCATTTTTTTAGAGTTTTCCATTGATTGTGCTTGGAGCATTGCAGTTGTTCACATTATCAAAAGCCTTTTAGATTATAGATAAGAGTTTTGCTCTGGTGGTCCCTTCCATGAAGATTGCATGCATATTAAAGCAGCTGACAATTAATTTTTTTTCCAGCATAAAAGAGTATTCCAGCAGACAAACCAAATAAATGAACTATATGGACCGAAACATATTTGCTTGGGCACAATTTTACCTTCACATCTGCATTTACACCGTTTGTCTTTGCACCTTCCTTAGTTTCAAGGGATCTTCTTAGCTTCAGCACCTGAGAAGCAAGGTTGTCTTTCTCAGACTCTTTCTTGGACAGCAAAGTTTTCAAGTTCTCACACTGGAGCTTCAATGACCCAATATCTATTTGCAGCTTTCCAATTGTTTCTTCCTTCTCATTCTTCGAGCATTTTAAATAGTGCAGTTCCTCCAAATGCATCTTCACTTGGTCCTTCAGCAATGCAAGCTCTTTATTTAGCGAAGTAATCTCAGCAGCTTTGTCTTGCAATTGTGCATCCTTTTCACTAATTCCAGCTACTTCCTTATCTTTCTGCTCATTCTTTTCGAAGAGTTCATCTCTCTCACTGGATAGCTTGTCGATCTTGGCATTAAGTAGGTCGACTTCTTCTGACAGAGCACTCAACTTTGCCTCATCACATCTTTTTTGGTTCTGGAACTCATCGCTCTTGCTTTTGAGCTCCATCAGTAGCCTGTCAATCTCCTTTGACTTGAAATCCACCAGTGTTATTAACTGTTGAACCTTAACCCGGTGCTGATCCTGAATTGATCCAAGATCTCCTTGGGCCTTTTGAAGTAACTCTTCTAACTGGCTCTTCTGCAACTGCAGCTCTGCAACCTCTTTTCTTGCTTGCACAAGATGCCGTTCATTTGCACTGAAAGCTGAAGATACCTGCGAAGACAACACCTTGAATTCCTCCTGTAGTCGTTCTGCAGTAGTTGCATTGTTCCATCTTATCTTCCTTAGAGCCTCCTCAGCCTTAATGGCCCGTTGCTCTTGTTCCACCTTTGCACTCATTATTTCTGCTATGTCAGCCTCGAAGTTTTTAGCCTGTGTTTGGAGTTCATTATCCAAGCTCTCAACATTGGCTTCAAGATCACTTATTATAGCCAAATGAGCTGAACACTCGTATTGCATCCTTAGTTGCTCCCTCAGTTGTGTTTGCTCCAGCCTCGAGGATATGTCATGGTTCTCTTGCTTCAGAATCTCATAATCCAGTGCAAGTTGCTCCATTTGCATCTCGAGATCCTCACGATCTTTCTTGTACAACTCAATTTCATTGCTCAACTCCATAATTTTCTTTTCAAGCTCAGAGGTAGAAATGTCATCACGCTTCTTTGCAAGTGCATCCAGCATAAACTCGTCTTCCTTCTCTTGTTCTGAACTTGTTTCAGATAAGGCTATCTTGTGTCCAGAATTGTGCACAATTGACAGAGCATGCTCATATTCTACCTCCTGTGGATCCTCATGTGTATCCTCTCGCAAAATGGAAATCTCTCTGTTCTTTTGCTCCACCAGTTCATCAAGATCTTTCACAGCCAGAAGCAGCTCAGAGTTGGATTCCTGCATCTTTTGCAGTTGTACACGAAGATCTGCATTTAGATTCTTCTCATGACCCAGCTCTTGCTTCAGCTCTTCAATCTGTGACCATGGGTCTTCCCCATCTGAGAGCCGTTTACCTGAGCCATTCGAATCATGGATCATCTTCTTTGCCCCACTGAGTCCTTCACATTCTCTTCTGAGTGCATCCCTCTCCTCCCTCAGGCTACTCATCTCCTTGGTGAGGTCTTGCCCACGCCGACTCTCCTTCACAATTTGCTTTCTGAGAGTCTGCAACTCCATATCTGAGACATCCAATTTCCTTGTTAAAGTGGCTATCTCACTTCTTAGTTTCTCCACATCATCCTCTTCCACTCTTAACCCTGCCTCACCAGAATTGCTCGTTGACCCATCTGTGCTAGCATCAGGGGCTGAGCTTCCTGACCAGTCACCAGAACTGGTCAGTGGGTTCCTCAGAGTGCCGTTGTTGGCAAATGGAGAGAGGACATTGCCACTATCCTGAAGAAATGTGTTGTTCAAGCTTGCACTGGTTTTGGGTGTATACCTCTCAGAACTTCCATCTGAACCAGACACCGAAACGGCATCGAAGCTGCTGCCATTGTGGAGATGGCCAACTGGGTCAACCGACATAGCCATGTTTCTTCTTGATGGAAACCTCATCCCTGGAGGTTTCCTTATCAACAATCCATCCTGTGCAAGGAAGATATCAACCATCGGAAGAACATGAGAAAAGCAAACCACATCTAACATGAATGAGTTTTTTCAGGCATGAGAAATCCAGATCTCAAACAAAAAGTGTGATACAGCTAATTATCATTGAGATAAATGTAGGCTTCCTTTGCCCCTTTTTATTTAGCAATCTTCTTTGTATGCCAAAAGGCCTCTTTCTTAGCAATCACAAGATGAAACAAAGCAACACAATGATGATGAATCGAAAGAGAAAAAGTTCCCAAAAACTCCCGAAAGACCGCACTTACTTGCACAGGACTCATCGCATCCCCAGCTGCTCTCTCCTTCTCTCTGTCCTCGTCCTCAAACCGGCTCAGCTGGCTCTGCAGCGTAGTCCTTCTCTGCGGAGTCTTTACCACCGGTGGCAAAGCCTCGCCGTTCTCACTGCTGCCACCCGGAGGACAACAACAATCACCAACCAAACAAATGCTTAAGGCTCAAACCACAATGCAGCAGCAATGGCTATAAATCTGGTTGCGATGGCTCAATCCCTAAGGCTCAAATAACAATGCAGCAGCGGCAATGGCTAAAATCTGTCTGGGGGCGAGATGATCCTTAAAGCTCAAACAAACCACAATGCAGCAGAGATGTGTGCGTAGATTAATCCACCACCCAACCCACCTCGCGTCGTCTCCACACCCACCGGCGCCACCCACCACCCGCTGGATGGTCACCTGTCACAGGAAACGAAGCACCAGCAAGCATCAAGATCAAGAAACAGCGAGCACGCCGCCGTCACAGGTCACAAGAAAACGCCACGACCCTTTAAGGGAGGCGAGGAGAGGGATGGGGGGTGAAGAGAGATGGAGATGCTCACGTGCAGCAGCGCGCCGGGGCTGCCCTTGAGCGGGAGCGTCACCGCCGACGGCTTCAGCGCGTCGGCGTACTCCACCAGGTTCACCGTCGCCTCCCCCAGCAGCGCCGCCTTGCTCGATCCCTGCGCTGACGGCATTGCCCGGGTCAATCAAGATCGGTAGCGGAACCGCCGCCGGCGGTTAATGAATCACGAATTAGTTAGCGGCGGCGTCGGCAGGTCGCTTACGGTCTCGTAGACGAGGAACTGGTAGATCTTGTCCTTGCCGGCGGGGAGCTTGGTGGCCTCCAAGATGGGGGCCGCCCACCGGCACGCGCCGCCGGCGACCTCCGCGGGCTCCGACCGCGCCGTCGGCCGCCCTGCGTCCTGCGGCGTCACCACCACCATCATCGCCTCCCACCCCAGCTCCGGCACCTGCACCAAGAACCACCCCCCATCACGCGTCAATAAAAAAAACAAGAAGCAGCTCCGGTTCAGGCCTAGGGAGGGAGGGAGGGAGGGAGGTGAAGCCGTGCCTGCGTGGCGTGGAACTGCAGCTTGAACACGGCCTTGGCCTTGCCGCCCCCGCCGCCGCCGCCGCGCCACCGCGACTTAAACATGTCGGCGCCGCCGCGCTCGCTCCGAGCGAGCGGAACAAACAGCCGCGAAACCGGCTTCCGCTCCCTCCCACCGGGGCTAATCTAGCTGGCTACTCCGTCACGCCTCCGTCGGTGGCGGCATTGTAATGCCGCGCGCAGAAGAAGCCACCGGGCCGCGTGACGCCACCGAGCTGGGCATCGCGGTGCGATGCGGCGGTGTGGGGTGCTGGTGGTTAGTTGGAGCGCGAAGACCGCCGCCGCCACATGGTGGCAGAGCGAGCATAGGGCGGGGGAGGAGTGGGCGAGTGAGGCCACTGTGCAGCTGCGAGCCAAGGGAAGCCAAGGGAAGCACCACGCACGCAGGCGCCTTTGGGCAAAGGCGCGCACGCAGCACAGCAGCAGCAAGGCCGAGGGCCAAGGCAGTGGACACTAGATCTAGAGAGGAGGGGAGACAGAGCTCAACTGGACTCTCTCTCTCTCTCTCTCTCTCTACAGCTCTGCTTTTCCTCTCCCTTCTCTGATTCTCTCTCTCTCTGATTTGGGGTTTTAGGGGATCCTAGAGAGAGAGGAAGTGTGGTGAGAGAAGGTTCTGTGAGGCTATAAAACGGAGGTCAATTGTCTGGAAAAAAAAAGGAGAGAGATGGAATTGATTTCTTGGGTTCAGCTGGGGAGGAGGGCGATTGGGGTCTGGTGAGGAAGTGACGGATTATAAAATCTGAGCCCCCGGCTGCTGCCGCGTTGCTGTGCTGTGCGGCCTTGCTGGTGCCCGTACGAGTGGTGTAGTGGTGTGTCCTGTGCCGCGCCATCGCGTGAGCCTCACAACCAAAATATAACCAATGCGTCAGGGCGTGCTCCCCCTGTGCCCTGCTTCGTGTTCCGGCTCGTGTGGACCTGGCGATGGCTGTTCCTCCGCTGACTGCTCGGATGCCGCCGATGCGCGCTCGATTCTTTTTTGGAGTTCAGTATGTTGGATGCAGTACTTGGATTTGGATCCATGCCTGGCCGCCATGGACCATGGCCATGTGGTGGGGAAGAACTTGCTTGAGAACAAAGTTTCTTACCGGTTACTGAAGGGATGCAGACTTGCAGAGGTTTTCTAGGGAGTGTTGTGAGAGGGAGGGAGTGTGCATGCTGGTCAGCTGGAAGGCTGTGCTGATGTGAGGCCGTGACGTTCAACATTTGGGTGAGTTCGGATAGTGAAGTGTCGGCCGTATACATACTCAAATAGAAAATGCGAAAAAAGGCACAGTAAACATTTGCAAAGGGCTTGTTTGGTTTTCCTAGTGCACACAAGTCGAGAAAAAAATCTTGTATGCATGGAGTGCTAAATGAAGTTTATTTGCAAAACCTTTTTAGAGATGAGTATAGCTTTTCGCGACGAATCTAGTGACGGTAATTAATTGATGGTTGGCTACATTGATACTACAGTAACCTTTCTTTAATCACGTGATCAACGGCCTCATTAGATTTTTCAGGATTCCTAGTGTAGGGATTTTGGAATTAGTTTTGTGAACTGAATTTATTTAACATCGTAATTAGCGGTCAAAGTCTCCTAATACTCTCTAGCTCAGTAACGGCCAAGTTGTTCTAATCAACGAGCGTGGTGACGGTAGCAGAGTAGCAGCAGATCAGAAAACGATTGATAGTACTAGAGTTTGTACTGGCATGACTTCTTTCATACGGTGTCGGCCAACAAAATCCAAGAACCGCTGGTGCGATGAATGAGTTGCCAGTAGTTTAATGCCGCGGCGATTCTTTTTACAGCTCTATCGACTTTTGTACGCATGCAGACCGGTCAAACTGAGGCCGTGTTTGGTAAACTGTCCCATCAAGTTTACATAAAAAAACAAACGTCTGCATGGAGTATTAAATGTAGTCTATTTGTAAAATCTTTTCAGAGACGGGTGTAACTTTTTGAGGTGAATCTAATGACGGTAATTAATTGATGATTTGCTACAGTAATGCTACAGTAACCATTCTCTAATCGTGCGGTCAAAGGCCTCATTAGATTCGTCTCGCGATTTACACGGAGGGTTGTGGAGGTGGTTTTGTAATTAGACTTCATTTAATACTCTAAAATAGTGGTCAAATGGCTAAAAAGTTTTCGCGAAATTTTTTACACCCTCAACCAAACACGGCCTGAAACGGTTGCAGATCGACACTTCCAAATCCGACAATTTAAAATACTTCACGGCAATATCCAGCGCGTACAACCGACCCGAAACTTTTCAATAAATCAACAAATGGGTGCCACCGAAATTGCTAGCCCCTCCTTTCTAAATTACTAATTCGATTGATCGACCACTTATCTTATTTAAATATTTGCGCAAAATATAACTTCTTTTTGTTGCGGTTTGCTTTATTAATATTTTTTAAAGAATAATTTAAATTTAATTATTTTATATAATTTTTTGAATAAGACGAGTGATCAAATTTGTGGTCAAAAGAGGCAAACGAATCGGAACTGAGGAAGTAACAATGTTAATGTAGCCCGTGCGTCGAGATTCGCGAGATCTTTGCTAAAATAGCATGAATGGGCAATGGGACATCATGACCAACTCTAACCCAACCCAAGTATCCAACGTACTCCTACCCATGTTGCTCCCCAGGAGCCATGCGCCCATGCATATCAGGATATGCAACTACGCAAGCCAACAAGGTGGAGTAGACCAGGAACGTCCTCAGGTGAGGCTACCTTTTTGTCCATGGCGGGATACTACCCCTACGCTACGCAGCGGCATCTGGCGGCGGCAGCCTCCGGGAGGGAGGGAGGGAGGCCGGGAGAGTGAGAGACCTCTGCTCGGCGAAGCACGCGGCCCCCACGCGGCGGCCATCGTGGTGCCGGGCCTTTGCGCATGTGGGCGTGTGTGCCCTCGGGCCTCGGCTGCTCGGCGCCCCCATTTCCTGCGGTCCTCGCGGTTCCAACTTGGCACGCGCGCCCGCCGTGGTGGGGGCATCGCATCCTGGCAGCCCGTTCCACGCGCCTGCCACATGATCTGCTTCCGACCCGCTGCCCGTTCTCCGTGGACACGGTACACCGTAGTACGTCCAGCAGAACGTCTCGTCCCTCGACCCGGCAGGCGTATCCAGATTCCAGACGCGACGCGTCCATCCAAGGCAGGTGGAGTACCGTGGTAGTTGCTGCACGGATCGAACTGCTCCTGTTTTTTTCTGACGAGGGACGATGACTGAGCACGAGCAGCATTTTGTTATCCCTGACCGCTCAAATTCCCTCCCCATGGGTAGGTGATGCCTTGACACAGCCTCAGAACATGGTTTTTTTTAACAAATTTTGTCATAAATATTTATGAACATGACAAATGTATGCTTTCATGGTACTGAATTGGAAGACGAATATACACATAATTTAGTCGCTAATTTTGTTCCTAGCTTTCCGTCCTTGGGCTCGAAGCATCACGTGTACAAAAACGTGGCAAACATCGCATTCTCCCGCAAAAACACGCGAAACTAACTTGTGACCAGCATTCAAGAACTGTTGACTTTGCCAACCCTAAAATAAACTGTCACTTATTTGAGACCGGACGGAATAACAGGCGCCGGGAATGTCATAGAAAAACCTCACATATCCTATTATTGTTGCAAGGAGTACTTGGCGTCGATATTTTTTAGAAAAATTAAGTCGTCTCTCGTCTGGCATATGCTCGGCACAACCACGCCCACACCTCACCAGCTATCATCTGTTGGTGCTCGTCCTTTCTTTCTCTGCAGCCTGTCCCGTTTTTTTTGCACTCTGCCTTGTCTCATGACAGAGCACCCATCGTATCCTCTCGTTCGTCTGACTTTCCGCGCGTCCCGAAAAATCCGCGTATCTTTCCCCTCAATCATCTGCTCCGGTTTTCTTCTTCCATCGTACTAAAGCCGACTTGCGGGCCCTCATTTTCCTTCTCCTTCTTTTTTAACACGCACAAAATGCGTTCCTGCGTCGTCGAGCACTCGCCACTCGCACAGCCTGCACGCATCAGTTCTTGTCGAGCAGGCTGATGACCAACCCTACTACTGCCTCTGTTTTAAATTATAAGACATTTTAAAAATTTTGGAGAGTTAAAACAATCTCAAATTTGACCAAGATTATAGAGAGAAATATAAAAATTTATAATATCAAATTGATGTACTATGAAAATATAACTAATAAAAAATCTAATAGTACTTAGTTTATATAATAAATTAGGCGTATAGCCCGCGTATTTGCGCGGCTAGTATTGAAATTTCAAAAAATTTCATGTCGTTGAATCCTTACTTAAAGGTTATACTATTTTTTTACCACACATCATCCTGTTTATTATCGTAAATTATGTCTTATTGTTGATTAAAACAATTCAACTATAATCTACCTATAATAACAATTTGATTTGTTGAGATTTAATAATATTATGTAGATAATTATTCTTATTTTCATTTTATTTTGATTGATTGTTGTTAGCTTTAGTTTTTATTAATAGTATAATAGTATATATTTGTAACTGATACATAGCTAAATGATATTTTATATTTAATTTTTCATAATGGCATTGGTGGGTGATTTTTAATTAGGCACAAGGGTATTTTAGGCTAATTTTTATCGTAATGGCAGTGGTGGGTAATTTTTATTTTTCTATTTTTCTCCGATTAACGTGGGAATTTCTAGGCATTGAGAGCGAACGTGGAGGCTCTGTTTGCTAGCTAAATAATAAGATATTAGATGTTATTAATCTATTATATAAATTTGGTCAAATATAAAAAAAAATTGACTCTCCAAAATTGTTGGAATGTCTTATAATTTGGAACGGAGGAACGTTGATCAAAGATCAGGACCAGTTCGGGGCGGGGATGGCTAGTTTACGGGCGACCGTAGGGAGGAGTACCCTACGGTCGATCTTCCGACCATTATGTTTTTTTCCTTTTTGGATAAAATTTTGTTGTTTTTTGATAAAAAATCAGAAAAGAAATTCAAAGAAAATTTTTGAATGGCGAAAAGTTATGAAAAAAATCAAAGAAAAAAATTTTGGAGGCGGAAAATTTTTCTTGATAGAAAATTTTTTCAAAAAAAATTGAAAGAGAAAGATTTACAAAATCAATTGAAAATAATTTGAAGAGGAAACTTTTACATCCAAAATAAAAAAACTTTTGTTAAATTTTTTTGTATCAAACAAATAAAAAAGAGAAAAAGAGAAAAAAAATACCGGCCCCTCTGTTCCCCGCCGCCGGCCCCGCCGCGCCGCGCCTCCCCGCTGCCTCCCCGTCGCCGCTCCTCTCCGAGGCGGGCCCGCCGCCGCGCCTCCCCGCTGCCGCCATGGATCTGGCCTGGGGGAAGGAAGGGGAAGGGAAGAGGAAGGGGATCGGGATGGGAGAGGAAGAGGGAAGAGACTAGAGAGTGCGGGAGTGAGGGGGATGCGGGAGAGGACGGATCGACCGCGAGTTTAGGGCGGGGATCTAGGTTAGGTTAGGTCAGGCCCAAATGGCCAAAGGGGAAAGAAAGATCGGGCAGGTCCGTCCATCCAATCAGCAGGGACTTCCTTGCCGTTACCTGCCCATACAGGATCTGCTGCCCCTAAAAAAAATAGAATTTGTTTCCCCGTTCCGTTTCGTTCAAAAAAAGGAAGCTTGCGTTGCATTGCATCACTCACTCGCAGGTGGGCCCGACGACCTTTTTGGTAGTCGACAATCAAGCATCGAATGCTCACTAGCCGTTCGAGCGCCGTCGTGCCGTGGCAGCCTAGGCTGTTGTCCTCTCGCCTTTCCCCGGGGGCCAGTGACCGGCGGGCGCCGGCCGGCCGCTGCATCTCGATCTCCTGCCGCCGTTGATTTCCCGGTCGGTCCTGGGCGCCGGCCGCCTGCTGTTCGGTTGGTCTGCATTGATTAAGCCGGCCTAGGGCTAACTAATTGCGTCGAGTGATTGGTCCCAGCCGGCAGCCGTGACCGGCCATCTCCCCCAACCTGAGCTGAGCTCGACCCCGCCGCCGACTTGCTTGTCTGCTTTTTGGCTTGGATCACTGGTCAGAAGTACTAGTTGTTTGAGAAAGCATGATATAGTTTGAATAAAAAAACGCTCTGAAAATTCTTGAGACTCGATTATGAAATAGCGCGAGACCTCTCTCTGAATTTTTTTTTGGACCTCGGCGAGACAGACGACAATGCTGCCACTGCCAAGCTGTCATCCATATCGATGGAGGGGACCTCTCTCGTTCGCGGCATACAGCTAACAGTGTTTTTCTCTCACACCAAACTAGTACCCGTCAGCAATAACTAGCCAGTCAACAGTATTTTTCTTTCACAATAAATCAGCACCAGCCAACAGACAAAACACAGCCAACATACAGAAATTATTTCCGTGACATCCCTCTGCTTTTTTCTACAGACGTAAACGTTCGATCCAGGAGGGGAGGGTACGCCAACCTTCACTTTAATAGAGGTTCTCGGAGTTATGGCAGCCATTCATTCAATCCTGGCGCGGTGCGGGCGCACAAACTGTACAGTCAATCCTGGCGCGGTGCGGGCGCACAAACTGTACAGCACGGCACGGGCGCACGGCGGGGCTGGGGGCACGGCGACTGTTACATTGTGATCCAAATTTTAGTAGGAGATTGTTGGAATTTGGATTTGTACATTAAATATTTTAGTTATTTCAAATAAATCTCAAAAGCTCATGTGGTGCAAATTTTTAATCCCACGTTGCTAGTGGAAGTTGAGGAGATCATGTGACTCTTCTATATATTTAACCAATAGGTTTTACTGGAGAACATCAATCCGATTATTCCTCTTATAAACCGCCGCTAATCGTTGTAAACACACATCCGATATAATTAAGATTTGCTGGCTGGCGCTCATGATTTTTCTCTTTCGCATTAGAAGAATTTTTCACATTAAATTCTCGGCGATCAATAATCGTAACCCCCCCCCCCCCCCCCCCGCGCCGCCGCCGCGCGATCGTCCCATGCATGTCGCTCGCTCCCATCTGCTGGTCCGGTGTCCGGGGAGAGCAGGGCTGGCCGGGTGAGTAACTGGCGATTAAGGAGAAGGGTTTAGGTGATCGAGCAGTGTGTTTTAAAGGTAAGTAAAAGGTGTAGCTTCAGCCGTGGAGCGTCGTCCATGGATGGAAGCAGAGTGAGCTGCGAGCCTCCAAGACTCCCAGTCCAGATCTGCCAGAGGCAGCTAGCTACCTACCGATGACGGCTGAGGCGCCTCCGCCGACAGTGGTTTTCGGTCGGTTAACGTTGGCCCGCCCCTGCTTTCCCTGTCCAACCAACATGCTTGCACTGCCACATCGTGCTGGAGCTGGAGGGTCGTTATGCCTAACCAGTAACCACGACAATGCATGGCTGGCCAGCACATGAGTTGAGAACCTACGATGTACGTGTATAGTAGTACCCCCCACCCCCCCCCCCCCCCTCCCTGCTGCTGACAACGCCGTGTCATGCTGACAGGCAGGCCCCACATCGTCCTCGGGTTTGCTTGCAACGGTGCTCTGCACCCGTATGCAGGTCAAAGCTTGTCAGCTGCATGGACGCAGGGTGGCAGCTTCGCGGGGATGCGTACAACAAGAGCAGGAACGTAGCCTGTGCTTTTTCCTTTTTCGTTGGCCCTCTTTTCCGCCATGTGATCGACCAACGGCGGCGAGCAGTAGCAAGGGCGGAGCACTGCCTCAATCCGTCCGCTTTGTGTCTTTGGCCCTTCCCACCCCGTAAACGCAAAATTTTACGAAGGAATCTTACTAGTTTGAAGTACTAAATGAAGTCTATTTACAAAACTTTTTGCATAGATGAGCTGTAAACCGCGAGACGAATCTAATGAGTCTACTTAATCTATAATTTGTAGCGGTGATGCTACAATAACCATTCAATAATTATTGATTAATCATAGATTAATTAGCATCATTAGATTCGTCTCGCGATTTACAACACATCCGTGAAAAAGTTTTGTAAATAAACTTCATTTAGTACTTCAAATTAATAAGATTTTGTCGCAAAATTTTTTTGCGTTTACATCTCACATCTCACGGGAACTAAACACAGCCTTTATCTGGGCAGCTGCGGCGTCGCCGTCGATCTGTTAGCGAGGGCGAGGCGTTGGGTTACTTGATCAGCAATCAAGGCACCTCGGCAGTCGGCAATCGAGCGAGCTAGCGGTACCACCTCCATACCTCGGCCCTGCTGACATCTGCCTCCGGTCTAATCCAATCCACAAGGAATCTCCAGCTCCTACAGTACAATCATGTGGCAGTCAATTGTTATCTGTAGTATAAGTACACGAATCTGAGTTGCTGCCGAAAAAAATCTATGAAATTGTTTCTTTCCACTTCCAGATAAGTGAGTGGCCGTTGTTTGTTTTAAGTTTTGACAATATTTTAAATTGCGGGCTAATTCTCTACTATAGTGGTCGTAGCACTAGCTCTGCGAAACCGCTATAATGCTGTTATAGCCTGCTATTTAAAATATTAGTTTTAAATTATTTCTCATCTAGATTTATAATGTAGCTCATATAGTCTTACACATGGGTATAAAGATTATAATCTAGAATATATAATCTATACATCCGGATTATCATAATTCCCATATACGGTCTTGAGCTGTTGCGAAGATTAAATGAAATATCGAATCATGATCGATCATCACAGAATAAATGCTCCAACACGAGTTCACCCTCGGAAAAGATCATTACACTTGGCGTCGGTGACCGTTTTGGCTGGCCGGTCACCAAGGGACCCATCTTCTTTTCTTTCACAATAAATGATTAGCGGCCCCCCGTCACTAATCCCATGGTCCATACTAGCTTTGCTGTTGTTGGGATGTTGGACAGCCCAATAAAGACCGATGTACTATACTGTAGTATCTCCCAAAGGATGAAAGATGGATGCACTGTTCCACTTTTGTGGTCGCTAGCTTTGCTTGATTGCTTGCTCCGTTTGTTTTCCTTTTAGTAAATCGCAACGGTTGACACTAACAGCTCCATAATGCGTCCTAACAACACAAGAATACGACTTTTTTGTTTGTCAGTGGCGCATGACTCATATTTTCACGTACTAGTACCGGAACAAAAGAAAGGCAGAAAAAAAGAAGTAAAGTCAAAGCGGTGGGCGTGGATTTTTTTGGAATCTCTCATTGATGCCTCGTTGGGTGGTGGCGTGTTAGCAGAGGCAGGCAGAGCAGAGCAGGGTAGTTCCTGCCAGCCCAACGGTCACTTTTCCAACGGGCACCCAGTGGGTCCTACTTTTTTTTATCCACTGATGAGATTGTAAAACTCTCCCCCTCTCATTTTTGCTTTTCTTATCTTTTTCCGCATTTCATATTCCCGTGATTGTTATCATTTGGAAAAGGATGGTTCACCGACAGTAATCCTTCATTGACAAATCCTGACGATCTGCCGTTGCCGGGGTAGGTGCAGTGCAGAGGTTGGATTCGGAAATGTTTGAGTACAATACCATGAGGACAGACAGTGACAGGAGGAGGGCTGCAAGGGCTTTATTTATTGAATTGTGTTCTCAGCGATTATGTCAGGCCATTCTACCAGGCATTTTTTTATGCTCGTTGTTAGTAGTCGTAGCTTTTTCCAAGTATCTCCAGCTGCATGAGTAGCTCGTCAACTGCATTCTAGAAACCTACTAAACGAGTCCTTTTTAACTTGCTGATATTTTTTTAAAAAAAATCTAAACTTCAAACGAGCCCTTGTGCAGCTGTATTAAAATAAATACTAAATGAATTATGAAAGGAGATAGGATAGATAACGGGATCATGGAATAATTCAGGCCACGTAATGCAACCCCCTCGGCACAGGCAAAGGCTGTGTTTAGTTCTTTTTGCAATTTTTTAAAAGAATCTTACCAATTTGAAGTACTAAATGAAGTCTATTTATAATTTTTTTTGCACAGATGGGTTGTAAATCGCGAGACGAATCTAATAATGCTAATTAATCCATGATTAATTAATAATTAGCGGATAGTTACTGTAGCATCACTGTTGCAAATCATGGATTAAGTAGGCTCATTAGATTCGTCTCGCGATTTACAGCCCATCCATGTAAAATTTTTTGTAAATAGACTTCATTTAGTACTTCAAATTAGCAAGATTCTTTTGTAAAATTTTGTGTTTTTGTGTTTACGGGTAGTAACTAAACAGGGGCTAATTAGAACGGAAGGTTAGCTCATGGCGTATGCTTTGATGAACCAATAATTGAACCCAGAGATACAATACAATTTTCAGTAGATGGTCCTACTTTTTTCTGATGACACCATTGTTACAACGTGTTACTGTGATGCGAGCAAGTATGCTCTGACCTTGCATGTACTACTACACTGTGGACTGGACCGAGGGGCAGGCTTCAGTATTTGCATCGTCGGCAAGCAAAGCATTGAAGCCCGTGCATGAGCTGGCAGCC
The DNA here is from genome assembly GCF_016808335.1 of Panicum virgatum. Classification (NCBI taxonomy): domain Eukaryota; kingdom Viridiplantae; phylum Streptophyta; class Magnoliopsida; order Poales; family Poaceae; genus Panicum; species Panicum virgatum. Next base: position 19,213,168 of record NC_053144.1, read on the forward strand.
AAATTTATGGCTCTCCTCCCCTCTCGGCACTCTACATGAACCGGGAGACCGGATCAAATTTGCATTGCCAGCACACCAACGGTTCACCCAGCAAGCAGGCTGAAGGCCTACAGCGTGCCCACGCGGCCGTTCCGCAGCGCCCGCAGGTAATCGGCACTTGGCAGGTTGGCTCCGCCGCTTGCGCCCGTACCCCGTACGGCACAGGCGATCGATCGGTTCCTGAATGAACGCCGATCGAACGGAATTAAGGGGGTGTTTAGTTATTTGAAAATTTTTGGTACAAATATCGCATCAAATATTTGATCAGATGTTGGCAGTGATTTTCGGGCACTAATTAAAAAACTAATTTCAGAACTCGCTCTTGGAAACCGCGAGACGAATTTTTTAGGCCTTTGACCGCATCATTAGTACATATGGGTTACTGTAGCATTTATGGCTAATCATGCACTAATTAGACTCAAAAGATTCGTCTCGTCGATGTACAAAAATTTTTGGGTAAAAATTTTTGTACCTAAACGGGCTTTAAGGAGCAACCGCAGCGTGTACCGCCGCTCATTGCAATCCAGCCAGCCTGATCCGCGACAGGGCAAGCATTTGCTCCAACAGTCTACTACTGCTCTAGGCCCTACCTAGGCTAGTCACAATCTCTAGCGTTTCCCCTCCCCCTTCTCCGGGCATCGTACTGTAGTAGATTCGTAGTCCTCCCTACTGGCACTTTGGCCGTGCAGTTTTTTCCAGCTCGTCGGCGGCGACCAATCCGGATGTCCGATCCGAGCAGATACGATCTGTGACCGCACCGCCAACACGCCACGGTCTCGAATAAGGACGACGAGCAAGTAAAAACCCCCCACGACAACCCAACCAGCGACCTTGCTGCCGTGGTGTCCAGCTCGCTGCACTGCAAGCCCGCACCGCACCGCGCTGACGTGTAGCGGCTCGCCGGCCGGCAGCCGCAGCGCCGTGGTGCGATCGATGGGTCCCGGCCTGCCTTTTTTTTTCTTTTCCCCGGGCGATCGGACGTGCGCCGCCGCCATAATTGTCTTGTCTCCGGCCGGGCGCCACGGACTCGCGCTTGGGCTGTACGGGCGGCCTACGGCGCCGTGGCGGCTGACGCGGCGCTGCCTGCCACGGACGGGGCACGTAGCTCATCAGTCATCACTCCGCCGATCCCATCGGGGAGCCTGCTCCGTCCGCGATCATCATTCGCTCACGCCGTAGTGCGATCTCGCAGCTGGAAATGGAATTGGATGGGTCGTGACTCGTGAGCAGTCAGCTCCGGGAAATCATATGTGTGTGCGCGCCGATTGAAAGTACTAGGGAGAACGGGAGCACGGGAAAATTTTACAGCGATCGTGAGAGGGCTGGTGTTGGACCGGTCTCTTTTCGTTTCCGTTACTGCTATTCCGCTGGCCCCATAAGGCTAAAAAGTAAAAAACAAAGGAAGCGAGGAAAAAGAGCAAACACGCAGCAGGCCCCCACGGTTCTTTCGCGAAAGTTGACAGTGAACCGCATCATCATCGATCGCTGCTCTTTTCTCCCAGCCTCAGAGCTCGGAAGGTGACATGTTATTGTTGCTTTCATTGGCTATCAGCCCACTTTTTCTCGTTTCCAAAAAAAAAAATCCTGGCAAGCAACTCATCATCCCAAATGGAGACCGACGCGGGGGATTTGTTGCGCTCGTAATCCCGCGGCTTAATTTCTCCCTTTCTGGAAAGTGCCGTGCAGTTGCTTTCTGCCAACGCCGTCGGTCGTAGCACCACCACCACCAGTGTGGCTTCTCAGTAGGACGTTGGTTTCACGGTTGGCAAAGCCTAAGATGGTTGGAGGCATGAGCTACCGGCCGGGCCTGGCCTGCTCTCAGCAGACCTGCGTTTGGATGCATGGCAATGTAGATGTAGCCTTCACATTCAAGAGAGATAAAAAAAATGGCAAAACCTTCTCTATTCTTCTTTTTTATTGTTTATTTGCACCTTCTGCTGCTTTATGCAGAGCTGCGGTTGATCTGCCGCTTAGCTTGCCTTCAAGGTACGAAAGCGCTCACGCGCGCTGTCATGCGTAGGAGGCTTGCGGTTGGAGTTTTGCATGGCTCCAAGCAGAGAAACGAAAAAGGAGAGGTTGAGGGGCAATGAGAACATCTGCAACTGCTTGCTCAGACGCCATGTGTGCCACTTGCTCGTCGTGGTGGTTTTCAGCTCATACGGCCCACTGCACTGCCTGTCGGAGAACATCGCAGCGTGCAGGGACCGGTTAGAACTGCAGAACGAAACTTCATCTCTGTCTGAATTCTGAAACAGTCCAGGATGAAACTTGCAGTGGTGGATGCAAGATTTTCAAATTGGGTGTATGAGGCTGCACAAGAATAACCCGACGAAGAAAACACACAAGTCCATGAAAGCAAATGATGGAGTCAGTGGCGGATGCAGGATGAGAGGCAAGGGGGGCTGAAACAATGGAGATGTTGATTTATGTGAAAATTTAATGGTGATTTGATGCTTTTGCTACAGTGTTTTACGTGTAATTAGGGGAGCTTAGGGGGGCTGGAGCCCCCCTAGCCCCCCTGCTGGATCCGCCGCTGGATGGAGTACATATGAATTTGCATACATCAACCATTAGCTTGATAAATTACTAGGTTTATGAATTTGTGTACAGATATACATGAACCATTAGCTTGGACATGAAGTGAGAGAATTTAAAAAGAATAACGTATGTTTAAAGTAAGAACAAAACTAGGACAAGGTCGTCTAAAAATCATGCAAATTGGACAAACTTGAACAGTCCAGGATTGGACGAGCTTGAACGTGCGGTGCGACACAATCTTGCGTTGACGATGGCGGCCCAGAGGAACAATTTCGGCCCACAAATGAAGTAGACCACACAGTAACTCGAATCTTCAAACAATCCCAACCATAGAAAACTGTCTGAATCAGAGCACCAAATCAAGCGAGATGTTTAGAAATTCCACAAAAAATAACCGCAGAGGAATCAACAAAATTTATATGGGTTCAAATATTTTCGGAAAGATGAATCTCTCAACCTGTTACAAATAAATGTATGGGGTGATCTCATCCCCTACTCGTTTGTGTAATCTATCCGCTCGTGCGGTTTTCTCTCTCTCTCCCATGTATCTGTTCACCTAATGATCAATGAAAGAACAAGGGTCAGTTGGATCCATGCCACTCCAATTTCTTGAAATTGGATCTCATGTTGAAATCCATGCCATTGAGTGGCGTGATTTTCAACATGACACCCAATTTCACGGAGTTGTTGTGGCATGAATCGAATTTTCCCAAAGAACAACGAAGTCCATTTACCATACATTTGCTCTACTCATTCATTCCATTCGCGAGTTCATTCTTTATACAAGCGACAATGCCTCCGACAGGTTAGACGCGTCGGGGGGCGCCTCTCCAACTCTCTCCGGGACAGGATTACCTCCCAGTTGTCAAATCTCAAGACACACAACACCATCTACAGCATAGGGCACCCGACATGTCACTGTCACCTGCTAGCTAATCAGCTAAGGTTCCTCAATCCCATGCAAACAAAACAAAACAATACCAAACAAATCAAGCCAATGATGCTGAGAATTTTCGTGTCCAGTCTAGCAGCAGAGCTAATAACCAGCCCAGTAGCAGAGCTAATATCCAGTCCAGCACCAGAGCTCATACCCAGTCCAGCACCAGAGCTCGTAGCCTGATACTGGATGTTGGAGCGGTAGTAGGTGTTGGGTGCCCAATTGGCGGGGATGACCTGGTAAGCCACCAGCTTCTGGCCAGACTCGTTGGTGATGCGCAGAGAGAAGGGCCCCGTGAGCCGGTGGTTGGAGTCAAGCCTCCAGATGGATCCCCACGATTCCCGCATCGGCGTCCACCACCTGGAGTTGGCCTCTATGAGGTCCACCTGGACCACATCGCCGTCACCGTCTTCAAACTCGACAAGCACCGCCAAGTAGACAGGGTTTGAGCCGTGCTCGATGTGGAAGGTCACCGTCAGCCCGGGGTAGATGCAGGGCACCCTACAGGAACATGCCATGTTATATGTAATTTGGATTAGGCTTGTCCATAGGCATACAAAATCACCAAATTGTAAAGTGGCAGTAGTACTGCTATTTGTGCGAATCTACTCAAACCAATAGTTGTCCTTGAAATTGGTTGAGCGAAACTACAAGGGCTCCATAGCGAAGTAGCAAGATGGTCTATATATGAATCTGTTCGTGTAGGGCCTTGAGATTGGTCGGCCTGTGGTTCTATGAAACGAGCAGTGCGTGTCACGGACCTCCTGAACTGGATGTCAATGATGCCGGCATGGCGGAGTTCGTCATTGCGTCCGGGCTGTGCCAAGGCCCCAAAGGCTGTGCCGCTGAGGTCAAAGTGGTACTTGGCGACCGGGTAGTAGTTCATGTCGGTGATCGCCACCGTCTCTGGGTTTCCGGAGCACACAGGGTGGTTGAGGCATCTTATCTGAAAAGGTCAACAACAATGAAAGGATTTAGTCCAAACCGTGCCAAATCTAGTTTTCTCTCGGTCTATCTCTTTCCATTTTCATGAGGGTGGCCGACAGCACAAAAAAGCTTGTCGACATCCTAGAAATAGCATCTCTGACCAAGTTATGTACCTGGTAGCACGAGCCACAACCCTTGCCATCCTTGAACAGGGGCTGGTTGCCGCACGACGTCATGGCCGAGAAAGGAGGCAGGTTCACGTTCTTGAACCCGCAAGCTCCACCTGCATGCACAGAAGCTTATAGATCGTCCAACAACAATACATGCCATATACAATGTGGTGCCGTGCACCGACATTAATGTACATACCATTGTCGTAGGGGCCAGCGCCGGTTGGCGCACCATACCAAGTGGCCCTGGCAGGCACCCAGTAGGGGTCTGCGGTGATGTCGGAGGCATTGAAGTTGACGATCCTAGTGCATAAGCCATACGAGACAAGGAGGAGGAAGATCAGCGCACCAAGTGTAACCACCGTGGACGAGGCGATCATGGATGCCATCTTACTAGCTATATCTCTTTTGTTGCTAGTACTAGGAAGACATGAAGCTCTCTGTTTCGATGGTCAGAGAGATGCACATTGCAGGATATCCCTTAGTTGGGGTTCACATGGCTCTGGAGCAAACGCAGAGCACCTGATGTCTTTTTGGTGGGGGTCACATGGCTCTGGATCAAATCATGGAAGGAATGGAGGCATCAGGTCAGTCACGCTTGTATAGGATTTGAAGCTAGGGTGGTCCAATAAGTCAATTTTTTTAATATCTCAAATGTAAATTGTCAACTTACAATATAGTACAAGAACAAAAGCTTGTCTTACAAACATCTTCAAATCCACAATTAAGTATAAAATTTGCCTCCTAAAATGCTTACACACTTACAATAGTTCGAATAAGGCAACAATACTATTTCTTCTCAATGTCGGGCTTATGATTTCTAACGGCCCATGAAAGTCTCCCAATGTGCAGATAAGACAACTTTTTCCTTACAGATAAGTCAACTACTAGTTGATTGCAAATTTACATCCCTACTGCCAGCTACCAATGTGCATTCCTAGTTTCTCACAACAATGTTCAATGTGCTACCAATGTGCTACAATTCCTACCATGGCTACCAGGGTGCAAGGCTGCCTGCAAGGTACCTAAACAAGTTACAGACTTACAGTGAACTGAAATTGGTGTGAGCTACCTTGCGTTGCCTGCCGGCTCGCTGCGGGGCGTTGGCTGCTTGCCTGCCGCTCCTCAGATCCTGCTCCACTCCAATGTGGCAGTGAGCCAGAGACCGGCCGAGGGGCGCCGCCGCAAGCCGCGCCTGCGAACCAGCCACCCGCCGCCGCCCGCCGGATCTCCTCCGCGCGGCCGCGCCTCCCTTGCCAGCCGGCGGCTCGCTCCTCCTCTCCGCCCTCCCTGGCTCCCTCCGCCGAGGCGTCGCCCGAGTCGCCGTTGCCGGATGCCCGGATCCAGCAGGGGCTGGCCGCTGGCCGCCGCGCACCGCCAATTTGAATCGGGGAACCCTAGGTCGCCCTCCGCTCCGTGTCACGGTCACGGGTCGTTTGTCCATTCTGTCTGCGATTCGGAATCCCGACGGCCTGGATCGCTTCCGTACCGCGAGAGAATCTTTTTTTTCCTAAAAAAAGCGTTTTATTATTACTTAGAAACAGTGTTACAGTTCTCAACAATAATTTGCTCATCACAGACTAGCACCGTGAACCTCCAAACCACGGAGTGTGTCGTTCTTTTTGCTAATTGTTCAAGCTTATGTGTCACGCGGTTCCGCTCTCTTCTTAGGTCCTGTTTGGGACCGCTTTTCTGAAACTCGCTTATAAGCTGAGCAGGCTTATCTGATAAGCTGCGATCTGGAGAATCTGCTGTCTAGAATAAGCAAGGTGTTTGGCTGTCCTGATTATTGCTGGTAGATTATCTGTCCTGTTTATAAAATGACTGATATACCCCTGAGGCTGATAATACCATTTTTTGTTTGTAACACTGATGTAAAGGCAATTTTCTGCATCTTTTTGAAGTTTGAGATAGAAATCTAGTTCTAGAAAAATATAAAGTACAATAGAAGTCAAATTAACTCTCATTTGATCCATTGAAAATGCTACAAAATACTAAAAATTACAATAATAAATCAACCAACCAAAGCCGAAGCAAGTACATCACGGAAGGCACACATATCTATATCATCCCCCATTAGGCTATCATCTTCTGAAAGGTCTTCGTCAGGAATGTCATCCACATAGGTTATGAAATGTTCATCATTTATGTCAGCTTCTCTAATGAAGTTATGAAGAGCCATACAAGCAACTATAATCTGAGACTGCTTATTAACTGGAAAGCTAGGTACTTTCAAGAGAATGCGCCACTTCATCTTGAGAACTCCAAATGAGCGCTCAATCACATTTCTAAGGGATGCATGATGATAGTTGAACACCTCCTTCAATCCCACTGGGTGGCGGCCATGCTGCCATTCAGGCACATGATACCTTTGACCTTTGTATGGTGCTAGATATCCCTTTCTGTTAGGATACCCAGAATCAACAAGATAATACTTGCCTTGAGGTGGATGTGGAAAGCTTTCCTTGTAGGTGACTAAAGTATCCAAAAATACCCGAGTGTCATGAGCAGATCCAGGCCAACCAGTAACAACAAATGTGAACCGCATATCAAAGTCACAAACCGCCATGACATTTTGTGAAGAATAATGATGTCGGCCAACGTATTTTGGTAGCTCACTTTTTGGCACGGTAACAGGTATATGTGTTCCATCGATGGCGCCTATGCAATCATTGAAATGAGGCCAGAACCTAGCTTCTTGTAGTTTTGGATGAATTGTACGAAATTGTGGATCCTTAGGTCTTATGATGTGAACTGCCAATCTACAAATGCAGCGAAGCACCTCACTGAACTTTCTACTGACAGTTTCTAATGAATGTCCAAATCTATTCTTGAGTTGTCTCAATGATTCAGGTGGACCACATGCCCACAAAAACATGGCTAAGGCTTCCTTGGTACAGATACCTCTACTTGGAGTCAAGCCATAATTCTGAACCAATGTATCATGGAGACGATAGAACACTGACCTTGTCATTCTGAACATGTTGTAGCACTCAACTCGGTCATTTAAAGTGAGTTCAACCCACTGGATCCCAGTCATCCTTGGTATATTGGGATCCACCACCTTCTTCTGTGCACCATTACGTGAGCCCATTAATTCCAATGCCATATATGCAACCATGAAATCCTCATCATCATCTGACACCTCAGTCTCACAAGAAGCATTACATGTGCTCATCTTCACTTGTCACAAAAGTACTGAATTTTTGAATGATATACATCCTGGCATAGCCTGAAACAGAAATTAGAGCAATTAGAATGTCACCAAAAAAATAACAAGTAATGCATGTACAAAAAACACGAAATGACAACTACTAACCGCATTTTGGTCAGCCCACCACTCATCTGAGGCTGAAATACATCCAGTAACAGGATCTCTACCCAATCCCGTGGCTCTCATGTTCAAGGTCTTCCACTGACTATATTTCTTCTTTAGAACATCCCATCTGTTCTTCATTTGGTCTTGGGTGTACGGTCTTTTTGTTCGATCAAAGAACTTCTTCACCAAATTAGCATAACCCACAGAATTCAAGCAATGTTGTGGCCTGTTATGGGCAAGGACTTCTTCTACACATATTTCGTTGAATACTTTGGCTGCAAATGCATCCCATCTAGCTGGAACCTTTGTTGTTTTTTCCATCTATAAATTGCAAAATTGGTGGAATTTCTAGTACCATGAATACATGTAGGCTAGATTTCTACTACAAGATTGGTAGGAATTTCTACCAGCATGAATATATATATATAGCCATAATTTCTACTGCACAAAGTAGTAATAAGATTTCTACAGCACTAATTTTCACCAATTTCTAATTTTTCCAAAGCCTCTTGTGCTCACCTTGGAAGCAGGGAGGAAGGACAGGGCGCTGCTGCCTGCTAGCTTGAGGAAGGACAGGGCGTTGCTGCCTGCTAGCTTGAGGGACGTGCCGGGGCTTCTTGGGGTCCTCGCTCCAGGCTGCCACAGCAGGGAGCAGAAGGCTGCACAGCAGGGAGGCGGAGCTCTGCTGCGCTCCCGGCGGGCTCTACTGCGCTCCCGGCGGGGCTTTTCTGCTGGCGCCCTGCTGCAGTCCCGGCGGGGCTCTGCTGCTCGTGCTGCAAGCAGGCGGGCACAGCAGGAGGTGGGCCGGCGCAGCTGGGCGGCGTGCGCAGCAGGGAGAGAGGCGGGCGGCAGCCGGCCGGACGCCGCAGCAGACAAGGCCGGACGCCAGCAGACAGGAGGCGACCGGCGGCAAGGAGGCCCGATCCAGATCTGGGTCGGGTGGGGAGGAGAGGACCGAGGGGCTACAAGGGAAAGCGTCGCGTTTTGAGAAAAGCGAGTAGCGAGCCGCGTTTCGAAACGCAGTGTTGGGGTGGATTTTTTCGCGGTCGCGTTCCAAAAAAGCAAGATAATAAGCAGGGCGTTTGGCGGGATTATTTGGCTTTTTTCGCTTATAATCTGAGTAAAGCGGTCCCAAACAGGGCCTTAGCTAACTTGTCCACTCCGGAAGCATGCTGCATTCTCCCCCTCGTCTCATCCAACACAAACTTTAACCGTGATCTCTGATAGCTTCCCTCACGGAATAAACCCACGACGTAGCTGCAGTCGGATTCCAATATCATCTTGTTTTGTTTGGGCACCATTAACTATACCCTTCTGTTTCAATGCTTTCGAGGTGGTTGTGGTTGTGGTTGTGGCTGTGGCTGTGGCTATGGCTCTTTGGCTGGTTGTGGTTAGTGGCTGCTATTAATTTGTTGTGAGAAAAAAGTACTACTGTTTGACTGATAACTAGTGTTGAATTGGTGTGAGAAAAAAATATTATTCCTGATTGCAAGCAGAACTGTTGCTAGTTGCCAGCTGATTGTGTGAAGGTGAGCGGTGGCTGCACCTTGAGGCTTGAGCTCGTGCACATTCCGAACATATTTTTTTCCCCTGTGGATTCTTGAGAGCCGTTGCGGTTGCAATGTTCCAAAAGAAGGCTAAGATGTTTCATTGCGAGATGGCGATTCCACCGACGTCTCTTTGAAAACGAGGTTCCTTGCTCACGGGAGACTCCGCATCTCCATCAACGCAAACGGGAGCGCACGACGAGTACCGGTCAGGCGAGTGTCGGGAGGAGAAACGCTAAAGCCCCGGGTCGATCGGTCGGTCGATTGATCGAGAGTTCGAGACCGGCTCTTTTCAAAAAGAGTTCGAGACCGGAGCCGCTGCATTCAAGGTCGGTTAGCTGCGGCGTCGCGGGCGGGCTGGGGTAGGGCAAGGAGGGCGCGCTCTCGAGTAGGCAGGCATCGGTGTCGTTTCAGTTTCGTCAGATGGTGATGCAAAAGAGGTGGTTTCCTCGCGGCGATGGCGAGGTCCATTGATCAGGGGATTTGGACTCTAGCACCTCGGTAGCAAGCAGTGCATCATCACGCACGACTTTGGTGTGTGCCTGCGTGGTTGCTGCGTGGTGCCGCCGTGGGTTGCGTCTCCGGAAGGTGCAGGTGTTTGTGTATGTACAGGGAGGAGCATACGATCTCTCTCTCTCTCTCTCTCTCTCTCTCTCTCTCTCTCTCTCTCTCTCTCTCTCTCTCTCTCTCTTTTGCCACCAATATCTGCAGTGGAGTGGACAGTGACGACAATTGAGACATTGGGAGAGGTAATAATGTTGTCTTTTGGCTACTCTTGAAAGATAGGTTAAATGTCAGAGGAATGCTTAGAAGAAAGACAATGTATCTGGATGATTATACTTGTGTTTTCTGCACCTGTCAAGACGATGAGACAATTACACATCTGTTCTTGAATTGCCCTTTCTCTCAACAGTGCTGGATCAGTATTGGGTTGCATATTCAGTCTAATTTGGGTCCTCTAGCAGTCCTAGAAGATCTACGAAGGCAAATTGCAGAACCTTTTTTCATGGAAGTGATAACACTCATGTCATGGAGCATTTGGAATGCACGGAATAACTTCATATTCAAGAATGAAGCCTTCTCAATTCAAGGGACCAAAAATGCCTTCATAAAGGAATTTGCCTTGGTCATCCAAAGAGCAAAGACAAAATATTTTCCAAACATTGTACAATGGCTAGAATCACAAGCTTAGTTGTCCGTGTCGAGTGGGTTTTCTTTTCTTTTACTTTTCTCTTGTAAGCAGTTAGTGGTGTTACTCTCCTTTTTTTTCTTTAATATATAACCAGTAGGAGATCACACCCCTCCTGTTACCTCAAAAAAAATGTTGTCTTTCAAATGCACCATTTTGGCACATCTCAAAACACGAAAACGCGTCCGTGCCCAGGGGATTCTCTGGCACCTCAAAGGGCCACGTCGCCCAGAAAAGGAGCCACTGTCTGATCGGGCAATCCAACGGCCATTGTCATGGGCGGGGTCGCGAGCACCAAGCCGGCGACCGGGCAACGAGCCAGCGGCGGATGCGGCCGCACCGCCAGGGACCTCGCACGCGGCCGCGGCAGCCTCGGCTGGGAGGAGCAGATGGGCCGAGGGAAGACCTGACGCCGGAAGGAGAGTGTGGGCTTGCGGCGGAGACGACGCGCCCAACTGAGGAGCTGGAAGGCGACGCCGACCAAATCCGCCATGAGCACCCATCCGTGGACCGATTCCTTCAGCCGTGACCTACGCCTCCGCACCAGAAACCTCCCCAACCCCTAAGGCGGAGGCTTCGTCAACAACACCAGCTCCCGTTGATGAAGACAAGCTGCCGCCATGGACGAGCCTGATGATGAGGTACCCCTCCCAGCCTTTCCTCCCTTCGATTGGTTGGACAAATGGAACCGTGGCCACGCCGCGAAGCTGATGCCCCCCCCCCCCAAACCCCCTAATGCCGGCCACCATTGGTGCTCGGTTTGGGATTGGGACAGTGGCAGCTACCGCTTTGTTGCTTACTACTGGTGGCGTGGACCTGCTGCTGGTTTGCTGCTTCACGTGGGGGGACAGAGAGAAATTAGGCATGGGCTCCTGCTGTGCTAGCTCGGTGGAGATTTGAGAGGGGGAGGGAGGAGCTGCTCCTGTTGTTTTGTAGTTGATCAGCAGCAGAGGAAGACCTGGGTGTTAATGGTCTGCGTGCTATTTGCCTTGCTACTACCTCTTCTGGGTAGTTGAAGCAGGGGGGAGGAGGAGGAGGAGAACATAATAGAGGAGGCAAACATCTCTTACAAAGGGGATGCACACCATGTGCTCGATGGTTTGCATTTGGGACCACTTCTCTGATAATTAAACATCTTCCTTCATTATTGACTAATAACCGTGCCTATTTTGTTAATTTGGTAGGTATCATAACAAATTCTCTCTCTGCTGAAGATATGAACGATATACTTGCTATGCAGCTCCATAAGATTGTGGGACTTGAAATGACTGAAAACATGCATTTAACTAACACACATTGCTTGTCATTAATCTGGAAAAGTTTGCATCTGCTATTCAGGTATGAATGAACTGTTGTTTAACTAAACCCTAACGCTTCTCATATGGCATTTGGTTAGCACTTGTCCAATGGCAATACATTACAACGCTAGATCCTGATTTGAATTAGTCTTATAAGGTACTTCAACACAAGATCTTAATGCTATTATCTTTAATTTTATCCTCAAGTAACATGAATTGTTTTCTAGAACAATGCTCTTGATTCAACCACACAAATACAATTTTTCTATATACCAATGCTACTAACAATGATCCTTTTTTTTAATGCATATTCATTCCCTTCGTGTATCTATTGTAAGAAATTTTAGATAGTTCATAAGCCTGCATCTAATTCAGGTTTCCAGTTAGCAATGTTTGAGTTAAGGTGAGTTGAAAATGGAAAAAACAGAATATGCAAAGGGTTATTGTGTTATCTATCTAGCCTTTTGTCCGATCAATGGGATCCAGCGTAAGGACAATTATAAGGTTATGGTAATCAGAGAATGATCATCAAGTTACTAACAGACAAATTAGTGTGTAGATATATACATGTTTGTTCATTTCTGTTGATGATCCTTTGTTATTGTATCATGATGACAACGCAAATATCTATTAGGGATTTTAAAGGCTCCATCCATGATTTGCTTTTACACTAAATTTATTTGTAGAGTGACCTGCACAACATATGTTTTTTGGCTTCTGGTTTCCTTCCGACAATATCAACTCTTCTTTGTTAGGCCTCTTGGGCCTTCTCAAGTTCTTATGACAGGAGGCTACATTTGTCCACTTTATTTATCAGCTGTTTGCTCAGATCTTCCTTATCCTTCTCCATGTCTACAATTATTCTTCGTCCCTCCTTGCAGTTTAAACTAATGATTTCAGAGTTTCATTCTCAGATGACAACGTTACAACCACTGAACTTTAGTCTTGTAACTTCTTTATCTTTTCCCCATTAGTGCTGCGCACAAGCATCAGTTGTCAGAACCTTACAAAAAGTGAGACAAGATGATTTAGCACAACTTACAAACGACTCACTGAACAAGAGTAATGTCCCTTATCAGACTATGAGAAAAAATTCTTTAGTGTAATATCTTTTACTTCAACAAATTATTGTTATTATTATACATTTGTCCTATTTGAGACCAATGTTATCTGCATTAATAGAGCCTCTTACACGGTAAACGAAAACAATGAGATATTTATATGTATCTACATGAGTTCTTCTTTCACAACGACTACTACAATACTACTCTGCCCTTACAATAGGACACTAAGTAATATTGCATTTACCATTTTCCCCGTAAAACTTCTCATGCACAATACCATATTTTGTATCCAAAACCATTATACTGCCATCAATGTGACTTCACTCCCAACCATACGCAGAATCAGTGTGTATGTCGATGCTCTGAATAAATGAAAAACCCGATTATAGCATACATATCCTGTGAGCTGGCCCCACTCCAACGAGGGCGCGGCAACGCTGCGCCAAGCTTTCTAGTTTTAGTTTATGGCCCCACAAGAACTTTTTATTTCAGGCAGAGGCTCACATATGAACATGATCGTTTGCTGGGTCGATGTCGTCGTCTTCCTCGTTCGTGTTGCCTCTGAAGTCAGGCCCAAGGTCCACACATCATTTTCTCTTTCCATTTTTCCAAAATACACAGGACATCGACACAGGCATGTACACAACCCATAAACTCGTGAACACTTCGGAAATATGGGTTGGAAGTCGACCAATCCCCAAGCGTCCGTTTTAGTTGACGCGCCGTGCCTGACTTCACATGTGCCATGGCTCCCCGTGGTTACAGCCGCAGATCAATATTACGGGCACCTCCGTGAATCTTGCATGGCCTTCGCACCACTCAATATCACTGGCGGGGAGTTGTAACTAGTATATACCTGTCAGTTCAATAGTCATGAATTCAGCATTTTCAGAGATTCCCTGGCACTTTTGCATCGACGAGGGTCGGAACAAAAAGCTCATCTGTGACCACCTTACAGCCATATCTCAATACATTGGAATGGCGATAATGCCGATAAAGCAAACAGAAAACAAAACTTGCCAGCACCAGGATTCTGATGGGGTCTCTACATCCTAGGAACGACTGATTCGGTTCAGGTTTCAGAAGAGTAGAAGTCTTCTAGTTCTCATCTTGGCCAATTACCCGATTAACTACACCAACAGCGATTGTGCGACCAGACAACCTTAAGTATGCCCTCCCAAGTGCTCGGCTCTTGGAGAATTCCTGAACGCAGACTGCCCCATCGAGTGTAACCTGATCCAAGAATTAGAAGAGCATGAGTTTTGAATTGTACTGTGCTGTACAAGTTCCACAAACTATACTATCCTAGGACATGAAATTTCGAAAAAGAAAGGTGCACACAATGATCCCCACTCGCTGATTACCTGAACAACAGCGTTCTGTTTTGATTTAAGAAATCGAGGTGCTGATTTACTTGGTTTCCCAGTCTTGTCAAGCAAAGCAATGATTTTTGTTACTTTTGCGGCCTCCTTGACATGATGTATGTGAAACTCCACCTAGGTCCATAACATTGTCATGATTATTACCCTGCATTTAATGCTAACCAAGCAGGCTTTTGCTCTTTTATTTTTACCTGAGAACCAGCAAGAATTGGAATGGCAATATCCAGGACTAGAATCTTAAGCTCCAAGCGGTTAGCTACAGCCACAGGGAAACCAGGGTGGCAAAGCACCCCGCCAGGTATTAGTTGATTCCCATCAATACCCTGTAAACTAACCGCCACATTGTCACCAGCTCTTGCTATGCTGCATGAATTAGTGTCCCGCTCAATGTTTTTCACTGTCGCCTCTACCCTGCAAGGTAAAACTAACACCTGCAGCAGGCAATAACGCACAAGATGTCAGGAGAGAGAGTATTTAAACAACTTTGCTGCAGCTACATTCTAGCATCTGGTTACTGGAAGATGAAGGAGGGCATCAAACAGCCAATATCACGGTCTCAGTAGACTAGAATCCTATTCACTGGTCTCAAATTCTCAATGCAGTAGAGGATCATTTGCAGCTTCTGCAGAGAAAATAAGTTTTAAAGGAAATATACCTTAGAACCATTTTGAATAGCCCCGGTTTCCAATTTTCCAAAAGCTGCCAACTGCCCTGTTGACTGAGACTTGATAACATCACAGATTGGAAGAATGAGGGGCTTTGTAACATCCCGAGAAGGAAGCTGCAGGGAATCAATAGCATCCAAGAGACAGAACCCCTGATACCTGAAAGTATTCAGATAGATTTAAAATGAAGCCAATGTACTATGGTTCAGATAGTTGTGTCCAGGTTCAGCTAGTGCCTAGGTTCGTTGCTACTAATGCTACATAGATTTCAGCTTGTAGTTAAAGAGAATAATATGCAGATCATATGGGCATTGACTGCATTGATTAGGAGGATATCGTAGGCAGGTGTGCAGCAAACTAGTTTACTTGGATCAAACTGATGAAACAGTCTGTAGATTTGTCTTGAAAAAAACAAATGAGGATATAACTATTAACAAATATACAACAATAAAAATTAGAGCCACAGTTACATTTTGGAGTTGTATCAATGTTCAAAACAACACTGATCAGAGGGAGTAATAAGGAAACCCAATAAGGAACTACCGTTGGTGATAATCTCCTAAGATCGTTTTCATGCAAGAGACCTAACAGGCTAGCATGCTATGTATAGTAGTGGTCTTGAAGATTTATGCTCCAAAGGGATTGTTGGTACCCTAAAATAGTCAATCCATGAGATGATACAGATTTAACATCCATTATGACAATAGTTTTGAAGAGATTCTTCTAAACAAAGTGGAACATAAAAACTTCATGTCATAAATTTCAGACATCTTTAAAAAGAGGTCATTAACTCCACCACATCGTCATCATTGAAACACTTACCAGGAAGTCAAACGAGCATCCGAAGGAGGTTTGATCAAATTTTGATTTTCTACAGCACTAAGAGGAATCCAGGTAATAGCTGAGTCTTTGAAGTTGCAAGCATCAACCACAAGAATAGCTGCATCAGCTTGTGTTGCACCAGATATCATATTTGGCACAAAATCTTTGTGGCCAGGTGAGTCAAGCAAAACCACACGGTATTTCTTCGTCTCCAGATAGGCCACACCTACTGTCATTGTCACACCTCGTTCCCTTTCTTCACTGCTCTCATCCATGGCCCATGCAAAAGCAAATGATCCCTTCCCCTAAAAAACGAATTATAAAACACAAACAGTTAGATATGCACATGAAGAAATAGAGCAGCACATATGAAAGAGAGAATCGACATACTTTCTCTTTCGACTCCTTCTCATTCTTGTGCATATCTTTTCTCGATATCCTTCCTAATAGATGCAGTAATCTCCCAGATAGTGTCGACTTGCCAGAATCAACATGACCCACCTACCCACATTGTTCAAAGTCATTTCCCTTTAGACACAGGATATCTAGAAGAACAACAATGCCAAATAATAGATACTATATTTACAACAGGACATGAGTGATGACCTACTATTGCAAGGTTTAGTTGGCTCAGCACCCCTGACTCCTGATCAGCTAACATCCACTTCTCAGGCTTATACTCTTCAGGCAAACAAGGTTTTGTAACATTCACATTGTTCTTGTCTACATTTAGCTGGCTTATGTCAGAAGAGAGTTTCTGGGTCACATAATCATTCTGTGACGAACTGCTAGCCCCACCACTCTTGTCATCCTTCAGCTGAAAATGATCAGGGACCGATAGAGCTGTCCTTTCCACAGGTATTTCATCAGAAACTACAGGAATTTTCTTCTTTTTTTCAGCACCTAATGAGCTACCAGCAGATGGTAACTGTGTGGAATTGGCTGTTGAGATGCACAAAAGATTAAAATTGAGGAAATAAAAAAATACCTTACAACCTTCGTTTTTCAGCAGACACGCTTATCAAAGGAAAGAGCGATAATACTGTTAATAGAATACCCAGCACTTCAATCTTATTACAAGAACCACTCATCAAAAAACATGGCAAAAAAGATATAGAGTGCAAAGCCATCAAACAAGCAAACCACTTCTTTTAGTGTGCATTGAAAATGTTTAGCATCCACAGATACTTATGCACAATCCAATGCTACGGATTGCAACAGCAATGAAGTTCTTCAACTAGACTGCACGAAAGTAGCAAGTTCACAGAGCCATGAGATTATGAAAAATTGCTGTGTTGGGAAAAAAATCGAAAGCCTGTTCTCAGCATACGAGAAGGAAGCGTGCATTGTTATGCTGTGAATTATTATCTTTCCCTTTCTCCTTTTCATATTTATTTGGGTAATTAGGAAGCAGCCAACTTGATGCTACATGCCAGCTGAGTTCTTTGTTAGACATAACAATCTATAAAAATGATTCCACAATGTGCACCAAACCACCAATAATACCTTTATCACATGACGTATTAGCATGCTTTCTCGCAGAATCACCATCAGAATGTACACCACGAGTCTTCATTGGCGTCTTGGCAGAATCTGTTTTTGGTGCAGCACATGCCCTAGGCTCACTTGACGCTGCGTTGACTGCATCTGATAGGACAACGATAACATATAAGGAAACATTACGAGTCCTCGTTTACTTATAAAATTATAAACAGAATCAGAATGGCTGAAGCATTTGTGATTCTAGACACCTTTTAATGAACCATCCTTGGCAGATTTGATAAAGGTTTCACGGAAAACCCCACACATCTCACAGTACGTCATGCTTTCATGATTATTGAATGTGCACATGGAACACGTCCAATGCACGGGCACCATAGTTGAGGACTTCTTCAATGATTCTATTCAATATAATTGAAACAAATATTAGAGATCAAAGAGTCATATTACAATCAATTGGATTGTAGCAGAGAAACTCCTTGAAACTAAAACATACAATAAGGACACAAAGTGCAAAACATCTAAAGCATAAAAGTTGGCAGCCCCAAAATGATACCAGTCAAATCATTAGCTGGATGACGTAAAAGAAAACCATTTCCGAAGCTTAGAAGGTTAAAAGAAATCTATGCATGTGCGCAACAATCCAACAAACAATCAGCAGTGGAACCTGTTGGACTGAGGATAAAAGTACCCACCCCTCCCACTATAACACCTGGGTTTTATGGTCGGGTTGGCTAGGTGGGGCGCTCTAACTTGGTACCAGAGCCGAGGTCCTGGGTTCGATCCCTCCCGGCCACGCAATTTCCGCTGCGTGATTTCCCCTGCGTCTCTCGTGTGCTGAGACCTACTGCGGGCTACGCCGGGCACTAGAACCTGCTGCGGGCTACGCCGGGCTCGCACGCCGTAGGGGGAATGTTGGACTGAGGATAAAAGCCCCCACCCCTCCCACTATAACACCTGGGTTTTATGGTCGGGTTGGCTAGGTGGGGCGCTCTAACTGAACCCACTAGTTTGACTGGTAACCTCCTAAGCCCCCACAACTTCATACTGCACAAGGATTTTGTGTAACTTTTGACTGCTTGATTGGATGGATGAAATTTGGCCTCCAATCAGAGAAATGCACATATGCAGGATGCCTTCAAGCAATGAACATGTAAAACAACATCTCCATTGCACTGGATAAAAGGATGGAGATTTTACATGTAATAAGTCACAGTTTCATATATAGCTACAGAACAGCTGTACAAAGGTACATACAATCCACAACAACCAGATGAATTTATCCACAGTTGGTGTGCAAAAGAAGAACTAGAAACTAATGCAAGCCAAGGGAATAAACAATATGATCTTAGTAACCATTGTTTAGAGCAATACAACTGCCATTGTGAAGGCTTACATTAACCATGCACTGTCAGAATCAGACGATAAAGCAACTCTAGTAAACATTTCTGCCTCATTAGAGATGACATGAATAAAACCAGAAGATTCGGAAGTATACCTTTTCCCTTCTGAACAGGATGTTGATCGTTGCCATATCTTGTGTCATCATACTCATCATAATCATCATCATACTCATCATAGTCATCGTAATCATCATCATAGTCAGGCCCAGATACAACTTTGCGAGGCATTCTCCTGGCATAAAGAGGTTCCAACAACGAAAGCAGTGTGAGCCATGCATATGGCGAGTATAAAGTATAAACTAGGGATGGTTCATCCGGTCATCCCAATCAAGGAACCCTGAATCCCACCCCCAGCAAAATAGCAAGTTATCAGTCTATAGGAAGCACTAAACAGAGCAGTTCCTAGTGAAGACTAGCATAAGCTTCGTCTCCAGCCACTTGTCTTCCCTGCCCCAGCCACACAACAAATGTAATTGAAATTCACAGTTTAAGCCTAAAGATCTGATATCAAAACAAGTAACTAACTCAACTGCCTAATGCTACCACTCTGAGCTCACTCACAGTCTAGCAAATACTTCCCGCTGAACGTTGATAAGATTTTTCTTTCCTCCAACAAATGAAGAAGCATCAGATCAAATTCACTTCCTGTTTCAGCAAATACGCACGACTCTGCTGACAAGCGAACACAGCACGCCAACAACAAAGCACAAAATGTAGAGATTCCATAGAACGAGATGCGGATTATAAATTTTATAATTCACCACGTATCTGGTATCTACCTACAGTACATCGCTCCCCTAAACCTCAGTCCTCCGTGCAGCCCTCTTACTGCACCCGCACCCACTCTCTCGTCCCCCTGAGCCCCTAAACCCTAGTGGCACTATCCATCGAAACCCATCTCTGCCTCCCCTGACTCCGCCACCCGCTAAAGCCCCTCGCCCCTCGACATCTCGTCCTGCCGCAGAACAGCCGCTGCGGCGCCGGATGCGCGTGCCGCTGTCACCGGAAGCAGCCCGCAACCCACGAACACGCGGCAAACACGACGAACACGAGACCGAAACGAAACCCCCATCGGGAAACGAGC
Organism: Panicum virgatum; assembly: GCF_016808335.1. Taxonomy (NCBI): domain Eukaryota; kingdom Viridiplantae; phylum Streptophyta; class Magnoliopsida; order Poales; family Poaceae; genus Panicum; species Panicum virgatum. The sequence goes on from NC_053144.1 coordinate 19,233,052, forward strand.
AGATTGGGGGGCACCCTCCGAGCGGAAGCGCCAGCGCAGCAGGCCCAGACCCGAAAGGCGAACTGGGAAATGCCAGAAACCCACGGGGAGCAACGGGGAGAGCGCGGGTGTACCTCGACCGCCGGCTAGATGTGATCGGGGGCTCGAAACCTTGAGCTCTCTCGCCGCTCTCCGGAGGGCGTGTGGGAGCTTCTCTGGACTGGTGCCGCGAGAGCCGAGAGGGTTGGGGATCGTGTCGGGGGCAAGTCGAGCAGGCGCGGCCGCCGTGGTGGGGGAGTGGGGAGAAGCGTAAACGGAACGGGACGGAACGGAACGGGACGGAACGGAACGGAAGGCGTGGACGCAGTCAGACGGTTGGCCCCGCCGGACTATATGGGCCTACATGTTGTTGAAAGGCTGGTGGTGTGGGCCGGGCTAACCGTTTTCTCTTGGCCTTTGCTGCTGGCTGGACTTATACCAGTTGACTGACGTAGCGGCCGGGTCGCCGGGAGACTTCCGAGTTCCGGTCCCCCCTCCACTGCCGGAGGAGGAGATGGCCGTGCCGGCGCCCGCGAAGGTGGCGCGCGCGCTTGCGGCCTCGGCGGCGGTGCTCGTGCTGCTGTGGTGCGTCCGTTTCCGCGGTGGTCTCTCCCTCGGCTCCCCTGCCAACAAGGGCCTCATCTTCAACGTAAGACCGACCCTTCTTCGATCCCATTCCGTTACAGCCCCCCGGTCCTTGGTTAGATTGGACTGTCTTTGATTGCCGTGATCCCGTTCCCTCCATTTTTCTTTCGGATTTTGGCGCTTCGGCACCGCTGGCGAACGGGGATCTGCCGTGGTGAATGTGAATCAACATATTTTCTCTAACCAACCGGTTGATGCCACATGGTGGCTAATGGATTTGTCGCTGCTTTGGCTGTAACCTGCAATTCTGTGCTGTACTAGTAGTCATTTGGTTGCTCTGGCAATCTAGTGTTGTAGATTCGTGGTGTGCTCAAGCTGGTTTCAGTATTTTCAAATCTAGATGTTAGTATGTTTTAGGCCTTGTTTAGTTGCCTTCAAAATTCCAAAACTTTACAAGATTCCCCATCACATTGAATGTTTCAACGCATGCATGAAGTATTAAATGTAGCTAAACAAAATAACTAATTACACAGTTTGTCTATAATTTGCGAGACGAATCTTTTGAACCTAATTAACCCATGACAGAATAATAATTACCAAATACAAACGAAAATACTACAGTACTTTGCACCCAAAAGTTTACGCATAAGGATTGCCTTATAGGATTCCTGCTCTCTGGTTATTTGCCAGATGTCACACCCTATGGATGGCATGTTTAATTGTGACATTCAAGAGAAATGCTGACTCTGGTTCACCTGTCACTTTGTCAGCCAACCGTACGTACTTTTGCAACTGTATATATGTAATTTGAAAAAAAAAATTCTAGATTGCGGAAAAGTTCTAACATTCAGGAATGAATGTCTACATGCCATATGTAATTTGATTAGCTTGAATTAGACTGTCAGTCTACCATATATGTATCCCTATTGCTTTGGAGTGTTCATCACCAACAACAAGGTGATATTCTGACAGCTAATTTTGTTGTCCTTAATCGGTCATACATTCTTGAATTGAGGGGTATCAGAATATCTTCAGACATTTTAGATTTGTAATAACAGAAATTCTGGAGCTTAATCTCTTCAAAGTTGCAACTGTACGCTAAAAAAATATTTCATGGATTTTATTGGAGTGTATACAATTGTATATCAGATAGGATCTCTATTCAGGAATGTATAAAATTGTATATCAGATATGGTTTGTTTTAAAACCAAACTGCTGGAGGTACCAGCTCGCAGTGAGGCATCAGACTAATAAACAAGATATGACATCTTTAATAAGCACATTTATGATCACAAGACTTCACTGACAGTTCAAAGTAGGATCTAGATTGAAAGCCTTGTCATCTCATCCGAATGTTATTTTCTTCTTTCTGTGAAATCTTTATGCCAGCGTTTCACCTCATCATCATCCTGCGTTCCCGTCTAGCCCCAGTCGACTGTGCTTGCTCATAGAATACTCCATTTCTGCATGAAGTGGATATTTTTCACTGTCAATCATGGGGTGTAAAGAATTTATTTTCCATTGCCATCTTATTCCTGACATCCAAATTTACCATAAGCAGTTATGCTAAACAAAAAAAAATCCCTAGTTCATATTTGTTTTCATCCATAGGAAGCCAAGAAACTAGAAAGCCATTCATTGACAGGGAATCCTAGTCTTTATTTCAACAGAAAGAATCCTTAGACTGTATGGTGTCATGTTTGCACTTTTTTTTTCTCAATGAAAGAGAAGGTTATACTTAAAATGTTTTAACGCAATAAGCCATGTTTGCGCAGGTGCATCCTGTGCTTATGCTGATAGGATTCATCATCCTAGGGAGTGAAGGTAAAGTGCAGGTCCTTTATTTCTCTTCTTTCCTTTGATGATCTTTCCATAATGTGGAAGTATTGAACATTTTTTACCAAACTTTTGTAATTTGTCTGCAGCCATAATGAGCTATAAAATACTGCCCTGGAGTCACGATACAAATAAGATGGCTCACATGGTTCTTCATGCTGTTGCCCTCTTCCTGGGTTCTGTTGGGATATATGCTGCCTTCAAGTTCCACAATGAAAGTGGAATTGCTAATCTCTACAGCTTGCATTCGTGGGTTGGACTTGGAACTATCTGCCTATATGGCATACAGGTGATTCATTTGAACCCTTTTCTTTGGGACATTGTGAAATATTTGCAGAGGACATTGTTCCCCTTTTGACACATGTGTAGCAATGCAAGTATGATTGCCATACAGCTTTATTCGTGAAAGGTTCTTTTCCACTAGGTGCGAGCCTTGCACTGCTATTTGAAAGAATTAACATCTATAGATTTAACTTTCTTTTCTTTTTCGTTGAGCTGGGCTTTGTAAGCATGCAGTGTTCTGATCTTTTTCATATTGTGGTGGTGTCTTGTTTTTTTATAGCACTGTACAAGAACCAGATCTGGTTGAGCCTGAAACATTTTAATGCATTGATGTCATATTTCAGTGGCTACTTGGCGTTACAACCTTCTTCTACCCTGGTGCTTCACCAACAGTCCGGCGCCGGATGCTCCCGTGGCACGTTCGCTCTGGGCTTGTCATCTACATTCTGGCACTGTTTGCGGCAGAGTTGGGTTTCCTGGAGAAGCTCACCTTCCTCCAGGCGGCCGGCCTCGGCAGGTACAGCTCGGAAGCCCTGTTGGTGAACTTCACAGCTCTTCTCGTGGTACTTCTTGGCGCTTCTGTTGTGCTGTATGTCACTGCCCCAATGCACAACGAGCAGACGCATGGGTATTCAGCAGTGCACAAGACCTGAGCCACTGATACTGCTGGTGTATCCTTGTAAGAACCAAATCCAAATCAAAATTTGCCCGGCCTTGTGTATAAATGTTGTTGAGACTTACAGTTAGTTCAGATTTAGCGGGCGTGTATAAATGTGTAATGGTACTGCAAAATACATTTCCCTCCAGGTTTAACAATAAGAGTAACAGAAAGATCTATGCTGAATTCTCTGTGCCTCTTCCAGTTCCGTCTCATTCTATCGAACCGCAAGCAAAGCCTGTCGAAGCTGGTGACATGATTTGCTGAAGTTTGTGCAAAATCACATACTAGCAGTCACATGCAGTAATTACAAAGAGAATCTTCCGCTAGCACGCCCACTCCTAAACCAAATGATTCGTGCGATTTTGCTCCACAACGCTCGCGCGAAGAAGTAGCTAAAGATGATTGCGTCCTCCCTCGACCACACTGGACACCGCCCCCTGCTCGCCGCAGTCGGCTCGCGCGTTCTTCTGCTTTCCCGCAGCCGTCGGCGCGGTGGCACTCCGCGTGTCGTGAGTTCTTAACTGCCAACTGGTATGGTAAAAGCCAAATTCCCCGTCTTAAAAAAAAAGGCAGAGATCCGGAGGAAATAGAGTGGTCGGGGAGCTGATAGCTGAACCAATTGCCCAATCACACACGAATCACATATACTAGTTACAACTTACAAAACGAAACCTACCCGTAAGTAATAATACGGCGAATCTAAACAAATGCCGATCCATGCAATCGTGCATGGGCATGTCTATTTAATTTGCATTGTCCCCTAGCTCGACACGCATGCAGCGCCGCCGCCTACGCCGAGAAGTAGCTGAGAACGGCGTCCTCCCCGACGAGCCAGGCGGCGCCGCCGCCGGGGTTCGCGCCGGCGGCATTGCCGTCGGCCGTTCGCTTCTCCTTCGCCCACGCGGCCGCCGTCCACCGCCGCCTCTGCTCGCCGTCCGCCGGCGCCGCCTTCTCCTCGCCGCAGCGTGCCGCCGCCGCCGCGGCGTTCCGCGCCGCCCTCCTCTCGGCGCGCCGCTGGGCCACGTACTCCTCGGAGATGTACACGTCCATGGATCGCGAGTTCGATCGATCGCGACCGGGCGCTAGTCTTTTACTGCTGCTGCAAGGAGCGAGAGAGTGGCAGCGCGTACGGCACGGCCCCCTGGAGCAGCAGTGATAGCTAGGCTGGCTGGTAGAGCAGCTAGTGCTAGGCTGTTGGCCGTTGAGTTGCCGAGTTGGGAAGGCCGGCATGTGGCGCGGCCGGGGATTTATCGGGAGCCGCCGAGCTGAGAGGGCGCCGAACCGGTGGGCACGGCCATGGTTTGGCCCCCAGCTCCGCGCGCTCTCGAAACCACCACCCCGCGTCGCGGCGCGCGTTCCAGGCCCTCGGCCTCCGATTCTGCGAGCCGTGGCTGCCGGTTTCCGTCGGAAGCGGCGAGGACCTGGGCCGGGGGTCTCTCGAAACGAAACGGAACGGGGCGGCACCTTTGTGCCAGCTGTGTCGGGCGTGATGGGCATCTACGAAACGGGCGACACCGACGTCCCCTGGCCCCGCCCCGTCCAGAGCACCACCCGCAGGTTGGTGGGTGGTAGCTCGCGCGTACACGAGAACGAAAGAATCTAAGCGTTCGTCGTACGAAGCGTGGAGCCGGTCGCGAATCTTTAAAAGACCTAAAGGGGCATTTCTGCCTCCACATTGCGCCACGTAGGCTGAAATATCTCGCCCGTCGGATCGCGCGTGAATGGCTCGGATTGATCCAACATATGGGTCCCACCGTGAGCCTCGTAGGACCCAACAATGTGGGTCCCACAAGTGGGCCCCACCGTGGACCCACGGGACCCACAAGTGGGCTATGGGCCCACCGTGGGCCCCATAGGACCCAACAATGTGGGCCCCACAAGTGGGTCCCACCGTATGTGGGGCCCACGGAACCAATTATATGTGGGGCCTACTATAGTTTTTTTAAAAAAACCTCTGCAGTCTGATAAAATCAACTCGCACTCTATCTACGTCGCTCCACATAAAACTCTATGAGTTTTGGTGAAATCAATTTGCACTCCACAAACAACAAATCCACAGAAAACACCCCAAGACTACTACAAAACCAACCCGCTTAATGTATATCGTTGACGGGTTAAATCGCCTCACATATTTACACATTGCATAATAAGCTATAACACTGCCCATAATAGAATATACAGGGGATTTCTGCCCCCACATTGCGCCACGTAGGTTGAAATATCTCGGCCGTTGGATCGCGCATGAATGGCTCGGATTGATCCAACATATGGGGCTCCCACATATGGGCCCCACCGTGGGCCCGTAGGACCCAACAATATGGGACCCACAAGTGGGTCCCACCGTATGTGGGGCCCACGGAACCAATTATATGTGGGGCCTACTTCAGTTTAAAAAAAACCTCTGAAATCTGATAAAATCAACTCGCACTCTATCTACATTGTTCCACATAAAACCATATGAACTTTGGTGAAATCAATTTGCACTCCACAAACAACAAATCCACAGAAAATACCCCAAGACTTCTGCAAAACCAACCCGCTTAATGTATATCGTTGACGGGTTAAATCGCCTCACATATTTACACACTGCATAATGGGCTATAACACTGCCCATAATAGAATATACCAGATAATCCCTACCTTTGGAAAAAAACATAGTAATTTTATTGTCAATTATACTCAACTTCATTTATATAGTCCAGCCCACACTCAGTTAATTTCAGCCTACACTTAATTTTATAAAAAAAACTCCTCGAACTTTATCAAAATTAATATATAGTCCAGCCCACACTCAGTTAATTCATAAATATCATTTATTCAAGCCACTTCTTCAGCAATTTTACGAGAACTCTCTCGATCCAACTACCTCTCAGGTAACTTTATGACAACCAACCCACGATCCATGCATTTTTTACAAATCCAAACTCTACAGCAATTAACTCATGCTCCATAGACTTTTACGAAAAAAAACCCTAAACTTCCTAAAAATGTACTCACACCCAAAACTTTGCAAAAAAGGCTCCCAAAATCATGACGATCAACCCGCGGCCCCTACATTCTAACTAAGTAATAATTTCTATAAATTAATCCATAGTCTAAAATTTCGCGATAAATATTCCCAGCCTTCGTACCAATCACTGGGCTGCAAGTTATGGCGCGGCCGCGCCAGTATTTCTAGTCTTTACGAAAGTTATTTCAAAAAAAAAACTTTACGAAAGGGATCGCGTACTCCCCCGGCCTCTATCCTTCAGAATCTTTACTAAATAGAAGAAGTCGCGAACCGTGGGCTCGTGTCACAACCATGGTTAACCTTACCGGTGGGAACCGGTCCGGTTTGACCGGTAACCGGTCAAACCGGTCCGGACCGGTTCCGGTTCCGACCGGTTCCCAACCGGTCCAAATTCAAATTTTGAATTTGAATTCAAAAAAATGAAAAATTCTCAAAAAATTCCTAAAAATATTTCAAGGTGTGATGAATCTAATGGTGTCAAATTTTCTCAAAAATTCGTTCATTTAGTATGGTTTGCGGAATTTATAAGTTAAATAAAAAAAACGTGCATACGAAAGTATACAAATACAATGTAAAAGTAGTATAAAAAAGAGTTGGAGGGTTCATTTAGACTAAAATATGTTGTACAAACATTTATTTAGTATACTTTGTGGGCATTTGAATTTAAATAAAAAAAGAAAAAAATTTGAATTTGACCTGTACCAGTCAAACCGGCCGGTTACCATCCAAACCGGCCGGTATACCGGCCAAACCGGCCGGTATACCGGTCTAACCGACCGGCATACCGATCGGAACCGGTTGAACGGGGAAGTTTGAATTCAAATTTGAATTCCACCGGTTCCGACCGGTAACCGGCCAAACCGGACCGGTATACCGGAACCGGAGGCCGGCGGTTACCGGTCACCGGTCGGATACGTGAACCCTGGTCACAACACAGCTCACAACGTGCGCGAGCCGGGTGTGAAAACCCCGCCTAAAACCTGGTGTCTGGTCAGGCTTTGTTTAGGCTCGGCATGTGATCAGTGCTTGCTGCTTGCTTTCCTGCGCAAGTTTAGGGTGGGAGGGGGATCTAGGCTCTGTTCAGTTCATGTTTAGTTCCCACCACATAAACTCCGTAAACAAAAAAACATCACATTGAATATTTTGACACATACATAGAGTACTAAATGAAGTCTATTTAATTTTTTTTGCATGGATGGGCTGTAAATCGCGAGACGAATCTAATGAGCCTACTTAATCCATGATTTGCAATAATGATGCTACAGTAACCATCCGCTAATTATTGATTAATCATGGATTAATTAGTATCATTAGATTCGTCTCGCGATTTATAACCCATCTGTGCAAAAAAATTTATAAATAGACTTCATTTAGTACTTCAAATTAGTAAGATTCTATCGCAAAAAAAAATTTAGGTTCGAACTAAACACGGCTTTAGATTTTTACCCGTAAATCCATTAAAAAAATGTCACATCGAATGTTTTGACACATGCATAGAGTACTAAATGAAGTCTATTTATAAATTTTTTTACATGAATGGGCTGTAAATCGCGAGATGAATCTAATGAGCCTACTTAATCCATAATTTGCAACAGTGATGCTACAGTAACCATCATCTAATTATGGATTAATTAGCATCATTAGATTCGTCTCGCGATTTACAATCTATCTGTGCAAAAAGTTTTGTAAATAGACTTTATTTAGTACTTCAAATTAGCAAAATTACAACACAAAATTTTTACACGTAAAAAACTAAACACTGCCCTAATAGTCACTGTCTGCGAAGCGCGTGGTGTCCCACCAGAGTTGACTAGACCAGGCCGCCTAATTCTGGTTTTGCCGCACCACGCGACGGCGCGGAAGACCAGCGGTGACTACTGACTGGTCTCGTCCACGGTTTTTTGGGTGCGGCGCTGGTGCATCTTGGTAATGGATCATCGTGATTCTAATTATCTCTTCACAATTTAATTTAACTCTTATATATTTTTATAATTTAAAATTATATAAAATTAGAGTCGGTATTTAAATTAAATTTTAAGATCATTTACCACGTATACGGGTCCCACAGCGGTCATGCGAGTCTTCCAGATGTGCTCCAAGCTATATTATTATTTAAACTAAATTTTAATATCATTTACTACCGTATACGTGTCCCACAGCGGCCACGCGAGTCTCCCAATTGTGCTCCAAGCTATAAACCGCGAGTCTCCGGCCGAGCGCTGCTAGGTTCTGAGACTCATGAATCATTTTGCAGGCCATCAAGGCCTTGTTTAGTTGCGTAAAGATTTGGGTGTAAAACACTGTAGCATTTTCGTTTGTATTTGATAATTATTGTCCCGTCATGGGTTAACTAGGCTCAAAAGATTCGTCTCGCAAATTACAATCTAATTGTGTAATTAGTTATTTTATTTAGCTACATTTAATACTTCATGTATGTGTTGAAACATTCGATGTGATGGAAAATTTTGTAAAATTTTAGAATTTTGAAGGAACTAAACAGGGCCCAAGCTAGCACCGCCCTGTCCCAAGTTCCTAACGACGGGCTACCTACCTTGCTGCCTTCTCCACTCCGTGGTGGACCCCACTCGCAGGTCAGCGTGCGTCATCCAGGGTTGAGGTAGAGGCAGTAAAAAAAAAGCTTTGTCTCAAAACGAAATATAAAAGGCAGCCAGAATAGGGAGATGTTTAAGAGAGCTTCAGTTCATCAAATTTGGCTCTACTCCAGAAAAAAAATACACAAACACCTCAATCAGCTCTATTCCACTCCACCTTTTTTTGGGAGCTCCTCAATAGATGCTCCACCAATTTTGGAGCCGGTGGAGTTGGTGAAAATTACTTACCATGCCACTAATTATGTATATCTCATAATCCTTCATAAAAAATAGACAAAGTCAACACTCCAACCCCACCAAGCACACCGAGCAGTGCTCCCCGCCAGCCACTGCGGGACCTCGCCGCCACCCACGCCATCGGGGCTCATCGCTGCCCCCGCCGAGCCTCGCCGCCCCGCCATAACTCGCCACCGCACCCGCCGCCGCGCCTGCCCGAACTCGCCGCCTCCGTCGGAGCTCGCCACCTCCACTGCGGGCTGCGGTGTCCGAGTGGCGGCCTCGGGCTCCGGCGGCGGGGTGGCAGCCTCGGGCGGGGAGGCACGGGCGACGAGGCTCTGGTGGCGAGGAGGGACTGGCGTCAAAGGAGGGCATCGCAGGGATTGGAAGGTTGGCGGGGATTGAAAGGTAGAAGAAGGACATGACGACCGGGTCCTGCGTGGAAGTGAGGAGGAGAATGGTGGGCTTAGCTGGGCTATTAGTCTGCGGTTGGGCCGGTGGGGGTGAAAAGTGCTGGGCTGGCCTTTTAGAATCATAGAGTGGAGCCACATAATATCCAAACAGAATGGACTACAAGTGGTGGAGTGGAGTGGAGTTGGTGGAGTGGAGTTGGTGGAGTGGAGTGACTATTATAATCTACCAGTCTCCACCGTAAGTTTGTTCTACGGGTAAGCCCAGCAAAAACATCTACATATTCTTTTTTTTCATCAGCTTGTTGGTGTTACCACTCGCCGATCATAATAGTGGAAAAACTCATACTACATTATAAATAGGCACTTCATTTTCATGCATGGAGACCGTGCACTTGGGATGCTCGCAGGGACAAAGGTACATAGTACCTAGGGGTGCATATGCACCCACAAGAAAATGAAAAACAGGTGATTTAGATCAAATTTTCACCGTGTATGCACCCTTGACGCTCTAAGCTTGTGTACCCACAAGGCAAATGCACCTCTCTACTATTTTGCTCTAGCTTCGCTACTGGTTATGTAACCCGGTGTAGGAGGAATAACCAGAAGGATGTGAGCAGCTTGGAGCGGCCTGCTACCCTTCACGTGGCGGCGCCAACCACTAACCAGCGGATTAGCTGTGGCACCACAGCGGCCTTGACCTCGCCCCTAGAGACGACACTCGATGTGACAGCCACGGCGGGCGCTGTCCATGACACTCTCGCCTTGCCGAACGCCGACGCCCAGGTCCAGCTCCTCGGTCATGCATGGCGCCATGTCGACCATAGGCTCGGCTCTGGAGATCGTCGACGAGCCCGTTCAGTGCGCCGCCACGCCAACTGCTCCCACGGCCACGACGGCCGGTGCGGGGCACGACGACACCTCAGAGCCCCCAACGACAGCTAAGGTCTGCACGATGGGCACAACCAAGTTTTCCGACTCCTTTCAGCTTTCATTTAGCCAATGGCTTCTGCGAACTCAAATGATACCTAGAATCCCATGCTATGGAATGAATCTAGAGTTTGAGTCAAAACAATTTTCCTTTCCCCAACAATTAACACTTGCCCGTTGCTACTCGACCACATGCACTATCTTACCAACTTTGATTCTGATGTTTGTACATTTCTAGTCACTACCTAGGGGTGCATATGCATCCATAAGAAAATGAAAAGGCAGTGATTTAGATCAATTTTTCACCATATATGCACTCCCACATCCTAAGCTTATGCACCCACAAGGCATATGCACCCCTCCACTAATATGCTCTAGCTTCGCCACTGGATGCTCGCATAGGAATTGAGGGTACATTCTATGTTTGGTGTTTAACTAGTTTTGCCATGCATAGGGTGGTTAACTTTTGTGGTAAGAAAAATGATCCACTAGGTAAAGCTAGACTAAAAATTTGACTTCTTGACAAGTGGTTCAGGGTGCTGATGAGTTAGACAGACTAAGTTGCGGCAGGAACAAAACACGGCCTATTAAAAATGTGGCTACCTATGTTCACAAGTGGCAAATTAGCAACCTTAGGTTACAATCGAAACATGCCCTAAATCTTTCTTTTTACTAGAGCACTCAACTAATTCATTCCAAGAAGTATATACTAGTGCTATATTGATCATGTATTCTTGCCAATACATGTTGGAGACTTCATCTCTCTTAAAGTTTCTAACAATCCCACTTTTTATGTTATGTATTTGTGCCTGATCATCTAACTTCATGTCATTTTTTAATATGCGATTGGCAAACAGCTTCACCATAACAAGATTTATGATTTATGCCTTTTGCAGGCGAAAAGATCAAAATGATTACCACCCTTGGCAACATAGTTTGTTATCAAACACTTACAACATAGTTTGTTATAGAATTAATTGCATATATCAAGATAATAATATCTTTCCTAGTAATGTTTGTTATCCAGATATACCACCTAAAAACACCAAACATTAGATAGACACCCCCACCGAACATGTATAATTTTCTTATTATTGTTATTATTTACATGTCTAGTATTCTTAATATTGTTATAGTTATACCACCTGATCTGCAATAATTTCTCAAATACATATAGTTGGTTGTTTATTAGATGCACAACTCCCCTTTTGTTTGAAGGATAATTCATAATTTATTTTGGATACAAATTTCTAAATTTGGTTAACTGTGGTGGCTGGCGATTGGTTAACAAAATCTTAGCATTTAGCTTATTCAATAGTAATACAAATTACAAAATAAGCACTATAAATAATCCAACATTACTCAGACTATGAAATATTTGTCTCCTATGAGACCCTAATTATAATGAAAATCCATATGTTGCATTCACTCCTATCATTTTCTAGGTTTCCCGATGAATAAAATATGAAAGCGAAAGTGTTGGAGCTTTTCGTTTCCAAATGTTTTCATCCCTAGGCTATTATGTCATCTTGCCTAGAGGTGTCATCGACCAACACCAACTTAGATAAAGAAAATAAAAAATAGCAACTGCTATCGAGTTACATTATCAATTTATATTAGACAACACTCTGTTCTAACTTCGATGAAGTGCATTTGAAGACTGCGGCAGACTAAGGTGCTGTTTGTTTCCAGTAGTTTTTTTAGCCCCTATCACATTAAAAGAAATCTTACCATTTAGAAGTATCAAATAAAATCTGTTTATAATTTTTTTGATAGATGGGTGCTAATTCGCGAGACGAATCTAATGAGCTTAATTAATCCATAATTTGCTACAATAAATGCTACAATAACCATTTGTTAATTATGGATTAATATACCTCATTAAGTTTGTCTCGCAATTTAGCTCCAGGATTCTACACTTATTAAATTTTATTTAATACTTCTAAATGCTAAGATTCTTTTTATGTGACATTATCTAAAGTTTAGCCCATGAAACCAAACAACCGGAATAGGGACCTCCACGGTAAGTCGGCAAGCACACTTACTAGCGACAGAATTGAAGGATGTAGTACTCAAAGCATTGACAAGTATTACAACATCAAGCTTTATTATTTTCTTCCATATCATTTTCTTCCATGACCAAGTGCTATCATGTGGGCAGTAAACTAAATTTCAAGAATGCAAATTCTAAGTACACATTTCCAGTAAAAATAACTCACCAGCTCTATAAACCTTCAGCTCTCTCAAATTACAATTATAGTCCATATAAATTTTTGTTCTCATTCACCTCGTTAAAAAACTATGATTATCGATATCTAAAAGTTTTACGAGTCAACCAATGCAAATGTTACTAGATCAGTTATGAAAAATACTTTCGTAATCTATAATGTAAGATTCTTAAATTATCAATTAAAGTGAAGATGTTTTGAAAAAAGCTATTAAGATTCGAAATTTGTTTTTTTTTGAAAATAATCGTTTGAATTCTGAATCACATGCTCGAGGTCGAGGCGGAAAGCTTCCAAAGATGGCCCGCCCGCTTCCTCCCCAAGCCTACCTGGCAACCTTACCCATTCGAAACCGGGCGCTCCCGGATCCACCTCCAAAGTCCAAAAGCGAGACCCACCTGCGCCGAAACGGCGAAACCATCGGAACCCTAGATCCCTCTCGCCTGAGGTCCAGAACCCTAGACCCGCCATGCACCAGCCCAGAGCACGCTACCCGCCCGGCTACGGCTCCGGCGGCGGCGGACGTGGTGGCGGAGGCGGCAACGGAGGAGGCGGCGGCGGAAATCACAACTACTACGGCCGAAACCCGCAGCCGCAGCCGCACCACCACCAACACTACCAGCACCAGCAGCCGGCACCGCCGCAGCAGCAACCGCAGCAGCCCGCGCATAGGAACGCCTCGCATCAGCATCAGCAGTGGCTGCGGCGAGACCAGGGCCCCGCCTCCGCCGCGGGGTCTGGAGATGCTGCGGGGAGGACGGCGGCGCAGCTCGACGCCGTAGACTCGAGGTATTGACTTTGCTGATTTGGCCATCGCCTCCGGTGAACCATGTTTTGGTCTTTGCTTGGTGCCGTGCCACCCTCTAGGGTTTGTGCTTTGCTTAGCTAGATGTAGAATCAACAACAAGCACCAAGCAGAGCACTAGAATGATGGATAGTTGATTTTGTTTGCTGTCTTGCTGCATTGGATATAGTTCTACTGCAATATCGTGCTGATATTAGTTGATAAGCTTGCTGACCGTTCTTTGATTAGGTCATTTGTCTGGAAAAAGGAACCTAATCATTGCTGTTCAGCGTAAAATGGCTAAGGTACCGTTTGGATGTTGGCATTGGAGGTCGGAATTGAGAATTGGAATTGCATACGACGAATACCGCTGTTTGGATGTCCGGGGAATTGAGATTTGGTATTGAGGAGCCAATACCATGGAATCGATCGACAGCTAAAATAGTCCTTCATCAAAACCGAGCCATGCCCCTCCGTATTGGGAGGAATCGCTCAGACCCCGCCATAGCCGTCGCCATTCCCTCCACTGGCGGCGGTGAGTCCAGCAAGCCGCGCCGCCGTCTCCTCCCTCCGCCGTTGAGGCCGCGCCGCCCTCTGCTCCCTCCGCCGGTGAGGCGCGCCGCCCTCTGCTCCCGCCGCCGGGGAGCCGTGCTGCCTGCTCCTTCCCTCCACCGTCTCTCGCCGCCGCGGTCCTCCATCTCCATCTCCGCCGCCGCGGCCCTCCATCTCCGTCGCCGCAACCTTCCTCTTCTTCTTCCCATCCGGTGAGCCGCACCGCCCTCTGCTCCCTCCGCCGGTGAGGCGCTCCGCCCTCCCCCTCCCCACTACGCCGGCGGGCCACGCCGCCCCATCCTCCCTCCCTTGGTGGGCCGCGCCGCCCCGTCCTCCCTCCCCCCGACGACTTGTGCCGCCCCCGTCCTGCCTTGCTCCTCGATTCCATCTAGCAATTTCATCTGCATCCAAACAATGACTTTGGTATTGTAACTCAATACCAATACTATTTTGATTTGGCATTGAAACTAATTCAATGCCAAGGGCTCCAATATCGACATCCAAACGGAGCCTAAAACTCTCCGCCATGTGCTTTCTATGCTGCGTGATGTTAACATTTTTTATTTTCCTGTTGCTGCTTTCTCTACTGCCCCCCACTGTATAAATAGTTCGCTTGGTTGTTTTGGATTTATCATGAATGTGCTATTAATTGAACTTGGTGGGGCTGGGGCCTTTGCTTGTTTATTTCAGTTCTCAAGATTGGAAGGCGCAATTGAATATACCAGCTCCGGATACACGCTACAGGACAGAGGTGAGTTCTGTCTGATACTCTTATTATCTTTTCATGTTATAGTATATAGCACAATGCATTGCAATTTCTTTGAAAACTATCTCATAGAAGTTTCTTGAATGTCTCCCATTTGCTTACATGTGCAGGCAATTGATTATTTTCTATCTGATATTTGTCTTGCCTTACTCAGGATGTCACTGCAACAAAAGGCAATGAGTTTGAAGATTATTTTTTGAAACGTGAGCTGCTTATGGGAATCTATGAAAAGGGCTTTGAAAGGCCATCCCCTATTCAAGAAGAAAGCATTCCGATTGCACTGACTGGAAGTGATATTCTTGCAAGAGCAAAAAATGGCACTGGGAAGACTGCTGCATTTTGCATTCCAGCACTTGAAAAAATTGATCCTGAGAAAAATGCCATTCAAGGTGACTTTATGTGATCAAATTTAGAAGGAGCCATAATTAGTCACATTTTTTTATTTCTGTTACCATCACAACTTAATTGGTCGGAAAGATTATCTTAGTCACTTTTCTCCAATTCCACCATGTATCCATTTCTGCTCACTTAACGTTTCATGGCCACTGAATTGTTGCTATACTTATTACTGTTGGTCACGCCGATGGCTTTGAATATAGTGAAAGAATGACTCCTGTAAGACATCTTTTTACTCCTGCAAGACATCTTTTTTTATGCAAGTTCAACCATTCTTTAATTTTAGTCTGCTGTTTGTATGTTCCCTTACATCATTACATGGATAGAAATAGTTGCAGAAAGGTAACTTTGCTACTGATATTAAGTATGAAATAAGAAAATCATTTGTGTTGTAGCCTTAACATTCTATTTTCTTTGTTGATCACGGGCACTTTCTCAGAAACATTTATTGTGGATGATAATTTGTGTAATGCCAGTTCTACATCCACTTTCTATTAGTTCATTGTTGTGTTTCTTGTTTGTCTCTCATTTTTTGTGAACTTTGCATATTGTTAAAATTAAACCTTTTTTCTGGTTTTGTGGTTCTTTTCTTCAGTTGTTATACTGGTACCAACAAGGGAACTAGCTCTGCAGACTTCACAAGTCTGTAAGGAGCTCGGGAAGTACCTGAACATTCAAGTTATGGTCAGCACTGGTGGAACCAGCTTGAAGGATGACATCATGCGTTTGTACCAACCTGTTCATTTACTTGTTGGGACTCCTGGCCGTATACTGGATCTTACCAGGAAGGGCATTTGTGTTCTGAAAGATTGTTCAATGCTTGTCATGGATGAGGTATGACGAGGAACACGAGTAATACTTTTCATGTGCTTTATCTGTATATTTTGCAATCGCAGCGTAGGCACTGGAAGTGTGTTCTATTGACAAAATTTACTTCGGCCCATTTGATTAAGATTAATCATGTCAGTGTATTGAAATTGTATCCTTGCTGAAAGAAAAGAAAATGGTATTGCCTTTTGTATCTATTTTCATCTAGTTCACTGTGGCATTAACCACCCTTTTTATGTGCTTGATACTAACCATATGCACATATTGATGCCCTGCTGAAAGAACATCCCAGAGCCCTTATCTTAGAGCATTTGTGGCCTTCAAATTTCCACAATTTGCTGATTTGTAGTACAAGGGTGCATCGTACCTTCTCATAAATTTTTTTCTTGAACAAGCAGGAGAGCTGCGTATCAATATATTAAGAACACATAAATGTGTGCATGGTTTATTTTAATAATTCATAGTGTTAGGAACTTTCATGGTCTATTTGTGTTGCTTCTGGCATGTTTTTTGATACAGATGTTGCAACACGGGGTATATGTTTGTTTGTCAAACATTACAAGTTGAACAAAAACATTATTATTTATCATGCAGGCTGACAAGCTATTAGCTCCGGAGTTCCAGCCTTCTATAGAGGCACTTATTCATTTCCTTCCTCCTAGTCGGCAACTGTTGATGTTTTCGGCAACCTTTCCTGTTACCGTCAAGGAATTCAAAGAGAAATACCTGCCTAAACCTTACGTTATTAATCTTATGGATGAACTGACCCTGAAAGGAATCACTCAATACTATGCTTTTGTCGAAGAAAGACAGAAAGTTCATTGCCTGAATACACTTTTCTCTAAGGTACAGCAAACATTAACTCTCTGTTCTAGTTTCATTCATATTTAAGTATAAACTAACACACTGTCCATATTTTTGTGTCCTGGCCAGCTTCAAATTAATCAATCCATTATATTCTGCAACTCTGTTAATAGAGTTGAGCTACTGGCTAAGAAAATAACTGAACTTGGTTATTCATGCTTCTACATTCATGCTAAGATGTTGCAAGACCACAGAAACCGAGTGTTTCATGATTTTCGCAATGGTGCTTGCAGAAACCTTGTGTGCACAGGTCTGTACCCTTGTCAAATATTTTCTGATATCTTAGGAAAGATTATGATTTTTTGATGGCTTGGAAAATCTTGGTTGGTCTTCCATTATGTAATATACTCTCAGCAGTCAGCACACGCCATTTATGTCCAATCTTATGGTGCCTCACTTTGTTGCAGATCTGTTTACCAGAGGAATTGACATCCAAGCTGTTAATGTGGTCATTAATTTTGACTTCCCCAAGACCTCCGAGACATACTTGCATAGGGTACTTTGTTATCTCATCTTTTTTTCTAGAAGATCTACGTGTTTTATAACTTTGTTGAACTTTTCCTCAATATATGCATTTTTGTAGGTTGGTCGTTCCGGTCGATACGGACACCTTGGTTTGGCAGTGAACTTGATCACTTATGAGGATCGTTTCAACTTGTAAGTCTGCACTGCGGATGTGCATACACATTGATATTTCTGTGTAAAGTAAGCAGTACTTCGCTACTTCTCTTGTATTGAGATTTTCTTCTCATTGTTTTGCAGGTATAGGATTGAGCAAGAACTCGGAACAGAAATTAAGACAATACCCCCACAAATTGACCTGGCCGTATATTGCCAATGATCAACGCTGCAGTTTCAGAAGCATCAATGCATTCATTTTTCATGAAAAACTTGTCAGGCAAATACAGATGTACATAGCACCCGTCAAGTGAGTTCTCCAACTGAGGTGTCACTCGTTGCAAAACTCCTTGTATGGCCTGGGATAATATTTAATTCTCTCATACTTGTAGGGTTCGTTTTGGTGCCTTGGTGATGTACTGATGTTTCTAAGCTTTGAGTAGTAGAGTAAGGGTTTCCTGTCGGCACTGGCTTGCTTGGAAGGTCCGGAACATCGATCAGAGAAAACAGTTCTTCATAGATCCTATTAACATTTTCATTGTACTAGTTTGCCTGTCTAAGTTCCTCTTGAATCGTCAGCTGTTTTCATTTTCTTTCCTTCTGTTATGACACATGGATGTTTTTTTCTTAGCCAGCTTATTTTGTGTTGATTTTGATTTTTTTTGGGTACGGTTGCCTCCAAATTATTTTGTGTTTCTTCTTTTTAAGAATATATACTCGTGCCCAGCTGTAGTAGGATACGAGCAACTGGCTCGACATCAAAAGCGCTGCGATGCTACCCAGTGGCCGGCTGGCCGCAGATTGACTGGAATTTGCACCTGGAAGCACTGGAAAATGATGCCGCGGCCCTGTGACGTGGCTGGTTGATCTGATACCATTGGCTGGGCACTGGGCAGCGTCAGTATTTAGGGATGGTAACCGATTATAGTTTATAGCTCTAGTGCTCTTTTAGAGTCCGATCCTCTAATTATCTTTGTAAAATTTGGGTCACCCCGGCATCCGCTGACGTAGCCATGCTGGCGACGGCCGGAAGAATTGCTTGGTCGGTGGGCTCGCTGATCGCTCGCCATGAGGAGGCTGCAAGGCGTACGCGGCGTACATAGAGTGTCCGGCCGGAGAAGCATTTTTCGGCGAGCCAGGTCCTCAGCCGGTCACGTCTTGACGCCGGTCACGACCTGGCACTCGGCAGACAGACGTACCTTGTCCGTATGTAAACAAGGCATCAGCAATGGAGTAATTTCCAATTCACTCTGGCACAAAGTAATGAAAGAGGCATCAGCACATTTGAGATGTGGTTTCATTCTCAGCACTAATTGGTTGCTCCTATCAAATTAATGTATAAAATCAGCTCCCCGCTAAATTTAAAACTGCAGTTCATGCATGACAACCAAATGAGCTTTAGTTTGGCATTACAAGTAACGAGTACTGCCCTTGTTTTTGCCCAAAAAGATAACTAAATTCAAGAAATATTTGTTTATAATAGACTGGTAAATATGCAGCATTTTTTTCCTTGAAAATAGAAGATTAACTATTAAGGTACATACATGCACACAATAGTACGGAAGTAGCATCTATTTGTTTTTTTTCATACGAATCTACTAAAACAAACACATTGTTATAAAAAGTAGTTCTATCTAAACATTTTATTGCTGGCACTACACTTAAACATTCTATTGGTCATTGACCAAATTGAGCCAGAAATCTTTTGGAGCCTCTTGTTGCTTTCACAACGCAAGAGCTGGATAAGATCTCCTATAAGAAATTTCAGTTTTGTAGATGTAAGTTATCAATTCAGCTGATATTTATGAAATAGGAACCAGAATAATTTTGGTGCTTACCTGTGGTAGAGTTAATTATATTAATATTCTAGGACGTGACATGATTCTGTTTCTATTTTCTGGCATTAAATAGTGGAAGCACATTGCTCCTTGATCTAAATGTTAAGAAGTATACTTTACTGTGCAGAAATTTTCTAGCAGCATTTGAATCGAAAATTTTCTTGCCAGCATTCCAAGCCTTGTAAACCATTTCAGCGCAATATAAAGCATAGGGCATTAGCAATTGCAGTATAAAGGAGTTTTGGGCTCCTAAACTAAAAGATCCTCGCAGGCTTGGTACAGACAACTAAAGTATAATAGTCCATATTGTTGTTGGTGAAATCAGGGTGGCTAATAACCTCCTTGATGTGTGAATATGTAGAAGATGGGCCATTTTCTTCCTCAATTTGTTGAGGAGGGCCTTTGCAATTATTTAGTAATATAATGATAATATATTATCCTTACAAAGTCATATCTCTAGACATGAGAGGTGAATCAATTTCTGAACAATCATGGATAGTAAATAACCATCCATTATTAGCAGCTCGTTAAATCTGTAAGATAAATCAGGGAGAAGCGCTGAGATTCAATGACAAAAAAACTAAAGGGAGCAAATGAACGCCTAAGTTCTGTATGACTGCGCTGAGATTTGTATCCAGATAAGCTCGTAACGGGCATCAGTTTGTGCAAAACAGCCCAGGCAGCAGTTGCAGCCTAAGTATTAAGGAAGATCCAATTAGTAGATGTAGCCAAGCATTAACGAGTACAAATGTAGCCCAATATTATAACGAAACATAAGCGTTACTGAGTTCTATCACTTCAGTTATATTAATGCGAAAGGACATGTAGTCTAGTGGTTAGAAGAGCCTCAGTAGCATTTGAGGTCCTGGGTTCGACTCTCTGTGGGAGCGATTTTTTTAGAATTTAACGGCGCTTGTGCTTTCAGTGGTAGGCGACGTTCCCGTTGACAGCGGAGCGCTTGTGGTGACTTCATCAATATCGAGGATTTGCCGGCTCAGTCTCTCGGAGGTGCTCATAGGGGTAGGGTTGTGTGCGTATATTCATAGAGATGAGTGTGCGTGCGTGTTTGTGAGCGTGTGCGTGTGTACTGTGTTTCTAAAAAAAACTTCAGTTATATTAATATTTACACAGGATACCTGCTGAGAATATCTATCTGAATTTATAGTAAAAAAAGAGGAATCAATCATAAATTAGCTTGCCTTGTCGCAAATACGACAAAAGAAGGTATTCTAGGTAAAAATGCATGTAGCCTAATTTTTGTATCTTCTCAATTACAATAAGCGATGCTCTTGCCTACTTCACGTCATAAACCACAACCAGTGTTGTCGATATGGTAAGTCACGTTGCAACTTAAGCTGCACATACCAAGTGAGAATAAGATGAGACAATAAGAAAACAAAAATCATAGTTTATAGAAATTGTTGGCTGTTGTTTTCTACATAGCATTGCTTTGATTACTGCCAGCATTCTTTAAAAAAGATTCATAAATAGTTTAAAATTGTTCGAAATTGATTGTTCTACAATAAATTAAATAGCATATAACAAAATAATAATATGTATCCGCTTTCAAAGTAATGAAAAGATGAGAGGGGGAAACTTATCTACTTTAGCATATGCGATGAGAAGAATAATAAACTGCACCAACCTCACCATATTCGCAGGCCCGTGCACGCCGGTAGCAGCGGCGGAGCACCGCCACCACTGCATGCGCTGGCTGGATTTGAGGGAAAACAAGAGAGAGGTGTGTCGGCTACAAGTGCAGTCGTCTCCTAGTGCGTCGGGCCGGTTATGGTTGAAGGCGAGGGCCGTCACGGCCACTAGCCTCCTGGCTGTCGAGCCACCAGAAGCCGCCCATCCGCCGCCACCGGCATCGCCACGGTGGCCGCCGCCTTTGCTTCGCCGGGTGGAGCTTCGGGGCTGCTGGAGGTTTCGAGATTTTCTTTACAGCAGTAGGTGAACTAGCGGGGACAATAGCCACCATAGGATGCAGATCAGACAGCCTACATCTTTTTTGCTATCGTGGATAACCTGGCTAGCCACCAAGCGGTGCGTCTTTAGATTTTTTTTACAGCAATAGGTGAACTAGCATATAACAAAATAATAATATGTATCTGCTTCCAAAGTAATGAAAAGATGAGAGGGGGAAACTTATCTACTTTAGCATCTGCGATGAGAAGGATAATAAAGTGCACCAACCTCACCATATTCGCAGGCCCGCGCACGCCGGTAGCAGCGGCGGAGCACCGTCACCGCTGCATGCGCTGGCTGGATTTGAGGGAAAACAAGAGAGAGGTGTGTCGGCTACAAGTGCAGTCGTCTCCTAGTGCGTCGGGCCGGTTATGGTTGAAGGCGAGGGCCGTCACGGCCACTAGCCTCCTGGTTGTCGAGCCACCACAAGCCGCCCATCCGCCGCCACCGGCATCGCCACGGTGGCCGCCGCCTTTGCTTCGCCGGGTGGAGCGTCGGGGCTGCTGGAGGTTTCGAGATTTTTTTTTACAGCAGTAGGTGAACTAGCGGGGACAACAGCCACCATAGGATGCAGATCAGACGGCCTACATCTTTTTTGCTATTGTGGATAGCCTGGCTGGCCACCGAGCAGTGCGTCTTTAGATTTTTTTTACAGCAGTAGGTGAACTAGCGGGGACAACAACCACCATAGGATGTAGATTAGACGGCCTACATCTTTTTTGCTATCGTGGATAGCCTGGCTAGCCACCGAGTGGTGCGTCTTTAATATATAGAAATAGAAAAAACATGGCCACTGCAAGAAACTGCAGCCCACGCAACTTAAGGTGATACAATCTTATTACATGTTTGGTTAAGATCCTTAGGATGCAGATTGTTCTGTATGAATTATCAATTGCTAAATCTTGAATTATTAATGGACCAAGAATCATAAAGATTGTTCTATATATATTTGAATATGAGATGCTTCTTCAGTCGCTAAGCTGAAATTGTTCTCTTCACTGATAGATAGTCCTTAATCAAGGTGATTGAATTTCTGTGACCGTAGTCCCTTAGCTGAAATTCCTCTAACATGAATACATTGTCTCTTTTCATGAAGAGTGGAACGTTTGACTCTTCACTAAAATAAATACGTGGGAGTACTAAAAATTGCTTCCAATGATCATTAAATCAGAGCATTGGACCAATGGTATTTTCACTCATGTACATGGACAATCAGAACATTGGAAAATAGAGATTTTAATTAAGTTAATAACATTTTAATTCTGAATGGTTGTTGATTTATATATTTCTTTTGGAAAAAGAACATTTATAACTATATTCTTCCAAATACGCAAGAGCACATGTTTCCTAAAACAACACTCCATTTCTATACTATAAGGATTCATAGAAATTGAAACCATTTTTTACCAAGATTAGGTCTCATATCCACCTCACAAACCACCGCTTTAAGACCCACACGTAAGCTCAGAAAGTTTGACAGATAACCTGGCCGACCCAAAACGACGCCTAGCCCGTTGTTCGCGAGGGCGCGCCGCCCCTCCGTCGGTTTTTTTTTTCACCATGGGGGCAGTCTACCCGCCCGCGTACCCAGCCCCCAAATTCACGGATCCCGCCCGGCCTAATCACCGCTTGCTCGTACCACCCTCGCAAATCAACACCAATGCCCGCTCGAACCGCCCTCGCAAATCACGGACGCTGGTGCCGCTCTTGCTGCGCCGCCGCACCACTCACCGCTCGCCGGGCTACGCCTGCTAACGGGGTTGAACCCACCCCAAATCCGCCCCTATCCATATTTCAAGAGCCCTAACTACCACCCGTCCCGACCCACCCCGTTGGCCCAATGCCCCAACCCGCCCCAACCCAAAGTCACGATGGAAGATGATATGCGACTTACGTGCCGATCTACTACCATAGCGTCCCAATCAGGAGTACGCCGGGCCAAGAGCGGACGCCGCTTCCTCGAGTTGCACGGCGGCGTCCCGGCGTGGTAGCGTCATCCTGCTCATCTTGCTGCGCCGCCGCACCGCTCGCCGGACCAACAGCGGACGCCGCTTCCTCGAGTTGCGCGGCGGCATCCCGGCGACATCCTACGCACCTGCCACGACACCGCGGGCTCCAGACGCACGCCGTAACCGCTCGCCGATTCCTCGAGTTGCACGACGGCGTCCCG
The DNA here is from genome assembly GCF_016808335.1 of Panicum virgatum. NCBI lineage: Eukaryota > Viridiplantae > Streptophyta > Magnoliopsida > Poales > Poaceae > Panicum > Panicum virgatum. Next base: position 19,256,621 of record NC_053144.1, read on the forward strand.
GCGTCATCCTACATCTGCCCTTCGTGCTGCCTGCCGTGTAGCAATGGATCTCCGGCGACCTCTTGGGGATGTTTCTAACAAGGCAACTGATGAAACTATGGCACAAACGAAACGGAAACGAACAGGTAACGTGGCTTCGATGGTCCTGACCGATATCAGATTGCATTTGTTGTTTGTTTTGACACCGGATGTTGTTTGCAGGTGATGCCGGGCTGGAGAACGTTGATCCTAATGGACGTGCTCGGCAACGGAGGAGAGAAAGGAACGCTGCCATGACAGAAGAAGAGAAGGAGAAAAGACGTGGTAGAGCACGTGAAAATTATCACCGGAATAAGTCAAAAAGCATTGTTAATCCATTACTCGGTAAAACCAACGTTGATCATAATGAACCGGTGCTTGATTCAGGTAAATCCATCGGTCCTATCACTTGCGATACACCAATGACATTCAGGGTTTCTGGCGTTACCACTACCAGTAGTGGTGTTGTCTTGATGGATTCCGGGGCCATAACTGGTATGCCATGCTAGAATTTGTTAGAGTATTTTTGGCTGTTGTCACTGTCAAAAATCAATGTTTTGCACGCAGGCTCACCATGCGTTAGGGGATTATCTATGTCTGCTTCTAGCAAAAAGCGTGCTGTAAGAAAATATGCTGATCTACCAGAGGAAGAGAAACGGCATGCAAAGGCAAGAGAGTGTTATTATCGCAAGATTAAGAAGTCATTAGTGGACTCTGATCCTTCTGTGACAACTAATGCGGCCGTTGGTAACTCACATCGACAGTCATTCGACCATTAATGACCTTCATTCGAGTTGTGGCTGATCGTGACTGCATGCACTTTATCAATTTAAGCACCGCATGAGATCACGCCGGAGCATCGTGTCAGGCAGATGGATAGGGAACGGTATAGCCGACTCTCAGCAGAAAAAAGGCAGGCAAAAATTACAAAATCTATGGAAAATCGGCTACCGAGGAGAGTGAATATGCAAGGTATTGGTATTTCAAAAAGGCATGCAAAAATTACATCTTTAAGTTGCATTTATCTTTCTCATTGGTGTATACTATTTTAGGTGATACCCCTATCAAGCCGGTGGTCCAACCTTCATTGGAAAGTACAATTACGCAAATTCAAACACGTTCAAGATGCATTGGTTCAAGTAATGGTAGTCAGTTTCTGTGATCTATAATCTTGTTTCTGCCAAAAATTGATTTTTTCCAAAAATAAACCACGTGATTTATTATGGTTTAAATTAACAATTGTAGCTGTAGACCCATTCACTGCCGAAGAAAATCGAGCTGGAATATGGGAAAATGATGAACCTGACGTTGCTTTCAAAGGTGCTTGTTCTGCTCAACTTTAATTAAACATAATTTTTTTATGTTTTGTGTCAATGTTAAAATGGTTTGTCTTGATCTTTCTTGTGACCAGGTGTAAACGCTGAAAAAAGAGCTTTTGACTCAGGTATTTGGGAAACAGCTGATAATGTGTTAGACGCACAAGAAGGTACTATTTAGTAGTTTTTTAATTCATCTAGATATATAAGCTGTGTATGTAAATAATAAAAGGGTTGATGCAGAGGAAGATCTGGATTGCAAAGCTCCGGATAATTGTGGTTTAGATTGTGATGTATTCGGAGACGATGAAGCAAGAGTCTACCAAGCTAATGGTATGCTTGCCTATTAAATCAAAGATATAGTATTGTAATGCGTATTATTGAAGTCTAAATACACGCGACGACTCCTAATGATGCAGACCGGCCCAGGGAGCAGCTCCGAACTTTCAAGCCGAAACGTCCGGAAGAGGGTACTTGGAAAATAAATGTGCCAAAACTGCAGGGTAGGCGTACAAATCAGGGACCTACCTTTGGGAAGTTATTGAACAAGTACACTAAGTCCGTTCAACAAGATCGGCCATTAAAAAAGATGCCTCATTCACCACCGCGTCGGGGCAATGCTTCGCCTCCAAGGAGGGAATTCATCAGGCGCAGGAGTAATTATCCTCAGTTTCCTCCACAGAAGGTGTATGCTACTATGCCTTGGTCCCTACCGGCATCAAATGCAGTTAATCCGATGTGGGAACATGAAGGGATTTGGCTCCAATGCTTTCCAATGCCATATCCACCACCATATCAGAGGGCGGAAAGATCAAAGACGCCAGTACATGACCGATTGGGAGCACACCAATCTGGTCCAGCTCAGCAGGCGCCACCGGTCAGACCGGTCCCCTATGACCGGTCAGACCGGTCTCAGCAGAGACCAGCGCGATTTGTTTCTCCATAGGTTGAATACCGCGTGAAGGAAAAGAAGTTAGAGGTGCAATCAAAAGCTACTCCAGGGAAGGCTAAAGCCGATACTGTTGTTCAGATCGGCGAGATTAAAGTGGTTGTGCAAGATAAGGGTAAAGAGCCGATGGTGATTGATAAATCGGCTACTTCTGCTCCTCCTGTCCAGAAACCTTTTACTGCTAACAATCATGAGGCCGGTGGCAGCAAAGTGGCGGACAAATACCATCAACCTCGTTGGTGTCCCGAGGGATTGACGCATACCCAGAAGAGGAAGCTCCAACGTCTTCGCAATAAGGAAAAGAGGGAGCAGGAGGCAGAGAAGGCGAGGGATGAGTACTTCAACAAATACAGACCCATGATCCCTCAAGGCAAGGTGTGGCAGGTCAAGACAGTTGACCAGCCAGCAGAAGGACCGGTCGAACCGACCCCGGCGACCGGTCAGACCGATGCTTCTGACCGGTAAGACCGCCCTGAGCCACCGGTCAGACCGGTTTAGCCCAGTGCAGAGAGTACAACCGAATCAGCGGTGCCTGTTTTGGTTTCTCGATTTGATGGAGTAGAACCAGCTCCACCAACGATGGAAGAGGAAGAATTGGTGGATTATGAGGCGTCTCCGGAGCGCAACAATTTGGAGATTAACGTTGTGCATATGTCTTCAGATTATCTCATAATTCCTGAAGAGGAGGTGGTTCATCTTCAATTTGGGCCTCGTGATGCTATGTTCCAGAAGCCCAAGGAATCGGATAACCACTTGAAAGCTCTCTACATGAGGGGACATCTTAATGGAAAGCCGATTTCTCGCATGTTGGTGGATGGTGGGTGTGACAGAACTGCCCAAATTAAACCGGGTTAAGTGCGCTAACTATCATCTTGATGGTTAATCAAGTTACTGTGCACTTAAAATGGTGTAATCCGGACGTCTGTCGGGTTAAGGATCGAAAAACACTGGAAGTCTCGCACGAAGACGAGCACAGATGATTACAAGCAGACAAAAGTCTCAAATTTAGGCTAATATGCAGAGTTTTACAAATAAGTTTGAATAAAAGTTATTAGATTTCAATCGGTAGCGGAAGTTAAATAGAAGTTTGATTTCAAAACCACGATACTACGAAGACGTGAGGACGTCACATCGAGCCCACGGATGTGAATCCTGGTTAGCTTCAACCAGCAGCAGTTACCTGAAAATAGGGTGACAACAAACCCTGAGTATACTAATACTCAGCAAGGCTTACCCGACTATGGGTATACTTAGCCCACTATTTAGACATGCAAAGCTTTTTGGCTCTGAAGTTTATTTTTGCTGGAAAGCGACTAATGGTGGATCCTTACTTTCAATATTTTAGCTCAAGTTTAATGTACAAATATCAACTAGGTTTGCATAAACATCTAGAGCAAGCATGGTATATCACATTATATTTTTCCCAAGAGTATCATAAACATATCTCATCACATTGCCATTCTCATTCCACTTGTTTACTATGATGTGACAGAGAGATCAAGGCTCTCATAACCGCGAGTCACGGCGAATCGATCCGATTTAACCTTGCAAGGTGGACCTGACTCAGACGACACATGCAAACCACGCCGGGCCACACGCGTCAACTGTTCTCGTCATTACCACGACATCTAAACCACGCCTGCCAAAACCAGGGTGAAGGGCCCCTCTCGGCGAACTCTCGGAGTACCCGGAGGCGACATACACTCCAACACCCGCCATCATTCCACTCCCAGAGTAGCAGGTCGCAGTTCGAGCTATCGTTATAAATCAGGTCTACAGCTTACCGGTTTCGACTACCTCCTACGTCCGGCATGTGGTTAGCACTGTTCAATCCTCGATCAATGTGCCAACAACGGTACGGTCCTCAATCGACACAGGTAGAGGTCCACTTTCCATGCATTCCATATCCATAATCCAATTCCTCTCCGCTCGGTCTCCATTCTTCTTTTCTCACAGATTCATTCTCAAACCACTTTGCCATAAGTAACAAGGACCTATAGCTCGCGAGTGACAGGAATCACTCAACTTCTACGAGTCCTAATTAAGCATGGCAGTGCTAACGACCTGCACACTAGTAGAGTAACTGAGGAAACCTGGGGATCATGCATCTACGGTTCCAATCAACTCCTAGAAACGTAAATGCACAATAATTATATAATAAACATTGAATACTGAAATTAAGGGTTATGCTCCGGGGCTTGCCTGGGATTAACACTAAGTCAGTTAGTTAGATTGCACCGGCTTGATAGCATCTCCGGCCCTAGCTTGCACTTTAGTCGGTCCTTCCATCTTCTGGGTCGGTTCATCAGTACACCATCTTCTGGATCGACTCCAACATCACCCTTCAGTTCCACGCGTCACACATCTAGCGTACCTAAATGAGATGCAACAATGCGGATGTCTGAATGCATGGACAATGCATCTAAAAGGGCAAGCAAGATAAGCACAAGGTCGCTATTGCATGGGCATGAGCATCTAAAGAAGTGAAGGTTAATTAAACATCACACAAGTCTACCGTAGAGATAGCAAGTACAACAAGCATGGTACACAACTAGCAGATGATATAAATAAAGTGTTTTGCTTCCAAAAAGCATTACATAAACTTATTTTGGAAAAGCTAAGACACAGCGCAAAGCAGGAAAGGTTAGACTAGAACTTCATTAACTAGCAAGCAAGTATGAGCAAGAGAACACACTAAGATTTTCATTTAGCTTAACCAGCCAACATAAGCAAGATGGAAATAACTAGGGACTTCTATTTAACTAAAAAGCACATAGAACCAAGCGATATGAAAGCAACCCATATTCTGATTCTAAATGCAACCACCTGAAATGTAAACTGAACCAAGCAATATAAAGCAAACCACATATGATCTCAAATGAGTTAACACGCAACAAAGCATTTCCTAGTAACCGCATACAAGGAAAACTAACACTAGGAACCAAACAAAAAGTAAAAACTTAACTTGCAATCATAAACTGGTAACCAAATTTTAACAGCATGATAAGCTACTAATAATAAGTGTAAAAACAATTAACCAACATTTATTGATAACATAAAGCATTTATTTTATCCTCAACAACACAAATTGAACCAAAAATAGATTTACACACATGCACATAGCTTCTGGTTCTAAAATTTTTACAGTGAACTAAACATGCAAAGAGTAAGTTATTGCATAAATTTCATAATTTTTCGACTTTTTGAATCACAGATATTAAATAAACAAGCTAAAACAAGCATTACTCATGATTAAATCAATACATCATAAAAACATTAAATAAACAGCAGGTTAAATATTTTTCCTAAGTTCTACATGCCAAAACAAAACTAACCCAACTAGTTTTACCTTTTTACTATTTTTATTCTATTTACTAAGAATTTTCAAAGCTTGCAACTACTTAAACTAACATTTACAATAGAGCAAAAATTATTTCGAAATTAAAGATCAACCTGTAAGGAAAGTTGTAGGTCTTAGAACAAGGAATCCAACAAATTTTAGTTTGCATTTTTCTGATTTTTTATGATTTACTACAATTTTCCAAAGTTTCAGCCAAAAATTTCAAAAAGGTCCAGTGCGACACTATTCATCTGAGTCTTGGTGTGTGCAGATAGGCCCCTGGAAAAGTTTTAATTCCCGCACAAGGTCCCTGGTCGCGATTTTTGGAACAGAGGAGGCTCAGGGAGCTCGATTCCGGCGATGGGGTGCTTCCCGGCGGAGAGGGAGAGGTGGGGGAGCATGAGAGACTCGAGAGCTACCTCTGGGTGGTCTCGGTTGATGCCGAGGTGGTCGGTGGAGGGCCGACGATGGGAGCAGGCGGCCGGCGGCGGCGGTGAGCGACCACGGCGAGGTTCCGGCGGCCGATTCGGGGCGGGCTCGGGCCGAGGAGCACTGGTGGGGCGTGAGGAAGCTTGTGGGCGGGTCAGTTCGGGATGAGGGGGGCCGGAGGAGGGAGCTCCACGGCGAGCAGGGGGCGGCGGCGCTGATAGCGCGCGGCGGCGCCTCTGGCGCGCGAGCAGGGTCTCGGCCCGGCTCTAGGAGGAGTGGAGCAGGTGCGGGGCGAAGCGAGGCGGCCTAGGGCGTGAGGAATCGCAGCGTGGCGGCGAGGGAAGGCTGGCGCGACGCCGGCGGCGGCACTCTGCTCGGCTCAAACCGGAGGAGGAAGAGAAAGGAAGGAAGAAGAAGAGAAGGCGCCCAGAGAGGACGGGATAAGGTCGTGCGCGAGGGATAAGGCCGAGCGCGGCGTGGAGGGCGAGGATCGCCGGGCGGCGACGCTTGGAGGTCGCCGGCGACGATGCGTGGGCGTGCGGCATGAGCGCCGAGAGCAGTGAACAGAGAGAAAATGATTCATCGAAACTTAGCTCGATTTTGACCGTCCAAAACTCAAAATTTCATATAGAAACTCGAAAATTTCCAATAATGAAAGTTGTTCAAAATTTGATTTCCTCCAACTTTTGTTTTAGGCAAAACTTCATTTGAAGATCAAATCATGGTTTAAAATTTGAAATGTTAAAACTAAAGCATTAATGTCCTATTCAAAGCAAAATTAAAAGTTTTCTTCAAATTTTGTGCTGAAACTTAAAAAAAACCATAACACGAAAGTTTTTCACCACTCCAATCTCTACAAGTTTGTTTTTAGGCAAAAGTTTATTTGAGCAAGAAGTTAAAAGTTATTTTTAAAACATGTTTCATTGGATTTGAAAAAAATAGTCATCATTTCATGTGTTAACAAGCTAGCAAAAATGTAATTAAAAATATTTTATGCATGCACGATTAGTGTTAATGACGATACCAAACACATGATTAACCTTAACTACAAGTGATTAACACCTGGGGTGTTACAGTGGGGCTATTGTAAATCTTATGCCCTACTCATTGTATAAGAAGCTTGGCAGGAAGGACGAGGAGCTGATCAAGACCAACATGACGGTTAGCGGTGTAGGTGGAGGTGATCCCATTGGTGCCAAGGGAGTTGCGTCCATGGAGTTGACCGTTGGAAGTGAGACGCTTGCCACAGCCTTCTTCATCTTGGAAGTGCAAGGTAACTTCAGTTTAATACTTGGGCGTGATTGGATTCATGCCAATCAATGTGTTCCGTCTACCTTGCATCAATTTCTTATTCAGTGGATCGGTGATGAGGTTGATATAGTGCCTGGTGACACTTCTTCCTTCATAGCTACCGCCGATTCCAATTCCATTGGTGCCAATGACAACATCAAGTGCTTATCGGGCTTGGATCTGTCTGATTATGAACTTATCAGTTGCACCAAGGAGGGTTCCGTTCCTGCAACTCTAAAGCCGATGGAAAATCGGCTAAATCACTTAATGCTGTAAAGATGAGTCCAACAGGCGACTCAGGTGCAACCGGTCAGACCGGGTCCCACGACCGGTCAGACCGGTCTTCTTCGGATCGGCCATCAGAGCCGACCGGTCAGACCGGTGGGTCAGACCGGTCAGACCGGTCCAACGCAGAGTGGCTCCAGCAACGCATTGAGCACTATCGGGTGCATACGAACGATATGTGTGAAACTATTAAAGAATCAGAAGACATGGACAAGTTGGGCCAAGGTTTTATGTCGGCTGATCCTTTAGAAAAGTTAGATCTAGGTGATGGTACTATTCCTAGGCCGACTTTTGTAAACAAGAATTTATCGGTTGAGTTTAAAGCCGATTTGATAAAGTTATTAAAAGAATATATCGATTGTTTTGCTTGGGAGTATTCTGAAATGTCAGGATTGAGTCGTGATCTTGTTGAACATCGCTTACCAATCAAAGCCGGTTTTAAACCTTATAAACAATCGACTAGACGTTTCAATCCTAGTATTTATAACCAAATTAAAGAGGAGATTAATTGATTATTAGATGCTGATTTTATTCGATCTTGTCGTTATGCGGATTGGATCTCTAATATTGTGCCTGTTGAAAAGAAAGATTCGGGCAAGATTCGTGTTTGCATTGATTTTAGAGATCTCAATAAAGCTACTCCCAAGGATGAATATCCTATGCTTATAGCCGATATGCTAATTAATGAAGCATCAGGACATCGTGTTATTAGCTTTCTTGATGGTAACACGGGTTATAATCAAATATTCATGGCCGAGGAAGATACGTCTAAAATGGCCTTTGTGTGTCCCGGATTTGTTGGTTTGTTTGAGTGGGTGGTTATGACTTTTGGCTTAAAGAATGCTGGTGCAACTTATCAGAGGGCTAGGAATTTAATCTTCCATGATTTGCTTGGTGTTATCTTGGAAGTGTACATTGATGATATTGTTATTAAATCGTCCAGTTTGAATTCTCATTTAGCCGATTTAAGACTTGCTCTTGAAAGGATGTGTCGGTATGGTTTGAAGATGAATCCACTCAAATGTGCTTTTGGAGTATCGGCGGGAAAATTCCTTGGTTTCATCATTCATGAGAAGGACATAGAGATTGATCCTAAAAGAATTGAAGCTATGAGGAAAGTTGAGGCTCCTACTTGCAAGAAAGACTTGCAAAAGTTTCTGGGCAAGGTAAATTATTTGAGAAGATTTATTTCTAATTTGTCCGGAAAGATTGATGCTTTTACTCCTATTCTTCGGTTAAAGAATGAAGCCGAATTTACTTGGGGGGCAAAATAGCAAGAGGCATTTGAGAAAATTAAATACTATTTGTCTTCGCCGCCGGTTCTTAAAGCACCTAGGAGAGGTGTTCCTTTTAAACTTTATATAGCGGCCGAAGATAAAGTTATTGGAGCTGTTTTGACTCAAGAGACCGAAGGAAAGGAGTATGTTATTACTTATATAGGCCGACAACTTATTGATGCGGAAACAAGATATACTTTTATTGGAAAGTTGTGCTTGTCTTTATATCATGCTTGTACTAAATTGCGACACTATCTCTTATTTAGTACATGCATAGTAGTATGTCAAACCGATGTGATAAAACATATGTTGCAAAAGCCAATTTTGAGTGGTAGAATCGGCAAGTGGGCATATGCTCTGATAGAATATGATTTGGCTTGTGAACCTTTGAAGTCTATGAAAGGCCAAATTGTAGCGGATTTCATTGTTGAGCATCGGATTAATGATGAGCATGATTTAGAAATCGGCCATATTTTTTGCACACCATGGAAGCTTTATTTTGATGGATCGGTTTGTGATGATGGGAGAGGAATTGGTGCTGTGCTTATATCTCCAAGTGGTGTTGTTTTTGAATTCTCAAACCGATTAGAAGAATATTGCACAAATAATCAAGTTAAGTATGAAGCATTATTATTCGGCTTGGAAATTTTACAATCCATGGGCGTGAAGCATGTTGAAGTTTTTGGTGATTCGCTTCTCGTTGTGCAGCAAGTGTCCAAGGTATGCCAATGTTATAATGGTTCATTAAATGCATATCTTGATAAGTGCCTCGAAATTATTTCTTCTTTTGATGAATTCGTTATAAGACATTTGCCAAGAGAAGAAAATGGACAGGCTAACGCTCTGGCTCAGCAAGCATCTGGTTATAATGTTAGAAAAGGAAAATTTAACATTAGAAGACCGATGCAAATGATAGCCGAGTTGCGGTTTCTGGACGAACCGGTCAAACCGGTTGACGCGACCGGTCTAACCGCCCCGACCGGTCTGACCGGTCCGGAGTCCGGTCTAACCGATCAGACAGCAGAAAACACTGATTCGGCTATGAAAAAAGCCGAAGATCAGGATTGGAGAGTTCCTATAATCTCCTATCTTAAAGATCCTGGTCGTGGTGCAGAGAGAAATATTCGACGTGCAGCGTTCAAGTATATTTTAATTGATGATGAGCTTTATCGTCGAACCGCCGAAGATTTGCTTCTCAAATGTTTGGACTCGGATCAGGCCAACTTTGCTATGGGAGAAGTTCATGAAGGCATCTGTGGTACTCATCAATCGGCTCCTAAAATAAAGTGGTTGCTTAGGAGAGCCGGTTTTTATTGGCCTTCCATGATTTCAGATTGTTTCAAGTATTATAAGGGATGTGAAGAATGTCAACGGTTTGGGGATTTGCAATTGGTACCTGCTGCATCGTTACATCCTATCATTAAACCATGACCATTTCGAGGTTGGGGATTGGATTTTATTGGACAAATTAATCCTCCATCTTCAAAGGGGCATCGTTTCGTGTTGGTTGCTACGGATTTTTTTACTAAGTGGGCCGAAGCGGTTTCCTTTGAGGAATATGACACATAGAGATGTGATTGAGTTTATAATTGAGCATATTATTCATAGATTCGGTATTCCTCAAACTTTGACTACGGATCAAGGCGCTTCATTTATATCAAAGGAGGTACGTGTATTTATCGAGTCTTACAAGATCAAGTTGCTCAATTCATCTCCATATTATGCTCAGGCCAATGGACAGGTCGAGTCAAGTAACAAGATTTTGATCAAGCTTATTAAGAAGAAAATAGAAGAAAATCCTAAGAGGTGGCATGGAGTGTTATCCGAAGCATTGTGGGCTCATCGTATATCTCATCATGGTGCTACCAAGATTACTCCTTTTGAGTTTGTGTATGGTCAAGAGGCCGTTTTACCCGTTGAGGTAAATCTGGACGATTATAGATTGGCTAAGCAAAAAGATCTTTCTATTGTTGATTATTATAATTCAATGATGGATAATATTGATGAGGTGACCGACAAGCGTATGAAAGCTTTAAAGGAGATTGAAAAGAACAAACTTCGGGTTGCTAGAGCTTACAATATGAAGTTAAAAGATAAATCTTTTTTAGGTTGGGGATTTAGTTTGGAAGACAATATTACCTCTTGGGATGAAAAGTAATAAGTTTGGTAAGTGGTCGCCAAGTTGGGAGGGTCCATATAGAGTTGTTAAAGTTATCTTCGGGAATTCCTACATGATGGAGACGCTGCAAGGAGATCGACTACCTAGAGCTATCAATGAGAAGTACTTGAAGAAATTCTACCCAAGCGTGTGGCAAGATGCATGAAGAAATATGGCCGGTTTACGAGAATCGTCCTTAGCAGTATTTTTTAGGACCTAGTATTGTATAGAATACTTCTGTTTTGCTTTTTAGCTTGTAAACTCACTAAAAAGCAGGGCGGTATATGTTGACAGCCAAATTTGGCACCTACCGAGGCCGACCGGTTAGACTGGTCGGGTCTGTACAGTCCTAGTAGAATTAGGTTTTTTGTAAAGAGTCCTCATGTAATCCTACTCGTGAAGGGGTACGTCTTCCCCGGTCTATAAATATAAAGACTAAGGCCGATTGAAATTATTCCCAATCGAATCAATACAAAAATCGCATTACTTTTTATCTCCCAAACCCTAGCCTTTTCCAACCCTAGATTGCTTTCTTCCTTCGTCTCGATGGCGTTTGAAGACGTTCTGAGTGGCCTGCCGACCTCAGAGTAACCCTACGTTCACGAGCTCCGACGGGGTCCCTCCCGAGCTCGCTGTTCTAGGTCTTCGCGAGCTCCCTGCTTGCACCGGTCAGACCGGTCCGCCCAGGGTTTTCGCTGTGTTGATCGTTGTGCGATCTAGCGCATTCAAGTATGTTGGCGCGATTCTGTGTCAACAGGGAGTGCGGACGGGGCGGTGTCGTGATCGATGAAGGCGCAGCCGCGCAGGGCTCCTCCCGCCTGCTCGATCCGTCGGTGGCCCTGCTTCACCGGCCGCGGTTCTAGCTCCGGCGGCTCCTCGACGCCAATGTGACCGTGCTGCGAAGGTTTCTCGCGGACGGGACTCGGTGGTTTCCCAAAAGAAAAAAACCGGAGGGGGGGTGCGGGGGGTGCGACGTGACTCGGAAAAACCTGTCGGGGGGTGCGACGGTACTCGGCAGCTCGCGTGGCCTGTCGCAGGCAGGGTTAAAAAAACCGGCCGGAACCGGTCCGGTTACCGCGGTTACCGGTCTAACCGGCCCGGACCGGTTCTGGTTCCGGCCGGTTTCAAACCGGCCCAAATTCAAATTTTAAATTTGAATTCCAAAACATGGAAAAATCCCAAAAAAAAATCTTAAAAATACTTCAAGTTGCGACGAATCTAATGGTGTCAAATTTTTTCAAATATTCGTTCATTTAGTATACTTTGCGAGCATTTGAAGTTAAACAAAAAAACATGCATACAAAAGTATACAAATACAATGTAAAAGTAGTACAAAAGAGGGTTAGAGGGTTCATTTAGACTAAAACATATTATACAAACATTCATTTACTATACTCTGCGAGCATTTGAATTTAAACTAAAAAAGAAAAAAAATTGAATTTGGTCAGTTACCGTTCAAACCGACCGGTTACCACTCAAACCGACCGGTAACCGGTCAAACCGGACCGGTAAACCGGTCTAACCGGCCGGTTAGCCGTTCGAAACCGCTATAACTGCGGGTTTTGAATTCAAATTTGAGTTTAACCGGTTTTTACCGGTAACCGGTCAAACCGGACTGGTTAGCCGGAACCGGGCGCCGGCGGTTCGAACGGAACGGTCGGTAAAAAAATCCCTGGTCGCAGGACGGGGATGGTCGAGTACTGAATATTAAAATATTAATTATTTAGTACTCTAGGTACCCATTAACAGAGTCCTATATATATATACTAGTAGAGTGCACGTGCGACATCGCACGTGTCTGAAAAACAATATTGTGAAAAAAAATCACACTAAATTTAGTGGCAACAAGCATTTTAAAAACTATATACGGTGAAAATAAGCAACGAAATCTCAATTACGATGAAAATAGACAAAAAATTCCAAATATGAAAAAAATTGTATAATTATAGAAATAGGTAAATACTCTGTATAAGATGGGAACATATTAGGTGCAAACCAACCTCTCCGTGCAAATTATAGAAACTTCAATCTAAACCATCAGATCAACATCCAAAGGGAGGGGCAGAGAAGGGTGGGAGGGGAAATTTGCAAAAGTATGATTACCCAATCTAAGGGCGGGTCCAGATTGAAAAATTACCCAATCCCTCATACCCCTTGGATGTTGATCCGATAGCCCAGATTGAAGTTTTCATAGTTTGCACGAAGAGATTAGTTTGCACTTAATACGTTCCCTGTATAAGATAGTGTATAATGGCATGTATAAGTACTGTTCGCCTACATGACCGTTTACACGGCGTGTAAACGCTACTCAATGGGTAGCCAAGTAAAGCATGTGTAATGTCTATTATCAAGTTTGGTAAGTAGTATGCACGTGTGGCACCACATATTTAAAGAATAATGTTGTGAAAAAATACTCACACTAAATTTTAGATGCAACAAGCATTTTAAAGATGGTGCATCACTGGTGATGCACCTAAAATGGTGTTTAACGTTAGCAGGGAGTAGTTTTCGGTAGGCATTCACCTCATGTGTCAGCATATATCAACTAAAGTTCAGTCGCATTGCTCACGGATACTGTGCAAAAGTCATTTATATCATGCATTTGTAGATAACGGTAAGAGAATTATTACGCCGATCATATAAGAGTATTTTTTTTTCCTATGTACACTTGATGTTTTTTGGAGAAATTGAAAAAAGGCACCATATCCATTAAATTCATCAGGTACAAAAACTTCAAAGAGCAGCAGAAGCTCAAAAAATAACTCGACATGGATGTTAAAAAATAATTATTACAGAAAAATGCCAAATAAGAGTATGAGTTTCAACTGAACTTCATTCGATAAATTAGCAGCATGAATATATCAAGTAGAAGTACGAGTGTCAACTGAACCAGCATTTACCTAAACTTTGCATGCCTTGTTTGTATGTATAATTAAAAAACAACGTTGTGGACCACATTCACAGATGGTCGACAGCCACACGAACTCTTTGCAGCAGCCGCGCTCACAGTCAGCAAAATCGAAACCCACAATGACCAAAGTTCAGCGTGTCAGGTGCTAAACGCATCAGATGGCGCTTTCAAGTAATTTCATTTCCATGTGCTATGTGTACTTCTGGAAACATACAAATCCACATCTCAGATAAAAAGTTGAACCTCTCAATTACCCAAAATTAAAATTCGATTGGCACAAGTTTGTGAATTTGCTAAACTGGACAGCAGCATGTATACTGGGAGAATAAGTGTACAGTACCACTAATAAAAAACCTTGATAACATTGACCCGTAAAAATGAAACTTGATAACACTGATCAAGAGATTGCATTTATCTATAATTTGGCGTGAATACTATTAAGTTTAAATTTTCAAAACGAAAGAAAATTGGGTAGAGGGTGGCGGCTGGCTAGACCATGGCAGCAAAAGAGCAACAGCCTAATCAAACTGCCATTGCCATGTGGTTAGACCAGCATTATTTTCATAATAGAACAAAGAAGTAGAATATTTTGGAGCTCAATACCCATGAGTCTCTTTCAGTTTCTAAACCATAACCAGCTAAAAGCTTTAACACTTATGTTCCTATGTTACTATTTGCAAGAAGTTAACCAAGCTATGACATAAAAGATAGCAAAGGAATCACAATCCATTACTCTTAAAATATAGTGATAGACCTCAAATAGATTGTTCCCCTTACTTCACCTAACTACTCTAATCTTCTCATAAAAAAAGTTTAAAAGCTGTAGTATTCCATATGGAGTTGCATAGCTCTAATCTGACCATCTGCCTTTCTAGCTTAAACAATCATAACATGATGTTAGAAAGTTAGGCTCCAATGTTGATTAATGACACAACAAAAAATGGGATTACAGAAAATTAGCTCCCCACATATCTGCAGTATTTAAACATCTTGCACATTTACATAACAAACCACTAATTATCTTTGCGCCACAATTGTTAAACATGCAAGGCAAAAGTATGAAAACAGTATAAAACGATTAAAAAAACTCAGAGGCAAGTATTGTTTTGCAGTATAATGATTACCGGGTCTGCAAAAAGATTAAACAAGAAAGGCTGCACACCGTCATGAGTCGCTGGGCACCCAAGATTCAGCAAAACACCAATCTTTTCATTGCCAACAAAAAGTGTTCTCGGCTCAGATTGGGAAGTGGGAACTACCTCTGATGTTGATGAATATCCCCTAAAGTGATGCCTCAAGTCAGACGATGGTTGAGAATACCATCCCAAGTTGCAAGTGAGTCTGTGGCGAGCACAAGGCGACACAACAGAGGTATGCTCGCCTCACAGCTAATTCATCAAGCTCATGGAGAGCAGGAGCGGTTTCTGCCCTGCATCTTGCGCCTAGGGATGGAACTGTGTTAGCGGAGCCTGTGGGAAGGGCGCTGGCATCAGGGTTGGATGAGGCATGTAGGATGGAGTCGAGGTGATAAGCTTCTTCTGGTGCTCTAAACTCTCCTCTAGTTTCAGCTTCTGCTTCTCATTGCGAAGCTCATCCTTCTCTGCCTAGAATTTAGTGAAAGAACAGTTTCATAATCATTGCAGATCATTGGATAAAAAAACATTGGAAAAGGAGCAGGTCTGTGCTCCCCAACAAAATTTTTCCACAAGCAGTATTGCACACAACTTGGAATTTAGATATGAATTAATTACATTTGAAAAATCAACATGGTAATCCATCTCTCAAATATCAATGACTGCTTGGGGATGTAAAAAGGATCCTACTGAAAGATAGACACTCAACTGATATTATATTTTAAAAGCATTCAACATAACAAGAATCAAATAATGGTACAATACTCTCTACTGATACATCGAATGGAAATATTACCGATAGGAAATTCAGCATCCACTTCTTATAGTTCCAGATTCATATCAATATCTTCTAATAATGCTCTTTGACCTCGAGAATTTGCTGCCACATTGAAATCAATTTCTCCTAGAGCTTTGTCAAATAAAACTCAGTGCAATACTGAAGTTAATCTCTTATAGATCTTTTCGACAAAGCAAAGTTTGTACTGATAGTTCCCAATATTCTCTAAAAAGTATCACTTCAATGTATGAATACAGCTATAACAAATATTTCTAGTTTCCTACTTAAAAGTATCACTTCTGCACAACACTGGTGATTAAATTAGTACTGATGGGACCTGGATGTGTATTGCGTGCAAAAGAAGCTACTGACTAAGCATTAAAACATCTATCGTTCAAATAATTACTGAATAGTGAGAGCAAGAAACAAGACTGTAAACCGAAAGATGGATTTGTTTCACAGCAGTGGATGAGAAAGCCATACCTTCATCGTTCCATGAGCCACACCTCAGATGGTTGCTTGCCAGATGGTAGATGCTTCAATGCCTAACAGAAAGAAGTGGCAATCCACTCAGGACAAGTCATGGCCTTTGGAGGAGAGAATGGCCCCACAATTTGATGACAATACTTGGTTCCATCGACAGCCACGCCGACTCCCATGTATGGTACATCACTTGCTTGCTGCATTATTGACCCCTAGAGGGCTAGACCAATCAGAATTTCAAACAAAGTGCAAAGAAATGGAGCTCCAAGTATGATAAATAGCATATTGAGTTTAAAACATCATTCCAAACATTTTTCTACTATGCTATTTCATATAGCCAGTAAACCATGAAACCTAGTAATGGCAAGGTGCAAGCTTGTTTGCTAGGAATTGGACAGATGGATGAAAACTAACAATCAATACACACCTCACATGTCTTATTTGACAAAAATTCCCCACATGCAAGGTTCATCCATAAGAATTACAAAAACATTCCATTAATTTGTAAATTAGAATTTGAATAAATCAAACGAAGTATACTGCAGGTATCATGCATTCAATACCTGATGCAAAAGGCCGTGAAGCATTCTTTCCTACAGTGTCCAATTTTACTGCAGGTATCATTAATTTGTAAATTGAGTCTAGATCCTGTAAATGGCGGCTAGACTCAATTTTACTAACACAGAATATATTACAAACTTTATGAAATAAAGATGACAGTATTTATTGGTTAATACAAACTTTATGTAGTTTCATGCTCAAGAATTAAGAAACAAACTTAATTTGATAATAACTCCTGCCGACCTTGGTTCTAGCTCCCTAAGCTTAAATTCAACAACCACACCGCCTTCTTTCATCTCGTCGGGGCGAGTAATCAGATTGACACTGGAGAATAATCCAAGCAACTTGATATGCTTCACAGATTATTCAGCTGGTCCGATGTTGTAGATATGTCCAGGTCTAAGCTGCAACAGATTTAGAGAGCCAAAAGTTAAATCACATTGAATTGCAGTCACATAAAAACAGAGCACATTAAAAAGATAATGGAAGTCACATATGTATCGGAGAATCGTATTCATAATTGGATGCGTAGAATCAAATAATTCATTGCACATTAAAAAAAATTATCGGAGTCATGTGCAATGAAGCATGTAAATTATGTTAACCATGAACATGGAGCTTGTTACCTGGTGGGGCAACTCCCTCTAAATGACAGGGATGCGGGTGTGGCCGTCGACGGCGTTGTTGAGCTCATCCACGAACTGGTACTCCACCCTGGTGATGTCCCCCTCATGCACCTCGCACGCGAGCTCGACGGAGCCGGGGTTCCAGCAGCGGACCACCCGCGCGCACGCGAGGCCCTCGCCGTGGTACCACCTCTCGACGCGGCCGGCGACCCACCGCAGAGTTTCTCTGGACAAACCATAAATTTTTGTCTGCAATACCTTTGTGCAGAGTTTCTCTGCTTCTCTTTATTCTTTTAGCTTCAGCTTGCACGCCACGTTGCTGAGCTTGCAACTGATCTTCAGTGCTTTAGATTGCTTCTCCTCCTTGCTGAAGGAGCTATCGTGCTCGATGTACTTTGCAGCCTGTTTAATAGGAAAATGGAGTTAAGTGCCTAAAGCACGAGCCACATGAGGAGATAAGCAGAAAACGTACACCATGATTGTGTAAACGCTATACAATAGAAAGTGTTTAAATTCCTACTAACGCAGTGAGCTGGTCAACTGACTACAGCTGAAATGAAAACTACCATAAAGATTAGAGGTACCTAGCCTTGTGCCATAGAAGGGCTGTTATCTAAGGGTGACGAAATTCAGAATATTTTGGATTGATGCATCTGATCTCTTGTCTTGGTGCGTAGCCACAAATCATAAGCGGTTCAGCTATTGGTAGGACTGGCATCTCTCGGCAACCTGAACATAAGCATTTGTCAGATGATTAGAACTCGCGAATTGAAAATCACAAGGAAAAGCATCTGAACCCCGGCTCTGTCGAGCTATACTGCCTGTATAGATTTCATTCCAGACCCATAATTGCAGGAAAAAAATGTTCAATTTTATTGCAGTATAGATTTGGTATTGCATCTCACCCATGAATATAGCACCATTTTCATATGCTATACTGCCTGTTGTCATTGCAATATTAAGTACCATGGATGTTGCCACATCATCATGTGTACAAATAAAATTGCTACAACATTAAATCTATTAACCCTCGGGATGCTGAAAAGGATTTAGAAAGAAAAATAACGGCCACATTACTGTACATTAAAGTTTCATTCAAACAGGCTACAAGTAACTTCGTGTTGAATGGTTTTACTTCTCTCACAAATAGACTTAAAACAACATTACAAAACTCCTGACAGGTATTCGAGTAGGGAAAAAAAAGTCTCGGTGCCTCATACTGAATGGTTTATTAATCAATCGAAAATGTAAGTGATGGAACAAGAGCAGTAGATAAATTCTTACAAGCGCGAGACTGGAATGTCTTCCCACTTTTCAACACAGCCTGAGCCTTGTTGCTGGAGTCCCACAGATAAGCTTTGAGGAGAGGCACAGGCTAAAATTTCTCAAGTAAATCAGCCTCAGGACCTGCATATATAGTCTCTACTACATTCCCTGACTTTACGAGGTCCTCGACAAAATCTGAAAAGAAGCACCAAATTAACTTTTGTCAACTCTTATTTGTCACTTAAACATGCTCATTATTAGGTACAATAAACCCTAAAATAGATTAGCAACATCAAGAATTAGCAGATCCAAAAAGAAGTTTACCAAAAGATCGAGTAGAACTCGCGAATCGAAAATCACAAGGAAAAGACCCGAAAAATCAGCTAGGGTTATAGAGGAGAATGGGGATTTACCCTGATCTGGCCGGGTTGGGGGCTGGGGGCGCCGCGGCGCGTCTTCCAGTTGGCATCACGTCGTGCTAATGGAGAGCGAGCTGAGGTCGGCGAGCGCGTCGAGCGCGCGGGAGGAGAGCACGTGGCGGAACTGCTCGGCGCCGGATCCCCCCGCAGAGGACGAGGTGAGGCGGCGCGGGCTCCCGACGGCGGCGGACGACGGCGGCGGACGACGGCGGCGCACGTCGTCGACAGCTTGGAGGAAGCGGTCCGCCTCGGCCCGGTCGCCGGCGCCCTCGAACAGCATGTGCTCGATCCCGCCGGTGCCCGCCGAGACCGAGTCCCACCGCATAACCACTCGCTCCGCCGCCTCCAGCCCCGCGGCCGATCCGTCCATGAGTGGCAAGCTGGGTCGGCGATGCGGCCAGCAAATTGGGAGGAAGGCGATGGAGGGGAGGGGCGGCTCTGCGGCCTGCGGATGGGAAGGAAGGCGATGGAGGGGAGGGGCGGCGCTGCGGATGGGGAGGAAGGGGGATCGAGGGGAGGCGTCCCTGGCCTCCGAGGAGCGGCGGGGATGGATGGGTCTGCGGAGGGGAGGGGGTTGGGAGGGCGTCGGGGGAAGGCGGCGTCGCGAGGGAGGTGGCGCTGATTCGGTACCAGGAGGCGGGTACAGGAGGCGCGGTGAAAAAAAAACGCGATGCGCCGGCGGGATTGTACGGCGCGGGCGTCGGAAATCCGTCTGCCGCCGCGTTTCGTCGAACAATGGATGTGTTCACTTCCAAAATTTCTTTCTAACTTCACTATTCACTTATCACATTAATTTTTTTACCTCATATATGAAGTATTAAATATAGATAAATAAAAAACTAATTGCATAATTTTGATGTATACGACGAGACGAATCTTTTGAGTCTGGTTATGTCATGGTAGGACAACAATTACCATAAACAAACGAAAAATATTACAGTGTGCCATAGTGTCCGATGTGACCCTTTTTACCACTATTTTACGGATCTAAACACAGCCATTGTTTCCTATAGGTGGGCCCAAAGATGGTGGTATGTGAGGTGGGTATGAGCGTTAATTTAGGTAAAAAGAGTTTCAATTTCTATGAATCCTTATAGTATAGATAGATAGGAAAATTCTTTTCTACACTCGCTTATAGTTATTTCTATATGTATATCTCATGATATAGAACGTATCTGATCTAGCAAAGAGTATGTATGTGAAGTATATGTTTATACTAGAATATCTATGATGATATATATGTGGGGTATGTGACCATACATAGAGTATATGGATATACTTATTTTATATATTAATACTAATATATAATCATAGTATATTTAAAAAATAGGGTTGTTTTTAAAATTTTTCATGTATATATCTTTGAAGTATCTTAGAATAAGTATATGAACATACTCAAAGTGATAAATAAGTATAGGAACATGCACACGATGATATACTGATGATGAGAGTAGTTACTCATATATATATATAGAAGTTGCTAGCTAGCAAATAAGTATTTAGTATCCAACCCCTCCCTCGACCCAACCGCCTCGTCACGTGCTTCATGTCCCTTTTTTTTTAATCTGTCGGTTTTTTCTCTGACGGTTTCCCACCCCCGTTCCACCGTTTTTTCTCATCGGGGGCAATTTTCAGTTTCTAGCTGCTGAAAACATCGTGGCGATTGACGAGGATTCGGTTTATAGGAGAGCCTAGGACCTTGCGTCGTAATCGGATCCGTAATCAGATTAGGAAACCGACGAGATCTTCTATATCTCGCAAATCTAACATCCAAGCAACCAAAAAATAAAACAGCAAAAGGAAGCCGCGCCCCCGCAAGGCGAGGAGCCAGATTTCGGCGGACCATTCACGTGGATGTCGCGTGCCCGCGTATTTCGCCCCGGCCCGGCCCGGCGAGGCGAGGCGAGCGACCGCGCGTGTGTGGAGTTTTCTTTCTCTCCCCACACACATAGTTTGAAGAGGCAAGGATAACCTCACTATTTAAGTTAGCTAAATTCAACTTCCTCAAGCAAGGTGGGACTAAAGGTTTGCACCACTCTTTTCACTTCCTCATGTTTATATGGGCCTTTGAGATTTATTTGGAATAGCTGAAATAATTAATGGATCAAGCCCAAAATTCCAACAATCTCCCACCAGATCTCAAATGCCCATTTTGACATTTATCAGTTTCTCACTACTGTTTGATATACCAGTGTTTTAGTGAGGACTGTTAAGTTGAACTCTCACCTAGAACTTCAAGCTACATTTATCCACAACTTGAACAATGGATTATGCCTTGAATTACAAGTTTGGTGCGAACAAGTTTCACTCAAAGTCATAACCAGTACACGGCTGCCAGTAGCCTACTCCGCGGGTGGAGCATATACGTCATACCCTCTGGTCTTTTCATGAGCTTGCTAGAGATTACCCAAGGCACATAGAATGCGACGTTCAACAGTCGGGCTCATATAGGTGTACTTCTTTCAAGAATGCTCTGTAGAACAGCATCTTCGCTTAACCAAGCCAACAGAAACACATTAAGACACATAGCCGACCTACCATACAGCATATGAGAGTATTGCATCTTCACTAAGAGAAGGTTCTAAAGAAAATTACTCTCCTCAGTTAACCGATAGCTTGTTCTTCCCAGGTCCTAATTCACAGGATCTCCGATCATATAGGTTAGGTTACCACTATGGCAACTATATAGGCCTCAAACTCATCTTCCTCGATGCACTTTCTATCACATTCCGTGATAGCCCTTTTGTAAAGGAATCTGCCAAGTTTTTATCTGTTTGAATATAAGTCACACTTATCACTCCGGAGTTTCTCATCTTCCTGACAGACTTCAGTCGTCTTTTGACATGTCTTGATGATTTTGCATTATCCTTAACACTGTTCACTTTGACTATCACTGTTTGATTGTCACAGTTCATAAGGATAGCCAGCACTGGTTTCTCAACCACAGGCAAGTCCATCAAGAGTTCACGCAGCCACTCTGCCTCAACAGTGGCTGTATCCAAAGCAGTAAGTTCTGCTTCCATGGTTGACCTCGTCAAAATGGTATGTTTGCAAGACCTTCATAATATCGCACCACCTCCAAGGGTAAACACGTACCCACTAGTGGCATAAAGATCATCATCATCAGATATCCAGTTCGAATCACTATATCCCTCCAGCACAGCAGGGTGCCCAGAATAGTGAATCCCATAACTCATAGTACCAACTAGATAGCGTATAACTCTTTCAATTACATGCCAATGATCAGTACCCGGGTTGGACATGAACCTGCTCAATTTGCTCACAGCAAAAGATATATCGGGTCTCGTTGCACTAGCTAAGTACATGAGTGAACCAATCATAAGGGGTTGGAGAAGGCTTGCTATCTACATAGCCAAAGCGACTCAATATATTTTCCACATAATGAGATTGCGAAAGAGTAATTCCATTCTTACCCTTAATCAGCTTGATGTTCAGAATCACATCAGTTTCTCCCAGATCTTTCATATCAAAACTCTTTGATAGAAAAGACTTGACCTCTTTGATCGTATCAATATTTTTGCTAAAAATCAGTATGTCGTCTACATACAAACACAATATGACTCATGCACCCCCACCGTAGTGATAGTACACACATCTATCAGCCTCATTTATGACAAAACCCGCAGAAGTTAAAGTTCTGTCAAACTTCTCATGCCATTGCTTAGGTATTTGTTTCAGGCCATACAAAGACTTTAATAATTTGCTCACTTTGCTTTCTTGACCATTCATTACAAACTCGTCAGGCTGATCCATATAGATCTCCTCATCCAACTCTCCATTCAGAAAAGCTGTCTTTACGTCCATCTGATAAACGATAAGACCATATGAGGCAGCCAGGGAAAGAAGTGCTCGAATAGTAGTCAGTCTAGCAACCGGTGAGTATGTGTTAAATAAGTCTTCGCCTTCCTTTTTGTGTGTAACCTTTGGCCACAAGGCGAGCCTTGTACTTCTCAATAGTACCATCAGGCCTAATCTTCTTCTTGAACACCCATTTACAACCCACAGGTTTAAAACCATAGGGTCGCTCAGTGAGTTCCCACGTACCATTGGATAGAATCGAGTCCATCTCACTTTGGACAATTTCTTTCCAATCATCTGCATCTGGAGATACATATGCCTCAGCAATGGTAGTGGGTGTGTGTCATCCACAAGGTACACAGTGAAGTCATCACCAAAAAATTTTACAACCCTTTGTCTCTTGCTCCTCCGAGGAGCTTCACTGTCATCCTTCTCAAGGATTTCCTCACGCTCTACAGGTTGTTCAGAAGTCTCAGAAATAGCAACACGATCAGGAGTGATCTCAGAAGAAAATCTAGAAGTGTTATGCATATCTTTCATTGAAAATATACTCTCAAAAAATATTGCATCACGAGATTCCATAATACTATCAACAAGCATATCAGGTACCTCAGATTTAACTACTAAAAATCTATAAGCTATACTTCTCTGAGCATATCCTATAAAGACACAATCCACTGTTTTATGTCCCAACTTGCGCTTCTTGTTGATTGGAATATTGACCTTTGCTAAACATCCCCATGTGCGCAAGTAAGAAAGCAACGATTTTCTCCCCATCCATATCTCATATGGAGTCTGTTCTTTATTTCTATTAGGAACTCTATTCAAGACATGACTCGCAGTCAATAAAGCCTCCCCCACCATACTTTAGATAAACCACTAGTGTCTAACATGGCGTTAATCAAGTCAGTCAACGTGCGGTTCTTTCTCTCAGCAATCCCGTTAGACTCGGGTGAGTAGGGAGGTGTCCTCTCGTGAATAATGCCATGTTCCTCACAGAATTCATCAAAGATTTTGGGAAAATATTCACCACCACGATCTGACCTTAAACGTTTGATCTTTCTCTCTAGTTGATTTTCAACTTCGGTCTTATAGATTTTAAAGTAGTCTAGCGCTTCATCTTTAGTTTGCAACAAGTAAACATAGCAAAATCTAGACGCATCATCAATCAAATTCATGAAATATCTCTTTCCACCTTTTGTCAACACGGCATTCATCTCGTACAGATCAGAATTTATGAGTTCAAGAGGTGCCAAGTTTCTCTCCTCAGCCGCCTTGTGAGGCTTTCGAGGCTGTTTCGATTGCACACAACTATGACACTTTGAACCTTTGGCAACAGTAAAATTCAGAATTAAACACATGCTGGATAATCGAGACATCAAGCCAAAGTTAACATGATATAAACGAGAGTGCCAAACACTCGCATCATCATTAACAGCACCGCAAATATGGTTCACTGACTTATTACAAAAATCTGCAAGGGAAAGGCGGAACAAGCCTCCGCAATCATAGCCTTTACCAATGAATTGTCCATGTTTTGACACGACTAATTTATTGGACTCTAACACTACCTTAAACCCGTCCTTGCATAGAAGGGAGCCGCTCACTAGATTTTTGTTGATAGTTAGGATATGCTACACGTTCTTCAGCTGCACGATCTTCCCCGAAGTAAACTTCAGATCTATCGTACCAACACCACGAACAGAAGCATGTGACCCGTTTCCCATCAGCACGCTTGAACCTTGAGCGGCCTAATAAGAAAAAAAACAAAAAGATGTCAGCACACACATGAACATTAGCACCTGTATCAAACCACCAAATTTATGGATTGAAATACTAAAAGAACAGTAAACAGATTACCGTACCCGTCCTCAGTGCTTCCTAGAATTGTCATGTTGACGTCCTTAGATCCTCCTGATCCATGATTAGCCTTTGCCTCGCGATCAGCACAGTTTGGACAATCTCTTGCGAAGTATCCCCCTTCACCGCACGTGAAGCAAGCTCTTTTGACATTTGTATTCTTCTTATTGAAGGTAGTAGTCTTGGCAGGCTTGTGGGCAGCCTTTTTGTTCTTGCTGTGTGGGTGGTTCTTCTGCACCATGTTGGCGCTAAAAGTACCATCACCTCCTTTATTAGAAGCATCTTTGACCGAGCTTTCTCTTCAACATCAAGAGATGTTATTAGATTTTCAACTGATATCTCCTGTCTCTTGTGTTTCAAAGCAGTGGCGAAGTTCCTCCATGAGGAGGGCAGCTTTGCAATTATGCATCCAGCCACAAACTTATCGAGTATAGGACATTTCAGGAGTTCGAGCTCTTTGATAAGAACTTGTACCTCATGAGCCTATTCTACAACAGAACGGTTATTCACCATCTTGTAGTCATGAAAGCTCTCCATAATGTACAGTTCACTGCTCGCATCTGTTGCATCATATTTAGCAACCAATGCATCCCACAGCTCTTTTGCATCAGTTATGTGTATGTACACATCAACCAGACAATCATGCAGAACACTAATCACACATCCCATAAAAACATGATTGGCATCCGTGAGCTTTCTCCTCTTCTCAAGGGAATGATCACCTGCTGGAGTACCAAGTCTTGCTTCCCATACATGCAGTATAGTAAGCCAGAGACGGACCTTGACTTGCCATCTCTTGAAGTGCACACAGGTAAACTTGTGCGGCCTCAGTGCATCAGCAAAACTAGCCATAGTAAAATCAACAGATTGCATATAATAAGATTTTTGGATTATTGAATAATTAGGCAATTGTCCGATTAAATTTCGAAATAAATAGATCATGAACTTGACTAGAACTAGCATGAACAACCCTATCATAATAGTAACAAGATGCAGTAAAAACATAATTAAACACTGAACTAAATAACAGCGTACGTACTGAGCGTTTGCCGTCGGAAAGACGAACGACGCTGACGGGATGACGGCGGTTGTGCGAACGAAGCGCAGCAGACAGCGGTGCAGACGTCGATACGCCGCAGCACCGGAGTTGGACGGAGGACGAGCCGTGGCGAAGATCACTGAGCAGTCGCGCCGGGCACTTCCCAAAAACCTTATTCGCCCTCTCCCGGTGCAGGATCCCAAAGGTGAAAGGTTCCGGAGACCTGCTCTCCCGTTCGCCGGTGCACGCCAGCGCTCGGGATGGAGAAAACTACGGTGGCGGCGCAGCAATGAGGCGAGGCAAAACCCTAACTCAAATTAGATGTATTTTGGTGGCAGCCGATAGGATGTATATATAGGAGACCCTACGACCTCGCATCGTAATCGAATCCGTAATCAGATTAGGAAACCGACTAGACCTTCCATATCTCGCAAACCTAACAGCCAAGCAACCAAAAAAATAAAACAGCAAAAGGAAGCCGCGCCTCTGAAAGGCGAGGAGCCGGATTTCGGCGGACCATTCACGCGGACGTCGCGTGCCCGCGTATTTCGCCCCGTCCCGAGCCCGAGCCCGAGCCCGGCTTGGCGAGGCAAGCAAGCGCGCGCGTGTGGAGTTTCCTTTCTCTCCCCACACACATAGCTTGAAGAGGAAAGTATGGCCTCACTATTTAAGTTAGCTATCTTCAACTTTCTCAAGCAAGATGGGACTAAAGGTTTGCACCACTCCTTTACTTCCTCATGTTTATATGGGCCTTTGAAATTTATTTGGAATAGTTGAAGTAATTAATGGGCCAAGTCCAAAATTCCAATAATTATTGGAATTTGGTGTTGACCCATTAAGTATTTCAATTATTCCAAATAAATCTTAAAGGTCCATGTGGTGCAAATCTTTAATCCCACATTGCTTGTGGAAGTTGAAGAGACCATGTGGTTCTCCTATATATCTAATCCATAGGCTGCACCAAAGGATACATCAATTCAAGCTAGAGTTTTGTCTCTTTCTTGCTATTGCGCCGCCATCGTAGCCTATTTCATCCCGAGCGTCGGCGTGCACCGACGAACGGGAGAGCAGGTCTCCGGAACCTTTCGCCTTTGGGATCCTGCACCGGGAGAGGGCGCATAAGGTTTTTGGGAAGCGCCCGGCGCGACCGCTCAACGATCTTCGCCACGGCTCGTCCTCCGTCCAAGTCTGGTGCTGCGACGTATCGTCGCCTGCGACGTCGTCTGCTGCACTCTGTTCGTACGACCACCGTCGTCCCGTCTGCACCGTTCGTCTTTCCGAAGAAGAAAACTCAGTACGTACGCTGTTGTTTGATTCAGTGTTTAATCATATTTTCTGAGATCATGATTGTTCTGCGTCTTGCTACTAGTATAATAGGGTTCATGCTAGTTCTAATCATGTTCATGATTTATTTATTTCGAAATTTAATTAAACAATTGTCTAATTATTCAACAGTTCTATATGATACCCCTCCCTCGACCCGACCGCCTCGCCACGCGCTTTCTGTCCCCGATCTTTTTTTAATCCGCCGGTTTTTTTTCTCTGACGGTTCCCCTCCCCCGTTCCACCGTTTTTTCTCATCGTGGGCAACGTTCAGTAGCTGCTGAAAACATCGTGGCGACTGACGAGGATTCGGTTCGCCCCCTGGACACGGCGCTCCCCCTGCCTCCCCGGCGAGGTGCTCCTGCTCTCCCCCTCGCGCCGCCGGCTCCCGTGCCGCTCCAGCAAGCAGCTGCCTGCTGCACATGTCCGCGTTGGGCGCCGTTTCAGAGGTACCCTTGGCGCCGCCTGGTTCCCCGCCGAGCCCCTGCGCCGCCGGCGACCTTCCTGTCCCTCCCGTCGATGTGTCGCTGTTCCGTCCCGTGCCGCCCCGGCGAGCTGGAGACGGTCGCGCCGGGCGCCGACGCCACCCTCCTGCCATCCCAGTGAGTCTCCCGCTGCCGCGCCGCGTCCTCGAGGTACAAGCCTCCGGCCATCTCGGTAGCTGTGGATGAGGTCTCGAAATTCTTCTGATGCAATGGATCTTCCTGCGATTTTTGTGCAGTGTTTTAACCCTATTCCCAATTCTAATTTATATGCTCCTGCGTGCAGATCTAATCATTGTTTGGCTATCAAATCTTTTGTTTAGCAATGGTTTTTCTTCTTTATGTTCTTGAGCTTCCCAATAGATTGTTTTGTTGATTGGATGGCCTTGCTGTGATGCCTGGAGAGGCTTGCGGCCAGCACGATGGTGGGAAGCCGCTGATGAGATAGATACTTGCAGAACTGCTGGCGCGGATGTGGTACATGCCAGGGAGTTTATGCACCTGCAGACGGGTTAATATGTATACTGAGCCAGATTGATTGATTCTAGCCCGTCCTTTATTTGACTGATTAATTAAAATCCAAATTATCTAATATATGCAGATCATACAAATCAGAGGACCAAGATTTCGTCTGGTGGCTGGACGCCGAGTCATGTCCAGTGTTACGGCGAACTAAACCATACAAGGGAGGTCTCTTCACCTATTTCGTCTGGATGTTGTCATCCTTTTGGTACAATGGATGGCACCCAGGATGGCCAAGCAACTTCGAGCATTTGCTTACATTACAAGTTCAGCAGGCTGGGACTAGTTAATTTTCTTTGTTGCTTACTATTGGGGTTTATTTGGTTAGATCATGGATGAGAACCAACAATGGATCAGTGCATTAAGCAACACTAAGGAGTTTCTTAAGCTTTCACATGCTACTTATTATCTGAATACTAGTCTAAAAGAAAAGAAAATATCTTTCTTATGCGTTCTCATTCTATTTCTGTAATTCCATTATTACATATCATTCAGAGAAGCAGACCTAAGCTCGATCTATTCAAATGATGCATGCTGTTTCTTTCCAGTATACTGATATATCGATTCTTCCTATAGCCATGCAATTAATTATACATAAATGAAAGCATGCCCTTTATCTGCTGACTAGCTTTAGAAACATTGAAGATTTCTATTATTCCTTTTTGACAAGGTTGTATGCAGTTTTGAGCTCTTCTATAAAATATTAACATTGGAGATTATTTTCTGAACTTTTCATTGCTGCTTTTTTTTCTAGCAATGGCAGAAGCAGAGCAGAGGTGAGTGTATCACATCATTTGCTTAATTGATTGTATCACTCGGCAACTTTAATTATAAGTAATCAAGATTTTTATATGATTTTATATTTTTACTTTTATCAGAATACTAACTCGGTGCTAGCTTGCATAGAATTGAAGTTTTTCCTGATCGCACATGCTACTTTGGTTATAAAACCTAGAGTGTTTATTACAAAAATAATTAAACTGTAAATTGCATAGGGTTCAATTTTTTTTGCTCACACATGCCACTATTTACTAACTGGCTGTTGGTTTAGTCATACCAGTTAGGGTGTGTTTTTGAAAACAGGCTTTAACATTGTATGTAGAAGTAAATTCTACATTCCACGCACCATGAATTCTCTGTCCACGGTATGGTCCACCAGTAGAGTTTAGAAAAGATTTCTGGCATCTATACAACAACAACAACAACATTTCTGGCATCTATAATGTTGAGAATTAGTTTCCTCATTCCAATAAGCTGAAATTCTTATGTTCTTATACTCTGTTTAGTTTGGTTCCAACATGATGGATGCAATGCAGAAAGTACTTTTTTGTGCGAGTTTAAGATTTATACTGTTATATGCCTTGCTTCCATCCTCACGAATGTAATTACTAATGTAGGCACAGTATTCAGCAACTCTATGCCTTTGCTAAATAATACTATATGATGACATTACAAACTAATTCTATGCAATATCATCATGCCTTTTGCTTCAAATCCTCATGAATGTATTTATAATTGCAGTTTTTCTGTTCACAAATGTCACTCCTTCGGACTAGGCTATTTTGGTTGCAAAATTCTGAGATAGTTTTATGTTTCACTCATTTGATTTCAGCAGCGAGGATTTTCTTTGCACAAATGCTATTATTTACAATATGAAACTAGCTTATTCTACACTCGCTTGTAGCTACTTCTATGTGTGTATCTCATGATACATGACGTATCTGATCCAACGAAGAGTATGTATGTGGAGTATGTGTTCATACTAGAATATCTATGATGATATATGTGTTTAGTATGCGACCATACATAGAGCATATAGACATACTTATTTTATATACTAATACTAAGGTATAATCATAGTACATTTAAAAAATAGGGCTGCTTTTGAAAATTTTCATGTATATATCTTTGAAGTATCTTAGAATCTTAGAATATGAACATACCCAAAGAAGTTGAAATTTTCTCCCACCAAAAAACTTACCCCTACCCTCTTACAAAGGGCCCACTAATCAGAAAGTTTTTGGTTGAACCCTAGCTCGACCAAACTCTCTAGCGGCAAAAACAATGTTTTCGCGATGTTTCTGCCTTCCCCAATCAACTTCTAGAAACGTAAATGCACAATAATTATATAATAAACATTGAATACTGAAATTAAGAGTTATGCTCCGGGGCTTGCCTGAGAGTAACACTAAGTCAGTGTTAGATGATACTCGCTTGGCGAGCATCAGCCTTCGTCATGCCCATCGGGATCCATCTGTCCATCTTCTAGATACGTCCACCAGTACACCATCTTCTGGCTCGGCTTCAACTTTACCCTTTAGTTCCACGCGTCGCTCATCTAGCGTACCTAGATGAGATGCAACGATCCAAGTGCGTGAACTTAAGAAAAACACCACATGATGCATTTAAAAGGCATACAAAGCAAGCATAAGGTCACAATTGCATGGGGGCTGATGATGCAATGCAATGCGATTAAAAAGAAAGACATGACTGGGCAATCATTTATCGAGTAAGCACCGCATATACACTCAAAAAGGCAAACCAGTTTGGTGCTACAACACGAGAGTTCATTCAGTTTGTTTTAGGCTGAAGTGTTTCTTTCCAAAAACAATTAGTAAACTCATTTAGAAAAGTCAAGTTATAAATCAAGAAGGATTAACTATAGATTTTATTTAACTTAACAACCAAACATAAGCAAGGTGAATAAACACAAACCATTTTCTGGTCCAAAAAGGGTTAACATAATTTACACAAGAACAAGAATTAGCTACTGAAATTAGCATGTAGGAAAGCACCTTTTAGCAACACACAAAATGAAAACTATATCTAGGAACCAAACAAAAAGTAAAAACTTAACTTGCAATCATAAACTGGTAACCAAATTTTACCAGCATGATAAGCTACTGAGAAGGAGTGTAGAAACAATTAACCAACATTAAATGATAACATAAAGTATTTATTTTATCCTCAACAAGACAAGTTGAACAAAAATAGATTTACACACAAGTGCATAGCTTCTGGACATGAAACTTTTACAGGGAACTAAGCATGTAAAGAGTGAGCTACTGCACAAATTTCATAATTTTTGAACATCCAGAACTGCAGATATTAAATAAACAAGCGTAAACAAGCATTAACCATGATTAAACCAATACATCACAAAAACATTAAACAAACAGCAGGTTAAATATTTTTCCAAAGTTCTGCATGCCAAAAAAAAACTAACCCAACTAGTTTTATATTTTTACCATTTTTCTACTATTTACTATGCATTTTCAAAGCTTGCAACCACTTAAACTAACATTTAAACTAGAGCTAAAACTATTTAGAAACTGAAGATCAACATGTAAGGAAAGTTGTAGATCTTAGGACAAGGAATCCAACAAATTTTTGTTTGTATTTTTTTGATTTTTCTACGATTTACTATGATTTTCCAAAGTTTGCAGCTAAAATTTCAAAAATGTCCAGCACGACACTATTCATCTGAGTCACAGGCTTCGCAGAAAACCCCCTAGAAAAGTTCTAATTCTCGCACAAGGTCCCTAGTCGCGATTTTTGGAACAGAGGAGGCTCAGGGAGCTCGATTCCGGCAATGGGGTGCTTCCCGGCGGCGAGGGAGGGGTGGGGGAGTATGAGGGACACGAAAGCTATCTTAGGGTGGTCTCGGTTGATACCGGGGTGGCCGGAGGAGAGCTGGCGACGGGAGCAGTACCCAGGTGGCGGTGGCGGCGACGGCGGCATTCCGGCGAGGGAGGGCAATGAGGGCCGGGTCGAGGAGCTGCAGGAGGCCGAGGGCAACCCGTTCCAAGGGTCTGCTAGGGCGGAGGAGGTGTGGAGGTAGGGGCTCGGTGTGCAGGGCCAGGCGGCGGCCATGATGAGCGGCGGCGCTGCACAGACTCAGGCAAGCGGGGCCGGCCAGCGGCGAGGCGGGTAGCGCTGCGGCCAGGCACCGCTGCGGCGCCCCGTGGCGCGGCGCGGGGGCGTGCGGCGGCGGCTTGCGGCGTGCGGCGGCTAGAGCCGGGCGGACCGGCGCGGCGCAGGCAAGCAGCGAGCGCGGCGACGACATGGGCGACGGCGCACGCTAGAGCGGGGCGGAGGGCGAGCGCGTGCGCGTAGAGGGCGAGCGAGAGGCAGCACTTATAAGGGTGAGGACGCGCGTCGCACGCGGCGTTCGCGGGCGGCGTTCGTGGCCAACTTGAACACGGCTCTGCTCGGCTTGGTCTGGGTGTGTGTGGATGCTTCTACCATTAGCACTAATGATTATGTTAAGCTCTCAATTAATCCTAATTAAGATAATTAACACATGGGGTGTTGCAGTGCATCTCAAAGTATGAATATGAGATTTTTTTTATTGAATTGTGCTAACTGAAATATGATGCCTTTTTTTGATTGATTATGCTAACTGATATATGATGCCTTTTTTAATCTCAAAGGATGGCATGAAGTTGATATAGGACTTCTTGTCCAACGGAAACGAGTAGTCTGTGTGTATAGGTACTATATTTTCTGCTTGTAGCATTTGAGTTTGTTACCAGTGTGCATCTCAAAGTATGAATATGAGATTTTTTTATTGAATTGTGCTAACTTATATATGATGCCTTTTTTTGATTGATTATGCTAACTGACAAATATTAACATCTTAGCTAATCTCTCCATATAAAAGCAGTTTTTTTTTACCTCAACTAGATGTGCGCAGATGATAGCACAACCAAGGCACATTCAGGCTTTTAGAGGTAACAATCACAAGTGGTACCTTGCATTCATCACTGTACTATGCAATTACATGCAACAGGAACTTAACTTTTATTATCAGTTCTTATTTGTTATCATTGCAGCGTGGGGGATTATTGATCTAAGTAGCATGGCTCTTGTTTGATGTTTCTTTATGAAGCTGTTTTTGCACCTGCAACCTTACTTTTGAGCTCTACTGTTCTTGGTGTGACTTGTCTAGGGCACTCTGCATTTAATAGGTCGCTAAAGATGATATGGTTCCATATATGTTGGTTCTCTCGTCTGAAACTTATTTGCACAGCCATCCATTGGTCCCAAATGATCATGCTTTAATATATAGTGCTTGCATGCTCCAGAATAGTTAAATCTTAAATGTCTCTGTTCTTGACTCTTTGTTATCTAATTGTGTTTGACTGTGAGGATTGAAGTTTAATATAATGAGAACAAGCCTTTGATAAATAGATGCATTGTTCTTCCAACATACTATATGAAAATGGAGTTTACCTTAAACTCAACAGTAATTTTCCAGCTTAGAGTTGACAAAGATGCCAAAGTACAACACAATATAGTGACTCTCAACATAATTCATTTCAGGTCCACCACAAAGGGTGTTGTCTGGTGTTTTGCATTCTTTTCTTGCAAGTTGCAGAGCTGGTGTGCCGTTTCAACCTGTTCCAGTACCAGCTCTTGGTTTATCCGGAAGCGACAAACAATGCTTAGGTGATGGTAGCTGCATAATGGCACGGCATATTCAGGCTGACTGTGGCGGAACCGCCAAATTAAAACTCTAATTAAGCGTAATGGCCGTCATTTGAACACATCGGGCTCATTAGTTTAACGGTTTAATTTGGCGATCCTTTTTCAACCCACGTCCCGATCGAATCATCACCGATAGTCCCACATGAAGGTGGGCGCAGATGGTACAAGCACGACATAATTTAAAAATACAACCAATATACATAAGACTTCACCTTAAGTTTTACAAACCAAGTTTGAATAAATACATAATTTACAATTTTTGTATTACTGAAATCCTGGTTCAACTAGAGGAAAAGGGGCCTACAACTACCAAAAGTGTGCCATAGGGAGATCCCTATCTAGACATCTGGCTCCACAACCTCCCATCCCTCTGCATCACGGCGTATGAACTTGGCGCAACAGGGACAGAAGTCTATGTCTGCGTGTCCTGAAATCATTGTGGCAACAAACCCTGAGTATACTAATACTCAGCAAGGCTTACCCGACCAGTGGTTATAACTTAGCCCACATATCTAGACATGCAAGGCTTTTGGCTGATGGTTATTTTGCAGAAAACAGCGACTAAAGTAAATCCTTACTTTCCTTATTTTAGCCTAGTTCTATGTAAATTAAACATAGTCTAATATTTGCATAACCAATTCTAGAGCAAACATAGTGGAACAATAAATGATAATTCATATGTTCATCAATATGGATATAACCATTTCTCCATCACAACACTACGCTGCGACGCAGTGATCAAGGTGCTCATGTCCGAGAGCGACTGACGGCGAATCGATTCGATTTAATCTTGCAAGGTGGACCTAACCAACACGGCATGTATTTGCCCCGTCGGACTATACATGCCAACCATTTCCCTCCCCGCCTCGAACTACAGAACCGCCCCACCTGCATATATTCAGCCGAGCCCTACGATAGACCACCAAAAGTAAACATATGCATCCCGATTCTCCGCGGCCGCTCGACTCGCCCTAAGGGGTGGGTAGAAGTTCTGTACTTTCGAAGCAATGCAGTACTCAGCTTACCGGTTTCGACTACCTCCTACTCCCGGCATGCGGTTAGTATAGTTCAATCATGATCAGCAGGGCCAACAACGGCTCGGTCCTTAACCGACACAGGCGGAACTACACCTCTCCCGCCCGGTCTCAGATTCTATTCTTTCTTTCATTTCAAGACTTTCATCCATAAATTAGTAATTCATCTCTGGAACATAAAGCTATCCTATATCTCGCGAGTAACCAAATATTACTCGACTTCTACCGAACCCTATCTAGCATAGCATTTCTACCGTCCTATACATACTAGTACAACTCAAGGACACCTAGAGTTCATGCAACTGGGGTTTCAAACAACTCCTAAACATAATGCATAAGTAATAAATACATATATATGTGTCATAATTTAAAATTAATAGGATGTGTACCGGGGCTTGCCTTCGGGCTGCTGCACAGAGCTGGGGTCAGACGAGCCTTGGGCCGGGTGCTCACACCTCTCCTCCTGGGCTTGCGTCGGCTGCTCCTGCGGTGCCGCGATCACCTCAAATACGGCGCCCTCAGCTGCGGATGCTACATGTATGCATATGAAACAAATGAGTGCATCTCAATGATGTAACTAACTTGGTTTAACTGGAATACCCTGCGGACTGTCCGCGCCCAAGTGGCAGACCGTCTGCCATACTATTCTACCGGCCCACCAGATACAACGTCTCTGGAACCATTTCTAATTCTACCTGCGGACTGTCCGCGCCCAAATGGCGGACCGTCCGCAGTTCACGTATTCAATCCACCAGAGACGACAACGTCTCTGGGCATAATCCTAGACTCTACTGCGGACTGTCCGCGCCCTAATGGCGGACCGTCCGCGGTTAAATCCTGCGCACCCCCACCTGAGACATCGTCTCTGGACAAACCTTAACTTTGATGGCGGACCGTCCGTTCCCCTATAGCGGACTGTCCGCAGTTAAATCCTGTTAACCACCAGAGACAACATCGTCTCTGGACGAAAACTAACCTGACCGGCGGACTGTCCGCGCTTCCCAGGCGGATCGTCCGCGATACCTAACTTCTGACTCGCGCCGCAAGCGACACCAAGTGCGGCGGCGACGGCGGCGGCCGTTCACCGGCGCCGGCGACACACCACGGAAGACGAAAAGTCCGGGGAGCACAAGGAACTCACCATGAATCCATTCCCGCGGTCGGTTCGAGCGGAGGACGACCGGAGAAGCGGATCGACGTGGAGCAAAGCTTCAAGCGCCTCCAATGGAAACCGGCGGTGGCGGGGGATGACTCCGGCCGTAAGAAGCCGGTCTAGGGGTTTGGGAAGGTGGAGGAGGTGCCGAGGAAGGTTCCCGCGCGAGGAATCGTGGTTTGGCCGCCGGAGGAGGGAGATCGATGGAAGGGGGCGACTGTCCGCCGATCCCGCGCAGACTGTCCGCGAGGTAGGTGTTACAATCCTATCCCCAAAAAGAAATCTCGCCCCAAGATTTAATGAATGGCTAAAGGGAGAGTTAGAAATTGGTGTGTACCTTGATATGCTTGTAGCAATTCCGGACATTTAGCCTGAACAAATTCTTCCGTCTCCCAAGTAGCTTCCCGCTCGGAGTGATTACTCCATTGTACCTTATAGAAATCACTGGTTTGATTCCGAGTGACCCTGGTCTTGTGATCAACAATTTTGATTGGGTATTCCGGATAGGCAAGGTCGGGCTCCAGTTGCAATTTTTCTATATCAATCACCTTTTCTGGAACACGAAGGCATTTCCGGAGCTGAGAGACATGGAAAATATTATGAACCGCGGATATTTGGGCAGGAAGTTCCAGGCGATATGCTACCGGCCCACACCGCTCAATGATAGGAAAAGGCCCAACATAACGAGGGGCGAGCTTTCCCTTTACGCCGAATCGCTGGACTCCTTTCATTGGAGATACCCGCAAATAGACATGGTCCCCCACTTGGAATGTGACAGATTGACGTTTCTTGTCCGCATAACTTTTCTGTCGAGACTGGGCTATTTTCAAATTCTCCTGTATGAATCGGACTTGTTCTTCTGCCTCACTGACCATCTCAAGGCCGAACACACTTCTTTCTCCGGCTTCTGACCAATTCACTAGAGTTCTACACCTCCTTCCATACAACGCCTCAAAAGGAGCCATTCTGATGCTTTCCTGATAACTGTTGTTATAAGAGAATTCCGCTAGAGGTAGGCATTCATCCCATTTTTTGCTATAAGAGAGCACACAGGCTCTAAGCATATCCTCCAGAATTTGATTGATTCGCTCCGTTTGACCATCGGTCTGAGGATGATAGGCTGAGCTGCGAATGAGCTGAGTACCCAGAGATGCATGCAACTGTTCCCAGAAACGGGCAACAAACTGTGTGCCTCTGTCGGAAATAATCGTCTTGGGTACACCATGAAGACTCACAATCCGAGCCATATATATCTCTGCATATTGATGAGATGAATAACGTGTCTTGACTGGAAGAAAATGAGCGGACTTAGTGAGGCGGTCAACGATAACCCAAATAGAATCATATCCCTTTGATGTGGGAGGCAAACCAACAATGAAGTCCATACTAATATCCTCCCACTTCCACGAAGGGATATCCAAAGGCTGTAGCATACCCGCAGGTTTGAGATGACTTGCTTTGACTCTTCGACAGATATCGCACTCGGACACATATTTGGCGACCTCACGCTTCATCCTGGTCCACCAAAACCGCTGCCTGAGATCTTGATACATTTTGTTACTGCCCGGGTGAATTGAATACCTAGAAAGATGAGCCTCATCAAGAATTTGTTTCCGGAGCTCAAAGTTCTTAGGCACCACTAACCAATCTTTAAACCGAAGAACCCCCTCACTATCTTGATGGAAGCATTGCACCTGAGGATCATCCGCACTGAGCCGTTGCCTGATCTTATCCGTGCCCACATCATTCTTCTGAGCATAAATAATCTGATCTCGAAGTGTAGGTGTGAGGGTAATATTAGCAAGTGTGCCCTCAGACATGATAGCCAAGTTCATCTTCTCCATCTCTTGGCACAAGGTTTCATGCAGAACTGTAGCGGACACACAGCTACAACTTGCCTTGCGATTTAAGGCATCGGCTACCACGTTAGCCTTGCCCGGGTGATAATGAATTTCCAGATCATAATCTTTAATCAACTCTAACCACAGCCTCTGGCGCATATTGAGCTCACTCTGGGTGAAAATATACTTGAAACTCTTGTGGTCTGAGTATATGTGCACTGGATTGCCCAGAAGGTAATGACGCCAGATCTTTAATGCATGCACGACCGCTGCCAGCTCCAGATCATGAGTAGCATAATTCTCTTCATGCCGTCTGAGGGCTCTGGAGGCATAGGCGATCACTCGTTGATCCTGCATAAGGACGCAGCCTAGGCCCGTACCTGACGCATTACAACAAGTATTAATGACTGAATAATATCCAGCGAAGACAAACAGGGATGAGAACACAGCCGAGACCCGTACCTGATGCATCACAATACACATCAAAAGGCCGGGTGATATCTGGCTGAGCAAGGACAGGGGCAGACGTCAGAAGTCTTCTCAGAGTCTGAAAAGCCTGCTCACATTTGTTGTCCCAATTAAATCTCTCCCCTTTCTTGAGTAGTTCCGTCATGGGTCTAGCAATTTTTGAGAAGTCCGGAACAAACCGCCGGTAATAGCCCGCTAGCCCAAGGAAACTCCGAATCTCTGAAACAGACTCTGGAGTCTTCCAATTCAGGACATTATGAATCTTGCTAGGATCAACAGAAATCCCATTGTCTGATATGATGTGGCCCAAGAACTGGACTTCCTTGAGCCCGAAATCACATTTGCTAAATTTGGCATACAACTTGTGCTCCCGCAGGCGGTGAAGCACAATGCGGAGATGCTCTGCATCCTCTTCCTCATTCTTGGAAAATATCAGAATGTCGTCAATGAAAATCACGACAAACTTATCTAGCTCAGGCATAAATACCGAGTTCATGAGATACATGAAATGAGTAGGGGCATTCGTTTGCCCGAAAGACATGACCAGATATTCAAAAAAGTCCGTATCTGGTGGGAAAAGCCGTCTTGGGAATATCCTCAGCTCTAATCTTTATCTGATAATAGCTAGAGCGGAGATCAATCTTGGAAAATACTTTGGCCCCGAATAGCTGATCAAACAGAATATCGATCCGGGGAGGGGGATATTTATTTTTGATTGTGACGGCATTCAGAAGTCTATAATCCACACACAACCTGAGGCTTTCATCTTTCTTTTTCACAAAGAGTGCAGGACAGCCCCAAGGTGAAGTGCTAGGACGAATGTAACTTTTATCAAGCAACTCTTGCAGTTGTTTCTTTAGCTCGGCTAACTCATTGGGTGACATACGGTAGGGTCTTCGGGAAATGGGTGCCGTGCCCGGTTCCAGTTCAATAGCAAATTCCACAGCACAGTCAGGTGGCATGCCCGGCAATTCATCCGGAAAAACATCTGGGTATTCACATACCACTGGTATATCCTCTAGCTTCTTGCCCTCGGCGTGTTGCACCGCATGGACCAACGGGGCGGAGTTCATAAGACTCAAGATCATCAGACCTTGAATAGGAGAGTTAATGTGCACAGATCGAGAAACAGTGTCAAGAATGACTCTGTGAACTCCTATCCAATTCATGCCAAGAATAATATCTATCTTCTGGGATGGCAACACTATAAGCTGGGTGGCAAAAATCCTTCCCTGTAACTGCAAAGGTACTTGTCTAACAAGTTGATTAGTAATCAAGTGTCCCCCGGGTGAGTGAATATTATATGGCCTGGGTATGATCTCCACTTCTAATCCCAGTCTGCTTACACATTCCTTGCTAATAAATGTGTGAGATGCCCCGGAATCAAATAGTACAGTAATGGGATGTCCGTTAATAGAGAATGTACCCGACATCACTGGTGCTCCCTCAGGAATATCCTCAAGGGTGGTGTAGTGCACCTGCCCCGGCTTGAAGTGAGCCACTTGCTGCTTCTGGTTCTGCTGGCTCGACTGCTGGCCTTACTTAGGTGGCATTGGACAGTTCCGTGCAAAGTGACCAAACTGTCCACAGTTGTAGCACGGAAACAAATTGGGGCGCATCCCCGGCTGCTGCACCCAGACCTTCTGCTCATTCTGCTGAGGAGCAGGAGGCCTGACTGTCCCCTGTGGCTGAGTGTACTGAGGGGGCCTGTGTCCCCACTGTTGCGGTGGTTGGTGCTGAAAGGGGGCACGGTGTGGGCCCGACTGCACCAGGCGGAACCTCTGAGGAGCACTGCTAGAAGACTCCACAGCCGGTGACTTTCTCTTCTTTTCTGCTTTATGATCTAGATGGGCATCCTCCTGAACAATAGCCCCATTGACTGCTCACTAAAAGTGTTGAACTTGAACATCGCCAGGCGATCCTGGAGCTTGCTGCTAAGCCCCTGCCTGAAACACGCATGCTTCTTTTCATCAGTATCCACGTGATAACCGGCGTACTGTGAGAGCGTGTTGAAGTTCTGAGCATACTGCATCACATTGTTGTTACCCTGCTTTAGGGACAGGAACTCGGTGAGCTTCCTGCGAATGACCCCTGCAGGAATATGGTGTGCTCTGAAAGCTTCCTTGAACTCATTCCAAGAAAACCGAGTGCCAGCAGGAAACATAGCCACGTGGTTGTCCCACCACGTGCGTGCGGGACCCCTGAGCTGCTGTGCTGCATATGACGTCTTGTCATTGTCATTGTAGGGGTACAACGTGAACTTGGACTCTAGGGTCTTAAGCCAACTGTCGGCCTCCAACGGCTCGTCGGCCTTATGAAACAGCGGCGGCTGGGTCCCCAGGAACTCCTGGTACCCAGGAACTGGTGGCTGGTGGTGAGGCTCAGGCCGCGGCGCTCTGCCCTAAAGCACGAGCTCACGGAGGAGTGCGGTCTGTTCGTCGCGCCCGGTGAACATGGCCGCAATGGCCTGGGCCAACTCAGGAGGGTTCGGTCGTTCTCCCATTCTGCATTCAACCATGACGAGGTTAGTTCCATCATCCAGATAAATTAAAACAAAAACTGATAGCAACTAATCCTTGCTATTCATGGCACAATGCAGAATGTAAGGCTTCAAAACAATTCTGATTGTTGCTTGTAGGTGGGGCCAGGCGATCGATCGGTGCAACCAGTCGGTCTGACTGATCTGCCCTGGTCCAGCCGAAAATGGTATGGCGGACCGTCCGCAGTACATGGG
Source organism: Panicum virgatum (assembly GCF_016808335.1). Taxonomy (NCBI): domain Eukaryota; kingdom Viridiplantae; phylum Streptophyta; class Magnoliopsida; order Poales; family Poaceae; genus Panicum; species Panicum virgatum. Next base: position 19,297,625 of record NC_053144.1, read on the forward strand.
CGGACCGTCCGCTTTACCAAAAATCCAGCTAACCGGACCTTCCGTTGAGATTGGGCGGACCGTCCGCTGTACATAATGGCCACCCAACTCAGTTTTAGAAGGTTCTGTGTGTTTCCCCTCAATAGCCGGCGGACCGTCCGCGTGTCTTGACCGGACTATCCGCTGGACACATTTTAAGCTACCAGACTCTGTCTTCGGCCCGGCCGACGACACTTCTGTAACGCTTCACAGCAAGTCTATGTAACCTTACGACCCGAACTCCGTCTACAAAAGTCCTTACGGCCATAAACCCACACCCCTATCAATCCCTAGGGAAAAATCCCAAAAACACTACAATGAGATGCATGCTCGCCCTACGTTCTTTCAAAGGAAAATCTTTATACTTTTGAAAATTTTTGAAACTAGTCATGCCTGTACCACCCTCGGTGCGTTTCGGCTCTGATACCAGCTGTGGCAGAACCGCCAAATTAAAACTCTAATTAAGCGTAATGGCCGTCATATGAACACATCGGGCTCATTAGCTTAACGGCTTAATTTGGTGATCCTTTCTCAACCCACGTCCCGATCGAATCATCACCGATAGTCCCACACGAAGGTGGGCGCAGATGGTACAAGCACGACATAATTTAAAAATACAACCAATATACATAAGACTTCACCTTAAGTTTTACAAACCAAGTTTGAATAAATACATAATTTACAATTTTTGCATTACTGAAACCCTGGTTCAACTAGAGGAAAGGGGCCTACAACTACCAAAAGTGTGCCCTAGGGAGATCCCTATCTAGACATCTGGCTCCACAACCTCCCATCCCTCTGCATCACGGCGTATGAACTTGGCGCAACAGGGATAGAAGTCTACGTCTGCGTGTCCTAAAATCATTGTGGCAACAAACCCTGAGTATACTAATACTCAGCAAGGCTTACCCGACTAGTGGGTATAACTTAGTCCACATATCTAGACATGCAAGGCTTTTGGATGATGGTTATTTTGCAGAAAACAGCGACTAAAGTAAATCCTTACTTTCCTTATTTTAGCCCAGTTCTATGTAAATTAAACATAGTCTAATATTTGCATAACCAATTCTAGAGCAAACATAGTGGAACAATAAATGATAATTCATATGTTCATCAATATGGATATAACCATTTCTCCATCACAACACTACGCTGCGACACAGTGACCAAGGTGCTCATATCCGAGAGCGACTGACGGCGAATCGATTCGATTTAACCTTGCAAGGTGGACGTAACCAACACGGCACGTATTTGCCCCGTCGGACTATACATGCCAACCATTCCCCTCCCCGCCTCGAACTACAGAACCGCCCCACCTGCATATAGTCAGCCGAGCCCTACGAGAGACCACCAAAAGTAAACATATGCATCTCGATTCTCCGCGGCCACTCGACTCGTCCTAAGGGGTGGGTAGAAGTTCTGTACTTTCGAAGCAATGCAGTACTCGGCTTACCGGTTTCGACTACCTCCTACTCCCGACATGCGGTTAGTACAGTTCAATCATGATCAGCAGGGCCAACAACGGCTCGGTCCTTATCCGACACAGGCGGAACTACACCTCTCCCGCCCGGTCTCAGATTCTATTCTTTCTTTCATTTCAAGACTTTCATCCATAAATTAGTAATTCATCTCTGGAACATAAAGCTATCCTATATCTCGCGAGTATCCAAAAATTACTCGACTTCTACCGAACCCTATCTAGCATAGCATTTCTACCGTCCTATACATACTAGTACAACTCAAGGACACCTAGGGTTCATGCAACTAGGGTTTCAAACAACTCCTAAACGTAATGCATAAGTAATAAATACATATATAGGTGTCATAATTTAAAATTAATAGGATGTGCACCGGGGCTTGCCTTCGGGCTGCTGCACAGAGCTGGGGTCAGACGGGCCTTGGGCCGGGTGCTCACACCTCTCCTCCTGGGCTTGCGTCGGTTGCTCCTGCGGTGCCGCGATCACCTCAAATACGGCGCCCTCAGCTGCGGATGCTACATGTATGCATATGAAACAAATGAGTGCATCTCAATGATGTAACTAACTTGCTTTAACTGGAATACCCTGCGGACTGTCCGCGCCCAAGTGGCGGACCGTCCGCCATACTATTCTACCGGCCCTCCAGATACAACAACGTCTCTGGAACCATTTCTAATTCTACCTGTGGACTGTCCGCGCCCAAGTGGCGGACCGTCCGCAGTTCACGTATTAAATCCACCAGAGACGACAACGTCTCTGGGCATAATCCTAGACTCTACTGCGGACTGTCCGCGCCCTAATGGCGGACCGTCCGCGGTTAAATCCTGCGCACCCCCACCCGAGACATCGTCTCTGGACAAACCTTAAGTTTGACGGCGGACCGTCCGCTCCCCTATAGCGGATTGTCCGCAGTTAAATCCTGCTAACCACCAGAGACAACATCGTCTCTAGACGAAACCTAACCTGACCGGCGGACTGTCCGCGCCTCCCAGGCGGACCGTCCGCGATACCTAACTTCTGACTCGCGCCGCAAGCGACAGCAAGTGCGACGGCGACGGCGGCGGTCATTCACCGGCGCCGACGACACACCACGGAAGAGGAAAAGACCGGGGAGCACAAGGAACTCACCACGAATCCATTCCCGCGGTCGGTTCGAGCGGAGGACGACCGGAGAAGCGGATCGACGTGGAGCAAAGCTTCAAGCTCCTCCAATGGAAACCGGCGGTGACGGGGGATGACTCCGGCCGTAAGAAGCCGGTCTAGGGATTTGGGAAGGTGGAGGAGGTGCCGAGGAAGGTTCCCGCGCGAGGAATCGCGGTTTGGCGGCCGGAGGAGGGAGATCGATGGAAGGGGACGACGATGGCGCGAGCGCTCGGCTCCGCTCGGCTCTGGACGAAGTGAGGAGGAAGAGAGAAATGACGAGTAGGTCCCACATCCATCCAGATAAATATATGGGCGATGCCTAGCGGACTGTCCGCCGATCCCGCGCGGACTGTCCGCGAGGCAGGTGTTACGACCAACCAGAGGAATATATACAAGCTCAGGTTAACTTGTTATTTGTAAACACTCTGGATCTGAAAATTACCTAGGATCATATGTGGTTTGCTCAAAATATTTCTGTTTTCCGTTCACTTATATATCTATAATTGCACAGCATTGCATGCACTTTCCAAATTCAGTATTTATGTTATTATTGGTGTTCTTACTTATTTATGTTGGTCAGGTCAATACTTTATTGCATTTGCTTGATATTGACAACTGAATGAGAGGCCCTATGCATGGACAGTACCCAGAGCTGGAACAGTACTCGAATCAGTCCAAAAGTTCTATGGGACCTATCTCGATGCATAATGCTGCAGATAAATAGATTACCGAGTTTCGCAATCAAAATAATAACCCAGAAAGCTGGGCAAATTCTTTCGAGCAGCAATATGGAAATGGTTGGGCCTCTGAGTTTGAACAGGTCAGAATCTTTAGCATGCTTGTTTAGGATTTCTTGCATTGCTTGTTTAGGATTTCTGCAAGTATCAATTCTGAAAGATGCTTTTTTGTGTGTGCAGGGATCTTTTTATCCACTACATAATGAGATCTTTTTAAGGCTCGCAGTGCTGTATGATAGGCTATATCCTATTATCCACTACATATGAACACACTGCTGGCAACTCTTGCGCATCTCATCCAAGACGTTTCTGGTTACCAGCTAAGAATTATGGTCACATGCATTTTTTTTAAATATGCATTGACCACAAGCGCCAAATGATCCATGGAGCACATAGCATCTATTGATCACATAAAGCCTTCCATTTTCTTATGATAGATTAACCATCAAGCGCCGGTCGTTTGTAACTCTGGGGAATTCACAGCATACCACTCCACTGTATTTTAGGATCCATCAGGAATTTGATTAGACCTTCCATTATAGGGTACTGTATAAATGGTTCTCTTATCGTACTATGGGCCAGCAGCTGCCAAGTTGTGTTGCTTCTGCAAACATTCTCTTTGGGGGGTCTTTGGGGGGGGGGGGGGGGGGGGGGGGGGGGTTGGGGGCACAAACCTGCTCCTTTTCCAATGTTTTTTATCCTGTGATCTGCAATGATTATGAAACTGTTGTTCTGTCTCTAAATTCCAGCTTGGCAATGAGAAGCTGAAGCTGAAACTAGAGGAGAGTTTAGAGCACCAGATGAAGCTTATGACCTCATCTGCAGCCTACATGCCTCATCCAACCCTGATGCCAGCCTCCTTCCCACAGGCTCCGTTAGAACCGTTCCATCCCCAGGTGCAAGCTGCACTGCTGCAGGGCAGAAGCTGATGACGCCCTTTGTTGGCTACCCGGGATACTCAATGTGGCAGTTCATGCCACCTTCTGAAGTCGACACTTGGAAAGACAGTGAAGTGTGCCCTCATGTCGCTTAATCGCTTCGAGCGACTGGTTGCACTCGCAGCGTATGTGAATTAATCGCAACTGAAGCCCCTGAAATAAAAAGTATATATTTATAATTGAGTTAAATACACCAGCGGCCCTCGAACTTGTCCCCAGGTGCCACTTAGGTCCACGAACTCGCAAAATCGAAATCTGGCTCCCTGAACTTGTTAAGTTGTGCCACTTAGGTCCATACCCTTTCAAAAGGCATGAATATATGCAAAAAAGCCCTTGAGTTTTATCGTCTTCTATCTTCACATCCTTGAGGGATAGAAGGCCGGCCCCCATGGCGCTCGCGACCGGCGCCCTCTCTGCTCCCTCTCCGCGCGGAGGCACGACGCGGGCCGGCCGTCGGCACTCCTCCCCTTCCCTCGCCGGCGCTCCCTCACTCATCGCCGGGGCCGGTCCTCCCCCTCCCTCGCCGGCGACTAGATCGGGGCGCCGCCGACCCTCTGCCCCCTCCCTCCCTCAGCCCCCTCCCTCCCTCTCCGCCCACCCTCGGCGGCGGTCGGGGCCTGCACGGCTGGGCTGCGCGGCGGCCGGCGAGGCAGGGGCGCGAGCGGCGGCGGCCGGCGAGCGGGACCGCGGCGAACGCGCGGCGCGGCGGCGGCCCTGCAGGTTGGCGGCGAAGGCGCGGCACGGCAGTGGCTCTGCGGGATGGCGGTGAGTGTGCGGCGCGGTGGCCGGCGAGCGGGACCGCAGGAAACGCGCGGAGCGACGGCGGCCCTGCAGAATGGCGGCGCGGTGCGGCGGGGCCCTGCGGGACGACGACGAGTGTGCAGCGCGAGGGCCGCGCACGACCTTCCCGGCCCCCTCGCCTCGAGCTCCACCTCGAGGGACACGGCGGCGGTCGGGACCTGCACGCGGCGCGGCCGTGGCCTGCGCGCAGGCGGGCGGAGCGGGCGGCATGCAGCCGGAGCGGCATGCGTGGGAGCACGGAGGAGCAGGAGGGCGGACGGATCCGGAGGCGCCACGGCCGCGCCCCCTCTCTGCTCCCTCCGCCGGTGACCGGAGCTCGGCGCGCGTGAGTGCGGGTGGGCCTGCGCGAGCTCGGCTGCTGGCGGTGGGGCAGCTGCGGCGGGCGGAGGCCACACGACGCGCGGCGTGTTGCCCTCCTCCTCCGGCGCGCGTCCATGGCAGAGCGGCGCGGCGCGCGGGAGGCCGGTCGGCTGCGGGCGCTCGCCGGCAGCAGGCTGGGCGCAGGCAGGGCCCTGGCCCCAGCCTCCCGCGGTGGCTGCTCGGCGGCGGCGTGGCTGTAGGGCAGGTGATGGGGTGGCGCCGCTCTGGACGTCGGGGCGGGAGTGGTTGCCGGCGGTAGGAGCAGCGTGGCGGATTGAGAAAGAGGTGAAAGAGATGAGGAGGATCTACATATAGAAGATGATAAAATTCAAGGGCTTTTTTGCATATATTCATGCCACGTGGCGCCACATCAAGTGGTATGGACCTAAGTGGCACAACTTAACAAGTTCAGGGTGCCAGATTTCGATTTTGCAAGTTCGTGGACCTAAGTGGCACCTCGGGACAAGTTCGAGGACCGCTGGTGTATTTAACTCTTTATAATTTTACATAATCAAATAGCCGTCCATTCAACAATAGAAAGACTTTCAATTAAAAAGAAGGCTTCTGTTCTACTTCCTGTGATACATGGGTAAAACACATCCATGTGGTTTAATGGTTTTCAGCAATATATCGCTCATCTTGATCTCAGATCCGCGTGTCTTTTGTTTCAAAATAAATATAGCTATGCCATCATAATTTAAATTTAACGGCTGGTTTGAGAACTACAACTTTTTAAGAGAGATCTCCTCTGTTTTCCCCATCTACAGTACCAAGAGGGCGAGCCGAGAGCGATTCGCTTTCCGGCGTCGCATCCGCCGAGTCCTCCCGGCCTCCGGCGACCTCATCGGCGTCGGAGGGTGGGGGGACTTGTGGATTGGACGTCCGGTGTATATACCCTTCTCTACTAGGCTTGGGGTAGGTAGTTTAGGGTTAGGGTTGGACATGCCGCCGGTGCGGTGTGGTCCTACCTTCTTGGGCTGCTGTGGCTCCGACGTGCGACGACGGCGTGGATGCGGTGAAGCCAGATCGAGTATCGGCGCGGACTTCTTTGTCTTCTATGGCGGCTTCCCTGTCTCGGCGGGTGACGGCGGCAGCAGGTTCTTTCCCGGCAGTGGCCGCAAGGTGGAGGAGGCGCTGCTTCTGCGGAATAAGTTCCTCCGGCCCCCTCTCCACTTCGTCGTCTTTTGCTCCGGGACCGGCGACGGGTTTGTGAGGTTGGGGGGCATCGGATTTGGGATCCGTGTGGATGCTCCTCTTCTGGTTGCCTCTTGGTTTGGGATCTTCTGCTGGTCCATGGTGGTGATCCTGGGGCTGGGTTTTTCTTCCTCGTTGGTTGGTTTGCTTGGTGCTTTTCTTTGCTTGCTGTTGCTTCTCGATTCGGCTGGGCAAGTGGAGGTGAGCGGATGGGACAGTTCGATGATCCCAACGGCTGATGCGTGGTTACGGGAGATGTGCTGCAGCTTACGTTTGTTTGGTGTCGGATTTTTTGATCTGGAGTGAACCGTGCAGCATTGGGCCGGTCAGCCAATGACTCGCCGCACCGCACGCCTCGGCCAAATTGGGCCCGCTGTCCTCGCTTCCGCGATAGTACCGAGCCTTTTGTCGGCGGGGTACGGAAATGGAGAGTCGGTCCAGCGGGCACCGGATGCACGCGTTGCTGTCGCCGTGGGTTTGTTGAGGAAGCACGTCAACCGTCCATCAGTTCCACAATCCGCGTGAGCCCGCATCCGACGGATCTCCGTTCACCATTAGTCGGCATGTGGAAACTGTAGCCGAGTCCTTTGCCGTGCCCGCCTCGTCTCCTTTACGGGTGCGTCTTCCTTCCCCAACCTTTCCCCAATCCATGATAAAAAAGGGTTTTTTTTTCTACTGGATACTCCGAAAATACTGTTTTGTACACTGCACACTCTACTTGTTGAAATAGTCTGCAGACCACCGTGAGTTGTAAATTTTGTACGCTGCACATTGGTCCTATTAAACTACTCATTTGCAATCTGAAAGGTGAGAGAAGATGCCCTAAAAATACTAAAATACCCCTGGCTGTCTAAAAGAGCATTCCGACTTGTTGAAATAGTCTTGCCCGAGGCACTCGCACCCACCACAGGATCGGAGACCAGCCAACTTTTATGATTCGTTGCTGATGCAGCACGCGCACGTCACACACTGAGACTAGCACGATCCAAGACGCACGGGAAGGAGACGCGCGAACACAAAGCTCCTTTTTGCAGCTTCGCGGCACGCACCCACCAGCGGCGAGGAAGCAACCAGGCTGGGAAGTGGAAACTTTGGCAGAGAAAGGAAAGGCAATTACAGAGAGGCTAGACTCTTCGGAGGACATTTCGCTTGAGGAAACGTACATTCGATCGCGGACGCAAGCACGCTGCCTGCTATTTACACGCACGCGCCGGCCGGAAGAAGCGGAGGAAGGAAGCTGACAACATTTGAACGACCAAGGTGGGGGTGGGATCGCCCGATTGCGAAGGGGAAGACGTCACTCCGCCGCAACGACCGCCGCCGACGGCCTCAGGCGGAGGCTTGGGCTCCGCGGCTGCCGCAGCATCTCGATCACTGATTCCGCCTGATGAAATTGGAAAACGGATTAGTTTGGCCATCTCGATCATGAGGACGGGGATGCCGCCCTCCTCGACGGCGGCGGCGCGGCCCTCGCTGGAGCCCACGAGGGAGTGGAGCACGTACGCGGCCTTGTCCACCATGCCGGACTCCGGGTTGGCCATGAGGTCGAGCAGCGGCCGCATGGCGCCGGCCTCGACGATGCGCCCCCGGTTCTCACGCGCCTCGCCGCAGAGCGCGTAGAGCGCGGTGGCGGCGTCCTTCCTCCAGCACGCACTGCCGGCCTCGAGGAGCAGGCGCAGGCGGACGACAATGCGGTCGCGGCCTCCTTGTGGTATTGTCGCGGACTGGTGGGCGGAGGGGTCGCGGACTCGCGGGAGTAGGGCCGGAGGCTCCGTGCGACGGCGGCGAGGTCGCGGCCTCCTCACGGATGGACGGGCGGGCGGCCGTGGGCGGCGCAGTTGCAGCCTACTCGCGGGCGAACGGGCGGCCGTGGGCGACGCGGTCGCGGGCGGACGGCGGCGCAGTCGCGGGCGGTGCCGTCGCGGACGCGCGCAGACTCCGTGCGAAGGCCGGCGCCGTGGCAGACGCGCGCAGAGGCCGGCCGCCGGCGCCGTGGCAGAAGGGCGGCAGCGAACGCGTGCATGCGAATGGATAAGGCCTCCAAGGAGTCCCAAAGGAGGAGCTAACTGAGTCATTGAAGCCAGGGGCATTTTAGTATTTTTAGGTCTCATTCTCTCACCTCCAAAATTGCAAATGAGTTGTTTAATGGATCCAATGTGTAGCGTACAAAATTTATGACTCAAGCTGTCCTACAGGTAAAAAAAAAACCTTTAAAAACCCTTTCCCCAATCCTAGGGATTCCATCTAGGGTTACCTATTTCCCTCTACCACAATCGCGCCGATCCTTCGCCCCTCATCCTCATCCTCCTCCACAATCCACACCACCACAGCGCGTCAGCCATGGATCCGGCGAAAGGCGTCATGGTGATGAGGAGTGTCCTGTGGCGTTTGAACCAACTCGCCGACGCCCCGGGGCCGATGTGGGAAAGCATCTATTGTTCTAGGAAGGTGGCCTACGGATGCGGGAGGCACGGCCAGAAGGTTGTGGAAGGCATCACGCTTTTCCGGAGCCTCCCCGACCACCAGGATGTCACCTCCTCGATGACCATCCGCCTGAGCGCCGAGGCCATCGGAATCGTCAAAGCGGATCTCGGCCTCGGCTCCCGCAGCGCGCTCCAGCCCCAGGGCTTCGTCCAGGCCGCCAGCGAGGGCCTCCTCGTCCTCGCCGTCAACTTCAGCGTCCATAACCCCAGCAATCGCGGGTACTACCTCGTCTACGACTCCACCGACGCGTCGCTCTACATGACCCCCTGCCTGCCGACTCGCCTCGTGTGCTCCTACACCCCGGCGCCCGTCCCCCGGCGCATCGACGGCGGCGGATCCGAGCCCCAGCTGGTCCTCCTGGCGCATCCGTACCGGTCCTGTCACCCCGACGACGAGGACTTGCTCTGCCTGTGCACTCCGGCGGCGCGGTCGCCGGGCATCACCGACCGGCTGTGGGATATAAAGGCGCTGTGCTTCCCTCATCTTCATCTTCCTGGCTCCTTCAACGTGCAGGTGACGTTCTCGTTCCAAGGCAAGGTCTTCTGGGCCGATCTCTCGCGAGGCCTCGCGTACTGCGAACTGCGGGCTGCTACAAACTCCGCCGTGCAGTTTGACTTCATCAACTTGCCCTATGGGTATGAGATTCATCTTGATGACTTGCCTGAGGATGGCTCGATGGAGCCGCCCGAGATGGACCGTACCATTGGCTGCATTGGGGGCTGCATCAAATTCATCTGCATTGACCGACCCCGGGGACGTTCTGGCAATTGGATGTTGAGGTTTTGGACTCTTGACCTGGGTCGCAAGAAGTGGCAAGCCGAGGAAGGTTTACTCTGGAAAGAGCTCTGGGAGCAAATCGACTTCATGGGCAGCGCAAGGTTGTGGGATGTGGAGCCCCGGTACCCGGTGCTGATGCCGGATGATACCCTCTGCCTCGTGCTGGAAGACATGCGCCACAGGAGAGTGTGGTCTCCTGTGGACAGTGTGGAGGTTGATCGCATCTGCCGCTTTGACATTTTCAGCAAGACCCCCGTGTGGCATGGAAAAGTTGGCCACTACTCCATATGGCCTGTTATGTTACCTGGCGATTTCTTCACCAAGTGCTATCCTCCTTCTGATCCACGCAAGAGCCAGCTGCTAGGACGCAAGCGGAAGCTGCAAAGCATCGTGGCAAGCGGAAGCTGCAAAGCATCGTGAGGCAGACGCCGAGGTCGTTCAGTACTGCGTTCTCATGTTGTCATAGCTGCACTATACTGAATTTTGTGCATTATTTTTCTTGTCTTTATTGTTGTCATACACACCAGCTATCATGTGAAATGTTCCTAGCTACTTATTGAACTTGTTCATTATTAACTGTTGTCTTGATTTTCTGTTACACTCTAGCCAAAATAGCATTTATACTTTTATAGCACAACCATAGGCCGGTTTAACTTATACATTCTTTTATTTAGCAGTGAGGATGAATTGAAGTCAAGGGGGGGCATGCTGAAAGGTACCAAGCCAAGGGTTGTGCACCTTCTTCTACTGTATCTGGTGCCATCTGTATTCTTTTGGAGAGGCTGCTTACTTGTTGGGGATTATGTTTCCAGTGCCAAAGCATAGTTCGGGGCACTGAAACCCTGCTGCCATCAGTGCTTATGACTTTGTCCTTAAATTTATCGTAGCCTATTTATGCTTGTTTCTGAACCTCATGTGGTTGTGAGACATGACTTTACCTGCTTGAGTCCTGGTCTATTGAAACCATATCTATGTCTATGTGCCTGGCCTGATTATTTTCTCATCCATCCTCTGCTCTCGTGTGTTATTTGTTCGGGGTGTTTAGGTCCTTTAGGATAGGAGAAGCTTGAACATTTTCTTTTAGTGTTTGTTCAGTTAATCCATTCCCTATGGATATTGGGGAGGAATTGGACGGGGACGGGTTTATCAAATGGTCGATACTTGCACCATTTAGAAAAGGGTTCTAGTTACGAAATGTTTCTTTGCTTCTTTTCCGGCTTTGGGTTCTCCTGATAGGCTGGGTCGGCAGCACCATCCCAAATTGATTATTTAGCAAGTCGTTGATGATTTAGATACAGCAACATATGTTGTTGCAGGATAGAGCCTCCATTTGTTCTCTACTTGTTTCTTTTTTTTTTTGATGAAACATTTGTTCTCTACTTGTTGCGGGGCTTCTTGTAGAGGTGCTATCTACTCTGTACGTTCGATTGCCTGTATTCCAGGCTATATGGCAATGGGTGCCTTGCTGCATTGGCTATTCTTTGATGACTTGTAATCGTTTTCAGCGGACGTTGTTTGCCTTTTGCCTTAGCGTGTCATGTTTTCTGCTCATAAGTGGGGTGGAAAATCTGACCCCCTAGCATAAACCTTTTCTTCCTTTCAATCAAACTATGCGCTACTGCGTGGCTCATTGTTTCGGTAGCATAAGCGGGTTGTTCAATAGCAGTTTTAAATTTCGGATGCTATACTTGTCGTTATCCAAATGTTTAAAACTTCTTTTGTTAGTCCAAATCTTTTGTAGCAATTTTTTTACGGGGAAATCTCCTTGTTCCAATACTCAGTCTCTCTGTTTCAATACTATTTTAAATTCATTATGCATCTATGTTTAAAATCAGTGGCATATAGCTAACAGGGTGGCCGACCCACCCTAATTTTGGAGCCAAGGTGAACGTATAAAAGTTATTCATCTAACAATATAGTATCTACGCAGATTTCAGGCTGCTTTATTGATTTTAAGATGTTTGAAATTGTAATTACTATACTATGAAGTATCTTTGATGAGTTTTATATTTGTATAGTATAATATATTCATCATGATGAAAACTTTATGTTAAAGTTGGACCTCACTAACCCAAAATCATAGATACGCCCGTCTAGAACGACACATAGTTTAGAATAGAGGGCTTCAAACGTATTCCCACGTTTTTTCTTATTTTCTAATGTTGCACTTTTACATTTCTATTTTTTTACAATCATTAGTGATTAGTCCATGCTAACACTACGGCAAAATTTGCTAATGTTGCACTTTTACATTTCTATTTTTAGCTACGGCAAAATTTGATAATACAAGTAGAACTACTAGAAAATAATGTATATTTAGAAAATAACGTATATTTCTTGAAGTTCACAAAATGTGAAATATCATATTTTATGTCAAGCTAACATTACATTTCTTCTATATTCTTTAAGTTTACACGCCTTCACTCCTCCCACGTGAGGAAAATACGTTTAATTATTGGCCGGTCCATCCAAACATAGATCAGGCTCACAGCCATCTGGACTTTAATTTACATCCATCCAAGCCATGTTGTTGCGACCTGCAACTGGCTAGTTAGACACAACACAACACCAACACCACCTTTCCTCTGATGATAGTGAGCTTGATATTATAGTGCTTAGTGACAAGCAATAGCGCGCAAAAACAACAGGAACCACAAACACCTTTGACAGTGGAAGGCATCAGGAGAATACGCATGCAGCAAAGGCGACAAACTTGTTGTGTAATTCTTTTTTCACTAGTAAGGGTGCCCGTGCTAATGTTAGGGTGCATTTCAAAAGTACAAAAAAAACAACATTTACAAGTTTACAGCAATATTTTGTAATGCAAATCAAACAACCAAATGATAGCATATTTTATATAGTAATCAAGCATATAATGAAAAAGTTTAAGACCCGCACAAGAAAAAAAGAACAAGATAGCTATAAATGTTATTTCATTGATTCAGATGGTTATCCCCATTAATAGGGAGTTAGTCATACAAATACATTTGCTTTCGCATGATGAAGCCAAAGGATCAAGCTCACTACAGCACGCGATTGCATCATATTTAACTTGTTATCTGTATTCTGTGAAGATCTCAGTAATTGAAAAGATTTTATGCTTGCCACTTGTCAGCAAGCATCTCTGATGCAGCATCCTTAGAAGTCACACATCATATTTAACTTGTTATCTGTATTCTGCGGATCTGCTAATTGGTTTGGGGAAGGGAATAGAAGAAAGAGGAAGAATAGAAGATGCTGGAGGGCACACGGACGCCGAGCCAAGCATGGCAAGAGGCGACCTCGTCGAGGAGTGCTTCCATCTCGCGTGATTTGTTTCATCTTTGCGGCCAGCGGCCTCGCGGAGGACGAGGAGTGCCTTGATTTTTTTTCTTTCCGCACTTTTAGCTGTCTCTTTTGTTGGCGGGTTTTCGGGTAAACCCGCAGACCACTCTAACCCGCGTAGGTGTGATACGACGGTTTCCCCTGAGTAAGGTGCGGGCCAGTCTCTGGTTTTTACGAACCAATGAACAGGGCGAAGTAAAATTTACAAAGACTCTTGTGGATGCTCTTACTCAGCATCTGGAGACCGAAGCCGAGTCCTTTGCCGTGCCCGTCTCGTCACCTTAGTGCGTCTTCCTTCCCCCACCTTTCCCCGATCCTAGGGATTCCATCTAGAGTTACAAAACGATTGATGGTTGCATAGAGGTCCAAGCCTATTTCTTTTCCTTTCTTAATTCGACAGGCGAAGTTTTTGCTGCGTTTTTTTTGCTTTTCGTACGTGATTTGCTTTGAGGAACGATGCAGCTAGCAGTTCATGAACGAGGTTTTCCGATTTCATCCTGCTAATTTCTCTTGAGCCAATGTGCAATATATATAGCTCCGATCCCGTCCTGCGGTCCCCGGTTGTCTTGGTCGGTTGTTCCCCAATCCTAGGGATTCCATCTAGGAGCACCTCAATTGCGCAGATCCTTGGCCCCTCATCCTCATCCTCCTCCACAATCCGCACCACCACCGCGCGTCAGCCATGGATCCGGCGAAAGGCGTCATGATGATGACGAGTGTCCTGTGGCGTTTGAACCAACTCGCCGACACACCGGGGCCGACGTGGGAAAGCATCTACTGCTCTAGGAAGGTGGCCTACGGATGTGGGAGGCACGGCCACAAGGTTGTGCAAGGCATCACGCTCTTCCGGCGCCTCCCCTACCACCAGGATGTCACCTGTTCCATGACCATCCGCCTGAGCGCCGAGGCCATCGGAAATTCGGAATCGTCAAAGCGGGTCTCGGCCTCGGCTCCCGCAGCGCGCTCCAGGGCCAGGGCTTCGTCAAGGCCGCCAGCGAGGGACTCCTCGTCCTCGCCGTCCGCTTCAGCGTCGACGACCCCAGCGATCGCGGATACTACCTCGTCTACGACTCCACCGACGCGTCGCTCTACATGACCCCCTGCCTGCCGAGTCGCCTCGTGTGCTCCTACACGTCGGCGCCCGTCCCCCGGCGCATCGACGGCGGCGGATCCGAGCCCCAGCTGGTCCTCATGGCGCATCCGTACCGGTCCTGTGACCCCGACGACGAGGACTTCCTCTGCCTAGAGGTGGTAAAGGGCCATAATTTTTTGCCTCGATAATCTAAGGGTTGGGCCCTAAAAAAATCGGGCTCTAATCTTATTTAGTTTTGAGCTAAAAAAATTAAAGACCAACTAGGATTGTGAAGAGAGTATTAGGGCCATAATCCATTACCACCCCTACCTCTGCCCGTGCACTCCGGCGGCTCGGTCGCCGGGCATCACCGACCGGCCGTGGGATATAAAGGCGCTGTGCTTCCCTCATCTTTCTGGCTCCTTCATCGTGCAGGTGACGTTCTCGTTCCAAGGCAAGGTCTTCTGGGCCGATCTCTCGCGAGGCCTCGCGTACTGCGACCTGCGCGCTGCTACAAACTCCGCCGTGCAGTTTGACTTCATCAACTTGCCCTATGGGTATGAGATTCATCTTGATGACTTTCCTGAGGATGGCTCGTTGGAGCCGCCCGCGATGGACCGTACCATTGGCTGCATTGCGGGCCGCATCAGATTCATCTGCATTGACCGACCCTGGGGACATTCTGGCAATGCGATGTTGAGGTTTTGGACTCTTGACCTGGGTCGCAAGAAGTGGCAAGCCGAGGAGGGTTTACTCTGGAAAGAGCTCTGGGAGCAGATCGACTTCATGGGCAGCGCAAGGTTTTGGGATGTGGAGCCCCGGTACCCAGTGCTGATGCCGGATGATACCCTCTGCCTCGTGCTGCAAGACATGCGCCGCAGGAGAGGGTGGTCTCCTGTGGACAGTGTGGAGGTTGATCGCATCTGCCGCTTTGACATTTTCAGCAAGACCCCCGTGTGGCATGGAAATGTTGGCCATCTCATGCGGCCTGTTATTTTACCTGGCGATTTGTTCACCAAGTGCTATCCTCCTCCTGATCCACGCCGCAAGAGCCAGCTGCTAGGACGCAAGAGGAAGCTGCAAAGCATCGTGGCAAGCGGAAGCTACAAAGCCTCGTGAGGCAGACGCGCGCCGAGGTTCAGTACTGCGTTCTCAGGTTGTCATAGCCGCACTATACTGAATTTTGTGCATTATTTTTCTTGTCTTTATTGTTCTCATACACACTAGCTACCATGTGAAATGTTCCTAGCTACTTACTGAATTTGTTCATTATTAACTGTTTGTCTTGATTTTCTGTTACACTAGCCAAAATAGCATTTCTAGCACAACCATAGCTGGTTTAACTTATACATTCTTTTATTTAGCAGTGAGGATGAATTGAAGTCGGGGGGGGGGGGGGGGGGGGGGGGGGGCATGCTGAAAGGTACCAAGCCAAGGGTTGTGCATCTTCTTCTACTGTATCTGGTGCCATCTGTATTCTTTTGGCGAGGCTGCTTACTTGTTGGGGATTATGTTTCAAGTGCCAAAGCATGGTTCGGGGCACTGAAACCCTGCGGCCATCAGTGCTTATGACTTGACTTTGTCCTTAAATTTATCGTAGCCTATTTATGCTTGTTTCTGAATCTCATGTGGTTGCGAGACATGACTTTACCTGCTTAAGTCCTGGTCTATTGAAACCATATCTATGTGCCTGGCCTGATTATATGCTCATCCATCCTCTGCTCTCGTGTGTTATTTGTTCGGGTGTTTAGGTCCTTTAGGATAGGAGAAGCTAGAACATTTTCTTTTAGTGCTTGTTCAGTTAATCCATTCCCTATGGATATTGGAGAGGAATTGGATGGGGGAAGGGTTTATCAAAGGGTCGATACTTGCACCATTTAGAAAAGGGTTCTAGTTACGAAATATGTTTCTTTGCTTCTTTTCTGGCTTTGGGTGCTTCCGATAGGTTGGGCCGGCAGCACCATCCCAAATTGATTATTTAGCTTGTCGTTGATGATTTGGATACAGCAACATATGTTGTTGCAGGATAGAGCCACCATTTGTTCTCTACTTGTTTCTTTTTCTTTTTTTTGATGAAACATTTGTTCTCTACTTGTTGCGGGGCTTCTTGTAGAGGTGCTATCTACTCTGTACGTTCGATTGCCTGTATTCCAGGCTATATGGCAATGGGCGCCTTGCTGCATTGGCTATTCTTTGATGACTTGTAATCTTTTTCAGAGGATGTTGTTTGCCTTTTGACTTGAAAGAGCGTGTCATGTTTTCTGCTCATAAGTGGGGTGGAAAATCTGACCCCTAGCATAAACCTTTTCTTCCTTTCAGTCAAACTATGCGCTACTGCTTGGCTCATTGTTTCGGTAGCGTAAGCGGGTTGTTCAATAGCAGTTTTAAGTTTAGGATGCTATACTTGTCGTTATCCAAATGTTTAAAACTTCTTTTGTAGTCCAATCTTTTGTAGCAAATTTTTCTACGGGGAAGTCTTCTTATTCCAATACCCAGTCTCTCCATTCCAATACTACTAGAAAACCAGGGTGCGGCGTTGCTGCGCCACCCTTGAACTAACCAGTGTTGATACCATTATACCAATGTGGATGTTTGTACTGGGTTTACAATTTGAGCTAGCTTAGATCATGGAACCCCATGTACATACATGGACACCGAAACAACCTGTCAGCAAGTCGGAATATAAGCATGTTAGCTAGCTCTGGCAGCTCCAGATGTTGCAGCGATAGCCAACAGAGGGAGAATGATCAGGGCGGCGGTCACCCTTTGATTTAGCCAAATTCAGTTCAGCCAAGTGCCTCTGCTTCTCTTAGGGGAGGATGGACACACAAAGGTCAAAGGTATACATGCATATCATGATTGACGATATGGCAAAGCTCCGTTTGTATATTTGAAATCTATTCTCCGATCATTCGTGAAGATTTGGCAAGAGATCTCATCATCTGATTCAGGCTGTCGATGCGAGGTGAATCTTGGGGACCAAATCGATAGCGAGTGTCATGTTGCAAGCATAGTGATGAAGTAACTCAGACCAATAAAATTACTAATATATTTAATTCAGGTCATTATTTCATAAATATGTATGTATAACAAATTTGCAGCATGTCACTTAATTTTTGGAAAAAGCTTCAGATGAATTTTGTCATGTACTTTTTTCAACTGTTTTGTCCTGAGGATGATGATGTATGCAATTAAAGTTGTATCATAGGGAGCATATCAGGTGCAAACCAATCTCTCTGTGCAAACTATGCAAACTTCAATCTGGACCACCAGATTAACATGGGGGGTAGGGGGAAGGGGATTTGCAAAAGTGTGATTACCCAATCCAAGGGCGGACGTTTAATTGTAAAATTGCACAATCCCCTCATATTCCTTGAATGTTGATTTAGTGGTTGAGATTGAAGTTTACACGGAGAGATTGGTTTGCACCTGATATGTTCCTTCAATAAATACCTATATCTCCAACAAATGATTACCACTCAAATTAGTGTTTCAAAAAAAGTTCCATTCAAATCGCAGCGCCTTCCCAGTAACTTAAGGTTATTACTGTCAATTTGATTTTTATAATTTTGGCATAGTGTTGCAATGAAAAGGATGCAGTACAGAACCATGACATACTTAAGTGAACTGGAGAAAATTCAGCATTAATATAATCACAATAATTTTGTATTTATTTTGATAAAAAAATATAGTGTTCTTGAGCATAGGCAGAGCACTTCAATTGATCATTTGTTTTGAAGGCACAAAAGTCTGATCACCATAGATATGGACAGGTAGTCAGGTAGTAGCACGGGTCATGTGTGAAACACCAATATAATCAGAGTGTGAGACATAGAGGCACAGGCTAATTGCAGTGGGAGCTGTTACTGAATCTCTATGTGCAAATTACTAAAATGAAATCAAAAAACCTGTACATCACATTTATAGCGCTGCTGGGCAAAATTAAGGAGGAAGCAAGGCATGGGGAATCGCGGGAGCCATATACCTGGCGAGTTTTGTTGGTGTGTAGTGGCTGGCCTGAGCCGCCCTTTGTACAGTTTTTGTTTCATCTTTTTGGGTCTCTTTTAGAGAAATTTTTTGTTGGTTTCTCGTCCGTGTACCCTTCTTTATTAATAGAAATGAGAACAGTATGTGCTTTTTCGTTAAAAAAACATTTATAATCTCCTGAGGCAACTGCAAATTTGGTTCACAGGATTGCCATAAATAAGTCAATACTTGGAGGATTTATGAGTCCATTCTAGTCACATATTGTACCAAAGAAATTAATTCACTTCTATGGCAAGTATCAAGTTGAGGAAATGATGAGTCAATTTATGATTTAAGAGGTCTCACTAAAATTTTGATTTTGGTAGACAAATGATATGCTAACACTCTATGGTCTGCGAACATTGAGGTGCGCGTATCAGATAGTAAAGCGGCCAAGAATCATACCATCGTAGCACATGTAACTCTCTTTTTTTTTGAAGCCGCACATGTAACTCTACTGTGTGGGGTGAATTTAATTGTGCAAACAGTATCAAATAAATGAGTGTCAGTATTTTGCATATCCAATGCTATCGTACAGCTGAAGCATTCAAGCATTTCAGCAAACACGTTGGCCAGTCATGGAGTTGTAAGTAACGAGAAACCAAACAAGAGCGTCCACCAAACAAACAAACCTAAGGAGTGGACGCCGGCCAAAAGGCAGTGACCTTGGCTATAGAAGAGCTCACCGTCGAGGGACGGTCCCTGTCGCGCGGGAGGCTCGGCCTATGTGGATGCACACGGTGCGGCAGGCGCTCGCTTGCCTTGTGTTGCGTGCATGGCTGCGATGGTCGATTGCGTACCAAACATTCGAGGCGCCGTGCTCGTCGTACTGTGGTACTGCAGGCATCCAAGGAAGCAACAAGAACAGGAGGAAGGAGACTCGCTGCCGTCGTCATCGGGGAACGTCGTACGCTTGGAGAGGGGAGGGAGATAGGATGGGTGCCACAGGCTACAATTCTGGTGAAGTGGAGCATGGAGATCGAGCTCCTCCCCGCGCCTCCCTGTATAGTTGCAGTTGGCCAGTTGCGGGGCCGCAACGCGCAGGCCCGTATGAGAAGGGATCAAAGGAAGCGGCAAGTGGCTCAGGCCCCAGGGGCGGAGGCATACCGGAGAGCTTTGCTGATAGGGAAGGATGCGAGAATCTCCGAGATTGGAGGGAGGGGCGGTGACGAAGAACAAGCTCGTCTGCCGGCTGCCCGACGGCCTGAGACGATGAGATGTGAGGGACGTTCGGACGTACGCGAAGCGTCGAGAGAGGCCAAAAGCCCTGCTAGTCTGCCCTCCTTGTTTTCACCATGGATGGAAGATCTAATGGCCTAGGATTTTAGGTGACGTGGCCCAATCCCTGCTCGAGTTTCCGACCAAGTTTCGTCGTAAGGAGATTTTAAATTCATTATGCATCTATGTTTAAAATCAGTGGCATAGCTAACATGGTGGCCGACTTACCCTAATTTTGGAGCCAAGGTGAACGTATAAAAGTTATTCATCTAACAATATAGTATCTATGCAGATTTCAGGCTTCTTTATTACTCTCTCCGTTCCAAATTATAAGACATTTTAACAATTTTGGAGAGTCAAAATTTTTATGTTTGACCAAGTTTATATAATAGAATAATAACATTTATTATATAAACTAAGTACCATTAGATTTTTTTATTAGTTATATTTTCATAGTACATCAATTTAATATCATAATTTTTTATATTTGTCTCTATAATCTTGGTCAAACTTGAGATTGCTTTGATTCTTCAGGATTCTTGGGATGTCTTATAATTTGGAACGGAGTGAGTAATTTTAAGATGTTTGAAATTGTAATTACTATACATCTTTGATGAGTTTTATATTTGTATAGTATAATATAATATATTCATCATGATGAAAATTTTATGTTAAAGTTGGACCTCACTAACCCAAAATCATAGATACACCCGTCTAGAATGACACATATAGTTTAGAATAAAGGGATTCAAACGTATTCCCACGTTTTTTTTCTTATTTGCTAATGTTGCACTTTTACATTTCTATTTTTTTACAACCATTAGTCCATGCTAACACTACGGAAAAATTCGCTAATGTTGCGCTTTTTACATTTCCATTTTTGCTACGGCAAAATTTGATAATACAAATAAAACTACTAGAAACAATGTATATTTAGAAAATAATGTATATTTCTTGAAGTTCACAAAATGTGAAATATCATATTTTATGTCAAGCTAACATTACATTTTATATTCTTTAAGTTTACACGTCTTCCCTCCTCCCACGTGAGGAAAATACATTTAATTATTGGCTGGTCCATCCAAACATAGAGCAGACTCACAGCCAACACTATAACTAAGTTCATTTTGCTCTCTAGCTGGTAGCTGCTAGTCTGTAATTGTACTGTTGCCCGTAGTGACGACGTCCTAGCCATCTGGACTTTTATATACATCCATCCCAGCCATGCTTGTTGTTGCGACCTGCAACTGGCTAGTTAGACATAACACAACACCAACACCACCTTTCCTTTGATGATAGTGAGCTTGATATTATATAGTGACTAGCAATAGCTCACAAAAACAACAGGAACAACAAACACCTTTGACAGTGGAAGGCATCAGGAGAATAAGCATGCAGCAAAAGCGACAAACTTGTTGTGTAACTCTTATTTCATTAGTAAGGGTGCCGTGCTAACACTAGGGTGCATTTCAGAAGTACAAAAAAACAACATTTACAAGTTAACACTATGAAAACATTTTGTAATGCAAATCAAACAACCAAATGATAGCATATTTTATATAGTAATCAAGCATATAATGAAAAAGTTTAAAACCTACACAAGAAAAAAAAAGAACAAGATAGAAATGTTATTTCATTGATTCAAATGGTTATCCTCATTAATAGGGAGTTAATCATACAAATACATTTGCTTTAGCATCACGAAGCTAAAGGATCAAGCTCACTACAGCACGCGAACACATCATATTTAACTTGTTATCTGTTTTCTGTGAAGATCTCAGTAATTGAAAAGATTTTACGCTTGCCACTTGTCAGCAAGCATCTCTGATGCAGCATCCTTAGAAGTCGCACACCAACTGAATAGATGCATGACGAATGTAAACAGCATTATCATCAATTAGCATGGAACAAGCACGAAACGGTAAACTCAATGCAATCACATTAGTGATCCACTTAAATAGCTCACATTTTGAATCAATCAGAGTGCCAGAAGCACAAGGCCTCTTTAGTTGCATATGTAAGTATCATCCGAGATGGTGGAGACAAATGCCTCTGTGATGTAGGGCCTGAGAGAAGTGGAGCTCTCACTAAACAGACCACAACAGCATAATGAAAGAGGAGTCGAGGAATTATTCATGACTCTGGGCTTCGCAGAAACCGTTCTCCGTTTCAGATTAGCGCCTTGCCTCAACAACGTTCCCCCAAACCGAGTTGCCGCCGGCCGCCGCGCCGAAACGCCAGGCACAGGCAGAACCCCTCGCCGTCTCGTTTTTTTTAGGGGACCTCGTCGGCTTGTCGATTCGTGACCAGGGATTTTTTTTACCGGTCCCCTGAAACCGCCGGGGTCCAGTTCCGGTAAACCGGACCGATTTGACCGGAAATCGGTAAAAATCGGTCAAATTCAAATTTTCAAACTATAGACGCCAGTTCAATCGGTTTCCACCGGTTAGCCGACCGGTTGATCGGTAAACCGGTCCGGTTTAAGTGGAAACCGGTCCGTTGAATAAAAAACCGACTTTAGTTCAAAATTTAAATTTTTATATAACATATTTTTAGCCTAAATGAACCTCCAATCCTCTTTTGAACTACTTTTACATTAATATAATGTATAACATATTTTACATTGTATTTGTATACTTTTGTATGTACGCTTTTTTTGTTTAAATTCAAATGCCCGCAAAGTATACCAAATGAACGAATATTTGAAATTTTTTGACACCATTAGATTCGTCGCAACTTGAAGTATTTTTAGAATTTTTTAGGATTTTTTCTTTTTTCGAAATTCAAATTTGAAATTTGAATTTGGGCCGGTTTGTAACCGCTCCAAACCGGAACCGGTCCGGACCGGTTAGACCAGTTACCGCGGTAACCGGACCGGTTCCGGTTGGCTTTTTTAACCCGTGACCCCGACCGGCGATCGGGCTCGTGAATCGTGCTGGCTCAGGCACGCGGCCTGGCCGCAGTGCACGGAGAGAAGCCACGGCGCAGCCGTAGCACGCGTACCTAGGGGTGGTAAAGAGCACAATATTTTGAACAAGAAAATCTAAGGGACGAATCCTAAAAGAGCCTAAAAGAGCATGCCTCTAATCTTATATAATTTTGAATTAAAAAATTAAAAACCTTGTTAAACCATAAAGAGGCCACTAAAACCTTGGCCTCTTGCCACCCCCTACACGTACCACGTTCAAACCCCGGCCCGAACGGACGTTGTCTGTCTCCTTTTCCCTCTGGCCCCACCGCCCGGCCGGACCATGGCCAGGCCGCCACGCCCGCGCACCCGTGCTCACCGGTCACCGCTGCCAGCCAGCCTCTGCCATCCGCAGCCGCCGCCAGCCGAACCGAGCTGACTCCCTCTCCCACCGACACCGCGGCCCCGCGCGCGGAGGGCCCCGCATGTCATCGACTCCACTCCCTGCGTGTGTCCCCACCGCGACTGCGCGAGCAGGTAGCCGCTGCTGATCTGCGCCCAGCGCCCGTGCCTGGCTTAGCTGCGACCGTTGTCTTTAAGCTCGCACTGCGCGCAAGCCACTGCCACCGCCGGGCGCCGCCATCCTCCGCCTCCACTCTGCCAGTGCCCTGCCCTCCTCCCCTTTTCTCGAGCCCGGGTCGCCGTCTTCGCCGCCGCTTCACCAGATCCCGTCCCGCGACGCGGCGCGGAATCCCGTGGCGGTCCCGGCTTGCTGGGGGAGGATGGGCAGCGCCAGCGCTTTCGTCATCAGGTGGATCAACTTCTTCACCATGGTCAGTCGGTCGGCTCGGCCCAGGCGCCCAGCTCCCTCCTTCACCTCCCTTCCTATGCTCCCCCGCCTTCCTTCCTCGCACCGGAGGAGGCATTTGCTCGCCATCTTTGAGCTGTTTGCGTTTTTTCTAGCTGCCTTAGTATTTTTTTTTTCACTGCTCGGAGTGAACTGGTGCCGTTGGCGAGGCTTCAGAATTCGTTCCTGGTTCAGCGGCAGTTTGTTTGTTTCAGCACTTCATTTCACCTGCGATTGCGAATTGTGGTTTTTAGCCTCACCATCGTGGCTGATTGCTCAAGTACACTTTCCCCACCATTATGCTTTCAGCTTTATCTGTCCTGTTTTCCCGAAACGTGCACTTTCGTGGAAATTTTGTGTTCGTCGTCCTTCACCTGGTGGTTCTGCCCCGTTGCATTTTTTGTGTTAAGCTGCAATGCTTCCACATTTATACCGACATTGATTGGGTTTGATCTTTAGCAATTGTTAACTTCACAGTTCATGTTTACATATGAACATAGGAAAGAAATATCGGTTACTAATATTACTAATAAATAACCCTATGGTGTTTTTGCATTGCTTTTATTGGACAGATACTGGCATTACTGGTGGTGGGTTTCGGGTTCTGGATGAGCACCCACAACGATGAGTGCAGGCGGTCCTTGACCATCCCTGTCATAGCTCTGGGAGGAGTGATCTTTCTCATGTGCGCATCTCATCTGCACCCCGCATCCTGTGGCATTTACCTTGGTGAATTATCATGCTCCACATATAATCTGGCTCACTGGCGATTTATGCTGCAGATCGCTCATCGGATTCCTTGGTGCTTGGAAGAACATTTCTTGCTTGCTTTGGACAGTATCCTTGCTTTCCCGTGAATTGGATTAGTAAAGTCACAGTCACATGAGTGCAACTAATTGCCTTGGTTCCTTGTTTTTGGGTACTTCTGGAGTTATCTGTTACCTTGACATGTGGGCGCCTAGTACCTAATCACGCTGTTTGTGGTCTTGGTGGCAATCATGGTGTTCACGGTGCTTGCGTAAGTTCCTCTGATTGGTTTGTGATTGCACAGCCTTTATTTAGCTGGTGACTTGGTGGCAATGATGGCATACTTTTTGCTTGTTGCTGGTGTGCACATTGATTACGTGATGGTATTTTTGGAATTGTACTGTACCGTTTGAGTGTTAATTATCTATTGACTAAATGAAAGAAGTAGCCGTGTTAACCGTGTCTTTGTCTTTTACTGCTGCAGGTTTATCATAACCAATACAGGAACTGGCCATGTTGTTCCTGGGGCTAGGTATGTGACTAATAGCTCCCATGGACTCTCCAAACTTTGTATTGTTTCAGAGAATGGTACAAAGAAATACAGGAACACTGCGCTTATAGTAATTTAATATAACGAGGGTTAACATATAAATCGTGTACTGAATGATCCAAAGAATTCCACCTTGTTTGCTAACTTTTTTTGAGCTTACTGAATGAAGTCAGAATTGGTTTGCTTTACCTACTTGCCGCCACATAAATTGAGGCATTTCTCATGTTATGTGCAGATATAAAGAGTACCGTCTTCAAGATTACAGCTCTTGGTTTGTCAAACAGGCATGTACTGCTTCTTTGTTGGAAAAATTATGTTTCCTGCTATGCAAGTACATCTGAATATTCTTCTGTGCTGGCACATAACTCTGTTGATTTTTTTTTCTTTTCAAACTCCAGCTCAATAACACGGAGAAATGGACTCACCTGAGAAGTTGCCTTGTCAAGTCAGATGACTGCAATAATCTGTCAAAAAGATACAAGGTCACTTGGCATTTTCCTTCACCTGATTTATTGTTGTTGTTGCTCCGTTTGCTACTATTTCTGTTACGGTAATCTTGCCAGCACAATTCAACTTCATGCAGACTCTGAAACAATACAAGCTTGCAGAACTTACTCCCATGGAATCTGGCTGCTGCCGCCCACCAGCAGAGTATGCACCTGAAGTCCTGAACCTTTCACTCATATTGAAACTTCGAAAATTTTGTTCGAGAAACTTTGAAAGTAACCTGCAACTGCTCACTATAATCTTAAACATGGTCGCCACATTTCTCTGATTTTCAGGTGTGGGTACCCAGCTCTGAACGCCTCCTATTTCGATCTGAGCTATCATCCAGCGAGCACCAACATTGACTGCAAACTGTACAAGAACGTACGCTCTGTCAGGTGCTACGACTGTGATTCTTGCAAGTAAGCTGCTTAGCACCTACTCCCTGGCTCTGAACCATCAAACCATTTTTTGACACAATGGTAATGCCAAACATTTGGTTCTAGAGCTGGGGTTGCACAGTACATGAAGACCGAGTGGCGTGTGGTCGCAATCTTCAACGTGATATTGTTCATCATCCTGGTAAGCCCTGATGTCAATTTGGACACAAACACTGATAGTACGGCTAATTTCAGACTAGCACTCTCCTCACATGCCACAAGATGAATGTTTTTAACACCCTCATGCTGATCTCCCTTTCATTTCATTTTTCATCTGTGTTATTGTGGCTAGTCGTTCGTGTACTTTGTGGGCTGCTGCGCGCGGCGGAACGCTGGAGGTAGCAATGCAAAAGGTAGTGGAAGGGGAAAGAAACACTCTGTGGGCTGTTGCGGCGGAATGATGGAGGTAGCAATGCAAAAGGTTTGTGGAAGGTGAAATAAAACACTTCGAGGTGAAGCGCTTGGCCATCCGATGTGGAAGCAAGATCTAGCTTTAGCACCCCTGTAAAATTGTTCCATCAAATTCCTTTGATGAAAATTATCTGCTGTGTGGTGATATTCTCTGTTGCAAATGGGTTGCAAACATCTCGGAGATAAAAATTCATTTTGCCTCTGATTTCGTGACATTTTTTTCTGGATGGAAAGAACTAGAGAAGCTCCAGTGTCTGATGCTTATTACAATAATCATGATAAATACACTTACTGTGGCAGTATGAAGATCAACGGATCTCAAAATTGAGCAATGCTTTAGTTGTAACAAGTAGCCAAAACAAATGCCTAAGTCTGGTATATTCCTTCGGGTGGAATGTCAGGGACATCTGCTTCGGTGCAGCCGTGAGATTTTGCCGATTTATTTGTTGTTCACAAGGGGGCTGTAAATAGGGTACCACATATTCCGAGCGACGTAGTCCACCGTTTGCGACTGTCAACAACACGATAAACTTTAGTTCAGACACTGCCATAGGCTTGAAGTTTGGACTATACGAATGTAAAATTAATCTCTGCGTAGTACAGTACCTCTGACATGCTTCCAAGCTCCTTAGGACCCACAGTGCGGTACCCCTCAGCCAGGTCTTCAGCGACGGCGGCACGGACAACTGCTGCGCCGACACGTGCGGTGATGTGCCTTATACTGCAGCGTTTGGTGGATGTCAGTCAACCATCAGTTGAAAATGGATAGGGAGTTCATAAAACAATGAGTAGGAAGAAATGATTGGATGGATGTGTCCGATAACGGCGTGCAGTTGCTGGTGAAGCTCACCTGGAGACTTCAGGGAAGAGGATTCCTTTTTGAATTTCATCATCTGTGATATATGATGCGAGGCTGCATTGCGAAAATAAGCAGATGTTTATGTAATTTTTTTCACAAGAAAACAAAAGAATGATTCAAATCAGATTAGGCGTTTGGTAAAGCACTGTAGTTGATGTTTTATGCCAATGGAACTTCAGCAGAACAATGCAGGGGCACCTAATCAGGTCGGACAACCATAGATAGTTTTATCAACCAAGACTTACCACTCAGCTCCTGCTTGAAGCATGTCATCTGAAATATGCCGAGCACCTGAAAGGAGAGCTCCTAAACCAATCCTGAATATGATCGAACTTCAATCAGTAAAACTAAAAAAACCAAATAATAATCAAGGTGGTGAGAGTTTATCATACCCAGGAAATAGATACATGTTGTTTGCTTGATTAGCATAGCCTGTCTTACCATTTCCTATTAAATCAATACTTTAGCACCAGTGATCATCTACTAGAAATTAATGCTACAAAACAACGCGAAAGAGAGTAGGCAGGAATTACCTAAAGAAACGTTACTGAATGGGCTTCCACTAGCAAATATCGCATTCTCTCCAACATGCTTGAATACATCATCAGGTGTACATTCAGCTGTAATGTAAAAAGACAAGACCAAAGTTAGCACTTCATCTTAGGGTTCCTTTAAAAAGAAAAGCATTTTATCATTGGGTCTTCTCAAACTATCTGTGGATGGCTGAGCACAAACCTTTAGTAGTTGGGTTGGACATTGCAAAAATTGCAGGGCGTGGAGAATCAGATTCTTTCATAGCCTTGAGAACCTGGTGACATATGGAGTTAGCACTCAAATATATGAACCCTTGGAGTATAATTTGGCACTTTCCCAATATGATCTTGTTCGCAAAGGAGTTTGATGCTCAAAATTCGTCAGTAAGTACAGTTGATCAATTTAACTAGGAATGTGCTGAATGGTGAAATTTCATAAGAAAAAAATTCAGTATTTCTCTTCTCTTGAGTGGTGATGCAGCCCAACACTTTGATCAAGCAACATTATTAAACATGGCTAGACTAGAATATGTAATTAAACAGCTGGCAACAGCTAACCCACAATTTCTTTTGTGCTGCTGTGGAATTGTTAACGGAGTCCAGATATATTGGCCACCATGATTGATAGTGCTCACTAGTCAGGCCAATCTGTCCATATAAGGAAGGTACATACTTGACACTGTCGTTGTCCAAGAGATCACTCATGAATCATTTTCAACCAGTCTAAACTTAGAATCTTATAAACTATAACATTAACTGGATCTTTTTTTTTTAGCATATGTTCACCCAAAAGGCAGTAACTGATGCAGTCATTGTCATTCACTGGCATCATAATAATACATATTACGTATCAAAGTACTGGGAATATTTTCTAGATTCAGAAACGTCATAGACTGAGGACTGCTAAATCAGGATTGGTAAGGTAGGAGAAAAATGCATTAGAATCCTGAAAGAAGTAGGTTCTCTGATACTTATGCTTACCTCCTCGTTAAATATGCCCCCAACTCCAGACAGTCCTAAAAGCACGTGAGGCTTCACTTTCCTGACCTGACGATCAGTATCAAACTGAATCAATCCAAGCACAGAAGCATTCGAAATACGCTAACATAATATTCTCTAAGCTCCAGCAGCTGACAATGTAATAGTTGGAATGAAATTATCATACCACTTCAACAAGACTAGCCCCCTCATGGAGATCTGGGATCTCGTCCGGACCATGGCCTCTGGCAAAACTTGACACTGCAGGGTCCAGATCCTTCCTATCTTTCGTGATAAGGCCCTACATGGGTCAGCACAACAGGAGCACATAAAAAAAACAGCCTTTAGATTGAACAAATATAATGGACAGCTAATAAAAAATTGCTTGCCTAAAGTTAACTTACATCTTTGTCCAGAACCCAGAATTGATTATTTCCTTCTCCTTCCCCAGTTTTCCCAAGCATCCTCAACATTTCCTGTTTAGCCATGCTTAGCACACCTATCCCAGCACTGGATTCTAAAGAGGAATTAGAATGGACGAACCAAGCTTTTGATAACGAACATGCCATAAAATAGATGGCAAATTCTACAGGTATGTTAAACATATCGAATACCTTCCAGCTCCCGCGACGACTATCTTTTGCTTTGTAAAATCATGTAGAGGTCGACCTTGTGCCCTAACAGCACCAAGTAGGCCAGCTAGAGCAACGCCGGCTGTACCCTATTTTAAATAGCATAAGCCCATCGAACAATAAGACATAAAATTTAACGATATGGGAATCAAATTACCTGAACGTCATCATTGAACATGCAAAATCGGTTCCGATACCTCTGAAGAGTCTCAAAGGCCCATTTCATTTGGAAGTCTTCAAACTGTGATTTTATCACTTCAGAAACAAGCAACATTGAACTAGCAAGTAGAGGATGACCTTAAAGCACTCATACCTGCACAACTGCTTTAGGCCACCGTGCGTGGACAGCCTCCATGAATTCATCTACAACGGCCATGTATTCTTCTCCTTCCAATCGGGGTTGCCTCAGTCCTAGATCTAAGTAAATACTACTGAATAAGATATGTCATATGTGACAACAGATTTTATTTAAATACATCTTTTCTAAACAAACAGCATTCACGTTTCCATTTAATTAAAGAGAAGGTTATAAATAAGTTGTAAAAATCATGTCAGTACGAAAATGTTTCAAAATTGGGTTTAATGTATCTTACGCACATAGATTGTCATCCAGAAGTTTTTCATTATTTGTCCCCACATCAAGAATTACTGGAAGAATCTGCAGGTATTGACGTATTTCAGAGAGCAAGAACATAAGTAAAAAGGAATGACATAAAGAGCAGGCTATTAAATATAAGGGAAATCCAGTTTACACACTCGAACTATCACAAAAGACCGGTTGTCAACCTTCAACTAGAAAACCAGATACAAGGGCCATCCAGCTGTTGAAACCGGACAAGTTTGGCCTTTGGGTGGTTTCAAAGGTGGTTCTGTATTTTCAAAAAAATAAAATTCTAAAAAGATCTAAAAAATCAAAACTAATTCATTTTAAATCAGAAAAATATGAAACTGGTATCAAAATTTTATAAAAATGTAACCTATCTATTGTTGCTCTATTTGAATATTTATTAAAAATAGGCATAAATACAAGAAAACAAATAGTAGGAACATAAAAAATTGGATCCAAATAAATTGACAAGAGTGCCAATAGATAGGTTACATTTTTAGAAAAATGTTGGTACCTGTTTTGTTTTGTTTTATTTAAAATAAATTATTTTGTGAATTTTTTAGTTTAAACTTTAATATTTCTAATTTTCACAAAATGAAAAACCACTTTTGAAACCACCCAAAGGGTCAAATTTGTCTGTTTTGACAGTTGGATGGTCTGCGTTAACCGGTTTTGAAGTCGAAGGATGAAAATCAGATTTTTGTGATAGTACGAGGGTGTGAAGTCTGAAGTGGACTTTTCCCTAAATATAATTGGTTTGTTCTAGTTGGCGGTATTCTATGAGGTAATCTGTAGATGATGCATTTTCCTCCTGAAAAGACAGTAGTAGGGCGTTCATTACCTTTTGTGGGTTAATACCAGCAGCTGCAACATAAAGATCCAGTTTACCAATAGGTATGCCTATCCCCTGAACACCAAGGTCACCTAAGCCTAGAATGCGACTCCCATCAGTCACAACTATCATGTCAACCTGAAAAAGTGTCAACCAATTGCATGAGACATGTTATACAGGCAGAAATGGAAGAATTAATGCTGAATATTGCTTATATGGTCTCTAAAGAGAGGGCGTTAAGCACAACCGAGAGTTTAACATGAAAATAACAGCATGTTGAATACAAATTAATGTGGGATTGCTTCTAAGCATTGGCTGACGGCATATTAAGACATACTAACATGCAGTATAGCTCTGAAAAACCGCTAGCATCAATCAAATGCTATGATTCAGTTTCATATCTTTTTAATCGAAAAAACATGAAAATACTTTTTAAAAGTGCACTTAGACAGCAGTTTAAGCTATTGCCTTCTCTTGTGGCCAGTTGTAAATCATCGACATCATCTCCCCCTTATCCTTCGCGGTGAAATACATCCCACGAGGCCGTCTGAAGAGACCACTGTAGTTTTCACAGACCAAGCCGACAGTGGGAGTGTATATTACCGGCGCAAAATCCTTGATGTTGTCGATCAGCACCTGGCGAAAACAGAGGACATCACGCATCACCATATCAGCACTCCAAATTCACGGCAAATCACCACTGCATCAGTTCTTCGCCCAGGCACGATGCCGCAACACTGAGGGGGCTCACCCTGAAGTACAGTGTCTCGTTCCGGTCGTGCAGCCTGTTGAGGATCCTCCACTTGGCCAGCGCGACGATGGAGTCCGGCTCGCCCCGGGTGTTCTTCTCCAGCGACCGGTACGAGTTTACTGCGAGCAAAGCAGGCACGCGTATTAGAAACGGAGGAGGAGGAGGAGGATTCCGTGATCAAAGAGCGACGGAGGAGGAAGCAAGGGCGCAAACGGCCAGGCCAAAGGGTGGGTGGGCGGGCGCGAACTCACTGAACCGCTCGTACTGCTGTTCGAAGGACATGACCCGCGGCGGGAGCAGGCCGCGGAGGCCGAGGCGGTCGCGCTCCGTCAAGGGGAACGCCGTGTCCTTGTTGTACCACGGGTCGTTGAGGATGTCGTTCCCGCGCTTCTGCACGATGCAGGGCGCCGGCACGGTGGCGAGGGGCCCCGCCGGGGGCGCGGACGACGACAGGAGCCGCCGTATCTGCGACGACCGCCGCGCCGCCGAACGCCACATCGCCGCGCCGCGCGAGAGATCAGCCGGCACGCCCGCCGCTCGGCCGGGGTCCAAAGTCCAAACCCAATGCGGTGCGGTGCGGAGCGGAGTGGTCGGCGAGGCCCGAGCACGCGGGAGAGATTTTGAAGAGGGGGGCGAGGGGGGCCGCCGCGCGGTGCGGGTACCCGCGGTGAGGGCACGACAGGAGTGGGGGTCCCGGTCGCCGCGGGACGGGATGGGGTGGGTGGGTGGGGGACCTGGGTCCTGGGGGAGGCCGCGAGGGCTCTGGCCCGCGCCGCGCAGGGAGGTGAGTGGTGGGGGCGGAGGAGCGGAGGCGGGACGGGGGCGCGCGGCTGGCGGCTCTACTAGTGTAGGCGGCGGCGGTGTCGGGGGCCAGCCGCGGCGACGAGTTCCGCGGCGCGAGAATTCGGAGCCGTAAAGGTGGATTCGCTTGGCGCATTGCTTATTTTAAGACTGTCAAACCATTTTTTTTCTTTCTTTCCGCATCAGAGGTAAGAAACACCAGGGAGTTCAAGACAAACACAGCCAATATTTTAGACCTGACGCTGACGCCACCTCTTCTTCGACGTGAGCCTGTGCTCCAGACGAGCTCAATACTGGTAGTACAATGAATTCAGCTCGGCCTTGGGCGACAACCGGTATAAAATTTTGCACTCGGCCAGTACAAATTTGACGAAATGGATTTGCATACTTGTCGCCGCAGCAAAAGCAGTATTCCCCGTCACCTCTCGTTGGGACAGGAGACCTAGACGTGCCCTGTGGCCCTGCGACTTCCATGGCGCCACCGCCGCCGCCACCCGAACGGCCGCCAAGAGGATCGGAGCCGGGGCGGCCGGATGGTCCGGGCGCGCGGCGACAAGTGCGCGAGCTCGGCCGTGCGCTAGAGAACCAGAGGGACCCGGGTGCCTTTGCGGCTTTGCCTTACCCGAATCGGCCCAGCCACGTGCGCTTGGGTGGTGCCACAGCTCGACCCACCAAGAATCCGATCAGATCTGCTGGGCCTGCGGTGCGCGTTCCGCCGCCGTTTTCTCCGCGGAGC
Source organism: Panicum virgatum (assembly GCF_016808335.1). Lineage (NCBI taxonomy): Eukaryota > Viridiplantae > Streptophyta > Magnoliopsida > Poales > Poaceae > Panicum > Panicum virgatum. The sequence continues at coordinate 19,330,313 of NC_053144.1, forward strand.
CTTTCCAGGGTTGTTTTCTTTTAGGGGAGCTTTTCTTCGGTTCGAATGGTCGATGGAAAGTAGATGTCGATGATGCTTGATGCCGACCAATGCTCGACGAACGGAGCTGGACGGAATTCTTGTCAACAGCGTCGGTTTGGGCATCAAAGATAAGAACCCAAGTGTCGGATAGCACCTGAATAGGGAATATACAGGATAAATACGGACGCGCGTTTGATCGGGCAAACTCCAAAGGAGCAGCGAGCTATTACTGCTGTCGGCCGGGGTAGTAATAGTTTATTTGCAGCAAGTGCGACGAGCAAATGTAACTGAACCTGAAACACTAGAAGCTATGGCTTGCTTGGAAGCGCTCGCTCTAGCTGAAGATTGGTGCCCCCAAGAAAAATGACAATGGCATCGGATTGTTTAAATGTTATCAGGAACATTATAAAGATGACTCCCTGTGCTTATATAATGATTCTCCAAGATTTTCATGAGAGGTCAGAGTCTTTTGAATGGCCAGATACGCACGTGAAGGTAGGGAGTTTAATAGGCAGGCTCATTATCTTGTTAAGAATTCATATTCTCTTACTTAGCGTAGCTCAGCTGGTAAGATTTCTTGTGGTGAAATCTATCCATCTAAGTTTGGGTCCTCGACTCAGCACGGGTGCTCCTATTTTTCTAAATTTATTTCATAATTTAACCGGCGTTGTTTTTTTTTGTGTTAGATGACGTGCTAGTCGATAGCGAGACGTACGTGGTGATTTCGTCAATTTTTAGGATTTGCCGATTAAGTCTCTCATAGGTGCTTATAGAGTAGGATTGTGTGCGTGTATTTATAAGATGACTGTGTAAGCATCTGTGTTAATTTGTACTGTGTTTCAAAAAAAATATGTGTTCTCTTTTAGCTAGACGGCATGTGTGGTTTTGCTCCACTCCCATATTGGATGTAAACGCTTTGTGATGAGCTACTAAATCCCTAAACCGTTTGGATCCTGACAAATTCCATTTTAGTTTTCAACAGGAAATGAATATGATGGAATGTGATTCAATTCTACTCCATCCATCCCAAATTATTAGTAGTTAATTTGGGGCGGAGGGGGTAATGTTTTTATTTGGATAATATGGAATCCTTACATAACGTGTTTGGATGACTAAACTTGAAATTATTTTAAGAGCTAAATAAATAATATAATCAAATGAAAATGAAAATAACTACTGCACACCAATACCAGATGCATCTCTCTCACACACCTCTCACAGTCTCTCTCCTCTCTCAGCACGCACGTACCTCTCCCACATACGCACATACTCTTGCGCATGTCAGGAAGCATAGCACATATTCCCTCTCTCTTCTCTTTTTGGCTCTTTGCACATGTCATATATACACAGGAAGCACAACGCATTCCCTCAAAATGACAGCAATATGATCCATCTTAAAACAAGAACGGCAGCATGTTCCCCCACCCGCACATGTTTGGAATTCAGCTATCAGTGCTCTGTGCTCACACATATGGTACCACTACGACCCTGATTGTTACAAAAATAATTCTACGTTGGAATAATTCTCGTTGGCCGCCTCCACGATGATCTGTTGCCGCTCTTCTCGGGCAATGACCAGCCGCTCCATGCAGGACCTCAGAGCTTCTCCCATTTCAGCCATTGCTCGTCCCTTGATGACTGCTTCTTCATGCTCCCTTGTGTGAAAACAATCAACAACACTTTCCTGAAAGCAACAGTGTCAGCTTAACCTAGCCATTGAAGGTATTTGGTTCAGAATATATGCATAATATAAACAAACAATCGAAACAAAGATCTACGTTAACAACTTCTGTCAGAAGAGTTATGGCCAAGCCAATTAGTTTTGCATGATGCACTTGCTTGTATATGCCCTAGTTATCCAATTCTACGTTGTTTCCTTCCCCACACAAAAACTAATCCGGTATACTACTTGCTTCCTTCCCTACTAATAATTATACCAACAGGATTGCATATGTTCATATCACTAATTAATCAATTACTATCTTTTCTTAATCCACAAGACATCTATGCACAGATCAACCTAACGGCCTCGAAATCAACTTGAACAACTTTGTTGCAAAAAGTATAGTGTGTAAATAGCACAGAAAGCAACAAAAAAAAAAAGTAGCCTGTTAAGCAAAAAGTGCAATAATTAAGATGCAGATCTGAATAAATAGTGTGTAAAAACTATGAATAAATAGGCCTGAAGGTAAAATAGTTGTTATTGATGCATGAAAATTACTAGTAAGAAAAACAACAAGAAAAATGCTACCAGAAGTGTTAAACTACCAGGAAAAATCACAGCTGAAAGTTACTGCAATGCTAACCATGAGCCAAGCTGAAGAAACAAAAACTTTCTTATGCCAATTAAATGCTACAACTACAAGCATCTAAAGGGAAGAGGTCCAGATCCAGTACTTATTTTCATGGATTCCAATCAAATTGTAGAAACTCAAATATAGTAACCTCATGTATCAATTTTAGAAACTCAGATACAGTAAACTAATATGCATATTCGGAGGCAAACTATCAACAAAATTCGGCTGAACAAACAGAGTTCCGCTGAATCTTCTCCCTGGGTTATAACTAATATGCATATTCAGAGGAAAACTATACGCAATGTGATGAGCTACCAGCAAGAAAAATAGAAAGGATTCAGTGTTTAGTTAAACTATGACCGTTGTATGAATTATACCAATAAATTCAAATCGGCAAATGTAAATTGTAGCAGGGAGTTTTACTGATCAAGAGCAAAGTAAGAACAGAGCATCACTAGAACTACTAGTTTTTTTTTTCCTGACCCCAGCAGCTAAGCTAAACCCTATCACTAAAAGCAATTAAGCAAGGCTCTTCAATAAGTGGCAAAAGATCGGTTCTTTTAAAAAGTATAAGAACAGAGCAAGTCCGACAAGTCAGAAGTCACAACTCACAACTGATGATCTTAGACTCGTACCAAGATTCATAGAGAGAAAAGAATCATTTGGAAAACAAATGCAACAAACTTTAATCTATAAAATATGTCATTCGAGTCACTAATTTGTCAACTTAACCCGTCAAAAAAAATTGTCAACTTAAATGTGATAAGGCAATCAAACTAAGCCCACCAGCCCTTACTAGGGTAGTCAAGTAGAGGCCACGATGGTTTACGTTTGCTTAGGCGTTTGATGACAGTGGCAGTGGCACCTCTATAACAGCTAGTGTCTGGCTACGGGAATCAAATTGAAGGATGCAAAGCTGACTGCCAAACAATGGCAAGCACAGATGATCAACGACCTACAGGGAAAAATCGATGCCCAGGAACAAATCATGCCCATGTCGACCTTACAAGAATAAAAATCGATGCGGTTGTGACCCAAAATTTAGGAGCGGGATAAGGCGCGATGGATCGCGCTATATGCGACCGCATGACCTGCTACCCCTTCCTTTTCGAGCAATCCTAGGGTGCCATTTGTCCAAAAATGAAAATCCACTGCAGACAGAGCCAGGTAACCATAAAATGTCGCTTTCAGGCTTGCGTCATCGCTGATGTCGACATTAAGAACTACACTTATTATCTTCAAATGAGCATAACTCTCTCGTCAAGAATTATATTTTAAATCCGTTTGCACCATAATATTCCTTGCAAAGAGATCTACAAAACTAGATCCATATTTGATATATTTTAAAGCTATTTTATACAACTGTCAATTTATGTTAAGTATATAATCACAACATATGACAACTCGTGTGACAATTTATATTATATCTTACAAATAATAACTTGTTCTACATGTGTAAGTATATATAGACATATGGTACAGTGTCGTAACTTGTATAATTTATATAGAGTTTTTATATCAACTTATTAATATCAAATTATGTATAGAATATGTGATAACTTTTACTCTATTGCAACTTATATAGAGATAATGTTTCCTTCAAATTAGTATATTTCTATCATCAAGGATCCGTTTCAAATTTATTTGCATCATTGTGTCCTTTACGACAATAACTACGATATAAGATTCATATTTGATATATTTTAAAACCGTTTTATGCAACTATCTACTTATGTTGTCTGCACAATGACAACTTATATACAAATGTATAACAACTTGTTGTCTAATACAAATTTATATATGTACAGGGTAACTTTGTTTTGTACAATGCAATAGTTTATGTCTATTACCACCTTAAATTACATAGATACTTTGTATCAACTTGTTAGTATTGATCTGTGTATAGAAAGTATTACAACTTCCATTTGTTATGCCTTACAAAAAATAATAACAACTTATGTAGAGACAGTGTATCAACTTATGTAAAAGATGAATGTCTAGTAGCAAAAATTATATATGTAGATTGTTCAACAATCTAAATGTTGTTATAGTATATCAAATTATATATGGACCCTAATAAGTATGTAGCAACTTATATTAAATTAAATATCACAAGTTATATAAAACCTACGGAGTAACTTGTAATGTATAAAAAGATTTACAACATCTGCAAAAGTCAAGTAACATCGAGATCATATACCAACTTATGAAGTAAATGTTGGCAAATTATCTATTGTAACATCTTCTGTTCATTGCAATTTTATCCTCGTTTTACTCTTTGCCGCTTGGTCATCCATTAACTCTCATATATAACTTCTAGGCTACATGAGCTCCCCTCTTCAGTCTATGAATTCTAAAATAAGCACTAGTCCTTCTGCTTGGGAAGGGAGCTGGTTCACCAAGTTCAAGTTTGTATCTTCCCCTACCATATTGAAAATTAACATCCTGAAAAAAGAAAAAGGTGCATAGAAAATAAGTTAAGCATGAAATACTTTTTGATGGTGTGGGAGAAAAGGACCAAAAGTTGCCATATAGCTTGGTATATAAGTTCCTAGTACAAACTATAACAAGCTACATAGGTTTCTACATAAGTTGCTAGTTAAAAAAGATAACAAAGTTACCACATATTCTACTACATAGATTTTTGGTATAGACTATAATAAACTTCCTATATATGGCATTATATATTCCAGGACGCACCCACGGTTTAAGAAAGAATCAACACACATATCTAGTTCCCCTACATGTAAAATAGGGATTACATGCAGCTTGTCTTTCACCTTTACTATTCCAACCTCATGTTCTAAGTTCTGGGAGCCCTCTAACTTTTTCATTCTGGAATAAGATCTAGTTGTTCTCTTTGGAGCGGCAACTTCTTTGCACTCCCGTACCATACTGAAAAGGGTAAAATGATATAGACAAAAGTGCACTTAATAGCTAAGTATCACTAGCTGGTGGGTGTGATTTTTACAGGCTGAAGATACTTTACACAAGTTCTTATGATATAATATGCATAATTTGATACATGATGATTCAAAAACAACAGAAAAGGACAAGGTCTATGCTCTGAATAAGTTGCTACATGCTGATCCAAACAAAAACATATCTCTAAAATTCTAGAAGCCTCTATTGGATGGGTTTGAATCAGTATCTTGCCATACTGGAAATTTAGTGCATGCCAAAATACTAAGTATTGTTACAACAATTCAAAATGTATGAATATACAAGTGGGCTGGCGTCAGTTTGTTGTGTTCTCAAATAATCCGCCTAGTCGTTCCTTGTTTGCTACCTCATGAAAGGATACAAAATAAGGGAGTGTTGTGTACATCTATGATAAAAGAAAGGTGTGACATATTTGATATAAGTTGAGACATGACATATAAAATAACTTGATACCTTTAAAAAGTTAAATTGATATTTAAAAATAATTAAGTTGATACAGGTGTGCCATAACTCCGAGCTCAATTGCAGTCTAAAAAAGCACAGAACCTAGGTCTACCATATACCTACATGTAGAAAAAAGAATAACTTGATACCTCATATAACTTAATTTGAGATTAAAAAATTGCATAAGTTGATAGGTACCAATAATTACATGTAAAAACAGAATATAATTTGATATTACGAATTTCTTAAGTTGATACAGTTGTACCATAAAACTTCGACACATCTAATTTATTGTCCAAAAAAGACACGCAAAAAAACACAAACCTCATTGTTCAAAGCTATTTTAGAAAAACCCTCTCATGTAATTATTGGTCCTCTCTAGCAGCATTCCTAGGAGACAAATTCCAATGAATGTAATACTAAAATCCACTGCTATGAAAATATAATCCTAAAAAAAGCAATTCGGTTTGCTGACAAGCATGAGATGTAATGCATAATTGCCAAACAAAAGCTCAATAGACTCTAATACCATCAGTCCGATCAAAAAAAAAAATGGTTCCAGTGCCAACTAAAAACAAAATGGGGCCAATGTGACCACTACCAGCCTACTACATAAAGTCTAGTGAACGTGAGAACTGAGCAGGAATTCATGGAGGAGCCACGAAGCTTCCGATTAGCAGTTTTAGCACAAAACATGGAGGTTCCATGAAGTAGACATGCCGAATCTTCAATCCAATCTAGGTTTACTGACCACTCACCGACATCGTCCTTTAGAGCTCACCATCGGCACCATCCTCTTGCTATCGAAATGGAGGGACTGGGAAAAAAATCCTACCCCGCCATCTCCCACAAAACGCGCGCGTCAGCCCCGTGGCCGCCCTCTTCTTCCCATCCATCGGGCGCATGTCGTTTTCACAGAGAAGAGAAGGCACCTTGAGGCGCGCTGCTGGCCGTCGAAGCCGCGTCGCTGGTCATCATAGTCCTGCCGTAGATCCTGGCCAGACCCCTGCTCTCTTGGTCTACGAGCGCCGCCGCCGCCTCCTGTCGTCGTGATGCGGTAGGGAAGGAACCGCACCACCAATTGCGAGGTCTGGGGGAGGGGAACCATTTTGTGCACGTGACGGGATAAAAAGGCCGCAACCCAGTTCTCAGCTACGCCTATTGGGCCAGGACGGTGTCGCGCGATAGGTCGCTGGCGCGACCCGTCGCTTCTTAGACTTTACGAAAATTTACCTTGATCGTTGCAGGTGAGGCGGGCAAACACGGTCGCCATCACCATCATCACTTCGTCAGGGGAGTCGAGAGGAGCAGATGAGTCGGGGAGCTTGGGGATGGGTCGGGAGCAGATGAGGAATTGCTTTCCTTTTTTCGGTCGTGATGAATCTACCGAAGCCCAAGATTCCGGGTCATGGAAAGTGATGGAATCTCCTTTTTTCCATTTCTTGCGGCAGCCAAACAGGCCGGTCTAGAACGTGTTTCCAATTCGGCCCCTTTATTCTGTTCGATCTGGAAAGTGGACGTCGATGCTACGGAATTGCTGTCTTGTGTGGGGGGCTCCTATGTATCTTCTAGAAGATAGATAAGACATTCATTTTTAAAGCTCATTTAGGTCCAATTATTTATTGTAAATATGTTCCACATTTTAGTAGAATTAACTCAACATGTTGTTAAACATATTCAATATTTGGCTTTCAAAATGTTGAAATTGGAAACATAAAATATTGAAAAAAAATACTAAAATAAAAATGTTGAAAAAAATTTCTCCGGCGAGCTGGACGTTTCTTCTCAGGCGGTGGCGCGCGCGGCGCAACGCGCGGCGGCGGTGCGTGGCCGCCGCAGCAGCAACCCGACGCGCGGCGGCTGTGCGCAGGCGCAGCAGCAAGCAGCAACACGCAGCAGCAAGCGCGCGACAGCAGCAAGCAGCAGCACACAGCAACAAGCCGCGGCGCCGAGCAGCACGTAGAGCGGGCCGACGAGCAGCAGCAGCACGCGGCGACGAGCGGCCAGCAGACGAGCGGGCTCAGGGGCGGCGGCGGCGCATGATGAGGAAAGGGACATGAGGAGGAAGAATATTAGGGTTAAGAAGATGTAATGGATAAGATTGTTTGTACGAATTTCAAACACTGGAAGGTGAAAAAAAATCTTGTGAAAAATATATAGAATTTCTGGTCTTGTGTCGACTTGTGTCAGCCTGTGCCGCCTGGCAGTGGGCGTCGTGGGCTGTGGACTGCTCCGTTTTATAGGTCCGCACATTCCGGCCTATCAAGTTGCACTTTCGCGCGCACAGCTGCAGGCCTAGTTGGTACCAAAACGCCAGTCCGGCCCACAAAACTGTCCTCCTTTTTCCTCTCAGCTACAGCTTCCGACAGCATGTCTTTTTGACATGCAATCAGCGATCAGTATTCGGTGCTCCATATACGTGCTTTCTCTGAAAGTATACAGATTAATTTTTTTTTCAAAATAAACATACGGATACGGCTTACTTATATTCTCAAAAATTACGAAGTTGTCTGATCGATGTATACAAAACGCATATACGCATACAATTTTACAAGCTACAGTGCACACAGCACACACCACCACCCATTGCCGGCCGCAGTGCTGCATCGCGCAAATGCGCGCACTTCAGCCGGACGACGCGTACTTACTACTATGTATAGTGTACATACAGATCACCGTTGCACAGTTGCACATCCACTTGGTCCACCCACTACCCACCCGCGCGCGCGACGCGACGCGACAATGTATAGCACGAACCGAGAACCAACAGCGACGGGCACGGCGGATCACAGCGCGGACCTGATGGCTGTGTACGCGTCCTGCTGCTGCTGCTGCTCCGCGGGCGGGCTCAGCAGCTTGCCCAGCTCCCGCACGAACGTGTCCATGGCGGGGCCGGGCAGGCACATGGGCACGACGATGCCGTCCTCGCCCTTGGCGTTCCTGAACGGGATGAGGAAGCTGGCCACCCCGGGGATGGCGCCCACGCCGCCCTTGGCCGGCCCGCCGTACACCGGCCGACCCCACCCGAAGTCCAGGTCGCCGAACCCGGCCTTGGTCACGTCCGACGCCAGGTACGCGCGCACCACCGTGAAGTGCGGCCGCCCGCGCAGCGCCATCAGGTCCGCCACCGACCGCATGTACTCCACGTCCACCTCGCCCTTGGCCCGCTTCACCAGCTCCACGGCGAACCCCAGCGGCCGCGCGGCGAGGTCCCCCGCCGTGGCCACCGCCACCGGGAACGCGAACGCGTTGCCGTAGTAGCCCTCCGGGATGGCGCCGCCGGACCTGAGCTTGCCGCCGCGGGCGTTCACGATGCAGATCATCCGCATCTCCTCGTCGGCGTCCGGGGCCAGCGCGGCGGTGCGGCACTTCCACAGGAGCCCCGTCAGGAGGTCGAACGTGGAGGCGCGCGAGCGGAGGCCCGGCGGGAGGTGCGCGCGGGCGGCCGCCACCTCCCGCCGCCCGAAGAAGAAGGACCGGTGCACCATGTCGTCCAGCGGGATGATGGTGCCCTTGGTGTCCGGCACCTCGTCGTACTCGCGGTGCGCGAACGCCGGCCGCGGCGGGTCGCGCGCCTCCAGCAGCTCGCGCCCCCACACCGGGCGCACCGTCAGCGCCACCGCGCCCCGCGCCAGCTCCGCCACCGCGCCCAGGAACTGCACCAGGCCCTGCGCGTCCGCCATCGTGTGGTGCAGGCGCACCCCCAGGATGAAGCCCCCGCACGCCAGCCGCGTCACCTGCACGTCATCACGCGCGCACGTACACGTACGTAAGCTTTACTACCATGCACGTATGCACCGTGTGCGGCACACGCACAAGTGCCCGAGAAATAAACGAGAGACAAAGCCGTCACGTACCTGGAAGAGGAGGAGCGGCGAGCCGAGGACCTCGGACGAGCCGGGGACGTCGAAGATGAGCTCGTCGAGGCACGGGAACGGCGGCTGCAGCGCGTCCCCGAAGTGCTCGAGGCGGACGTCCGCGTCGGCCTCGATGAACAGCACGCCCTCGCCGGTGCAGTCCACGGCGAGCTTGCGGCCCTCGAGCTCCCGGAGCCTGCCGGCGAACGGGTAGTAGTGCACGAGCGCCCGGGAGACGGCGGCCCGGATCACCGGCGCGGGGTCCCGCGCCCCGGCCATCGCGCTCCGGCGGTAGAACTGGATGACGGGGATGTGGAACCGTAGGCCGTCCTGGTCGTCGATGTCCGAGAGCCGCTTCAGCTCCCGCGGCGTCGGCGCCGCCGGGGCCACCAGCACCGCCGGCTTCCTCCGCACCGTGAACTTGAGCGACGCCGCCGCCATTTTCCTTGCCTCAATTGCTCTTGTTGGTGCACAGCGCAACGACGCACTGCTGCTCACTGATCTGAGCGGAGGTGGTGGCGAGCTGCTGCTGCCGCCTACTGGTGGTCCTGCTGCGCTTGGTGTGGCGAAAGGAGCGGCACTTGGGTTCGCTTATATGCACGCTCGTACAGGTAGGTAACAGCGAGAGTGTCGTCAGCGACGGACGGATTTTTTCGAGGTTTTGCGGTGGAAATCAGGGCGGAGTTGCTGAACAAGTTACACGACGCCCCCGCGCGTCGGGTCAGGGCAAGTCAACAGGAAAGGCGAGACCTTCGCTTTCCGCGGGAAGGCGCCTGACAGACTGAGGCCCGGTTCCCACCCCGCAAACCTAAAAAAACATCACATCAAATATTTCGACATATGCATGGAGTACTAAATGAAGTCTATTTACAAAAATTTTTGTATGGAAGGGCTGTAAAATCGCGAGACGAATCTAAGGAGCTACTTAATCTATGATTTGCAACAGTGATGCTACAGTAACCATCCGATAGTTATGGATTAATTATGGATTAATTAGTATTATTAGATTCGTCTCGTGATTTACAACTCATCTGTGTAAAAAGTTTTGTAAATAGACTTCATTTAGTACTTCAAATTAGCAAGATTCTTTCGTAAAAAAATTTGCGTTTCAACTAAACAGGGCCTGACCACTCGAGCACTCGTCACTTGGTTTGGTAGTAATATTCGCGAAAGATGGCACGGATTAGTCCGGTTTCGGTTGGGTCTAAAAAAATTTGTGCGATCCCGGTGTGGACGCACCGGACTGAACATGTGGGACGACCGGGCGAGCACCGAGGGGTCTTTCCGTCCTTGCCATGCATGCGACACCACCAGCGTGACCTGCTGCCACCCCACGCCGCGGCAGATGGTAACAGCAGCACGGATCGACGCGGACGCGAAAGGGACGGTGTTTCCCGGCATCATTGCCGGCGATAAAAGCTTAGTACTGCCGGTGCCGGCTGCCCCGCCGTGTACCACGCTCGCTACTACGACGCTCCGTGGTGCTGTGGTTGCAGGCCGGCGTCGCTTCCCTTCGTGTGGACGAGCGAAGGCGCGCGGCGACCGTCCCCGCGAGCGTCGCTCTTTGCACAAAGATATTTCCGCGCATCTCCACTTCTGCGGGAGAAGCTCCTCTGCAGTCGATTTCACGGTGACTTTGTCAATCGACATATGGATCTCGGTGCCATCAGGCTCATATATCAGTGGCAAAATCACAGCCTCCATGGCTGCAGAGGATCTCAAACCCACTTCTGCAGTGCCGCGTTCGGTTTTGACTTGGAGCGACAAGTCGAGCGGTCTCTAAAATAACTGACCATTTTCTTGGCAATAGCATAGCACCACCATCACTGCCAATTACGGCTGTATTTTCCTGAACTCAAGGAGCTATGAACTATCAACGGTCATCTGTTCCTTTGCCCGGAATTTCCGCTTGAATTCCTGCCGGCGTCCAATGTGGCTGTAATTTCGCGCCGTCTCCGCTCCTCCTCCGCTGCAAGTGCGGCGAGAGCAGGAGGACCAGGGACTCGATCAAGTGCGGAGGCGAAAGAGATCGGGCGCGGGATGACGCGGAAAGACATTATTCGCCTGCACTGGCGCGGAGCCGCCGATCGCCGAGTGGGGTGGCCGCTCGGCGCGCGTCAACTGATCGCTACCCGGCTACCGGCCGCCACCTCCATCACAGGCCACGGGCCAGCTGATGACTCTGGCTAAAACGAACCGGATGGGGCCAGGCCTGGATTAGCGCGTGATCGGCTGGGGGTGGTGGTTCGGCGGGGAAATCGGGAACTAGGATCCGAATCCGTGTCTGCACTCCGCTGAAGCGGACAAGGCATTTTCGCTTGTGAAAGGCTGAAAGTTGAAAGCGCAGTTATTCGAGAAAAAAAAGTTAAGCGCAGCTGCCGAGGGACAGATTCCAGGTCTGGCTATGCGCGACCGACCGGCTCTGCCTCGCGGTCAGTCCGTCAGCAGTCAGCTCCTCACCGGGGACACGCTCACACGCCGGGGCGGGCCCGGTTCGTGTTCAACGTTTGAGCTCACACATAATCGCGCTAGACTAATAAGTGTCGCTCTCACGGCCTTAACTGCTGCTGCTTGGAAGTATCCAAGAAACTAGATAACGACAAAGATATCATACGGTAGCATCTCGCCTAGAAGACGAAGGAACCAGAGGTAAGCGTGATGATATAGGTAATGATTTCCAAAGAGAAAGATACAGGAGCATTTTACCCCTACTCTACTCTGAAGTATAATTGTGATTTTTCCCTTATTTTTTTAACTTTGTGATTTTCTCCTTTACTATTTACAATTCAGTGTGATTTTGCTCCTAGTCAACGGGCAAAACAGAGGCAAATACTCAAAGATTAAGGGCAAAATTGCAATGACTTATGATAAAAAATAAAGAACAAAAACACAAAGTTAAAAAATAAAGGCAAAATCACAATTGCACTTCAAAGCACGGGTGAGAACACCAAAAACCAAAGATATATAGAGGACGAACCAAGGAACAGCATGGGGCGTAGAATACTGGACAAAGACGATGGGATCCGGCCGGGATGATTCACGTTTGGAAAATGGAGCATTATTACTGCTCGATGATTTGTTTGTAGTCAATTTTTTTACATAATGAAATAAAATGCTGGCCTTTGCTTCTTTTGAAGTATCTTAAGGTTCACTTACTACAAGAATTCAGCACCTAGATTTTTTTGCCTTACAAAAAATATGGTAAAGACTCAAACGCTCATCACATAAGGAACGAATACTCAACAGCATGCACACTCTATCCTTATAATAAGCACCTCATATGGATTGGTATGGCATATCTTTGATTGATGAAGTCACCATATGTATGCATCTGATACATTATTTACTAGTAAAAGAATAGCATTGTTAATTCTCGAAATAAATCTAAAAAAAATGTAAGAGAAGCACCAATGCAAGATTATTATTCATGACACCACTGTGGAAGGGGGGAGTAATGATGACAAAACACCACAGTAGTAAAAAAAACTCGGCCGTGTGGGGAAAGACCGTCCCACCGGTATTGACTTTCTAGAAGAAGTCTCAGCTTTCTCGACCGAGAAAATCCCCGAACCCTGTCCCCGCCCTGACACTGGGGGCCGTAGCCCATGGGAACCCTGCCTGGGCCATGTAAGGGTCCTCGGGCCGACCTGGGCCGTCCACACCAGTGCATTGGCACCGGGGCCAGCGAGAGGATTTTTTTAACCTCAGCTTGAAATTCGCTCCCACGGGGAGTCGAACCCAGGACCTGAGGAGTGCCGCTGGGTTTCTCTAACCAACTCAGCTAGAGGTCCTTTGGCACAAAACACCACAGTAGTAGTTGGATGGAAGAAGACATTATTGAGCACACCATCTACGATCTGCATACAGTCGCGTCGGTTTGGACTCTTCGCTTCGGTGCGGCAATGCCCAATGTCGGGGGCAATGTGTTCCCTGTAGATGATCTGCGTACAAGATTTGATGGGTGACTTGTCAGAGGATATTTCATTTCTGTTGAGCCATGGCATAACGCCCGACCTATAACAGAGCCCCCCATTACTATAGCTTTTGTCTAGCAGCGCCTTTCCTGTGATTGTGCACTCCATTCCTAAACATGTGGTTAGAACTTTGATAAATATTTCTCTTGCACTAGGTGATACCCCGCGCGTTCCTGCGGGATTTCTTAAATAAAATTTTAACGTGAAATTTGAAAGTAGAAAAATTAAGATAATTGCATGGCAAAAGAGCGTACCTAGAAGATAATTGCATGGCAACATTCACAAAAAAATCGATGGAAAACATAAATAGATGGCCCTAGTGGACGTTGATGTGACATTTGATATAATGGGTTCCTATATGATCCGGATAACTTGCATGTTAAGAGAAATAAAGTTAATGACTTTAGTGGGTGTCATCTATATAGGCTATATAGGTGATATGAATTTTACTTGCATGTTATTTTTTATCAGGATCCGGTAGAAATCGATAAACTAATAGAAGTAACATCAATAGAATATTTGATCACATTATAAAAGAATAGGTGCTCAAAGAAATAGAGTATGTATATAAGTCTTTACGTTAATAGATTAAACATTAAAAGTATTGCAAAAATAGAGTATGTATATGACTTTACGTTAATAGATTAAACATTAGAAGTATTGCACATAGTAGAGGTCATATGGACATTTTCTTGTTTATTGAATCTCGTAAAAATCGATGAGCTAAAAGAAGAAATACCAATAGAATATTTGATCACATTATAGAAGAATAGGTGATGAAAAAATAGAGTATCTATATGATTTTACTTTACTTAATTAAAGATTAAAAGTATTGCATATTGTAGAGATGACATGAATATTTTTTGTAATTAATAAGGTGGTTGAAAGTTAGTGGGACACTTAGTAGAGAATGAGGTGGACACTTTGCATGAAGAGAGAAATAGTTAGTGGGTGCTATCTATATAAGATATATAGATTTGTGGGTACCAATAGAATATTTGATCACATTATAGAAGAATAGGTGATGAAAAAATAGAGTATCTATATGATTTTACTTTACTTAATTAAAGATTAAAAGTATTGCATATTGTAGAGATGACATGAATATTTTTTGTAATTAATAAGGTGGTTGAAAGTTAGTGGGACACTTAGTAGAGAATGAGGTGGACACTTTGCATGAAGAGAGAAATAGTTAGTGGGTGCTATCTATATAAGATATATAGATTTGTGGGTACCACTGACTGGGACGCAGCACTAGCCCGTTGGTCTTCAGAAGAGGGAGGGGGGGGGGGGGGGGGCTTTTCCTGACGAAGTCTTCCACTTCTGTGGTGTGCTGATTAGTCCAAGCCTGAAGGTCTAGAGTAGTCGTCAGTCCTCCCGTCTAAAGAAGAAAGTCCGTCGTCATGCGTGCAACACATTTGCTGTCATGCTACGGAGTATGCATGGGTTGCTGATGCTAATATACTATAGAAGTGCCAAAATGTCGCCTGCCTGCATCTACTGATGACGCATCTAGCAAGTAGCAAGTGACATGGTTTCCCACAATCCCCACTTGGGCGCTTGACCTGACGACCGGGGGAGTTCGGTTCTTCCTGTTCTCACTGTTGGTGGTTGCCTCCTTCCGGGCAAGAAATTGCCGTGCTTGTTTGCTAGTGGCAACTGATTGGTTCTTTAATTTCCGGGAAAATCGTTCATTCCGAAACAGATCGCGTCAGACAGGGGCGGAGCCAGGATTGGATTTTTTTCATTGTTAGGGAGGACCAACCATACAAACTTATATAAAAATTTAATCAAAATTTAAATTTGTAGTGCAAATTTGAAGATCATAGAGGGGCCAGGCCCCTGCCCGCCCCCCTGTCTCCGCCCCTGGCGTCAGATTTTTTCGGCGGTATCACCATGCTTCAACGTTGTTTCTGTGAGGGATGACCCGACCAGCTGACCACAGCACAACGGGTGCAACTACCCTGTCCCTTCTCCCTGTTTACTTGGCCATTCCTTTCAAAGAGAAAAGGAAGAAAATCAAGGGCTCCTGCATGCAAATTTTTTTTTGGTGGGGATAGAACTGCATGCAGATGCCTGCGGCCTTCTGCCCTTTCCCAGTTTCTGGGCCGATATAGTACTGTTGTGAAAGCCCGTAGAAAATTTGCAAGGCCCAACCGTAGCACAGGCTGCGCATGGATTTTCATGGTAGAGCCAAGAGCCCATCCGCCCAAGAGCCTCGACGGATTTGCATCACGCTCGCTGCTGCAATCGTACTCAACGGGCCTACCACGAAAGGACATGTAACGAACCCGTCGAGCCATGGATAGAATGAGAGAGCAAGAGGAAGAGGAACGGCGGAAGGAAGACAAAGAACAGAACAAGAATAGGGGAGGCCGATAGGAGACGGCAATTATGTTATTCGGTTGTTGTTTATTACACAAGCTTTGGTGAGTTTATATACTCCACCCACAAGTCTAAACTGGGCCAAAGCGACCCGTGATACAGCCCATACAGAGCATACAATCTAGAATAGGCGGCCCAAGTCAACTAGCCACTCTGGGCTATGACACTACCCCCGCTGGAAATCCAGCATGTCCCCAGACTAGAGCTTCAGAAAAACGGCGTTGCACATCGACTTGCTCCTCCCGGGTTGACCACGCTGAAGGAAAACCACTCCACTGGATGCGCCATTGGGTCTTCGGGACACGACCAGTAAGAATGCAGCGCTGATCGATCACAGCTACAGGCTGTGGAGTGTCCGGCTGTTCCTGGGGAATTGACGACAAATCAGTGCTTACTTGGATATGGGAGGGGATGTACTTCTTTAGCTGCGAGACGTGCACCACAGGATGAATGCAGCAATCCTCAGGAAGTTCCAACTTGTAGGCCACCTTGCCAATCCTCTGAATTATAGGAAATGGTCCAAAAAACTTGAGTGATAGCTTCTGATTACTTCGGGGGGCAACCGAACTCTGAATATAGGGCTGCAGACGGAGGTATACAGAGTCTCCCACTGAAAACTCCCTCTCAGTTCTGTTCTTGTCTGCCTGCGACTTCATTCGTTGCTGAGCCCTTAATAATTGCTGCTGGATCAGTTTGCAGAGCAGGTCATGCTCCTTCAGCCATTCTTCCAGTTCAGGTACCGATGTAGCAGTCAGATTGCTAATGCCAAAGTGTTTGGGTGGATGACCATAAAGGACTTCAAATGGTGTCAACTTTAAAGCAGAATGATATGATGTATTATACCAATACTCTGCAAGAGGCTACCACTTAGCCCACTGTTTGGGACACGAATGTACTGAACATCTTAGAAATCCTTCCAAGCATTGATTCAGTCTGGCCATCAGTTTGGGGATGGTATGATGAACTCATCAACAGTTTGGTGTCAGACAGTTTGAACAGCTGCTGCCATAGGTGACTTGTGAAGATTCTATCCCGATCAGAAATAATAGAATCGGGGAGACCATGTAGTTTAAAGATGTTATCCATATATGCTTGAGCCACCTGCATTGCAGTGAATGGGTGTGCCAAGGCAACAAAATGACCATACTTTGAGAACTTGTCAACCACTACCATGATGACGTCCTTTCTATTGGATAGTGGTAATCCCTCCACAAAGTCAAGACAGACAACAGACCAAGGAGTAGTAGGCACAAGAAGGGGTTCAAGCAGTCCATGAGGTTTCAAGTGATCTACCTTTGCTTGTTGACAGATAGAACACTCCTGAACAAAGATTTTCACAGCTTGCTTCATACCAGGCCAAGCAAATAGTGATTTGATTCTGTTATAAGTGGCCAAGAAACCTGAATGTCCACCAAGTCCACTACTGTGCAGAGCCTGAATGACATGTTGTTGAGCCAGGGCATTGTTACCAATCCACACCCTTCCTTTGAATCTCAATATGCCATCCACCAAAGAGAAACCTTTACTATTCTCTTTCACCAGTGCCAGTTTAGTCAGCAACTGCTTTGCCTCCTGGTCATCCTCATAACCTTGAATCAGGTTCTCTTGCCAAGTAGGGGTGCAAGATGATATAGCCAAGAATGGGTGGATCACTGGGCATCTAGAGAGAGCATCTGCAGCAGCATTATTGATCCCCTTCTTGTTGACAATTTTGAACTGCAAATCCATTAACTTTAACAGTGCCTTGTGTTGCAACTTAGTATGCACCCTTTGATCAGTCAAGTATAATAAGCTCGTGTGATCAGTTTTGATGATGAACTCCTTATGTTGCAAGTATGGGCGCCACTTTTCTACTGCCATCAAAATTGCCATGCACTCCTTCTCATATGTTGATAATCCTTGATTCTTTGGACACAAAGGTCTGCTGAGATAAGCCAAGGGGTGACCCTCCTGCATCAGCATAGCTCCTAATCCCAAATCACTTGCATCAGTTTTGAGAATAAAAGTCTTCTCAAAGTCAGGAATTGCCAACACTGGAGCCTCACTGAGAGCCTTCTTCAAGAGCAGAAATGCTTTATTTGCAGTTGGAGTCCACTGAAAGATTGTGCCCTTTTTTAGTAGTTTTTTAAGAGGAACACAGATCATACCATAATGGCGAATGAACTTCCTGTAGTAGCCCGTGAGACCCAAAAAACATCTCAATTCCTTGAGATTGGTAGGGACAGGCCAATCCTGGACTGCTACAACCTTTGATGGTTCAGTGGATACCCCAAAAGCTGAGATGCAGTGCCCCAAGTACTCAATGTGTCTTTTGGCAAAGGAACACTTAGATAGCTTTATTAGGAATTGATGATATTGTATTATCTCAAATACTTGTTGCAGTAGTTCCAAGTGTCTGTCCCAAGAGCTAGAATAGATAAGGATGTCATCCATGAATACCAACACCCCTCCCCTGAGTAAAGGCTAAAAAATTTGGTTCATGACACTCTGGAAGGTTGCAGGTGCATTTGTAAGCCCAAAGGACATCACCAAGAACTCATAGTAGCCATTATGTGTCCTAAATGCAGTTTTGTGTTCATCTCCTTTTGCAATCCTAATTTGGTGGTAACCAGATCTGAAATCCAACTTTGAAAACCACTGTGCTCCTGCCAATTCATCAATCAGCTCATCCACTATAGGCAAGGGATGCTTGTTCTTAACAGTTATATTGTTGAGGCACCTATAGTCCACACAAAATCTCCAAGAGCCATCCTTCTTTTTAACCAACAGCACAGGTGAGGCGAAAGGGCTTGAACTGGGCCTGATGGTTCCACTTTTTAGCATTTCAGGTAGCTGCTTCTCAATCTCAGTTTTTTGTGTTGGAGCATATCTGTAGGATCTAGAATTAACAGGATGTGCCCCTGGTACCAGATTAATGTGATGGTCACAGTCCCTTTCAGGTGGAAGGGCACTAGGCTCACTGAATAGGTGACTGTACTTCCTGAGTAACTGTTGTATCTCAGGTGGATTATCCCCAGTGGTTGGTTCAGAAATAGAATGCATTGTGTGCTCAGCTTTGTTCTCTAGACCATCATAGTATTCAGGCATCATCTGCACACAATGAGTAACAGCCTTTCTTCGAAATAATCCTTTCAATTTGTGAGTACTAATGGGGGTGCACTTGATAACATCAGGTCTGACACCTTGTAATGCAATCCTTTTCTTCTGATAAGTGAACTTCATTATCTTCTTCTTCCAATGAATCCACATGGGACTGCATTCCTCAAGCCAATCCTACCCCAGAATCATGTCAAAGCATTTAAGAGGTAAAACACCAGTAGCTACAGTGAAGGAGTGACCCTGGCAGGACCACTGAAGAGCAGGCAGAAGCTGAGAGCATGTCATGGGACTACCATCAGCAGCCATGTACTGAGATGAATTGCACTGTTGGGTTGGCAACTGAAGCTGAGAGACCAACTGATCACTGACAAAAGTGCCAACACTGCCTGAATCAACAAGAATCAATACCTCCTAGTTGGCTATCATTCCTTGAAGTTTTAATGTTCTTCTTTTAGGGGATAGCTGTTGGGCAAGAGTTTCAATTGACATCACCATCTCCAGCTCATCTGTCTCTCCTTCAGAGTCTGAATCAGAAGCAGTATGATGATCCATGGCATCAAAAAGTTCCTTTATGACATGAATGGCTACCTGTGGTGGACACTTGTGGCCATGCCCCCATTTGTCACCACATTTGTAGCATAACCCGTTCTTCTTTCGAAATGTCAGCAGGGCTCTGACTTTGTCTTCAGGCTCAGCATGATCAAACTGTTGCTTCAGAGTTCTAGTCTTGCCAATCTTCTCAAATGCTACACCAGCTACTCTGTCAGACGTGGAAGAACTCTTGACACCTGACTTACTGAAATTGGTGTACTGTTTCTTCCGGCGGTTTTCCAACTCCGCTTCCTGCATAAGGGCTAACGTGCTAGCTTCTTGCACATTCTTGGGGCGATGCAAGGCGATAACTGAACGAATATCCTCGTGCAATGCTCCCAGAAACCGAGTAACAAAGAAGGTGTCATCGTAGATGGGATTGTAGAGCAAGACATCATGGGATAATTCCTCAAATCTTTCCAAGAAGTCCGAGACAGAGCCAGACTGACGAAGAGAATCCAACTGCTTCAGGTGAATCTGATACTGATCTCGGTCGAAACGCTCGAACACAGCATTGCAGAATTCCTCCCAATCAGAAATCCGTCCACGACGTTCCACGGTCTGAAGCCAAGTTGCAGCCATCCCTTTGAAATTGAGCGCAGCAAATCGCGTCTTCAAGCTTGGATTCACGGAGAATACCTCAAAATACATACCACAACGATCACGCCACAATCTAGGCTTATCGCCATCAAAATTGGGGAACTGCAATTTGGGTAGATGCGGAGCTCTAGTGGAAACATCGCACGCGCTCTCGCGAAATTGAGAGGACGAGGGATTCGACTCAGGGTACGTAGCCATGACCGGGAGTGGCGGAGGGAGCCAAGGATCCCACCGCCAGCGTCCCGGTTGCTGGTTTCAACGCGGTGCCCGCTGGGCCGCTCCCCGGTGGACGCAGGTGGGCACGTCACCGGTGGTGGAGCAAGGTTCAGATCGAAGGGGTCTGTCCACCGCGACGAAGATTGCGGGGGCGCGGTGACAGGTCTCGGCGGCGGTGGTGGCGGCGGGGGAACATGAGCCGACTCCAGGCGGTGAAGCCGCGCCGCAAGTCGCTCGGACTGGGTCAGGATCCGGGAAGAAGTCTCTGTTGGTGGAGAGTGCCTCCGGAACGGACGAACACTACAACAGTGAGGAGTGAGCACACCAGGCGAAGAGTACAACTCGAAGCCGAACACAACAGCTTGGCACAATCAAGCGGAATTCTCTCTCTTTCTTCCAAGTGTCCCATCAATGTACAGGGTCGGGTATTTATAGGTGACGGTTCACCTACCACCTTCTGTTATTACACCATAATGCCCCCTAATAACTATATTCCCGGAATATTCTAGGGGCTCAACCATATTTTTACATCATTCAATAGATTACATTCTGGCCTCTACTGCCCACTGGGCCCAAAGACACACGTCATCATTAGGTGAATTTGGCCTTCGCGGCGTCAGGCGTGCTCGCTCCCCGACGCCTTTCCTCGTAGCTCCTCGCAGCGCTTCGCCGTCGACTCTCGCTGAATCTCCTCGCTGTCTTCGACTTCGCCATGGGCGCCTTGGTCTTCGCCTCTCTTCGCTTAGCCTTCATCTTCTTCGTTGCGCCTTGGTCTTCGCCTCTCTTCGCTTGCCTTCGTCTTCGCTGTCGGCGCCTTGGTCTTCGCCTCTCTTCGCTCGAAGCCCAGAGCCCTTCGATCGCTTAGGTTGCTTGGCCGGCTGAAGACCTTGTCGTTGGACCCGAATGGGCCGCGGGCCTTCGGTCGATGGCCGAAGGTGGCGTCCCAACAGTAGCCCCTCGGAGTCGTTGCCCATCTTCGGAGGGGCGATGACTTCGACTTCTTCTCCCAAAGCGCCACCCTTCGGGCTTCGACCGATCGCTTTGCGGTCCGTCGAGGCCTGAGTCTTCTCGATTCACCTGTTAAGTAACAGACCAGACATCGAGGTGTTATAAATGTATTAATGAATTGCTTAAATGAATTTGACTTTTCCTTCGCCGCGTCTATCGAGGCGTCCGGTGCGAAATTCCGTCGTTGCCCTTCCACGCACGCTCACTCTGCGAAAATTCTGGAGGGGTAAAACGGACTTTTCACGACCCCCTCCTATATAAGTGAGGGTGCCGGGGCGGATAGGGTACGCTCACATTGCCTCCCTGTTCTGAACTCTTTCGCTTCCTTCTGCCTTTGGGCCTCTTCGTCGCGAACTAGCATAGTTTTAGCTCCTTTCTCTTCGCCAGCACCACGGCGAACCCGCCTGACCCTGTCATGGCTCCAAGAAAGAGCAAAGCCCCGCCTACCGCCTTCTTTGGGCCGACGAAGTGTTGACGCTCACTAACGACCATTTCTGAGCGTCAATATTGCCATAATAAATGGACGGACTTGCATTTCTTACACTCATTCTACTAATAAATCACCAAATTCCACATGTCCCTCTAGATTTCTATGAGTGCGGGATTTAGCTGAAAATGGAGGACAATCACACCCTTTGTACCGAGGAGCAAACACTGACCGATCAAATGTCGCCACGTATGGACCAAAAGGCCACCAGAGAAGAAATCCAACAGAAACGAAGCCCAGCCATACACCATTGACCAGTGGGCCCTGAGAACAGCCCACAGTAAAAAGGAGAAGGTTGGTGAGCCCAGTGGGAGGCCGGCCGATCGGCCGACCAGCCCATGGGCCCCACCGCCTTCAGGCTTTGACGTGGCACTCTCTGATTGGCTCACAACGTCGGTTCCAGCAGTTCCCTGCTGATTCCACGGCCGAGGAGAGGGTGGCTCCCCACTATATATATGAGGGGAGGGGCTCCATTTCAAGACATCGCCAAGCATCAAGCCATCAAGCCACTCTCTCAAGATGTAGTTCATCTTCTCTTGTAGAGGTCTTAGGACTAGAGGAGTTCGGGTTCGAGTTGTAGTTCGAGGTCTTAGAGTCTTCATGGAGAGTCTGGTATGTCTTTTACTTTCTCTTCATGTAATTCTTTGAGTTTGTACTAGATGTTTATTTATTCTATTGAGTACTTTGGTTCGTATGCCCTTGTTGTGTGTATGACCCTCCTTGTGAATTATGAATGTCTTGAGTGATTCACAAGCATAGGCTAGTCGTGTATCATGGCTTTGTTTCATCTTCCTTAATTGGGTGCTCTAGAACTAAGGCCCCGGATAGACAAGGGTGTCCTTGCGCAAGGCTAGAGTGGTGCTCGTTAGCGTAGGCGTGGTGCCTAGGTTAATGACCACGTTTGAATGCGATTCTACCCCACGGTTTGTAGAGGTAGCCGGCAGATGGTGACAGCCCTGTCCGAGCCTTTTAGTAATCCTCCACGTTCGGGTAGTGGAGTAGGAGGTGCATAAAGCCGTCGGATGATTAGGCTCCTCGTGTTCATCTGGATGCGGTCTCCCTAGTCCATTGATCAGGCTTTTCCTTTTGCTGTGAACGACTCAGTTCAACTGTTCATAAGATTACAATAGAGTATAGTTCTAGTTACCCTTGATCTTGCTCTTACCTCTCCGATATCCTAAGCATGCCGTCCAGTTATGCTTGTGTGTTCACTATCCCCTTTACCATGAATATTATTTCCCTGTTCGAACTATTGACATTAATCCATAGTGGTTCCTCCTAACTTAATTAAATTCTATACACCGCCGTCTTCCCTGCGGAAATATAAATGACACCCCGGGTTACTCTCGGGTAAAATGATACGGCGGTACTCCGTGCGCTTGCGGATTTATTCGTGGCTCATGAATTGCCTGCCACTCCATTGACGTCTGCGGACGCCATCGCTGATTCCCAGTGGTGACGTTGGTAGGTGTCAACACGAAGATGACACTGCCTATGTTGGTAGGCGTCAACAAGCATTTTTGGCGCCGTTGCCGGGGAAGGCATAGGTTAAAAGAATTTATTTAAGTAAGGAAAATCTCTATGGTTAGTGGCCAGTGATCTGGCAGGACAACCATGCTATCTTCTTTTTGTGTGAAGACAGGGGTAGTCTCCGATCAATTTCAATTCGCCAACGAATTTCATGATGGATCCGAGTTGACTTCAAGACAAGTGTGATTTGGCACTCTTGATTTCGAGAAGTCAACACTTTGGCAATTGAGTTGATCATGATTGCATCCACCCTTGGAAAAGGCTCGAATTCTCTGCTCGAAGAAGTGCTCTATTGTCGTTGCCTGATCACCAACAGCAATGAACACTGCATCAACCGAGAAAGCAACCACATTATGGTGCAATCCAGGTAAGTAATTTCTATACATTTCAGGGGCAATACTACGGGATGATATATATCATGAGAAGTTCAACCCGATCGAAAGAGGACCAAATGATAATCCCGAAGACCCCAGACACCACATTGAGGTATGAATTCCTCCGATAATTTTCATAAAGAGGTGTCACCCTTTGGAATTATTTCATTGAGCTATTCAAGGTTGACGAAATGAAATGTCTCGTTCAAAAGACTCTAAATTTTGAGCCCTTGCCGACAGGTAAATTGGTAGTTATCCCATATTTGATTTCAACCATTGCATGTTTGAATTTCCCTCAATTCCATTTGCTTCCTTGCATGAACATTGCATCTTTTGCATAAAAACCCTTGCATATTTTGTTTCCTCGTCTTTTGCATCATAAACCCCCATGAATCTTGGAATTAGACAAGTGCCCAAGGGGTAATTTTGGAAGAAAATGGCAGCCATAAAAGTTTGGAGTGCAGTGCATGCATGAACTTGGATGATTTACATGTCCAAGTGCATTTGGGGCCACTCCTAGGCCTGCACCGGCCTACCCCTGTGCTCACTCATGCATTTTTGAACCATATGGCAGTCATTAGTGATCACTGAAAAAAGGAGTAAAAACTTGGGGCCACCCACAGGCCGGCCGACCCCATGGTCAGCCGACCTAGGGGCAGCACCCCTCTATAAAACCTGGTGCACAGGAGGCTCATGGCACTCCCTCTGCCCAGTTCTACCAATTTCACTCCGAGCTCTCCTTTCCTCTGCTCTCTTTGCTCTTGTTTCTCTCCAAGTTCATAAGAAAAAAGAAGAAAAAGATTTCCCTCTTTTGCATTCTCATTTACATTTTGTGTTTACCTTCTTCTCTTCAAGAACATGTTTGTGGTGGTACTACTACCCCGCAAGAACGGTTTTGTGGTGCGTCATCGCCCACAAGAACGATTTTGTGGAGTGTTATCACCCACAAGAACGATTTTTGTGAGAGGCAGCCATGCCCCACAAGGACTACTAACTCTTGGACAGCTGACTTGGTTTTCACTAACTCTCGCATAATCTCTCCGAGTGTTTGGTTTCTTTGTTTGCTGCAATGTCTTTCAGGAACATCAGAAGGAAGATGTCGGGAGCGCTCAAGAAGGTGACCGGGTCGAGGTCAAGTCGATCAAGCTCACATCGCTCATCCACCCCCACGCCAAGTTACACTCATCAAGATGAGCAAGCTGAGTCCCAGGCTCCAGAAGAGCAGCCAGCACAACAAGAAGAAGAAGAGGCGCCGAATAACTCCCACCTCGACATTCGAGGGGAGCAAGAACTCCAAGCGTACAACATCCTGAAGGATCGAACCTTCGGTCATACATGGGAGTTCGATGAGGACCTGCTGGAAAAGACAGGTATGAATGCTGAATTTGCGAGTGTTTGGAAAGCCGTGGGTTGGTCTTCATTTGCTGAAATTTCTGGGTTGGGTTTGAGAGATTTAACCATTCAGTTCCTTTGCACTCTTGTGGAAACAAACAACGATATTTCATTTCGATTTTTCGGGGAGAAATTCTCTTTATCATGGAAAGAGTTGAGTACTGTCTTGAGTTTTCACCATAGGTGTAATCTTGATCTTGAGAAAGCAACCAAGGGTTATCACCGGGACAGTTTTTGGCACACCATCTCAGGGTTAAACGCATACACGCACCGCCGTTGCAATGATATTCAGCATCCAACTTTACGTTTGATGCATAAATGGGTTGCTCTTATGTGTTTCCCTAGAGATGATGTTCAGACAGTTCGTGTGGATGAACTTCGTATTCTTTATGCCATGGCGAACAAAATAAAAATTGCCCCTGTGCAAGAAATGGTTCGCCAATGGCTCGGAAATTTTCGAATATCCGGACCTGTTGAGTGCACTTCTTTGGTCACTAGAATTGCCACAAGTTTGGGCATGTTGAATTGGGCTCGAGTTTCTTTTATCACTGTTCCACGACCGTCAATTGATTTGGCATATTTAGTTCAAGGACATACTCTGAAAAGTGCTCCAGACGGCTCTATTATATTTTTCTTTCCCGGCTATGTAAACGAGATCCTGCTTCCTAACCCGGGACTCCGTTTATATAAAATTCATGGTTATATTTTTGAGTTGCAGCCCATCGAAGTACCCCGCAGGAGTAGTGTGTCGGGAAGGATGACCAGAAGCCGGTCACGAAATGCTGCGATGGATATGCCGTCACTACAACCGCAAGCTTTTTATGGTTATGCAGGTTGTGCACCCGCTGCTGGGACAGCCGGACCCTCGGCCGGACAGCATTCCAGTTGGGACCGATATATCCCGCAACCTGAAGCTGGAGGTTCATCATGGCAGAGCGGTGGCAGCTCTGAGTGGGATCAACCTAGACGAATGAACTGGGCACATGCCAGTGGTTCTAGTTCGAGCAGAGCGCCCCCACTCTTTGCTGCCCGACGCTCATTTTCAGCTCGAAGTTATCGTGATCTCTCTCAGGGGATACACGACATCAACATCCGAGTCAACGACATTGATGATAGGACACAGCAGACCCACGGAGCTCTCACTCAACATATCCAAGACACCAAAAGATATCACGCACAACAACAAGCAAATAATGAAGCCACCATGGAACTGCTACAAAAGCAGTATCAGGACGCTCAAGCATTCTACCGGCACTATGGGTATTACCCTCCACCCGGTCAGTAAGCCAGCTTGGGGGGGGGGGGAGTCCCCGAAGGTAACATGTATCTTGCATTTGCATATTTCCCTTTTTCATCATCTTGCATTGCATTCTAAAAAAAAGTCGAGTCAGTCATCTTTATTTCCCTTTAAGTGTCATTTGCTTTGTTTTCTCATGAGCGGTAAGAATGCCTAAGTTCTCCAGTTGAAATGATGAACAGTTGCTCTATTTTAATTTCCGTGTTATGCATAGTTTACAACTCATATTCTCCAAGAACTGAGTTCGTTGGTCTCAAAAAGTTTATCCTGAACCTGAAATTTTGTGGGTTGCGAGTACATGATCTGAGTCTAAGCTGTTGAGAAATATGATATGATGGATTAGAGTTGCTACAAATATGTTCTGAGCAAAATTTTACGTCCGGAACTTTTATCTTTGAAAACTACAAAATAAAAAGTTCCTCGATGATGAGAAATACCTACCAGAGCCATATGCATGAAGCCTACAAAGAAACCATCTTGTTGTATGCTGCTTGTGTCGTTTTGAGCTTTGTCAAATTTTGTGACCTTTGTGAGTTTCTTTTCATACTTTCATGATCGAGAATCACGTACACACCACCCCCACATGCTAAAATTTCCACACCGGAAGGATAGCATTTCCATACCATCCATTCATTTTTACCCTCTTTTATGTTCCTTGCTCCATAAAAGTCTCTCCCAAAATTCTCTCCAATAAGGGCACGAGCTATGTATTGAAAAAAAAAGCACATGAAGGCCCATGAAAAAAAAATGGACACATGAAGGTCCATGAAAAAAAATTTAGCCATGCTCAAAATATAAGTAGGGAGAGACAAAATCATGGAACAACCTTATTCTCTCGCTCTCCACTCTATCCACCACATATCCACACACATGCACTTCTCGATCATGGTTGTATGACTTGCTTACTCTTTGGGTCCGATCTTTGACTTTGCAAAATATTTGAGACAAGTATGCCTTAGTTTTTCTCCTTACCTTGAGGTCCACCAAAAAGCCTTTAGAAGTAGGAGAAAGAAGGCGTACAAAAGGCCTTGGTGAGTATACAAACACTTCTGAGCGAATGAGAGTGTCATTCGAGGAACTTGTTTTTATTTTTCGAAAACTTTTGAAAACCTCCGGATGCAATCTTGAGCAAGGAATGGGTAAGTGGTGCTTTATGAAACGTTCTATCTCTCAACCGCCCAAGACAAGGAGAAGACAAAAGCCCCATGGAGATTAAGGTAAAACGGGTGAGCAAAGTTTGACCAACTTATTCAGTTTGAGATAGAATGTGTAGTTGTAACTTGTGCATGATGAAGAGATGAAGCATTACAGCAACTCCTGATCAACAACCTAAAGTTTAGCCTTGCTCAGGGACGAGCAAAGTTCAGCTTGGGGGGTCTTGTTGATGCTCACTAACGACCATTTCTGAGCGTCAATATTGCCATAATAAATGGACGGACTTGCATTTCTTACACTCATTCTACTAATAAATTACCAAATTCCACATGTCCATCTAGATTTCTATGAGTGCGGGATTTAGCTGAAAATGGAGGACAATCACACCCTTTGTACCGAGGAGCAAACACCGACCGATCAGATGTCGCCACGTATGGACCAAAAGGCCACCAGAGAAGAAATCCAGCAGAAATGAAGCCCAGCCATACACCATTGACCAGTGGGCCCTGAGAACAGCCCACAGTAAAAAGGAGAAGGTCGGTGAGCCCAGTGGGAGGCCGGCCGACCTATATAGGTCGGCCGACCAGCCCATGGGCCCCACCGCCTTCAGGCTTCGACGTGGCACTCTCTGATTGGCTCACAACGTCGGTTCCAGGAGTTCCCTGCTGATTCCACGGTCGAGGAGAGGGTGGCTCCCCACTATATATATGAGGGGAGGGGCTCCATTTCAAGACATCACCAAGCATCAAGCCATCAAGCCACTCTCTCAAGATGTAGTTCATCTTCTCTTGTAGAGGTCTTAGGACTAGAGGAGTTTGGGTTCAAGTCATAGTTCGAGGTCTTAGAGTCTTCATGGAGAGTCCGGTATGTCTTTTACTTTCTCTTCATGTAATTCTCTGAGTTTGTACTAGATGTTTATTTATTCTATTCAGTACTTTGGTTCGTATGCCCTTGTTGTGTGTATGATCCTCCTTGTGAATTATGAATGTATTGAGTGATTCACATGCATAGGCTAGTCGTGTATCATGGCTTTGTTTCATCTTCCTTAATTGGGTGCTCTAGAACTAAGGCCCCGGATAGACAAGGGTGTCCTTGCGCAAGGCTAGAGTGGTGCTCGTTAGTGTAGGCGTGGTGCCTAGGTTAATGACCACGTTTGAATGCGATTCTACCCCACGGTTTGTAGAGGTAGCCGGCAGGTGGTGACAGCCCTGTCCGAGCCTTTTAGTAATCCTCCACGTTCGGGTAGAGGAGTAGGAGGTGCATAAAGCCGTCGGATGATCAGGCTCCTCGTGTTCATCTGGATGCGGTCTCCCTAGTCCATTGATCAGGCTTTTCCTTTTGCTGTGAACGACTCAGTTCAGCTGTTCATAAGAGTACAATAGAGTATAGCTCTAGTTACCATTGATCTTGCTCTTACCTCTCCGATATCCTAAGCATGCCATCCAGTTATGCTTGTGTGTTCACTATCCCCTTTACCATGAATATTATTTCCCTGTTCGGACCATTGACATTAATCCATAGTGGTTCCTCCTAACTTAATTAAATTCTATACACCGTTGCCTTCCCTGCGGAAATATAAATGACACCCTGGGTTACTCTCGGGTAAAATGCTACGGCGGTACTCCGTGCGCTTGCGGATTTATTCGTGGCTCATGAATTACCTACCACTCCATTGACGTCTGCGGACGCCATCGCTGATTCCCAGTGGTGACGTTGGTAGGCGTCAACACGAAGATGACACTGCCTATGCTGGAAGACATGGAGAAGAGGGGGGGTTCTCGCTCCTGGCCTCGGGCGTGTTCCACCGAAGACGGACGTCTACGTGAAGCCCCGGGAAGATGAGGTGGTCGTCTTCAAGGACTTCTTCCTGGGTGGACTTTGCTTTCCCCTCGACCCTGCTGTCGTCGACATCTTCGTTCGGTACGGAGTTTTTCTACATCAAATGACGCCGAACTCCTTCGCTTGGATTAGTCTCTTTATGTGGTTGTCGAACACGTGCCGTCTCGCTCCCACTGCTGATAACTTCGCTCGGGTGATGCGAGTGCACTATCAACCGAAAACTATCTCTGTCCGAGGATCCGACAGGAAGTCGACGGAGATGGAGCCCCAGTACGGGTGCTACACCTTCGCTTTCCAGCAGACCGCTCCCAGCCCCATGGGGGCATCGAAGAACAAGTGGTCAGGGGATTGGTCTTCGTTCTGGTTCTACCACAAGGTTCCCCTTGACCCGGAGACAAAGCGCCACCCTCTTGTTGTCCAGAAGCTTGGTAATTTGGGTGACACAAAAAGGTGGATGTGGCCCACGTCCCTGCCAATGAAGCGTATCTGGGCATCCTTCGCGGGGTGTCGAAGGTGCTAAGCATGAGGGACATCACGGAGGAGTTCGTCGCGTGCGATTGTTTCCCCGTGCGGGAAAACTGGACCGTGTCATCCTGGGCTCCGTCAGAGAAGGAAGTTTACGGGCTTCCGATGCCCAACTTCAGCGAAGTCTTCATACTTCAGAAAGAATGCGAGTTTTTTTCCGAAGCTTTCTAACTTTTGTCTTCGGCATGCAGAAATTGATGCCGCAGAGGTGGAGGCCCGTGCCGATGACATCCTTGGACCCATGTCTGGGTCTGAGTATGATCTGCTGCAGACAAAGCTCGGTGGCACACGGGGCAACCGAGTTTTCTCGTTCTTTGAGATCAAAGCCCCGCAGCGCTTCGCCGAAGCCCAGATTACCATTCAGAAAGCGGTGACCATAGCCGGAGGCACGGGTGGCGCCACTGCTGCGCTTGAGAAAAAGAAGAGGAAGAAAAGTGGTTCTGGTCCTTCCAGAGCGAAGCGCTCGAAGCTTCTCAAATTTCTGACTTCGTCGCCCCTTCGCAGCGCTGGGGAATCCGAGGATGATGGAGGCAAGGGGAGCCCCGTCGCTGCCTCTTCGCCTCCTATTACCGCTCGGCCTATTATGGTCGCCGCTCCGCCGCCGAAGCCCTCGCTGGCTCTGGAGTACAATGCCATGGAGCCAGACAGCGTTGACAAGCTGGCGGTTGAGATGCAGTCCGCTTTTGCGGCCCCCGAATACCCGGTGACCACCTCGCCTGTGGCCCCTTCGTCTCCGAAATCGACATCAACGACGTCGGGTTCGTCGTCGTCGTCCAGCGGCGAGGACGTGGAGGGTTCTGGCCCTGGTCCCTAGAAGCATGCCGCTACCCCTGAGACGGGCCCAACTGGCGGTGTCGGTGAGGGCGGCCAGCTTCCTCCCGCCGGGTCCTCTTTTCGAAGGCCCGCGACGTCCACCTCAACAGAGAGCAGCAGCTACCACGTAAGCACCTCCAAACCTGTTGAGGTGGCTGCCCCTCTCGGGATGTCGGATGTGAAGCTGATCGGGGGCAACATCGTCGGCAGCCTTCAGTTTTTGAGCAGTGATCGGGAGAGGAGATTCCTCGCTGAGGCCGGCTCCTCCTTCGGCTTTCCCCTTATGGAGAAATGAATAATGGCCTCCAGAGTAAGCCAGATGCTACAAGACATCGAAGACCTCTCCTTAAAGTCCTTCGTCCCTTTACGCTGCGCCTCCCGCCAATTAAGGATTGACAACGAACGAACTTCGCAGTTGGCGGGAGTGGAGGAGCGTGTGGCCGCCTTGGAAAAGGAGAAAACTGCTCTCGAGGAGGCCCTCGTTGCTGCACGGGCTGAGGCGAAGAGCCATGCTGAGGCAGCCGAAGCTGCTCGCCGGGACGCACTTGCAGCGGAGAAGGCCAAGGCCAATGCTGAAAAAGCTAAAAACGAAGCCGAAGAGGCCCGGAGATTGGCCGAAGACCAGCGTGCTCGCGGGAAAGATGTCGTCCAGTGATGGCGCACCGCTATTAGCTCCTTCGCGGATTTGGTGCAGGCTGACATGCACGGCCTGCTCAGGAAGTTCGCCATTGACCCTCCGGAGATATCGCAAGAAGAAAACGTCGAAGTGGCGGAGCTCTTCTGCTGGATCCGTGCCTCGTTGGCGATGGCCAGATCTGGTGCGGACTTCAAATGCGAGCTGTCAGCTACGGTTGCGGCGCGTACACTTAGCGCTGCCATCTGCCGTTTGCTTCCAGCGGAGAGCAGCGGCTCTTCATTGGGCATCGTGAAGGCTCAGTTGCGACTTCTTCGGGATGCATCCTTCGAGTGGCCTTCGCTGGACTCCTTGCGCCCCGAGTCCCTTCCTACTTTGCCGAAGAATATCGCCAAGAACTTCACGAAGTACTTTCATGAAAAGGGGCAGGGACTCGTCGATTTGGCGCTGGAGCGCATGAAAGATCAGATACCACTTCGCTGTTTCCCGAAGTTCACTTTTTATTAGCTTCTTCGCTTATTGACATGTTTGTTTTCTCCTAGATCCAAGAAAAAGCTAAACTCTTCGCTCGAGGCCTCCTTGGCGAGGCTGAGGCAGGCAACTTGTGCAGCAGTGCTTCTGCCAGCGGCGAAGGCGGAGCCCCTGGCCATGGCGAAGGCAAGGTCCCCGATCAAGGCGAAGGCAAAGCTGCCGAAGGTCAAGAGGACTGAGCTCCGAAGACAGGCGAGGTGTGAGGGGTGAAGGCCAAAGACATTTTGCTATCTTAGACTATTGTATTTAAACAAGAAAAAATGTTATTGTATCTAACGCCTTCGGTGTCTGCGCAGGACCCTGTGCTGGCCTCTGCACAGATCACCGAAGGTACCGTTCCCTGGCGTATAAACCGCGGGAATTTTTATGTTTCTGGTTTAACCTGGGAAAAAGTCTGGACTCCCCGTCCCTGGCTTTCCTTCGAAGGCTTCTGGTCTAATCGAAAACGTATATACAAATGTCGGAACGCCGATACGAAGCGTTTTTTGCCAAATTCCAACGCGATCCGAAAAGGCACGCGAAGATTTTGTCTGAGCGCCAGCTTCATCGCGAAATAAAACATCTTTTGGACACCGATAGGCCTTATGGTGCACCCATGGGTCTTCTAAAGCCGAAGCCGGAGCCCGTGGATGAAGTGGTGGAACCGCATGAATTCAGGTATCGTCGCAAGGGAATTTTTGACGAAGAGTCTTATTAATGTTGAGTTGCCCTCGCTTGCAGGGGCTGACTTTGAAGCTTTCCTTCATCGGATTGCCAGAGAAATAATAGACATCGCGGTCCGCAAAGTCATATCTGATTTGAAACACATTATCTTTGAGGAAGAAAATTCATATGTAACCTCGTAGTTTGATAGATTTTTTGAGTGTTTTTCGCCAGCGCGCGAACTGTACATTTGTTTTCTCTTCGCCTTTGCGCGAAGCGTATATCTTCGTTGTAACACAAACTATGACTTGTATGTGCAATGAATGCATTCCAGCGTCCTCGTTTACCCTTCGATTGTGTAAAATTTCATGTGTTGCGAAGCGCCACCCCCCTTTTGCTCAAATCGGAGGGTGAACGTGTTTGACTGGTTCATTGATGCCGCAATTGAGCGTGCTCTGGTTCTTTGAAGCGCCACCTCCCTTCGCTCGGCTTACAGGGGCGACGAAAATTTACGTGCCTTCGATGCAGCTTTAGGTCGCGTATGATTTTGTTGCCTTACTCTTCGTGCGTAAGGACTTTTCTGCCTTTGGATTTACACGCCGAAGGACTTTTCTGCCTTAGGCTCTTTGCTTATAAGGACTTTTCTGCCTTTGGCTTTTCGCATCGAAGGACTTTTCTTCCTTAGGCTCTTTGCACGTAAGGACTTTTCTGCCTGAGGCTTTTCGCGCCGAAGGACTTTTCTGCCTTAGGCTCTTTGTACGTAAGGACTTTTTTGCCTTAGGCTTTTCGCGCTGAAGGACTTTTCTGCCTTAGGCTTTTCGCGCTGAAGGACTTTTCTGCCTTAGGCTTTTCGCGCCGAAGGACTTTTCTGCCTTAGGCTTTTCGCATGTAAGGACTTTTCTGCCTTCGGCTTTTCGCGCCGAAGGACTTTGTTATTAATTTAGTCGGAAGTGAAGCTAAGGGGAGCGAAGCCCCTATTAGGGATTGCGCCCTATGCTTACTTCTTTCAAGCGTCATCGCTTGCTTTATGTGCCAATGACTCCCCTCTTCGCTTGGCGAAGAGGGATAGATGCTTCGGCGCCCCTGGAATATACCTGCTGTTGAAGACACTCTTTTTTGGGGGGCCTTGTTTATATTTCACAAGGGGTTCACAGGGTTCCGCCTCGTTAAAAACCTCACACCTTCGACGCTCAAATCGAAACGTGCGAAGGCTTCCCCTGTGAGGAAAAGAGTACGGTCTCTTCAGTACATTGTGCAAATTTTTCGCAAACAGAAAATGAAAATTGCGGAAATAAAGACTAAGCTACTGAGCCCCTTCGGTTATTTTTCTCCGCGGGCTCTTACACTGTTCCTAGACATAGTACTTTTGCAGCATGTCTTTGTTCCATGAGTACGGGTCTTCGACGCCTTCCATCGTGCGAAGTCTGTAGGCTTCTGGTCTCATCATGGAAGCTACAATGAATGGTCCTTCCCATTTGCTGTACATTTTACCCTTCTGCTTGGCCTTCGGGATTCTGCGAAGCACAAGATCTCCTTCTTGAATCTCTCTGGGCTTCACCTTTTTGTTCTTCCACCTTCGAGTTTCTTCCTGGTATCTGCCCAGGTTGATTGCAGCTTGTATCTTGCCTGCCTCGATCGTGTCAATTGAAGACTTTATGTCTTCTTCTGCTGCTCCTGCCTCTTCGGACGTCCTCCATGATTTGAGTCTGATTTCTTCTGGCGTGACAGCCTCTTCGCCATACAGCAGCTTGAATGGCGTAAATTTCGTGGTCCTTGATTCCGTCGTGTTGTGGGACCAAATTACCCTTGGCAGCTCATCGATCCATTTTCCCTTCGGCAACTCGGTGATGTTTTTCTTTATGCCCGCGAAGATGATGTCGTTGACCCTCTCAACCGCACCATTTGATTGCGGGTGGTAGACCGAAGCGAAGCATAGCTTCGTCCCCAACTGTGTAGTGAAGTCTCTGAATGTGGCGTAGTCAAATTGCTTGCCGTTGTCTATGGTGACCTCCTTCGGTACGCCGAAGCGGCATACAATATTTTGCCAGAAGAACTTCTGCAAGGCTCCGGCTGTGATATCTCTGAGTGCCTTAGCTTCGACCCACTTCGAGAAATACTCCACTACAACTGCAGCATACTTGTAGTTTCCTGGCGCCGTGGGCAGAGGCCCTACGATGTCGATGCCCCAGCGTGCGAGGGGCCACACCAGAGGCAATAATTGCACTTCATCTGGTGGGAACTTGCTGTATGGAGCGTGCCTTTGGCAATTTGGGCATGTGCGAACCACCTCGTGTGCGTCTGCTACCGCCGAAGGCCAGTAGAAACCTTCGCGAAAAGCTTTACCTACAAGTGCCCTTGTTGTGATGTGCGAAGAGCACATGCCTGCATGAATCTCTTCGAGCAACTGTCTGCCCTCTTCACGAGAGATGCATTTTAGGAGGGGCACGCAGACCCCCCTCGGTACAAGTCCCCATTTATGATTTTGTAATTGCGGGCGTGAAGCGCCATTCTCTTTTCTTCCTTGTCATCTTCAGGGATGAAGTGTCCGCGAAGATAAGCCATTATGGTGGCCCTCCAGTCTTTGCTAGTTATGGCATTGATAAATTTTGCAGGCTCTTTGGCACAATTGATGGAACTCTGCTTCAATGTTTCGAAGAACACATCAGGTGGCAACGGATCATACTGAGCTGCGGCCTTCGCCAAAATATCGGCTTGCTTGTTCAGTGTTCTGGGGAAACTTCGTATGCTGAAACCGAGAAAAAAAACTTTTCCATGCTTCGCACAACTGCTAAGTACTTCAACAGCTCTGGCTTCAAGGCTCTGTTTGACTTGTTGATTTGTCCTGTGATCAGCTCCGAATCGGACCTGATGGATAGCCTTCGCGCTCCCAGCGCTCTTGCTTTGCGAAGACCTAAGAGCAGGCCTTCGTATTATGCAACATTGTTTGTACAGCCTTTGAAGTCGAGCCTTGCTGCATATTTCAATTGTGTGCCCGAAGGGGGCGTGAGGATTGCCGAAGCCCCTACCCTATCTCTCTGGTATGCCCCGTCACATTCAAGCTGCCATATTAATTCTAACTTTGGAGGTTCTTGCGAAGGCATCGCTGGAGTCCAGTCTGCAATGAATTCTGCCAAGACCTGGGACTTGATTGCTATTCTGGGGACGAAGTCAATTGTGTGCTCCGCTAGCTTTGTGGCCCATTTGCCTATTCTGCCGGAGGCCTCCTTGTTTTCAAATATGTCCTGAAGAGGGAACAAAGTTGAGACTTTTATCTTGTGACTCTGGAAATAATATTGAAGCTTCCGCGAAAGCCATGACAACTGCGTAAGCCATTTTCTCCATTTCAGAATACAACAGTTTCGAGCCACTCAGGGCTTCGGAGACAAAATAAATGGGAATTTGCTTAAGTTCGTTTTCGATTGAACGCTCTTCGACGAGGGCTGCGCTGACCGCCGCGCTGACCGCTGCACCCGAAGTGGCAATGTACAATAAGAGCTCTGCCTTCTCCGAAGGACTGGACATAATTGCCAGATTTTCTATGTATGCTTTCAGGGCTTCGAAAGCCTTCGCTTGTTCCTCACCCCATTGCGTGTTGCCAGCTCCTTTCAATGCCTTGAAGAATGGAATGCATTTCTCCGCCGACCTGAAAATGAATCTGTTCAGCGAAGCCAGCCTACTTGTCAACTTTTGGACCCCTTTCTTTGTAGTTGGCGGCTTCAGCCGCCTGATTGCCTCAATCTTCTCAGGATTTGCCTCTACGCCCCTTTCGGTGATCATGCAACCCAATAGCTTGCCTCTTCGAACACCGAAGACACATTTCTCCGGGTTCAGCTTCAACCCGTGCCGGCGAAGGTTTGCAAATGTTTCGCGAAGATCTTGTATGTGATCTTCCCTCTTTCTGCTTCGAACGACCACATGATCCACATATGCGGAGATGTTTCTGTCCAGTTGATCCCCGAGCACCTTCTTGATCATTCTGTTAAATGTACAACCCGCATTGCGAAGACCCTCTGGCATTCTGACATAACAGTATGTCCCGAAGGGGGTGGTGAAGCTTGTTTTCTCTTCGTCTGCCTTGTTCATGAAAATTTGATGGTATCCGGAGAAACAGTCCAACATGCTCAGCATTTCTGAGCCTGCCGCCGCGTCAACCAGTGTGTCGATGCGAGGCAAAGGATATTCGTCCTTCAGACATGCTTTGTTAAGGTTGGTGAAATCGATGCACATTCTCCATTTCCCATTCTCCTTCGGTACCATAACAACATTTGCCAACCACTCAGGGTACTGTACCTCACAAATGACACCTGCATCTAGCAACTTCTGCACCTCGCCCTGCGCTGCTTTCTTCCTTTCTTCGGACATTGACCTCTATCCCTGCTTTACTGGTTTTGCCTTCGGGTTAACTGTAAGTGTGTGCTCAATGACTTCTTGACTGACTCCTCGCAAGTCCGACGAGGACCACGCGAAGACGTCTTGATTGTTCCTTAGAAATTGTATGAGCCTTGCCTCTTCGTTCTCCTCGAGCTCCATGCCGATGATCACCATGCGATCAGGTACATCTTCGCATAGTGGTACCTTCTTTGTATGTTCTGCTGGTGACACCCCTTCGCTTTTCTGGTTTCTTTGCGTGTCTTCGGCAACAAATGCTTCGGTGTCCTCTTCGGATGCTTCAATGACGTGCACAGTCTTGTTGGTGTTGTATGCGTTATCTTCGCACCTGCGTGCTTCTTCTTGATTGCCGTAGACAGTCACGACTCCCCCTGCCGAAGGTATCTTCATACACAGATACAGCTGATGGATTACAGCTGCAAACTTCACTAGCGTGTTGCGGCCGAAGATGGCGTTGTAGGGGTAATTGATGTCTACCACATCGAAGGTTATTGCTTTTGTTCTTTGAGTAGCCCCTTCGCCGAATGTGACGTTGAGCTCTATTTTGCCGAGGGCTTCGATTCTCTTGCCTCCGAAGCCAATGAGCGGGTACTGAGATTTCTACAAAGCTTGCTCTGTGAATCCCATCTTGACGAAGCACTGCCATACTAGAATGTCTGCGGAGCTGCCATTGTCTACTAAGATTCTTCCAACATCGTTCCCAGCGAAGTGCATCGAGTTCTTGCCAATGTTAGCTCTGATGACGAGGGGGTCATTATGTGGATAATGTTGCAGTCGAAGATCTGCCTGCGTGAACGATATCAGGACATGCGACCACGGAGTTCGGAAACATTTGCCTTCGCTCACATGAGACACTGTTCTGAAATATTTTTTGCGCTGTCTCTTCGTCTCATGCACTGGTTCATTAGACCCTCCGGAGATGGTGTTGATGATGTTGACCATACTGCCGGAGGGGGCATCTGCTGCTCTTTCCGGGATCTGTCCTGGCTCAAGCTTTGGTGGTGGTGGCAAAGGCGTGGAGCTCCTTGACCATGTGTTGGCGTACTGCGGAGCGGGTAGCATCGGCATCGGCTGGTGCGAAGGTGGTGGCATGGATTGATGCGAAGGTAATGACATTGGACGTGTGTATGATGGGTTGTAATTGTAGAATGGGTAAGATACCGGTCAATTTGGTGTTGGGGTCCAGGTAGTGGGTGGAAGGGAAACTTGTTGCGGTGGTTGTGAGGTGTAATTGACTGGTTTTGCTGATTGGGCATTTTTGCGGTCGAGCTCTGCCTTCGTTTCAATTGCAATTGGGCATTCATTGGTCCAATGACCTTGATCTTTGCCATGGAAATAGCAAAATGGCTTTTTTTCTCTTCGGCCCCCCTTTTCTCTTCGGCCTTTTTGGTAACGGTCTTCGCGATTGTACCTGTCTTCGCGGCTTGACCTGTTATCACGGCTAGATCTGTCTTCGCGGGTAAATCTGTCTTTGCGGCTAGGTCTGTCTTCGCGATGATCTCTGCCACTCTTGTTCTTGTGGTGCCTGCTTTCTTGTGACTCCTCTTCGGAGACACTATTGACAGTTTTGTGTTGCTTCGACTGGTCGGAATGCCATGGCTTCTGGTGCGACCTCTCACTGTTACGTGACTTCCTCTGCTCATTCATTTCTTCGAGTTTCTGCCTCTTCGCTCGGTCAGATACGCAATATTCTTGCATTATCTCAAACAACTTGGTGACTGTCTTTGGCCTTCATCGGGTTAAGTACTCCCCGCACGGGCCTAGACTGGTCCCTTTGACCACTGAGTCAATAATGCTCTGATCAGTGACGTCTGGCCCTCTTGCGCAAAGCTTTATCAGGCTCTGAAGGTACTCCTGTAAAGTCATGCTTCCTTGCTTCAAGTTGTGGAAGTCGCAGGATGTGACTTCGTCGGGCCTGACGGCTCGAAAGCTTGAACGCAACTAAGAGCGGAGCAGGTTCCATGATAGAATGCTTCCGGATGGTATGTTTGCATACCATCACTGAGCCAGGCCTCGCAGTGTGAGGACAAGTGCCTTCGCCTCGCACGCTGTGCCTCCTCCTGCTGCTTCTATGGTGGCTTCGTACTTTAGGAGAAACTCTTCGGGGTCGGACTCACCGTCAAACTGGGGCAGTACTGCTGGGTTGAGACGATGTGGCCATTGTATCTCCTCCAACTCTTCGGACAATGGTGTTCTTCGCGGTTGACCCCTTCGATAATACTCTTCCTCCTCCGGCTCAGACTGATCGGAAATCTCTTCGATTGGTATAGTCCTTGTTCGGACCCTTTGTGCATGTCTTGGTGGTTTGGTTGCGCTCGTGTTCTTCGGCAGTGGCGGTGGCGGTTGTGGTGCCTGCATTTTCTAGAGCAACAGCCTTTGTGCTCTGATCTTCCCTTGTAACGCTTTGCAGCGAAGCTCTTCTTCTTGTAACTTGTTGTACTACTCTTGTCTTTCTGCTTCGGTCAACATTATCTCCTTCCCCTTCGCCCTCGTGATGATTTGCGGCACCGTAGTTTCTTCCTGAAGAGCTTGTCTCTTGGCTCTTCGCGCCTCTTCGAGGCGAGCATCAACTCTTCGCATTGCTGCGATGTCTTCGGCGGAGATGCCGAGGTCCAGCATGTCGACTTCTTGTTGCCCTTCTGTGATGTCTTTGACGGAGATGTCTTTGTTGTCGGTTGGGGGGTCTTGCCGGCGGCAACTTCGTCTTGCGGAGGTGTCGTCGTCCCCGTGTTTGCCGAAGCGGTAGTAGCATCTCCCCTCTTCTTCGCCGCCATGTGCTGTGGCGTGGTATGTCGAACCGACGGGTGGGCGCCAAACTGTTGGTGGAGAGTGCCTCCGGAACGGACGAACACTACAACAGTGAGGAGTGAGCACACCAGGCGAAGAGTACAACGCGAAGCTGAACACAACAGCTTCGCACAATCAAGCGGAATTCTCTCTTTTTTTTCCAAGTGTCCCATCAATGTACAGGGGACGGGTATTTATAGGTGACGGTTCATCTACCACCTTCTGTTATTACACCATAATGCCCCCTAACAACTATATTCCCGGAATATTCCAGGGGCTCAACCGTATTTTTACATCATT
The DNA here is from genome assembly GCF_016808335.1 of Panicum virgatum. NCBI lineage: Eukaryota > Viridiplantae > Streptophyta > Magnoliopsida > Poales > Poaceae > Panicum > Panicum virgatum. The sequence continues at coordinate 19,370,443 of NC_053144.1, forward strand.
CAATAGATTACAATCGGGCCTCTACTGCCCACTGGGCCCAAAGACACACGTCATCATTAAGTGGATTTGGCCTTCGCGACGTCAGGCGTGCTCGCTCCCCGACGCCTTTCCTCGCAGCTCCTCATAGGGCTTCGCCGTCGACTCTCACTGAATCTCCTCGCTGTCTTCGACTTCGCCATGGGTGCCTTGGTCTTCGCCTATCTTCACTTAGCCTTCGTCTTCGTCGTTGGCGCCTTGGTCTTCGCCTCTCTTCGCTCGAAGCCCAGAGCCCTTCGATCGCTTAGGTTGCTTGGCCGGCTGAAGACCTTGTCGTTGGACTCGAATGGGCCGCGGGCCTTCTGTCGATGGCCGAAGGTGGCGTCCCCAACAATCTCCTCCGCAGATGATCTCTACGCCTCCAGCCCCGACAGCTTGTCCAGCGCTTGAGTCATCAGCGCTTCGAAGCCGTCGAACTTCTTGGCGAGGTCCTCCATGGCCGTCGTCATCGTCGCCTCAAATTTGGTCGGCTTTCGCCGCGCCAGGTCGTAGGCGGCACACGCGGGTCTGCGTTCCTCGACTACCTAAGCGGCGCGAACAAGGGGTGGGCGATGATGCCGGAATGGCTAATCGTCGCTATGCGGTGGCCGCCGCCGACGAGTCGTCGGTTGCGGGGAGTGGACGCCGCGGTCAGAGGAGACCGGGCGGAGCTGCTGGGAGCGAAAGATCTCGGAGAGGAAGCGGAAAAAATTTGGGCAGGCGTAGCACACGGCTCTGGATACCAATTTGTAATGAACCCGTCGAGCCAAGGATAGAATCAGAGAGCAAGAGGAAGGGGAATGGCGGAAGGAAGACGAAGAACAGAACAAGAACATGGGAGGTCGATAGGAGACGACAATTCTGTTATTCGGTTGTTGTTCATTACACAGGCCTTGGTGAGGTTATATACTCCACCCACAAGTCTAAACTGGGGCAAGGCGACCCGTGATACAGCCCATACAGAGCATACAATCCAGAATAGACGGCCCAAGTCAACTAGCCACTCTAGGCTATGACAGGACAGTTCGCTGACACGAACGTGAACTAGTGTCGGTGCAGTGCAGTTCAAGTAGTTCACAAGTGAGGGTGTGTTTAGTTGGTGAAAAAAATTGAGTTTTGGTACTGTAGCACATTTAATTGTTATTTGATAAATAATGTCCAATCATGAATTAATTAGACTTAAAAGATTCATCTCGTGGTAATTAGTTAGACTGTGTAATTGATTATTTTTTCAACTACATTTAATATTCCATGTATGTGTCCAAAGATTCGATGTGACACGTACTGTAGGAAATTTTTTGGAAACTAAACAAGGCCGGAGGGGACAAAAGGTAAAAGAAAAGAGCAGGATAGCCTACCAGTGGCCCATTGCAGCTCGATCGTGTATCCGTCACATCGAATGTTCGGACACATGTATACATGTATGGAGAATTAAATATAGTTAAAAAATAACTAATTACACAATCTAACTGATTAGCACGAGATAAATCTTTTATGTCTAATTAATTTATAATTAAATATTATTTATTAAATAACAACAAAATATACTCAATACCAAAACCAACAACTTTCACCAGGAGTCCTCGAAGTGATGCACCTGTGAGCATCCCCGGTGCCAGATGACACTCTTTGCGTTGCCACTTGCCAGGCCCAGGCCCAGGTTAGAAGAAGTGAAGAACTCTGAGTCTCTGACCAAGACACACGAACAGAACAGACCCAGATTTAGCCCATCCAGGCCCAATTCGCTCGAACCAACAGCACCCGAGACGTCAGCCTCCGCACAAAACTGGCCGATCCGCTCCGCGCCACCCATCGGACGGACATCGGAGCGATGCGCGCGGGCGGCGGCGCGAGCCCCCGACCCCGACCCGCACCACTCCCCGCGGCCACCTCCGCCACTGCCACGCTACTAGTACCCGCCGCCTCCGTCGCCATGCCCCCGCCG